>NC_140590.1:397486374-398178463 GCF_964204655.1 Triturus cristatus
CAACCACAATATCCAATCCAACGAGAGGCTAAAACTCCCGTTGTGACATTCTGACTCAATTGGAATATCAAGGGGAAATCTTTTTCCGGTGTCGAAACCGGACGGTTTATATCGCATAGTATTCGATTATCAAAATTTGAATAGTCATTGTTGTACATTTGCGGTACAGAACACACACAGCTCTGCACTATTGAACAGCATTGTTCGTAAAAAATACAAAATGACACTGGATATATCCAATGGTTTCTACAGTCACAACTTGTCTCCTGAGAGCCCTGACTTGACCACATTTACTGCGGTCAGCAACCAGAAAACGTTTACACGTTTGCCTATGGGGTGTAAGAACAGCCTAGGGCCTTTTGCTGCATGTGTTGTGTCTTTGTTACACAACATAGACCCAGATGCCTAATTGTACGTTGATGACATTTATCTGACAGACGTCGAACTGACACCCCATCTCGTCCGAGTCGACCCAATTATTCTGTAGTTTGCTGACTATGGATACAAATGTAATTTTGCTAAAACCCACATCACTTGTTTTGGGGTGCTCTTTTTAGGCTACGCGCTCAATAATGAAGGTAGGGTGTTAGCCCCCCACTTTTTTGAGAAATGTGCACAATTGCAACCTCCGTCTACACTGAAGAAGCTTCAGTATTTGCTGGGATTCTTAAATTTCGAGAGGACATACATCCCCGATTATGACTAGCATATCAAAACGCTCTATGCGTTAATACAACCTACATATTCTTCTGCCTGCTGGCTTTCGGAATATACCTCTATTCTATAATATTTGCAGTCGGATCTGCTTGCGACTAACTACTTGGTGACGCGGGATAATTCTACGAACTTGGTCATACGTATTGTACCGGGGACGGTGAGTTTGACTTACTTGACGTTCAATGAAGGTGACACAGTACTTACTGCATACAAATCACATTTGTGCACAGCAGCGGAAATGCAATTTTCGAATGTTGATTTTTTTTTTACTGCTGTCCAAATGGCGATTCTGAAAGAACACTTGATGGCACAGGGGAAACACATTCTTTTTTTTTATTTTTATTTTTTTATTCCTCATATACCGAGATGGGCATTCCTGATGGGAGGCCACAACCTCTCCTCACCGATCGACCTAACCCAGCCCTGATATTCAAGACCGGTGCGGAGAGAGAGAGGCTCAAACCCTCAAGCAACCACTGCTTTCACTCCTTTTCGCGCTACCAGATAACCCATCGCTATTTTGAAGGGACCAAACAAGCAGTGCCCAGGTGAAGTCATTGGAATATACTTTATCTATTCCGCCATGCAACCAGGGCTGCCCAGACTTTTCTATAACTGTTACTGTCACATGCCATATCGGATTCACTAGTATAAATATATATTTCAGGCACTCTATAAAAGTTGGAGCATTTATGTTTTTCCAGGCTCTACATATCTCTCGTCTTGCCAGAATAATCACATAAAAAATAAATTTGGATGCCGGTTCATTAAGATGATAGTCTGTATGCAATCCGAACATAATCATTCTTGGAGTGACTTCGATTTGTTTATGTAACACCTCAACTAAAAAGTCTTGCACCGTGACCCAATAACTTACTATCTCAGGACAATCTATAAACATATGATAATCAACGGCTGCAGGCAGTTTACATCTTGGACAATGAGGATCTAAGCCTGTTATCTTTGTTAGCTTTTTTGGAGATATATATGCTCTGTATGCGGTATATAGATGGTTTCTTTTGAGTGGAGCTGATTTAACCACAGCATGTAGCATGGTAAAAGAATCTCCCCATAATTCCATGAGGTTATTGGAATCTGAGCTAATAACATTGCCCCAAAGTTTGTGAAGTTCGGGTTCTGTTATAGCTTCTGCCTCTAGGATGGCCCAGTACCAAAAAGATACCTCTTGCTTCCGTCCACCCCTCCTTGATACATAGTCAAACTTAGGGTTCAATGAATCAAATTCCCAAGATTTAGTTGCCCACCATCCTGACAGCTGATAGTACTTGTATCTTGATAGGGTTCCACCTGTCAGGCAGGATAGGGACTGCCAATTCAAAAGCTGCGAGTCTTTCTGCAGATCCTGCCAGTAAAACAAGCCTGCCACTTTAAGAGGACGAGATAGTTGGTCATTAAGGCAGTCTGGTATACCTGGGGAGTCCCAAATCGGAGCCTGAGGCGCATAATATGGGATTTTTAGACTCTTTCTAACGTACAGCCAGTTCTTAAGAGCAGTATCCAGAATCTTTAGTCTGACCCTCTTAAAAAACCTTGGGTCACCATACTTAAATAAAAAGTATTCTTGCCCCTGAGGTATTCCATGTAATAAGGCTTGAAACAATAAACCCAGAGAGGAGGCATCTGTCTTTCCAGCTAACATTCTGAAATTTTTAAAATGAAACGAGTGACAGTAGGCAAATAAGTCTGGTAGAGTCAACCCTCCCATTTTAAGGCTTCTCCTTAATTGTTTCCAGGAGATCCTTGATGTCTTAGTGTTCCAAATAAAGGAGCCTATTTTCCCCTGTATTTTAGCAATGTCAGATGCTGGAAATGTCAATGGAATAGAGCCAAATAAAAAAGTAATCTTCGGCAGAATAATCATTTTAATTAAATTTACTCTGCCAAAAAAACTCAAGGAGAGGCCAGACCATCGTTGCAATAGGCCACAAACGTCCTTATAAACTCTCATCAGGTTTATTTGAGCTATTTCCGAAATATTTTGGGCCAAAATTATACCCAAATACCTCATATGTGTCTTAGCTCCAACTGCCCCTCCTGCTTGGTTCCAGTGCATAGTCTCAGTTTTTTCCTTATTTACCTTATACCCCTCGATGACTCCAAACAATTCTGCTTGCTCAAACAATCTTGGGGTAGCCTCAGCTGGATTGGAGGTAAACATAAGGAGATCGTCGGCATATAGAGCAAATTTTAGCTCTAGGTCTGCAATTCTAAAAGGATGAATCATAGGATCAGACCTAAGCTGACAGACAAAAGGTTCAATATAGAGATTAAACAACAGAGGTGATAAAGGACACCCCTGAGATTATGAACCAGTCTGAGAGGACTCCGTTTACCAAGACTTTTGCTCGAGGGCTCTTATATAAGGACCGAACAGCTGAAACAAAATTATGAGGAAGTCCAAACCTAGACAGAGCCGACCACAAATAGGACCAGTTTACTTGATCAAAAGCCTTAGCGGCGTCGATGGCCAGAAGGGTCAGCGGGAGCTTCTTTGCCACTGCAACATCTACTGCTGCAATTGCTTGAAAGGTTAGCTCATTTAACTGTCTATCAGGAATAAAACCTCTCTGATCCTGATGCACAATCGTTTTAATGACTTTGGCCAACCTTGTTGCTAGGACCACTGCGAAGATTTTAGAATTAGTGTTCAACAATGAAATTGGTCTGTAAGACTCAATTTTTAGGGGATCTTTATTAGGCTTCAGGATCAGAGTGACTGTGGCTTCAGACCAAGTATCTGGAGTAATATCACCCAATAGGTATATTCTATTGAACAAAATCGTCAAGGCGGAGACAACTTCCCCTGACTCTATCTGATAAAGTTCAATTGGGAGTCCGTCTGGGCCAGCTGCCTTGCCCCTGGCCATTTTTTTTATCTGGGCGAGGACTTCCTCTTCTCTTATATGCGAAGCCAAAAAGGTGCAATCTGTTTCCGTTAGCCGAGGGATCTCTATCTGGTTTAACCACTCTTCTATATTCCGGGTAGAAGGATATATATCTTCTTTGTATAGGTTTTGCATGAATGATCTGGCTTCCTCTCGAATTAGGACGTCATCATGAGTGATGACTCCTGTATTTTGAAGCAGAATACATTTAATCTGGTTTCGAACTCTATCCGTTCTGGCTTTCCAGGCAAGAAGTCGGCCACATTTTTCCCCATAGGAGAAATTCTGAAGCTTACTTGAATCCCACCTATCTTTTAAAATTTTATCTAGACTTGCCTGGTATTCTGTCCACAAATCATCTAATTCACTTTGGATAGATAGTATATTTTTTTGAGGATCTACAGAGGCCTGCTGAAGCTGCTCTTCTTTTTTCTTGATCTTCACAAGGCTCTCTTTTTCAATCCGCCTCCTAACCTTATTTCTCCTGATCGTCCATGCGCCTTTGGTTCCTCTAATGTACGCCTTAAATGCTTCCCATATAGTCTGATCATTTGCTGTTCCAGAGTTGAGCCTGAAGTATTCCTCTATACTCGATTTTAAATTTCCTATAACCTCCTCCTGCGATAGTATAGACCTATCTAATGTCCACCTTCTCTGCTGATTTTCTTTCTTCAGGTTTATGGTCAATTCCACCATAGAGTGATCAGAGAGTATAGCTGGAATATATGCTATGGAATCTACCTCAGGGTAAAAGACTTGGTCCAACAGGAAGTAATCAATCCTCGAGTGGTGCCTATACTTACGGGTATAGTAGGAAAAATCCCTCCTGTTGCCGTTTTTCACCCTCCAGATGTCTATTAGGTTTAAGTCTTTAATAATATTTTACAGCTCTACTAACGACTTACGGGGGGGTATATTTAACCCTAGATGTACGATCTAGATTCTCATTCAAAACCAGATTAAAATCTCCTCCCATTACAACTGGTATTGTCAAAGCTGAGAGGCTGGTTTTTAAACATGATAGAGCTCCGGGTGTATCCTGATTGGGCCCATAATATACTGCACATGCTAATGGAGAGCTTTCAATTAGAAGAGATGCAACTAGCCATCTCCCTGAATGGTCCGTCTCAAACTTTTCTACTCTAATCCCCTCATTAGATCGAATTATAATTGCCACTCCCCTTGTGTTTCCTATCTGTTTGAAACAGCAAAGCTCTTGAATCCACCTATGCTTACCAAACGCTGCCTCACATTCATATGCCTCCAGGTGGGTCTCTTCCAGTAAACAGATATGGGCCTCTCATTTATTTAAAAATTCACAGACTCTAGCCATTTTCCTATTATCTCTCAGTCCATTGACATTCCAGCTAATAATTTTAATTCTATTGGGCATATTATTCATCAGGGGTTTTTTCTAAGTTTCTCCTAAGGTGGATCATTTTTCCTCCTAAATCTATTCTCGCCCCAATTTCATTCCCTACTTTCATTTCCAAGATTATGTGAGGAACAAATTTTTCTTTTTTACTCCCTCTACTCCCCCTTCCCCCTACATCTCCCCTCCCCCCTTGAGGAACCCCCCCTTATGGTCTTTGGTGATCCTGTCGCCTATCGGCAGTCGATGAACCCAACTCGGGATAGTAAGATCATAATCGAGTGGCATGCCGTTTTCCCTTTACTCTTTATTATTTTCCTTTTTTTTTTCCTCTAATTTTTCTCCTTTACACTACACCCCTCTCTTAAATTTTTTTTTTGGGGAGATATTATAGGGGATCACAAAATTCGGGTAAACCTAATAGAAAAGTAAAGAGAAGAGAGGATGGAGAAAAGGAAGCAGTCACATCTCTTACTTCTCTCGTTTAAATTTTTATTTTTTTTATTTTTTTATATTAGTGTGGAGTCTTCCTAATATCAGACAAAAATGTGTCTACTTCCTGCGGAGATGTAAAATTATACGTTTTGTTACTCCAAACGACCCACATTTGTGCACAGCAGCGGAAATGCAATGTCCAAATGGCGATTCTGAAAGAACACTTGATGGCACAGGGGAAACACATTCTTATGGTTTCGCCTATCTCTGCTTTAGAAGCAGTGACTAAGGCGAGTGTGCCGAACTCTAAAGCTTTACATCCCCGTTGGATTCAATGGGATACTTCTGTGACATTGGCTGATGTCACGTTTATTTTTGATCCTGCTCTTCATACACAGGAGTTTTTACAGTCCAAAAATGCTTATTCAGCAGCTTGCACTATTGTGGCTAGTTCAATTGTAAGTGGCGAATTTAAGTCTTCCATTGTGCATACACAGGTACGGCACAATTGGTGGAGCAGCGTGCTCTTGCTCTAGCTCTCGAGTTTGCAGATCCTAATGTGAATACTCTTATTGTGTGCGATTCTTACTACTGTGTCCAGTCTTTTAATGACAACTTATGCCTTTGTTCTCAGAATGATTTTCGGGACTCTAAAGGCAGCACAATAAAGAATAAACAAGCACATGCATCAAAGGAAAAAACGGTCGCAAACGGGCAGTTTCTCAGAAACTGCCCCTTTGCAACCGGTATTTTTGCATTTGGAATGCATCATCCCAAATGCAAAAATCGCAATTTATGGAATCTCTAAATTGTGATTACTTAAATTGCGATTGCATTTAAGGAATCCCAAATTGAGATTCCTTAAATGCAATACATTAAAGTAAAAAAATTAGCGATTTCGCTAATAGGGGGAGCAAATTACCATGAAGTTGAACTTCATGGTAATTTGCAAATACTTTGAAAAATGCACTTTTGTGCATTTTTCAAAAGTTTCATGTTGCGCACACACATGCCCTCAGGGCATGTGTGTGTGCAACATATGTGCACAGATCAATTTCAGGGGTGCAATAGGGTGTCATTTTGACAACCTTGCACCCTTGAATTTGCATGAGCAATTTACGAGTACCTACTGGTACTCGCAAATTGCTCATGCAATCTCCAATTCATTCCTATGGGCCTGGAGGCCTATAGGAATGAATGGGACGGCTTTCCTTAATTGCGACTAACACCAAACAGATTTATTCTGCATCCTTTATTTCACAACTGTCTGAACAGGGTATTGACTTATGGAAGGACACTATAGACACAAAATCAGTCTGGGGTTCTAAGGAATGGCAAGTTCAGGGAACAGAAGCACTATTTAGAGCATGCCTCTTTCCACAGCAGATAACAGTTCTGAATGAAATTGTGCAACAGACTTCCTTTCTTGGACTAGATAAGAACAAGGATTTGAACTCACCTCGTGTTCCCACACCTTCTCACAACAATTGTACATCACATGGAGAGGATACAATACATGACATCATGCAGTACAATACATCAGACCCCAATTGGAAGGGATAGTTAGTTCCATATCCATAGGCCAGCCCAACGCTATGTACGAAGAGAACATCCGGGGGTAATGACATCATACAGTGTTGGGAAGTTGTGCCTCCATTGGATGAAAACCTCAACACCGTCCCAGGTGAAACAGCACGCATCCTTACTCTCAAATGAGGTGAATCTAGAGTATTTTTTATTAGGTCCCTGAAAGCCACATCAGAAACGTTTCTATTATGCTGTCTATAATGAAACCTGGAAAATCTCTCAACAAGAAGCTGCAGGGAGATTTAGTCAAATAGATAGAATTAACCAAGAACAGGCGTTAGCTGTAGTTGACAATGGTATGACTACATTAACATCCAGGATTTATTCACTGCGCAACATCGTATCTTCGGCTATAGATATACTAGAACCGGACGTGTTCATACTAGAACATGGACAATCTGAGCTACGTTCTATTATGTTATTAAGCTGGACGCTGCAATCATTGTGCGCTGGTTATGTGCCGATTTATTAGCAGCACGTCCCTATTTTCTGCATACAATCTAACTGAAAAGCAGATAACAATGGCACAAAGGGGAGCAAAATATATAATGCTGCTTATTGAAAAACTAGACAAATTACCTTTTACAGTGGCAGAGTCACCATCCACAGAATGGTTAATCCATGGCCATATACTACTACTAGTCACAACTTTCCAGTTTCAGTATTGGCTAGAACAACAACAGGTGGGCACATGTGAAGCGATGGGTAGGGAATTCATCAAGGAATCTTGGGAATTACCTTACAGATTTCGATACACTAATGGGGACATGGAAGTCTAAGTGCTAACTTATCCTGTCACTTGAAAGGGTCTCCAGCTACCGTGATTAAAGCGGTATTCAATTTGCTTTCAAATGGGAGATACTTGATGCTGAATGATCAAGGGTGTTGTGGGATGCTCCCGGGCATCACGTATCTTGTTACTGTAAGCTCCAGGGTTACTTGCTGTATGCAAGTATTGTTTCCACCAACTCATACAGTCAGGGAGGTGCCGTTAGGCCTTCGTTGAATGTGTCCTTTATACGGTTTGATACTCTGAGCCGAATGAAAACCATGCTTTTACAGCAAACCATGCCCTTAACCTCCACCCGAGAAACTTATGATCTCCAGGTTGCAAGGGTCTTCGGCTGAGATACAGGCACTAGTACGGACAAATTGCCCTTTCCATTTCACAGAAATGGTACAACATATCTTTAACATGTCTTATATGACAGGTATAGTACACCTATTTAAGACCATAGGTTCAGGGCTGTTAAGCACCTTTCGGACAATCCTCGGAGTTATTCCCTACTTCATACACTCTATATTCAGGAGCATTTTTGGAGGGCTTCCACTGATCCTGTTCCTAATAGCAGTTATCCTGATTGTCATTTTTCTGCTATGCAATGGATGTCCCAGTCACAAAGGAGATGGAAAAAATATTCTTGGAGCGCCGATACAGTGATCGCATGGTAATCCATCTGGGCACACCTCGTCTTCGAGACCTGAGCGAGTCTTTGTTCTTGTCATTTAGACCAGTCTGGATCAACTGTATTCTGCCTGTCCTCCGATGCCTGTTCTGAGGACAAGAATGCGTGTTGGACCTCTTCTAACACTTCCATCAATTGTGCCACTGGATGTTGATGCTTAACTGTGCCTGATAACAGCCCATATTCTGCAGTGTTCCAGCGTATTCCAGTGTTGATATCTGCATTCTTAGAGCCATCACAGGATGCTTCAGCTCCTGTCAGTAAGTATACCGGCTCCTTAACAAACACTCAGGCCTTGGTTGTCATACAGGCATCCCCAGCAGCATCTGTGGAGAATTTGGATGAACATCTGTGCTCGACTTACCTGATCTGCGAGGTGTTGCAGGGACCGTCATCTGCGATTGCAGGCAACAGTGATGTTGCGTCTCCCAGTTAGGACACATAAACATTTGGCTCATCCTGTGCTGGGAAAATTCAGCTTTTTCAAAAACAACCAAATTTGGAATTTTAAACAATAGTCACTTTTTTTAGGCTGCATGGCTTTCAGTCACTCATTGTTCACACTACATATACGAACATAGTTTAGAACAGACTTCTATCGGCTGCAATATATGTTTTTTTAGCGTTTTTTAGACTTTTACAGTACAAGTACTATTTTTATGGACTTATAAAGTGTTTGCATACAACACCTCGCTGTATGTTATAATTTTTTGTATGTCGTCGAGTCGGATGAGGAGTGGGTGTTATGTGCCATGTAGGTACCCCAATATAAGCTCAGGTAGTCACCAAACCTTTCACCTATATTCTCCCCTACCATCACACTACATAACGGTTCTTGGGACTGACCTTTTACCCAGTTACAGCACTGCTTAGAGGAAGTAGTGTTTTTCCTGAGAACTAGCCTCATCCATTATGCATGGGGATTCTTGGAAACTCAGCAGGACTACCTTCTCCTGCATAATAACTATGTACAAGGGTCATTCCTTCCGTCATCCTAGTCCGACATGCACAGCAAGGTATATCCCCTGAGGGTACCACTTTGGGTATATATGCACCAAATCTTGCTGAGGTAGTCAGAGGAGAAAAGGACTTACATGCTGACAAACTGACGCGAGACACTGAGGTTCCTGCACGCAGACACTCCAGCTGGCAGTCGTCTGACATCCCTTGCGGGGTGTCCATCTCGAGACCAAGACGGAGTCCCACAGTCTCTCACTTCAGGTAATCGGTTTGATTTCATCCTAGAGGGATTCTTGGCTTTACACCCACATACATGCTAGGTACACTAGGTACATGTAGTGTCAGACTGTAAGCAGATTACCACTAACCTTCAAGCCGGATACAGCGGGAGCGATGAAAGATGACAGGGAACCCTGCCCCCACTGCGGAGCCGCCCGGGAGTATATATATAGTACCCTCGCCGGACCACTCCCCATCAGGGGAAAGGGAAAAAAGGGACAAAAGAAACAAGAAAGGCAAAGCAGCAATTCACTCGCAGTGGACAGGTAACAGACTTCTGTCAGGCTCTGGGACTCCAACTGTATACACCCCGTGTTCCCTGCAGTGAGAAATAAGCAGAACACACTCTATGAACCACCAGCAGTCAGGAAGGATGGGGTATAAGGGTACTGACAACAACCACACACTTACAATGCCGGATACAGGTTTCTCTTAGTCCAGGGATTATCTAACCACCTCAAGAAGCGTGTCACCCTTCTCATGGCATGCGAACTAAACTCCTTCTGAAATACATTTAAGAAAAAGTACTTAGCTCTGATGGACTGTGGTTCGCTAGAGCAGGAACATCAAGGATAGAGGTCCGCTTACGTGTCGAATTAGACAGGAACCCAGAAGTGATAGAGACAGCCGTCTCACCCAATAGCGATTCCCATTGGAGAAGTTCCTGTTACTGTGGCGAGTGAAAGTATTTATAAATCAAAAACGAGCCTGAAAAAACGGCTCTTGGAGTCCCCCTCTGGGGGTTTGGCGAGCAAACAACAAAAACGGGATCCGAGCCTTTCAAACGGCTCGCCGAGGAACACTCTGTCGAATCAGGATGCAAAGATACAAGGTTGCGCGCCAATGCGCGGGGGGGTTCGAAATCAGCACGCCCCTTCGGGTAAGTACCGAGGTAGACCTTTGGCAGCAACGTAGTTGGAGTCGCGAGGACCCGATCCCCGTAACGGTCTCTGGACGCGCGGCTCAGCGCGTGTGAGAAGTACTCTGGTTCTGATCTCAGCGGGGCTGCTCCGGGATGTGATCGGTTTCTGCAGGGTGCCAGCGGGACAAGAGGAGCTTGACACGAGGACGGCAGGTCAAACGCAGTTGCAAAAGTAACGGGATTGACAAGCCCCGAGCAGTCCCAGGGCGGAGCTTATGAAGGAAGTCCGAGGGAAGGCAGGTGACGCCCCTCACAGGATTCTGGGAGATGTAGTCCCTCACACCAATGCCCCGGCATTCACTCGCACACGCTCACCTCCAGTGTGGTTCCCGCCCCTAACTGCGCCGGGACGTGACAGGACCCCCTCTCAATGACCGGCGTCTCGATGGGCCACCAGGTTTAGACGGAAATCGCCTGTGAAAGCGTGTGAGCAGGTCTGGACAGTGAAGATTGGTCTTGGGTTCCCTGGACCGATCTTCAGGTCCGTATCCCTTCCAATCAATCAAGTAATGAACCCTTCCCCGAATGACCTTGGAGTCAAGGATACGCTTCACTTCTTATTCCTCCTCCCCTTCAATGGTTAGTGGTTGGGGTTTTTGTAGCAATCTGGTTTGAGGAAGACAGGGTCACAGCAAGGACACATGAAAGACTGGATGGATATGCCAGGAAGAAGGGAGTCGCAACTTAACAGCCACAGGGTTTATTAATCTATCTACCACATATGGTCCTACGAACTTTGGTTTTAGTCTCGAATTCCCTTTCATTCTCAAGTGCCTGGTGTTAAGCCATACCTTGTCTCCCACCACATAAGAAGGTTCTGGGGTGCGTCTTTTGTCAGCATATTGCTTGTCTCGGAGTTGGGCCTTACTAAGCTGTGTTTTTGCCTCCTGTAACACGCTACGGAGATGTGCATGGTGCTCGTGTATGGTAGGGTGTTTGGACTGTGCAGGTCCCTCAAAGGGCAACATATTAGGGTGGTAACCATTTAGGCAAAAGAAAGGGGAACACCCTAGGAAGGAGTGTTCGGCATTATTGTAAGCGAATTCGGCCATCCACAGAAGCCTGGTCCACTCTTCTTCATGTTGTAATGTAAAACATCTAAGATATTGCTCGAGTGTTTGATTCAGTCTCTCTGTTTTTCCGTCTGTCTGCGGATGGTAGCTAGACGAGTGGCGAGCGTCTACCTTCATGATGTCACATAAAGCCTTCCAGAATCTTGAAGTGAACTGGGTCCCTCTGTCCGTAATGAGCACCGCCGGGATTCCATGAGCACGAACGATGTGTTGCAAAAATACCTGGGCCAGTTCTGCGGAGGAGGGTAATTTAGATAGTGCTATAAAATGTCCCATTTTGGTCAAGTGATCTATCACGACCAGTATAGTGTTATGTCCCATACTGGTAGGCATGTCCACTATGAAGTCCATGGACAGCGTATGCCAGGGTGTTGGAGGTACGGGAATGATTTGTAGCAACCCACTTGGTTTTTGATGTTGTGCTTTCCCTTGTGTACAAATGGCGCACTCAGAGACATAGGTGGTTGTATCTGCGGGCAAGGTTTCCCACCAGAAATATCTTTTCATGGCTTGTATAGTTTTTTGTATACCTAGATGTCCTCCCAGTGTGGAATCATGAATCCATTGGAGGGTTTGCAGTTGCAAAGGGCTATTTGGTATGTACAACTGATCATCATGATACAGAAGGTCGTTACTGCTTTTACGGTGTTCGGGGTCTTCTTTGATCCATGCTTGGATGTCCATATCTTCTAGTTGCTCCTTCACCTTGTCCAAAAACTCGAGGGTGGTGACGGAGGCCAAGAGAGAATCAGGGAAAGAGGCTCCTTGCAGGATCGCAGGCGGGTCTCGATCTATAAGATTGGTTTCAGGTACAGAGGCAGGTCTCGATAAGGCATCAGCCTTGCCGTTTTGAGGTCCTGGACGGTATTTGATGATGAAGTCAAAATCTGAAAAGAACAGCGACCAACGGAGTTGTCTAGGTGTTAGCGCCCTTGCCGTTTTCAGAAATAGTAAATTACGATGGTCTGTAAATATTTCTACGGTATGCTTGGCTCCCAGGAGATAGTGTCTCCACTCTTCGCATGCTCTTTTTATAGCCAAAAGTTCTTTGTCCATGATACTGTAGTTGACCTCGCATGAGGTTAGCTTTTTTGAAAAATACGCTACAGGATGCAATTGTCCTGTGCTAGGATGGCGTTGGGAGAGAATACCCCCGATGGCATAATGGGAGGCATCCGTCTCTAGAACGAAAGGCAACGATGTGTCAGGATGCCTTAGTACAGGAGCCTGAGTAAAGCTTTTCTTGAGGGTCTGGAAGGCTTGTTCTGTTGCTTCGGTCCACAGAAATTTAACTCCCTTCTTCAGTAAGTGAGTTAATGGCTGGATGACACGGGAAAACTCCTTAATGAACCTCCGGTAAAAGTTAGCAAACCCTAGAAAGCTCTGGAGGGCTTTTACGTTGGGAGGAGATTCCCACTGGACTATAGCTTGGATCTTTTTGCTGTCCATACACAACCCGTTGGGGCCTATAATGTATCCTAAAAATTCCACCTCAGTGGCATGAAAGAGACATTTCTCCAACTTGGCGTATAGGGCAAAGCGTTGTAGACGATTCAACACCTCCGAAACGTGGCGTATGTGTTCTTCCATAGATGAGGAGTAAATGAGAATATCATCTATGTAGACGATACAGGAGACGTCCAATAGTCCTCGTAGTACCTCGTCCATGAAGTACTGGAAGGCGGCGGGTGCGTTGCAGAGACCGAAGGGCATGACCTGGTACTCATAAAGCCCAAACTTTGTCCGGAAGGCCGTCTTCCATTCATCCCCGCTACGCACCCGTACGAGATGGTATGCCCCCCTTAAGTCTAGTTTCGTGTAGAATTTGGCTCCTTTCAGTTGATCCAATAGGACAGGTATCAGGGGTAAGGGGTACCTGTTTTTGATGGTTACTCTGTTGAGGGCTCTATAGTCTATACAAGCCCTTAATCCTCCTTCCTTTTTAGGGATAAAAAAAGCGGTGATGAGGCTGGGGAGGTAGAAGGGCGAATGAAACCAGAGGCCAACAAGTCGTCAAGATATTGTCGCAAATACTGGGTTTCTGCTTCTGTCAGGGCATACACTCGACTGCATGGTATAAGGGCTCCTGGTTCGAGGTCTATCACGCAGTCGTAGCTTCTATGCGGGGGTAGCTTCCCTGCCTCTTTCTGGCTGAAAACGGACTGGAATTGTCGGTACTCTTCCGGCAATGTAGAGGCACAGCATACAGTCTTACTGCTCACTCCCTTAATGAGTAACCCCGCAGGAGTTCGGACATCTTCCGTTGGTTTAATCAGGTCCTTGGTACAATGCTGTTTGCAGAAAACGGAATTCATGGATACTGTACGAGCCGCCCACTGTACTAAGGGATCATGATAAGTTAGCCATGGCATCCCTAGAATGAGATTGAAGTGGGGGGCATCAATCAGATCAAATTGGATGAACTCATAGTGATGACTCCCTACTTGCATCAGGACCTTCTGCGTATGGAACCGTATCAACCCAGATGTTAGAGCAGAACCATCCACAGCCTTAACGTGTTCCGGATTCTGTTTCTTTTCACACGGGATACCAATGCTGTGGGCGAACTGTTGGTCAATGAAATTGCCGGTAGCCCCACAATCCAACAAGGCATGTACCATAACAGCCTCTCCAGAGGGCAATTCCAGTGATACACACAGGTTTATGTGAGCCACCACGGTGAGAGTGGTATTAGCCACAGTCGAAGAGACCGCTTCCTCCCAGGGTCTCAAACAAGGGGTCTCGGTCTTGTTTGAGAGGTTTAGTTTCCCGCATCCCCTGCCGTGTAGTCGACAACCGGTAGGGCTTGGCTCCCCGGAGTGCCTTTGGTCACAAGTCGAGCCCGGGTCTTGCATTCCTTAATGAAATGTCCAGGTTTACCGCAGTACATGCACAACCGCTGTTTTCTTCGTTTGTCTCGCTCTTCTAGGCTAAGAGGTCCTCTTATTCCCCCCACTTACATGGGTTCTGGTCCATCTGGGGCAGACGAGCGGTCTTCTACCACAGGCCTAGGACGAGGTAAATAAGCCCGTGTCTCAGGTCGGTACCGGTCTCCTTTGCGTTCTTGGAGTCGATGGTCTAATTGAACGGTAAGGTCGAATAGTTCTTCACCGGTGTCTGGCATGTGCACAACTTGTGCTAGGACGTCTTTAAGTTCTCCCTTGAGTCCTTGGTAAGACATGGAGGTCCTTTTTTCCACTGGCCAATTGGTCTCAACGAGGAGTCTGTTGAAGCTAGTGATATAGGTGAGGAGGTCCTGAGCCCTTGCATAAGAGTGAGGAACTCTCGATCCAGAGATAAGTGATGCGCCTTCCTGTCGAACAACTTACTCATCTCCGAGCAAAATTCATTGTAATTGTACAGGACCGGGTCATCTCTCTCTATCAAGGGCAGAGACCAGCTGGCAGCATTACCTCCCAGGTAGGACATTATAAATGCAGTTTTGGCCTGGTCAGAGGGGAACACTGCGGGTTTGCACATAAAGTGCAACTTACATTGGCCCAGGAAGATGCCGAATTTCTTAGGGTCTCCCGTGAATCGCTCTGGTGGAGCAAGGGGTAGATGGCTTGGTTGAAGAACATGTACTGTAGGGGAATCTGCCCCCAGGACTCCCCTATTCTGGGCTGGGGGGTTAACCCTGGTAGAAGTGTGAGAAGCAGCAGGTGGGGGCAGTGTCCAATCTCTAATATAGGAACCTCCCCCCCTTCCCCCCGTAGGTTGAGCTCTCGAAAGCCCTGTTACCTCCTGTCTTAGGGAACCCAACTCGTTCCGTAACAGAAGGTTCTCGCCCCTGAATGCGTCTACTTCTAGACGTAAGGCGGTCATAGTTTCTAAAACTGAAGTAAGGATGGTAGAGGTCTCCATCGCTCAGGCTGTAAGTAACCGTGGGCTTGTCAATCTGTCAGACTGTAAGCAGATTACCACTAACCTTCAAGCCGGATACAGCGGGAGCGATGAAAGATGACAGGGAACCCTGCCCCCACTGCGGAGCCGCCCGGGAGTATATATATAGTACCCTCGCCGGACCACTCCCCATCAGGGGAAAGGGAAAAAAGGGACAAAAGAAACAAGAAAGGCAAAGCAGCAATTCACTCGCAGTGGACAGGTAACAGACTTCTGTCAGGCTCTGGGACTCCAACTGTATACACCCCGTGTTCCCTGCAGTGAGAAATAAGCAGAACACACTCTATGAACCACCAGCAGTCAGGAAGGATGGGGTATAAGGGTACTGACAACAACCACACACTTACAATGCCGGATACAGGTTTCTCTTAGTCCAGGGTTTATCTAACCACCTCAAGAAGCGTGTCACCCTTCTCATGGCATGCGAACTAAACTCCTTCTGAAATACATTTAAGAAAAAGTACTTAGCTCTGATGGACTGTGGTTCGCTAGAGCAGGAACATCAAGGATAGAGGTCCGCTTACGTGTCGAATTAGACAGGAACCCAGAAGTGATAGAGACAGCCGTCTCACCCAATAGCGATTCCCATTGGAGAAGTTCCTGTTACTGTGGCGAGTGAAAGTATTTATAAATCAAAAACGAGCCTGAAAAAACGGCTCTTGGAGTCCCCCTCTGGGGGTTTGGCGAGCAAACAACAAAAACGGGATCCGAGCCTTTCAAACGGCTCGCCGAGGAACACCCTGTCGAATCAGGATGCAAAGATACAAGGTTGCGCGCCAATGCGCGGGGGGGGTTCGAAATCAGCACGCCCCTTCGGGTAATACCGAGGTAGACCTTTGGCAGCAACGTAGTTGGAGTCGCGAGGACCCGATCCCCGTAACGGTCTCTGGACGCGCGGCTCAGCGCGTGTGAGAAGTACTCTGGTTCTGATCTCAGCGGGGCTGCTCCGGGATGTGATCGGTTTCTGCAGGGTGCCAGCGGGACAAGAGGAGCTTGACACGAGGACGGCAGGTCAAACGCAGTTGCAAAAGTAACGGGATTGACAACCCCCGAGCAGTCCCAGGGCGGAGCTTATGAAGGAAGTCCGAGGGAAGGCAGGTGACGCCCCTCACAGGATTCTGGGAGATGTAGTCCCTCACACCAATGCCCCGGCATTCACTCGCACACGCTCACCTCCAGTGTGGTTCCCGCCCCTAACTGCGCCGGGACGTGACATGTAGTTAGGGTCGCATCGTAGGAGTACGCATTTACTACTGTCATGTATTTTATATACTTGCCTGTATTCATTGTTTTAGCACGATGGTAGAAATCTACCATCCTTTTACTCTGTTAGTGCTTATAATCATTTATATCTGTTACTGTCTAATGGTTTTTTCAGCACACCTTTTACACTAGAATGACGCTGGTTCAGATAAATGCTTATTGAAAAACATCCCCCGTTTATTCTGTGTATCTCTCTGAGACAAAGTGAGCACGACTGACTGAGCGAAAAGTATCACACTGTTTCCATGATCCTGAGAGATTAGGGTTGTCATGTTCAATAGTTGCCAAGAACTATTCTCTCCTTAGTAAGAGGAGCTTCTAGTGACACTGTGAGCTAGCTGGCATACAGGCTAACATACCCGGTGGGGGTTTCTTGAATCAGTCTGGACACCATTCCTACATTGTATGTTGTCTAAACATGCAGATCCTATATAGGTTTATAGGAACTACATGACATGAGAGGACACTAGTGATTACCATAGTGCACCCGCTACACACCCACAACCTTAAGAGCCTAAGTTTAGTGTTAAATAAGGCAAACATTAACTTCTGAAAAGAGGATACGAGTGCCCCAAGAACTCTTACCCCATTGGTTAGGAAGTGCCCAGGAATCATGCCCACCAACTAGCTACTGACATGCAATAAATTTGTCACGACAGGGACCTGAGAAGAACTGTGAAGGACTTGACCTGCTCCGCCTTGTGCCCAGGAGAAGGAAGTGGACTGCAAGCATCAGGTGGTTGGCCTCTTGTGTGGCTACATTGATACAACAAGTTTCAAGAGGTTTTTACCTAAGCTGACCTGTGGCAACTATATTTGGCTGATTAGCCTGACAGTCTCTAAGTGTTATCTCCTGAGGTCCAGGAGGCCTTTAGCATGTACTTAAGTGGTTGTTTGGGAACCAGAGCAAAGTTTGGAAATTTTGAAAAATATTTGTTCCCGACCATCAGAGTAATCGGCAGTGCAAAATATCTAGCTGGCAGTTCCACACCGTTGTATTGAATTTCAGATCTCTGCACTTGTAGTGATTGAGTCAGGTACAAGTGATGAGTTTCAGGTAGCTTTATTCAAGATGGTAAAATAGACCAGATCAAGACCCCACCAGGAGCAGCCACCATGCTGCTCTGCCCAGCCCAGCTAACTGAGACTATTTGATCCAAAACATTCTATAACATGCCATCACAGTAAGATTCTACAGGCAGGGCATGAATAGCATTGAACTAACTCAGGATATAACATATCCCCCTTTCTCCCAAATATACAAAAGAACAACAACTCAGGTTGTAACATATCCCCCCTTTCTCCCAAATATACAAAAGAACAACAACTAAGGATATAACATATCCCCCTTTCTCCCAAATATACAAAAGAACAACAATGAGAGAAAAAGAAAGATTAAGAGGAGAAACAGCAAGGAAATAAGAACCACGAACCAAAGAAAGAAGAGCAACCGAAAAGGATGAGTAAAGTAAAGAAGAGAGGAAAACGGAAACATAAGAACCATCCTCCCTTCTATACACAAAAGAAAAGACAAGAAAACAACATAGTCAGAGAAGAGGAGAAACAGCACAAATGACTGCCCCAGAACACACCCACTGGCCAGAACAGGAATGTAAGGAGGCTGAAAAATGAAAAACCAACAGAGCAAGAAAACACGACAGAAAAGCAGAGGAAAGCTCAGAATCCACACGAGACGCCATGAGAAAACATCACCAATAGAACAGAAATGAGAAAAGAAAACAAGAAAGATGAGGAAAAGTATAGGGATAATCCTCACCCAAGAGGAACACTATCATCAATACAAAATGAAAAATATAATGTAAAGACAACAATGTAGATATAATATTCAATATAATAATAACATAAGATTGGGAGGACTGTAGCCCAACAGCAACCCTTAAAAAGACAAGGGATTATAGAAGTAACAGATGGGACTAAGATCCATAGAAACAATAGTCCTTGAAATGTTGACATCTTGAAAACTAAGAGAGGTTGAGTGATGTCAAAAAACAGATATGGGTAGGAACCATATGATAAAATCAGATATGGGTAGGGACCCATAAGATAATGCGAAAAGGACTCAAACCCTTGCTTAGCTCCAAGAAGGAAGACAGACTAAAATTGTGCACATGTGAGACGTGTACAAAATATACAGATATGGATAGGAACCTTAAGACTTTCGGTATTCACAGAAGGCATTTAGGAGTCCTAAAGTTAGGAGTCCTAACTTCTGTGAATACCGAAATGAGTAAGGGGCATATGTATCAAACGATTTCTTAATCGCAAACGCTGCGATTCACAAAATAACAGCGTTTGCGATTAAAAAATCGGTAATCGGGATGTATGAGCCAAATCCCATCGCAAAATTAAGGAATTGCTAATTTAGCGATTTCTTAATTTTGCGTAAGCATTTAAGAAATCGCAAATTGCGATTTCTTAAATGATATGTAAAAAGCACCCAAGTTGTGCGAATTATCCTTAAGAAATCGCAAATTACCACCAACTTCCAGTTGGTGGTAATTTGCAATTTCCTTTCAAAATGCACTTTTTTGAATTTTGCAAAGTGCCACGTGACGCTCATACATGCCCTTAGGGCATGTATGTGCGCCATATGCACACACATGCTCATTTCAGGGGTGCATCAGGGTGTCATCATGACACCCTTGCACCTTAGAAATTATTCTCAAATAGCGATTAGCAAATTGCGATTCGCTATTTGAGAATTACTTCCCATTCATTCCTATGGGTCTCCTGGCCCATAGAAATGAATGGGCAGGTATTCCTTAATTGCGATTTCGCAATTTGCTAATCGCAATTAAGGAATTTTAAGAAATCGCAAAAAGTTTGCAATTTTTTAAATACATCCCGTTTTGCAATTCTCAAATAGCGATTCTTTAAAAATCGCTATTTGAGAATCGCAAATGGTGATGTTGATACATATGCCCCTAAGTGCCTTCTGTGAATACCAAAATGAGTAAGGGCCTTCTGTGAATACCAAAATGGTAGTAAGTTTAGGATTTTGTCCTAAATTAGTTCTGTGAATCGGGCCCAAAGTCCCTTTCTGCACTGGGACTTTGAAGATTTCTCAACCAAACATTTAAAAGCTCCAGAGAGGTAGCAGGACCAACTGGCTTCCAGTAACTGGCATGAGGTTCCATGGCAGCTGCTACACTTTCAGCTTCAACCCGTACGGAGAAGATTTATGACTCAAAAAAATTGACTAAGTTCCTTTTTGAAGCAGGATTTTTTTTCAAACCTGCACTTCCATACTTTTCAACTGAGCCAATCCACTTTTTGTATCCAACCAGGGCTCCATCACGGTTGGCCTCAAATCACGCCTAAGTTCCAGTCTACAATGACCATTGACTAACATTGGCACTTTGTGCTTTTTTGGTTCTATTGCTACTTAAAACTTTAAAAGCTCATATCGTCTGTTCCCTTTCTTGAATTTTTGTTGTTTTGGTATCATATTTTGTTTATTAAATTCTATTAACTGGATTAGGGATTTTCGATTGCTTAGTGTGTGACTTTATTACTGTTTTGGTACTTCATAAATACTTTACACATTGCTGTATAATAATTTTGTCTGCTCTGAGCCACAGCTACAGGGTAGCTCAGCACAGGTTAATTTAGTGACTTTAGGGTTCACTCTGATAGGAGCTGTATTTATCCCTTGAGGTAGGCAGTCTCCCACCCCAAATAATAATACAATTTCTTACACTTCCCCAATAATAGCACCCTGCTGTAGGTCTTCAGCACAGGGCCATAATATTAGAAGTGTGACTGGGCTAGTGCCATATACTTTGCAGCCTTATACTTGGAATTCTATATTCATAATGCAAAGAGGGGCCAGTCCAAAGATAAAAGAAGGATTTAATGGATGAATCACTGTCACCTCACATGAGATCACTTTTGAACTCTGCAAGTTTACCACCTCCGCCCCAACCCTATGGTGCTTGAATGTATCATCGGAAAAAATACGTTCTCCTCACCCACCACTTCCCCATCACATACCTACACATGCATGTATTTTTAGCATAGTTTGAATGTTTTTAAAATCAATTAGAAATTGTTAATTAAGAAGTAGGTTATTATCTTTGTAGGGGATTATGGTGAGATATTTTTCAAAATGTTAATTATTTATTTAAATTTAGAATTATTGATTTACTTTTCTAATTGGTAGTTAATTATGTTAATTAATCGATGTAACTGTTATTCTAATTATTTATTGATTCTCAATTAATTGTTAATTGATTGATGAATGTATTTAATTATTAAATGGCCCTAATCAATTTAATGTTTAGCAATTGTTTTAATCTCAATTGTATTCAATAATGATGCTATTAATATTTTATGGCTTTGTTTGCTGTTTTTCCGGCTGTTTAGGGCAATCAGTCTTTCTTCGCTCCTCCCCGGTCCACCGCAGCACTTTCTCACTGTTTGAGTGGAGGGAGGGTGTAGTGTTCTAGGTTAAAAGAGGGAGGTGATGTAACATTCTAGAGTGGGTATATGTCACCTGGCTATGTCATGCTGGGTTATTGTATTCTAGTATGGAATGTACTTGTGAGAATGTTACTCCTTGAACACTGTGTCAGTTGCTCTTGGGAGTTGAAGGATGGGGTCTCTTGGATACCTTCTACAATAAAGAACCTGCAATCTTTTCTTCATTGGTCTTACCTTGTTTCTGGATGTCCAATTCCTCATTTTGGCGACGAGTGGAAATCAACAAGTGACCCCAACTCGCTTCCGCTGTGTTTCCAGTACCCAGACGATCTTTTCAAAGTGTCTGATCCTGTTCAAGCTTGGATCGCTTCTCATCACCGCTGCGTGTGTTACAGCCATTCAACGCTTTTCTTCTGGTGGCGCCTGGCTTTCCCGACGACCGAAGGCACGAGTAAAGTTTTATTTTTTTTATTTTTTTTTTCGTTTCTTCTGAAGCCTTCGCACTGTTGCCTAGCAACCAACGAGCTGCTCACGTTCCTCTACGCTCTCCTGCAACGTCATTTTCAAGCGAGTGCGCAGTCTCCACGGCCTTTGCACTGTTGCCTAGCAACCAACGAGCTACTCACGTTCCTTTACGCTCTGCTGCAACGTCATTTTCAAGTGAGTGCGCAGTCTCCACGGCCTTCTACATGGTTGCCTGGCAACCCATTTCGCCTAAAGTCCAGCGTGGTGTCTTCGCTTCTTCCGGTTTCCTGACAACCGAGTGAGCATTCTCCACAACTTCTTGCATTGTGCTCACCTTCCTATGATGCCAGGAATAATCTCAAGGTACTGTTGAGCCTTTTATTTGCTTTGGTGACGCTGATCTGCACAGCTTTACAGTCTTTCACTGCAGATCTGTTTCGTGATATTTGTCAGCAACGCTGATCTGCACAGCATGGTTGTCTTTCCCAACGCTGATCTGCTCAGCTGATTGTTTTTACTTCTTCATTTGCAGATCATTTTCTGTTGTATGTGTGTTGGGTCTTTTCCTTATTAGTGGCTCAGGTCACGAGGTGTTTTTTTACAATTACCTTATTATACATGGATGGAGACATTCACTATTGCTTGTGGTGTATGAAAGAGAGGTAGTGTTGTGTGACTACCCATTTTATATTTTGTTTTGGTTATTTGCTTTTCATTTCTTCTTGCGACCATGCAAAACGTCACTGCTCCTCCTTTCTTTCTATCTTCTCCTGGTGATCCGACCATACCATGGATAAAATGGAAAAAGGTTTTTGCCAATTATGCCAGGGTTTGTGGTACATCTCTGAGTGCAGAGAGAAAGTCAGCTCTTTTCTTACATTGCCTAGGCTCAGAGGGCCAAGAAGTCTTTGAACACCTTCCAGACCTACCTGATGGAGACTCCCTCAATGAGTATGAAATTTGTATTAAGAAAATGGACTTACATTATCTACCAAAAATGAGCATGGTTTTAGAAAGATATCATTTTGGCAAGAGAGTTCAAAGGCATGATGAAACTGTTGAGCAGTATGTTACATCATTGCGCAAGTTGGCTTCCACTTGCTCGTTCGCTGGTAGTTTGGAGGAAAGACTTAGAGATCAACTTATGTTGGGTTCTTCGATTGAGAAGGCGAAAGATGCTCTTTGGCAGAAAGATAATCCACCTTTGGAAGAAGTTATCACCACATTGAAAATGCACGAACATTCTAAAGCATGTTCGGAAGCCATAAAAAAGGGTTCGGACACTGACAAAAATGCTAACACTGATGTCAAAGAGATCAAAACAAAGTCTTCTGAGAATTCCGACAAATTGGTCAAGTCATCTTTACAATCTGGTTCAGGTTCCTCTAAAGTCGTACCTCAAAACTGGAATCCTAAATTTTCAGTGAAGTGCTTTCGGTGTGGAAATGCAGGACATGTAGCTAATTTCAAAGACTGTCCTGGATGGAAAGCAACATGTTCCATTTGTAAAAGAAAGGGTCATTTTTCTAAGTGCTGTAGGTCTAGCAAAAATACAAAAAATGTGAGAGAGGTAGACATCTATGAGCAAGATGAGGGTGATCTGATCGTATCTCAAGTATGCGATCAGGCAACAGATGGACCTATAGAGAAGGTGTTGATTAATGACAATCCTGTAGATATGTTGTTCGATTCTGGGGCCAAGATCACTTTGGTGCCAAAAACTTTCTATGAAAAATATCTAACCACCAAAGTGAAACTGTTTAAACCAGATATTATCCCTAGAGGTTATGGTGGTCAAGTTATAAATCTTTTGGGATATTTTATGGGAACAATAGATTTTAAAGGGAGGATCACAGCAGGGAAGATTTATGTCTCAATGAAAGGGGACTCTTTAATCAGTTGGTTACACCAACGTGATCTTGGGGTTTATTTAGATCCCAATGAATCTCCTTCGGTGTGTTTGAGGGATCTATCCACTGTTGCTTCCATTTCTGATAACAGTGTATGGATAAGTAAGTTTCCTAAAGTCTTTGAAAAGAAACTGGGGTGCCTTGGAAAGTATGTACATCTCATTAAACTAAAAAAGGATTCTAATCCTGTGGTGGCTAAGGTCAGGAATGTTCCTTTATTAGTAAGAGGCAAAATGAAGGACGAGCTAAAAAAATTGCTGGATAGTGGGGTCATTGAAGAAATTGAAGCTACGGAGTGGGTTTCTCCGGTTGTTATGGCCCAGAAGGCCAACGGAGAGGCCAGGCTATGTATTGATTTGAGAGAACTAAATAAAGCTGTGGTTGTAGATCATTATCCTCTTCCAAACATTACGGAAATGTTATCCTCGTTAGGTGGTGCCACACACTTTTCTACACTAGACCTATCTTCGGCCTACCATCAGGTCAGACTCCATCCCTCGTGCCAAGATTTGACGGCCTTCATCACGCCGTTTGGCACTTTCAAATTTCTTAGAATGCCCTTTGGTTTAATATCGGCTGCATCAGTGTTTCAAAGGGTGATGGAGAATACTTTACGGGATGTTGCTGGAGTCAAAATCTATCAGGATGATATCCTTGTTTATGGGTCAAGTTTGGGAGAACATAATGAAAGGGTAAATCAAGTTCTCTCTAGGTTGGAAGATTCTGGTCTCACCCTCAGGTTGGATAAGTGCAAATTTGATGTAAAACAGATTGAGTATCTGGGGCATGTAATTTCTGGATCAGGGATCAAGCCAAAGCCCTCTCTGGTAGAGGCCATTTGTAAGTTGAATTATCCTACAAGTAGAGATGAACTCACAAAATTCTTAGGGATGGCAGAGTTCTATAACAAATTTGTCCCTGGTTTTGCTCAAAATACTGAAAAGATCAGGGCGTTACTAAAGAAAGGTTGTGAATTCATATGGGATGAATCTTGTAGTGAAGAATTTGACTTGATTAAGGGTTGTCTGAATAGAGCTCCTAATCTTTCCAGTTTTGATCCTACTAAAGATTCCTATGTTATGACTGATGCTAGCTCCAAAGGACTGGGTGCGGTGTTGCTACAGCCTGGTGAAGTAGGGGACAATACCATTTTGTTTATATCTAGGCCTCTTAGAGGGGCAGAGTGTAACTACTCGGTGGTTGAGAAAGAGGCCCTAGCTGTGTATTGGGCGGTTCGTAAACTGAGGAAATTTTTGTGGGGTAAAGAGTTTGTTGTAGTCTCTGACCACAAACCATTGAAGGAGGTTTTCGGTAATAAAGGTATTGACCGTGTGTCACATAGGATAAGGAGATGGGTTGTAGCGTTGCAGGATTTTGAATTTGATGTTCATTATTTGCCAGGGGCTAACAATATTCTCGCAGATTGTTTGTCAAGGCTTGGTGGCTCCACAGTTTCTGATGAAGGTGATGATGAGGAAGATTATTTTCTTGGTGAATATTCTGGAGAAGAATGGAGTGTGTGTTTAGTCACCCAGGGGGTGGTTAGTGAGGAAGAATGGAGTGCTGAAATGAGGGTTGATGCTGTTCTTCAACGTGTTGTAAGTTTTGTCCGTGATGGGTGGTGTGAGAAACGTTTGTGTGATGAGGAGATTAAGGGTTTTTGGAATGTTAGAGAAGAGTTGTCTTTTTCTAATGGGCTTCTCTTTAGAGGTAGTAGACTGGTAGTTCCTGGTGCTGTGCGCCAAAAGTTAGTTGAGAATGCACACTCCAGTCATATGGGCATTGCGAAGACGAAGGAAAGATTGAGGGAAGTTTATTGGTGGCCTGCAATGGACACTATGGTTGAAAGATTGGTGCGCTCGTGTCCTCAGTGTGCGGTGAGTGACAAGGTTCTTAAATGTAGGACTCAACCCATGGTTATCAGGAAGCAAGCAAATGGTCCTTGGACAGATATAGCCGTTGATATTCTTGGGCCGGTTAAGGTGAAGTCTCGTGATCAGTATGTTTTGGTCTGTGTGGACATGTTCTCGAGGTGGCCAGTCATTAAAATAGTAAACAGTGTTGATTCGGCTGCAGTTATTAAGTTTCTTGATGATCTATTTGCTGGTGAGGGTTTGCCAGCATCTGTGTTGACAGACAATGGTGTGCAGTTTGTGTCCAGGATTGTGGAGGAATTTTTCAGTGAAAGAGGGATTACACATAAACGGGCTGCTTTGTACCATCCCGAGTGTAATGGTGTTGTTGAGAGGTTTGTGAGGGTGCTCAAAGAGGCCATGCAGTTGGCATTAATATCTGAATATGACTGGGAGGAAGCAGTCAATAAAAAAGTATATGAGTATAGGGTCACGCCTCATTCCTCTACTGGTGTATCTCCTTTTACTCTGTTTAGAGGAAGGATGCCTAGCACGCAGGTGAATCCTCTTTGGGTGACATCCAGAAGGTTGGAAGTGGGTGGTGCTATTGACAAAACTGAAGGTTGGAAGGATCGTGAAATGGATAAAATGATAAAGAGAAAGGAGTTGTATGACGCTAGAAAGGGTGTTAAAAAAACGGTTATTCAGGTTGGTGATTGGGTCAGGGTAAAGCTGCCTGAAAGGAAATTTGGTAGGTCAAAATTCGGTCAACCAATTAAAGTAATCAGACTTCTAGGTAATGCTGTCAGAACCCAAGATCATAGAGTTTGGAATCTTAACAGGGTTGCAAAATGTTCTTCTAAATGTGTGGAGGAAAGCTTGTCTTATGCTTTACCAGTTCCTTCTCTTCCTTCGCCTCCTGTGTCGTCAAGGCCAGTCAGGTTGAGGAGTGTTCCTCAAAGATTTCAGGATTAAGGCTTATTATTTGTTGCTGTGCATTTTTTATTTTGTGTTTTGGGTTTGTTGTGTTGGTAAAGAGGGAGGTGATGTAGTGTTCTAGGTTAAAAGAGGGAGGTGATGTAACATTCTAGAGTGGGTATATGTCACCTGGCTATGTCATGCTGGGTTATTGTATTCTAGTATGGAATGTACTTGTGAGAATGTTACTCCTTGAACACTGTGTCAGTTGCTCTTGGGAGTTGAAGGATGGGGTCTCTTGGATACCTTCTACAATAAAGAACCTGCAATCTTTTCTTCATTGGTCTTACCTTGTTTCTGGATGTCCAATTCCTCAGAGGGGCACTAGCCTTGCTTTCTTCTGTACTCCCGCCCATAGACACCATTTTGCGAGGGCGGTATTCTAGTAGCTCGCCTGACCCACTTCCTCCAGGTGAAAAACCAGAGGATGGCGCTGATGTGCAGAGGGCGTGCAGCAGGCGTGGCAAAGGCAAGCCTGTCTCCGCCCATCCGCGCCTGGAACGTGCCCAGTGCTGCTCCCCCTGGCTGTCCACTTTCAGACTCTCTTTGACAGCTCAGTTATATGTGAGAAACCTTGATCAACTTAAATACCAGAGTATGTCAGTTCCATGTCCTCCATTGAGTCTAACAGATATGACATGATCCTTATCTAATTCCTGCACTACCTGCAACAGAACCATTTTAAAGTTGCACCCATTTGCCAAGTACTCTATCTGTAAAACCCTGGCTAATAGTCTAGAGCCTTCAGCTAATCATCCAGCCATCCTTTGTGCCCTTATCAGATCTAGATCGCTGGTAAAACACCATATGGAGGTCTCTGGTTCAATCCTTAACCAGCATTTAGATTTGGTATTTGTGACAGAAACGTGGGCAGATGATTATTCAGGCCCTGAGATCACAGTGGTGACATCTGACGGATATATGGTGTTTCGTCTTGAAAGAGCCTTTAAAACGGGAGGGAGGGTGGCAGTTTTTTATAAAGAACACTTACAAGCTGTGTTTAACCCTGTCTCTGTTGAAAGCATCGAGGCAGCAATTTTTAATGTTGAAGTTACAAAGATCCAATCACTTAATAGCATATCGCCCTCCTGGGCCAAAAGCAACATTTGTAGGAAAAATCAGCCAACTACAGTAAGTCCTACTTTTAAATACTAACTTTATGGTCATTGGGGACTTTAATTTCCACCTGGAAATTTGCTCAGATACAGAAACAGAACACCTTTTAGAAACACTGTCCGGTCTTCGTGTAGCCCAGATTGTGGAAGGACCCACTCATCTTGCGGGCCACCTGCTAGATGGGATTTTCACTAATAACCACAACATCAAAGTCACCTATGCTCTGCCTTTAATTTGGACAGATCACTATGCAGTAATGTGGAATTTAAAATCCCAAAGTATCTCTCTTTCTAGGGTTTATAAACTACATCAGGCGGAACGTGCATGGCACAAAATTCAGACTTCTGACCTGGACACTCGGTTATCACAAACACTTGTTATTTATGAGACCAATCTCGATCAGATGACAGAGGGTTACCATAACTGGATTTACTCAATCCTTAATGAGGTTGCTCCTTCCAGTGGTCCGAAAATGAATAATACAAAGATGTCTCAACCCTGGTTTGATGACTCTCTTAAAACCATCAAACTGGAATGTCAAAGACAAGAGCGCAAATGGCGCTCAGATTATAAGAGACAGGAGAGTGATAAGTATAATTCCTGTCTAGGTAACTATAGGAAATTAATTTTTGCTGCTAAATCTTAATATTACACATTACAAATAAAAACAGCTACTGATGTTCCAAAAACTCTTTTCCAAACTATAAGAAAAATTGATTACTCCAAAGGGTTCTGATTTACCAATCAATAATCAAGAATTCTGTGATTCCCTAGCCTGTTCCTTTTCAGGAAAAAGTCTTGAATATTTCTAAAACTTTCATCAGCAATTGCTCCACAAACACATCTATAAAATCAAGCTCCAAGTCAGTTAGCTTCTGACATTTTACAATTCCCCTAGTGGCACAGATTGCTGAACTTATCCCAAAGATTACAGCAGGATCTCCCCATGACCCATGTCCTCCTAAGATTGTTCATATTGTCCAAAAATCATAGCATGTCATCTATCTGCTATCTTCTCCACCATGTTCAACATGGGGATTTTTATTACCACATGGAAAGCAGCCTCAGTGCTTTCTGTCTTAAAGAAACCTAATCTTAGCATACTAGATCCCAACAATTATCAACCCACAGCTCGACTTCTCTACCCAAATAAGTTAGTAGAAAAAAAACATGAATCTCCAAATTTCCACTTTTATTGAGGCTAATGATCTTCAAAATGATACGCAGTTCGGTTTTAGAGAAAATCATAGTACTGAAACCGCACTGGTCACAGCCACGAAAGAGACCTCCCTTGATGGAAGGGGGTAATGCAATTCTGATCCTGCTGGACCCTACAGCGGCTTTCGATACCGTCAAACACAAGATACTGTTGACCGCTTGCTGGACGTGGGGATTGGAGACTCAGCCTTCGGGGGGCCGACAAGTGGTCTCTTGGTTTATTTAATTGTGATCTATACTCCTTGCCTTGCCGGGTTCCTCAGGGTTCCTCCCTGTCCCCTACCCTGTTTAATCTTTTTTTTAGTCAACCCCAAATATGCTTAGCAAAGAACACTCCAAACATTTCTAACCTGTGAAAGGAACAGCTCAGGGATCTCCTGTGGCAAAAGATGGTAAAATGGGGTGTTAGAAAAACCCCACTCCCACTCCGGAAGGGTGGTAATGGGGTCTTCCCAGACATACACTGTGGTAGCTTGGCTCGAGTGGTCAGGGGTCAGGCACCGTGCTAAGCATACGTCATACCCACACAATAACCATGCGTGCATCCGTTCCAAAAATGACACTACACCTTAAAAATTATACTGAAAATATATCTCTTTATCTTCTTTTTTTCTTAGTTGCTGATTAAATAAATAATAATACAATCACAGTACACAAGGCTTTTTCTTAAAAAGTGCAGGTCAAATAAATAGTAACACTTTACAGGTGCAATGAATAGGATCAGGCCAAATAAATACTGTGAGGCAATAAATACTGTGCAGGAATAAGTTAGCTCAGGACAATAAATACATCACCGGAATAACTTAGATAAATACAATAAATACAGTACCCTCAATAAATAATATCAGCCAACAATGACATTTGTAAAATCAGATTACATTTAAAATACTATGGGCTGATTTGGCCCAGTCACAGCTTGTGGTTAGGTGGATGGCCTGAGGGGTATACTCCCTGGCTTGGACAAGGCTGAGGCCTAACCTGAGGTAGGTCAAGGGGGAATCTAGAGATCTGGCTCTCCCACACTACACAACCCCTCTGTATTAGTCTCAGCTCACCCCTGGCACAATCAAGCTGGTTCCAGCACCTCTCTAGCCCCTAGGATAGTCCCTCAGGGCTCCACAGGGCCTTAGGCGCCCTCTATTCCACTTACTGCCCTTTTTATGAAGCTCCGACGCCGCTGGAGTCGTGTCGACGCCGTGAGGCGGTTCCGGTTCGATGTCGGCGGCCTCGGCGCTATGTCAGTTCTTGACGACGTCGATAGGCGGTTCCGGTTCGGTGTCGGCGGCCTCGGCTCGATGTCGACCTCCGGTTCGATGACGTCGGGCAATCTTGGCTCGATGTCGACTTCCGACGGCTCCGGAGTGCGATCTCCACTCCCGACCTCCGGTGCTCCTTTCCTCAGGTTCCGGCGACTCCGGAGTGCGACCTCCACTCCCGACCTACGGCACGATTCTCTTCAGGTTCCGGCGACTCCTGTGGTAAATAATTTAATTACCGGGACTTAATTTGATACAGAAACATAATAAAAAATAGCTCAGTAAATAAGAGGCAGAATCCGTGGTATTAGAGGTTCGGAATGGGCTTTATTCCAATGGTCGATTCGAATCGGTTGCTCCAAGTTCCATCACCACGAAGGTTCAGGAAGTGAAGTACACACATTATTGATAATCAATCACTTTTATACAATAGGCATTACAGTGAAGCAAATACAAGAGGCGTAACAATTGATAGTGTGGATAATATATTCATGCGTAGAAAAAAATAGGCGTAACTGGGTGTGATTAAAGAACGTCATCAGATGTGATGTCATAATAGGGTGGTTCCATGAAAGAATTTCGCAATGTCAGCAGAAATACTTGGCAGAAATGCGTGCGCAGCAGCATGACGTGTGATTGACGTGCAACTAGGGGGTGAAGGGGACTTGACATTTAGCTCTACATGTGGCGACAGAAGTCTGGAGGGTCAAGTCAACCTAATCCCAAATCATATCTAACATCCTATGTTTAAAGAACTATGTTATCCAAAAGAGAGGTCTTCTTAGAGTAGAATCTTATTCTATACTGACTATACTGACTGTTAGTGCGTGTACAAGCGTCTAAGTGTCTACACTAGATGCGAGGGCGGGAATCTTCCATAGTAATAGGGCTATGAATTACTTGCATAAAGACAGAGAAGCCGGGCCTTTGCTCGGTAGCTGGAAGAATGTTTACTTAAACTACTAGACAGGAATGTATTGGGCAGGGAACGGAGCAGATAATTTCGAAGGTGAAATACAGTTTTTGGCAGGCAACAGGCTGATGTCAGGCTTCGTGAGCCGCGCAGGGAATGAGACAAAGTTCATGGTCACAGATGCAGGCTCAGACTGGAGCTTTCAGAGGCAGAAGACAAGAAAAGTTTGATGACAGAATCAGGGCCTACTTGCCTGGACTGTAAAATGGCATAAGTGAACCATACAAAGCCGGTGGCCTTTCATACTTAGTAATGGAATATCCGGCCTATTCATGGCGGATCTGAAAGAGGACATGTTGACGGTGGACGCACATGTGTTTGCGTCTTCATAACTGGAACTGGAGGGAACATACATGTACTTGTGATTCATACATGAAACCGTTGGGGTCCAAGATAGGGGACATAACTGATCAGAAAAATCCATATTTCCACATTCCCTCCTTGTCCCCTACTTGCCCGTTAAGAGATATCAATCTTCATCAATCCGTTGATCTGTTCATATAGCATCATTTGTTCTTCTTTCTTCTTCCGGGATGAATGAAATCTTGGTGGTGGAATACACGATGTGGCACACAGACCACAGATCGCTGGTCCACATTGTAGACATAGACAGCAACTGAATAGTATGAGAAGGCCAATACCTAGGAAGGATAGGACCTTCCATCCAAAGGTAGATAATACACTCCAAAACCAACCGGACCAAGTCCAGGTGCCTGGGTTCTGGTGTATCTGGCTTACAATCTTATGAAGGCGAGTTATGGCTTTATATACAGATGGCGAATTTTCTGGTATGAAAATGCAACAGCTTGATCCGATGACCCTACAAGCTCCGCCCCTATCGGCCAGGATGACGTCAAGGACAAGACGATTTTGAAGCACAACAATCCGCATAGCAGACTGCTCTTCTGTTAAATTGCCTAAGGCGGAAATAGTTTCGTTCACTACTGCTTCAAGGGTTCTAGTTAATCTACGTATCAGCTTACTATTAGTAACTGTACCTATATAGGGAAAGAGACCTTTATTGAAATCTGTGTATTTTTCCCATGCTGTTTCAGTGTAATCGACTATTGGGAGATCTCTCCTTACTCTATTATATACTAAATGAGTATTTCTGTGATAATCAGGAGGAGCTAGGAAAACGGGTGGCAAAAGGAATCCAATGTAGCAAGTACCATCCCAATCTAGAGGCAAACGTACATAGGCCGTCTGACCACATATGAAATAGGAATGGCGGGAAGCTCTAAATGTAGACTTGCCTTGATCACTAAATTCTACTACAGTGGTGCATCTACTATGGCCCATATGTATGGAACCATTCTTTCTTACACATAATTCACCTTTTACTGGAAATATTGGCATAGCGGGCAAAATTGGAGTAGCTTCGGATTCGACATTTAGGATCATAAGATTAAGCGTAAAATTACCTAATCCATACACTTCATTTTCTAGATCAGTTCCTGTTCTCTGGGGAAGTCCCTCCTTGTTAGGGTAGCAGACCTTAAGTAAAACTAAGTTCAAATTTCCCCATACCCAATTATCTTGATAAACTGCAGAATTCGAATCTAGGGAATTAATTAAACTAAACCATGCTCCACAGGAGCCGTTGTGTGTGAACGGGTATGGAAAGAGAGATAGAATTCCTTTATAATTCTGATAGGGAGGGAGTCGGCCACATATCCAACAATTTGTAGCATTGCTAACCTGATGGGAATGATGTAACATACTAATAAACGTGTTATTGCGCAGCGCAAATCTATAAGACAACTCAAGCGGAGGTAATTCACTAAAAGAATGTTCAGCAGTAACATTATAAACGTGTCTAGAAATAGGATAATATATATGCAACAATATACTTGCAGTAATTATTAAAAGACTTAAGAAAAACAAACTTAATAACGTCACTGCGCAATGACTACGCAGTGATTTACAGTACGCATGTCGTTTCAACATTTTTCGGGTTTTTCCTCTATTCAGGTCTAAGGGATACATGTCAGAGACAATTCAACCGCTTCACCTTGGAGAGGACTTAAACAATCAAATTGCTTGACTGATTAGACCTGAGTTTTAGTTTATAAAGTTCGTAATCACTTGGTTCAACCAAAGGAAGTTTTGAGTCAATGGGTGAAGACACACGAGGTGTGGTATTCACATCCGATGGTAGTCCATGAAATTTCTTGATATGACTTGAATGTACCCAGCCTTTCCTGCCCTCGGTCTTCACGGCTGTCCTTGTGGTGAGCAAGACCAGCTGCGGTGACTTCCACCTAGGTTCCAGCTGAGTCTTTCGATCAAAGTTCCTCACCAGGACCAGGTCTCCCGGAACTACGTCATGGGGTTTCACCTCAGTGTTGTCAGGAAAAGCTGCAGCTACCTGTGAACGACAAGATTGTAGTGCAGACATCAAGGAAGCCAAGTAATCTGTCAGCATATTACAGTCAATATCAGTTATTTTGCGTGGTATTGGCGTCCCCCACATATTTGGTGGTCTGCCAAAGATCACCTCATACGGGGATAGCCCTGTTCGAGAGTGTGCTACCATTCTCATGTAAAAGAGTGCAACTGGTAACGCTACTACCCAGTCGACACCTTTCTCTCTGCATATTTTGGACAATCTAATTTTCAGGATCTGATTATGTCTTTCTACGAGACCTGCTGCCTCGGGGTGTCGGACACAGTGGAATTTCCACTGATAGCCTAACAAAAGTGAAACGTGTTTCATTAATTCGGATGAGAACGGCTGGCCGTTATCTGAGTAGACAACACGTGGCAAACCGTATCGTGGGAAGAATTCTCGAACCAACTGTTTGGCAGTAGTCGGGGCAGTGTAATCTGAAACCGGGTATGCCTCCGTCCAACGGGAAAGAGCACAGACAACTACGAGAACATATTTGAATCCTCTACATCGTTCCATCTGGATATAATCCGTCTGGAGGACTTCAAAAGGGTGATCAGGAGGCTGAAATCCACCCTGTTCTACGGGAACGCTTTTTCCTGGGTTGAACTGACAACAGATCACACAGGTACGAACTTTTTGTTTAGCTGCTGCTCGTAAATGTTTATTGAACCAAATGTGTTGAATGCTATCTAGCATAGCTTTTTCTCCTAGATGTGCTGGACTATGTACAGTGTTAATAACGACTTGGACCATTGAATCAGGAAGGAACCACACAGACTTTTCCTTCATCATCCATCCTTGATCCGTTTGGATCCCTCCTAATTCAGTCCATTTCTTTATTTCGTCTGGTGTAGCATGTGTCTGTATATCAATTACGTCAAGAGTAGGATCTTTAATCGTCATACAATGTGTTGGCGTCGGGACTATTGTCTTTGTCATGTCGGATGTTTGAGTTTGAGCAGTCTGTTTAGCTGTTCTGTCAGCTAGATCATTGCCTTGAGAAATGATATCAGTAACTTTCGTATGAGCTTTACATTTCATAATTGATATTGCAGTGGGTAGATGTATTGCATCTAATAAGGCATGAATGAGGGGTCCGTGCTGAATGTGGGCACCGTGAGAAGTTAAATAACCTCTCTCTCGCCACAGCACGCCGAAGTCATGTACAACTCCGAATGCATAACGTGAATCAGTGTATATGTTGACTTTTTTATTTGTGGCTTGAATACAGGCTTGTGTCAGAGCGATGAGCTCTGCGGCTTGAGCTGACAAGGTATTTATGCAATTTGTTTCAATGATTTCAGTATCTGTTGTGACTGCGTAAGCGGCCACTAACTCTCCTGTACTTGTTCTCATACATGAACCATCTACATACAACGTCAGGTCTGGGTCTGACAATGGGACATCGGTTAAGTCTTGTCTGGGTTTCGTCGTGATTGTAATAACTTCAATACAGTCATGGGCTAGTGGGTCTGTTCCGATCACAGGTAAAAGTGTGGCAGAATTCAATGTGTTACAACGTCTGATTTCTATATGTGGCTGAAACAATGTTAATTCATACCCTGTAAGTCGCGCTATAGTCAAGTGTTGTGTTTGCGTTCGATTCACAAGAACCTCTACTGCATGTGGTACTTGAACTGTCAATGGATGTCCTAACACTATGGCATCGCTTTGTCTGATTGCTAAAGCTGTTGCTGCCACTGATTTTAGGCATGCAGGCAAAGCCTGAGCTACGGGATCTAATGTACTAGAAAAATAAGCACACGGTTTGTGTGCTCCTGCTTGTTCCTGTGTGAGTACTGACAAGGCAGTACCTTCGCGTTCTGTAACAAAGAGTGTAAACTGCTTATGGTAACATGGTGTTGCTAAAACAGGTGCTTGACATAAGGCTGTCTTTAAGCTTTCAAAAGCTTGTGTATGTTCCTGAGTCCAAGGGAGAACAGTCGATGTGGCTGCCTCCTGCGTTGTCAACTGAATGAGTGGTTTTGCTAGAAATGCATACTGAGGGATCCACTGCCTACAATATGAAGTGAGGCCTATGAAAGCCCGTACCTCCTTTTGTGTCTTGGGTATTGGCATGTTAGCTATTAACTGAATGCGGTCGGGTGTAAGCTGCCTTCCCTCCTTGGACAGCGAGTGTCCAAGATAAACAACTCGCTGGACACATAATTGCAGCTTAGAAGGGGACACCTTGTGCCCCTTTTCGGCTAGAAATTGTAAAACTGTCAGTGATGCTTTCTCACATTCTGGTTCGCTTCTCGCGGTGATCAGCAGATCATCGACATATTGAAGCAAGGCAGTGTTAACTGGCATGTGGATACTGTCGAGTTCTCGTTTCAGTGCTTGGCTATAGATGCTGGGGCTTTCTGTAAATCCTTGAGGTGCGCGTGAGAATTTAAAGCTACGTCCATTTAAACTAAATCCAAACAAGTATTGGCTTTCCGGATCTATTGGGACGCTGAAAAAGGCATTCTTGAGATCAATTACAGTAAAGAATGTTGCTTCGGAATCAATAGCTGTCAGTAATGACGAGATATCTGGGACCACAGGGAATTGTGGCACAATGCATTTGTTCAATTCGCGCAGATCAATAACCAATCGATATACTGGCGGGGCCTTTGGATCTGTTCGTTTAAGAATCGGAATTATCGGTGAATTACATACATTGGAGTCTGTTTCCACAACCACTCCTTGGGCAATGAGCTCGTCAATGATTTGCAGTAAAGCCACTACAGCATCTGGTGGTAACTTGTATTGTCGCATTCGTGGTAGTACTACTCCTGCCTTTAGTGTAACTCGATATGGTGTAATATTCATGCAACCGACATCAGTAGGGCCTTGCGCCCATAGATGTGTAGGTAAAGTCTGCAGTCGGGGATCCATGTCTCTAGACACATAGTGACCTTTAAAATCACGTAAAAACAATCTTACTCCTTCCGGAGAACAACATATTATAGCTCCTAGAGCTTTCAGTGTTTTTATACCTAACAAGTTTTCTGGACATGATTTAGTAAGCAATAAATCTGTAGTTCGGGTCAAAGGTCCTATCGTAAGTGGAAGAGGCTGTGACACTTCATTAACAATAGGTTTTCCTGAAAAACCAAGGGAAATATTCTGTGAGCCTGAGAGGGGTGCCCCTGGAACTTCACTACGTTTTATGGTTGTTCGACTTGCCCCTGTATCGAGTAAAAATTTTCTGTCTTGGCCTAATAGTTCACTATGTACATAAGGTCCTTCTTGGTCTACAGGGACCTCGATAAGGGGTAAGTCAACTTCCCTCTCTAGGCTGGTTCATGCGTATCGCTGATAATCAGGATAGTCGTACTGTGCGGTCTGGTACAGCTGTCGTGTCGTGGTTTGTGTGGCAGCAACAGGCAGCGCTGGTGCAGCTGGCACAAACTGTATAGACTGTGGTGGAGCTGGCATGGACTGTGCATGCTGCGGGGCTCCTTGTTCATTCTGATCCTGTCTAAGTGGCCGTGGTCTTTCCTGTGTTTTACCTGTGGCGATATTACGCTTCAGGACTGGGCAATCGTGTATGTAATGTCCTGGCTGTTTACAATAGTTGCATGTCCCTTTTACAGGACCTGCTGAATCACCGGAATGTGTTGTACCCTTTTTATGTCCTTCAGCTGGAACTGTCTGGGAGACTAGCATTTTCATTTTCGTGTCTTTCATGCGTCTTTGTTCATGTTCTTGTTCCTCTCTAATTCTATTGTGATGATACTGTAACATTTGTAACATTTGTGATGGAGTGTTACCTTGCCAGGTACTCTCGAATTTTAATACTCTATTCTTCACTTGAGGCAAGGAATTTTCTACTAATTTTGTCACAAACAGATGTGGGTATGATTCGCTACTTGCTTTTATGCCACTATTTATACCAAAACATTTTTCAAATCGGGCATAGAAATCACTTGTGTCTTCATCTTGCTTTTGTTTACAGGCTGAAATTGTACCCCAGTCTTCCTTTTTCGTAGTTAATAAACGTGGCAGTACCTGTACTAGTAAACCTGGTAGTGCTTTAGTTTTATCCCCAAGTCCTGCTCCTGCAGTTCGGGCCTTTTCTTCTGCTTCTAATGCTGACCATTCTATCTTTTGGTCTCCCACCTCCCACTCTTTTTCCTTGAGTTTTTCATAAATGCCAGCAGGCATTAATACCTTTAATATTGTCATAATGTCGGGATAGGTATACTCTCCCATGAGTAACATGTCTTTAATTTCTCGGTGGAAACCCGCTGGGTCTTTGTCATGACTGGGTACCACTTTCTTCATTTGTAACAGTTCTATTTTTGATATAGGCGTATATACAAATACATGTTTAAACTCATTGTCCTCGCCTTTTATTGGGTGTACTTCTCGTAAGGGATTCTGTCTGTCCATGTAATACGTGGTTCTTTCCTTAATAGGCAGTGAGACATGTTCTGGGCATACAAAGAGAATGTACTGCTTTCTTGATTCTAGTATTTCTTTAATTAACTTAGTACCTGAACCTCTCCATCTATTCGTGAGTAATTCAGTCAGTATTTCAGGTAAAGGACCAGGATCTGAATGCTGATTCTGATATAATATAAGGAGTTGTTGAATCATATAAATCCCAGCTAAACGCTGTTCATCTGGGGTGAGATTCAAAAATGTGTGTGCTACTGTATCATCACCATATTTTCCGGGACTGTCAACCCAATGAACGGCTGACCTGGCTAATTCTTGTTCATCCATAGAATCGAGAAAATGATAACCCCTTCGTTCTCGGAGTAATTTGTCAGCGGCTTGGAACGAATGTTCGTGAGACCTTATATTTATTATAGGTGTTTGGAAATTCCTGTTATTATCTGGACATATCGGACGTATCGGGTCAATAAAACATCTAGTACTATTACAAGATCTTCCTCTACCTACATATGCTATGGTTTCTGACTGTCCTGTGGGCAGTCCTGATCCTTCCTCCTCGCTTTGTTCGAACTGGTCTACCACTAATCTCTCTTCGTGTAGGCGTTCTATTTCTTTACGGATCTTTCGGCACATGGCTATTATACAATTTTGCTTATCATGTCTCCCTTCTGATATATTCTGGCTCCATCTGGTAAGAGTTTGCATTGCTTCCGGGTCTACCCCCGGTCGGTCTTGATTTCTGATCACACAATTTATAAGGAAACGTAACAGTTCCCCCTGTATCTCCACTTTCTGGTATTCCATAGCTCTGTTAATACATTCAGAATCTCGCCCTGTTTGGACAAAATGATATATATTATCTAGATGCGCAGTCATTCCGGGTAACTTCCCTAGATACACCGCGGCTCGCCTGATACGTAATGATGCCATGATCATTTCATCCTCTTTGCCGGGCACAGGGTCATATCTACAATCTATAAGAAGTTCCTTAAGCGTGCGGGCATTGATAAGTTTGGGGGTACGTGAATGTGCTGATTCTTGAAAAGTAAGTTTATTTACTCTGGGTGGCGTAGAAAAAATGTTGGTAGCACCTCCCGTAGCCCCATCTGGGGTATCGGGCGTGAAAGGATTCGTTGAACGCGACACAGCAACTATAGGTGTGGACACAGCTATAGAAGTAGCTGTAGGAACAGATGTAGAAACAGATGTGCTTGCCGGAACTTGTGTCAGGATTTGTTGCTGTAGAGATACAGATACTGGATCTTGGCGTTGCACCTCCCTGGCGGGCGGTCTATGTGGGGCGGGGTTAGCATACTCGGGAGCTGCGTCATCTAAATATGAGGAAAGAAAAACATCTTCTGCGGTTCTAGGATGCCCCTTAGGATGTACTTTTATTGGAAATAATGGGGGTGGCAAGTCTTTTTGTATTTCCGGAGTAGCCTTAGGTAATCCCTCGGCCAGGAGGGGATACATACCATTCATAAGGGCATTTCTTTGTCTGTCTATTTGTTCTGACTTCACTCGTGTACCTTCTTCAATTAATAAATTTTCTCGGACTTTATTTGAACTCTCTTTATTTTTCTCTTCCTGTCGGAGTGCTTTTTCTGTACGTCTATGAGATTCTTTACGCCATAACTCAACGGCGTCTTTCTGTGACTGTCTGACTTTCCTTTTCCATAACTCTTCCTCTACTTTCATGATGCACTCTGCATCCCAGGTCCCAGCTGCGGGCCACCTCTGACTTTCTGGTAATTCCTTGGTGTAGTCTACCCATAAATCAAGAAATAATATAGCGTCTAAGCCATGTTTATGATACATGAAGTACCCTGGAGTGTCCCTAGGAGGAATAGGAACAGCTTCTTCGAGTACCCCTTTTCTTGTTGTGATCTGTCTTAATTTCGAAAAGAGCGGCATATTTGAGAACTGATCTGATACTTGATCTTGAACAAACTTAATACAAATAAACACAATAATGAACAATCATTCATACAACAATATGCAGAACGTATTTAAAACATTTAACATCTAACATTTAACTGAGCAACAATGATGATGACGATCTAAGGAAAACTTAATCACTAAACATAATACTCGGCATTATCTGAATTATTCTGAATTTATTACTTGATATACTAGATATACTGCTAAACAGTACAGATACACTGCTGAAACAGTGCAGACCGGATTTGTGTACCCAAACCCGTCTTGACCGGCACAACCTATGTGCACGTCAGAACGCCTCCCCAGTAATGGTACTCACCGGGTAGCTCGGAAACGGAAGGCCTCGGAACGGAACTGAACTGGACCGGACTGGACTGGACTCGACTCGAAAACTTCGGACACTTCGGGACACTTGGTGGGCCTCTGTATACCTCGGATCTTGCTCTCTCAGCTAGGCTCTGGTCGGGATACTTCGCACTTCTCACCGCCTCGTCTGGGTGTTGATCGCAGCCTCAGTCGCCCCCGCTTGACCGGAGGGAGATACAGGAAATCCTGCTGGTACGCGTTGTTGTCCGTCCAGCTGTGGCAGGAGACCGGGCCTGCAACGCACCGCCGGCGCGTGAGATGAGAAAGTGTCCCTGTTCGGGCGCCATTCATGTGGTAAATAATTTAATTACCGGGACTTAATTTGATACAGAAACATAATAAAAAATAGCTCAGTAAATAAGAGGCAGAATCCGTGGTATTAGAGGTTCGGAATGGGCTTTATTCCAATGGTCGATTCGAATCGGTTGCTCCAAGTTCCATCACCACGAAGGTTCAGGAAGTGAAGTACACACATTATTGATAATCAATCACTTTTATACAATAGGCATTACAGTGAAGCAAATACAAGAGGCGTAACAATTGATAGTGTGGATAATATATTCATGCGTAGAAAAAAATAGGCGTAACTGGGTGTGATTAAAGAACGTCATCAGATGTGATGTCATAATAGGGTGGTTCCATGAAAGAATTTCGCAATGTCAGCAGAAATACTTGGCAGAAATGCGTGCGCAGCAGCATGACGTGTGATTGACGTGCAACTAGGGGGTGAAGGGGACTTGACATTTAGCTCTACATGTGGCGACAGAAGTCTGGAGGGTCAAGTCAACCTAATCCCAAATCATATCTAACATCCTATGTTTAAAGAACTATGTTATCCAAAAGAGAGGTCTTCTTAGAGTAGAATCTTATTCTATACTGACTATACTGACTGTTAGTGCGTGTACAAGCGTCTAAGTGTCTACACTAGATGCGAGGGCGGGAATCTTCCATAGTAATAGGGCTATGAATTACTTGCATAAAGACAGAGAAGCCGGGCCTTTGCTCGGTAGCTGGAAGAATGTTTACTTAAACTACTAGACAGGAATGCATTGGGCAGGGAACGGAGCAGATAATTTCGAAGGTGAAATACAGTTTTTGGCAGGCAACAGGCTGATGTCAGGCTTCGTGAGCCGCGCAGGGAATGAGACAAAGTTCATGGTCACAGATGCAGGCTCAGACTGGAGCTTTCAGAGGCAGAAGACAAGAAAAGTTTGATGACAGAATCAGGGCCTACTTGCCTGGACTGTAAAATGGCATAAGTGAACCATACAAAGCCGGTGGCCTTTCATACTTAGGAATGGAATATCCGGCCTATTCATGGCGGATCTGAAAGAGGACATGTTGACGGTGGACGCACATGTGTTTGCGTCTTCATAACTGGAACTGGAGGGAACATACATGTACTTGTGATTCATACATGAAACCGTTGGGGTCCAAGATAGGGGACATAACTGATCAGAAAAATCCATATTTCCACACTCCGGAGTGCGATCTCCACTCCCGACCTCCGGCACGCTTCACCTCGGTCTCCGGCGACTCCGGAGGGCGGACTTCACTCCCCCGTCGACGCCGCTCACTCGACCTCGGGTGACTTCCTCCACGACCTCTGGTACTCTCCACGATCTCCGTCGGCGCCCCCTCTCGACCTCTGGCGGCTCCGGGTACGACGTCTGCTTTCCAGTCAGCGCCGCTTCTCCACCTCGGGCTCCAGGTCTCTAGGCTTCTCGACGTCGGACTTCAGGTAGTTACCAGTAACCAGGTCAGGTACTTGCTGTTCTTTACTTTTAAGGCCTGTTCCTGCTGTCCAGGTCCTTAAGATGGTTTTTCTTGCTTTCTCCCACACAGGGCTCCAGGCCTGGGCTCAGTCAGTAGGGACTAGTATCAAGGGTGGGTTTATGGACCCCACTCCAGGCACAAGTTTCCACCCCTGCTGCCTCACTCCTTCCTCCTTCAGGTTTCTGCTGCTCTCTCTTCACCAGTCAGGTGCCAACTGCCAACTCCAACTGTCAACTCTGGCTTAGCTTCTCAACATTCCAAACCGCCTCCAACTGTCACAGGGTCCCAGAATGTTGCAGAAGGTTCTAGTAGGTTCCAGTGGGTTCTGATGATGTCACAGGTGGCCACCATTTTGTTTTTCAGGCCCTCAGACAGAAGTTCCAGGGGTAGATAAAATGGCTCCCTGAATCTGCATCAATACTAAAAAGTCTGGTGGTTCCCAAAAAGGAAAAATACTAACAGGGTTTGAGGCAAAAGTGGGACAAAATAAATAATGATGAGGAGGGACCACCCAAAGGGCTGACAGGTCTAACACGCGTCCCCCCCAGCTGAAAGTGGGGAGAGCTACCCACCCCTTGGGAGTTCTCATCACTAAGGCGGAAATACCTTGAGAGACCGCCTGCATTGGCGTGGTCCACTCCAGGCCGATGTTCCACCTGAAAGTCCATTCCCTGTAGGGAAATAGACCACCTCAACAACTTGGGATTCTCCCCCTTCATCTGCATCAGCCAACGAAGGGGTCTGTGGTCGGTCTGAACTAGGAAGTGCGAGCCAAACAGGTATGGCCACAACTTCTTCAGAGCCCATACCACTGCAAAGGCTTCACGCTCTATTGCACTCCACTTCTGTTCCCTGGGAAGTAGTCTCCGGGATAGGAAGACCACGGGTTGATCCAGACCCTCTTCATTGAGTTGCGATAACACTGCCCCAATGCCATGTTCCGATGCATCTGTCTGGACAATGAACTTCTTGGAAAAGTCTGGGGCCCTTAAGACCGGGGCCTCGCACATGGCTTCCTTCAGCTTCACAAAGGCCTGCTGACAAGCCTCCGTCCAGACTACCCGTCGAGGTTGTTTCTTGGACGTGAGCTCCGTGAGGGGGGCTACAATGGTTCCGTACCCCTTCACGAAGCGGCGGTAGTATCCCGTGAGGCCCAGAAAAGCTCGGACCTCAGTCTGTGTCTTGGGGGGTTCCCAGGCCATGATGGCCTCGATCTTTGCCTGGAGGGGTTGCACCGCTCCCCTACCCACCAAGTGTCCAAGGTACACTACCGACCCCTGCCCGATCTGGCACTTGCTGGCCTTGATCGTCAATCCAGCTTGTCTCAGGGCCTGGAGAACAGCTTGCAGGTGACGCAAGTGATCCTCCCAGCTGTTACTGAAGACGGCTATGTCATCCAGATAAGCAGCAGAGAAACTCTCCATTCCGGTGAGGATCTGGTTTACCAGGCGCTGAAACGTGGCAGGTGCGTTCTTGAGCCCAAAGGGCATCACACAGAACTGGTAGTGGCCATTGGGCATGGAGAAGGCTGACCTTTCCCTTGCTCCATCAGTCAAAGAGATCTGCCAGTACCCAGAAGTAAGGTCAAAGGTACTTAGATATTGGGCAGCTCCCAGCCGGTCAATCAATTCATCCGCCCTAGGGATCGGATGAGCATCAGTTTTGGTTACTGAATTCAGTCCCCGGTAGTCCACACAGAACCTCAGTTCCGGTTGGGCACCCGGTGGTGCAGCTTTTGGTACTAGTACCACCGGACTGGACCAGGGGCTGCTAGAAGGTTCGATCACTCCTAGCTCCAGCATCTTAGTGACTTCACTGTGAATGCTGGCCTTCACCTTGTCTGACATCCGGTAGATCTTGGACTTCACAGGTGGGCTGTCTCCTGTGTCCACATCATGGACGCACAGGTGAGTCCTACCCGGAACAAGGGAGAACAACGAAGAGTACTGTCCCAGGACCTGGCGGCAGTCCTCCTGCTGTTCAGGAGTTAGAGATGGGGAGAGAATCACTCCCTCCACCGACCCATCCTTCTCTTGAGACGCAAACATATCGGGGAGAGGCTCGCTTTCCGCGTCCTCTGCTCCGTCAGTCACCATCATCAAAATGACTTCGGGCCTCTCGTGGTGGGGTTTGAGGCGGTTGGCATGCAGCACCCGTAGGGGCTGACGAGGGGTTTTAAGATCCACCAAGTAGGTAGCCTTACCCTTCTTCTCCAACACCTCAAAGGGTCCTGACCAGCGATCCTGGAGGGCGCTAAGCTCTCCCGGTTCGATCACCCACACCTTCTGGCCAGGCTCCAACTCCACCGGGTGAGCGTTGTGGTCATACCACGCCTTCATTACTGCTTGGCTGGCCTCCAAGTTGTCAGAAGCTTGCTTCCACAACTTAGCCATTTGACTTCGGAAGGCCAGCATGTAGCTCACCACGTCCTGGGGAAGCTTCCTGGGAGTTCTTTCCCATCCATCTCTCACCAGGTTGAGAGGTCCACGCACAGGGTGCCCATACAAAAGCTCGAAGGGGCTGAAGCCCACTCCCTTCTGTGGCACTTCCCTGTAGGAAAACAATAGACAGGGTAGGAGGACGTCCCATTTCCTCCGCAGGCTTTCAGGCAGACTTCTGATCATGCCTTTCAAGGTTTTGTTAAACCTCTCCACCAGACCATTGGTCTGGGGGTGGTAAGGAGTTGTGAACCGGTAGGTCACTCCACACTCCTTCCACATGGCCCGCATGTACGCTGACATGAAGTTGGTCCCCCTGTCGGACACAACTTCCTTGGGAAAACCCACTCGGGTAAAGATTCCCATCAGGGCCCTAGCCACAACAGGTGCTGTTATGGTCCTCAGAGGTATTGCCTCCGGGTACCGTGTGGCATGATCCACCAGAACCAGGATAAACCTGTGACCAGCTGTAGTAGGTGGATCTAACGGACCCACAATGTCGATGCCCACCCTTTCAAAGGGGGTGCTAACGACAGGAAGTGGTTCCAGGGGAGCTTTAAGCTTCACCCCTGTTTTCCCACTGGCTTGGCAAGACACACATGTCCGGCAGTAGGTATCGGACGACACTTTCATTTGAGGACAATAAAAGTGTGGGACAAGACGGGCGAAGGTCTTGTCTTGCCCCAGGTGTCCTGCCAAGGGGATCTCGTGAGCCAACTCCAGAAGGAAGGCTCGATAACGTTGAGGGACTACCAAGGCTCGTGACGATCCATGTAGGGGTGCCTTGGGTTCACTGTAGAGGAGGCCATCCTCCCAGTAAACACTGTAGTTCCCTTCAACGTTCCCTGCTGCCTGGGCTTCGGCCTGTCGCCTCAGTCCCTCAAGGGTAGGGCACTCCTTCTTGCCCTGGCAGAATTCCTCCCTGGACGGGCCTCCCTCCACGTGCCACTCGGCCGGGATGGGTAGGTCCTCCAGTTCGGTGACATCCCCCACCGAAGACTCCTGGTCCACCACCTCCGGTGGCCTATCTGTCCTACGGGGTGTGGACGCCGAGGCAGGCTCCTCCTGTCCTCGGTTCTTCCCTTGACTGGCAGCTGGCTGGGCCTTTGTTCCAGGCTCCAGCCTGAACGAACTCCCTCTCCGGGGAGTCGCGGACCTTGTGCTCACACAGGCCCAGTCAGGTGTACCCAGCATCTCAGTATGAGTCCGGTATTCCACCTCCTTCCAAGCATTGTGCTCCATGTCATTCCCCAGCAGACAATCGACTGGCACGGCAGGGCTTACGGCAACTCGAAGTGAACCTGCAACCCCCTCCCATTCAAAGGGAACCTCGGCCACCAGATAGTGGCCTGTTCTGCCGTCAGCCATCGCGGCTGGGTGGAGTACATCGGGAATTACCTGTTCTGGAGACACCAGTTGGCTACGTACCATAGTCATACTGGCTCCTGTGTCTCTCAGAGCCTCCCCTCTTTGGCCGTTGATGGTGACCCACTGCCCATACTTTACGGTATTTGCGGGCACCTGGATCTTAGGAACCATCTCCCGTTCTCCCAGGGACACTAAAGTGACACCCGCCCACTCCCTTCCCTTAGTTAAGGGCATCTCCTCCCCGAGCACTGCACTAGCTACTCCGGGGGTCTTTCCTCCAATAGGAGGGGGTGGTCGTTTCGGGCACTTCGCATCTCCCTTGTAGTGTCCAACGCCACCGCACTCGTAGCAATGGACAACCCTTGGCTGCTGACTCTGGCCAGGATTAGGGTTTCTGGGTGGGTTAGCCCTAGGGGTGAATCCTGTTCCCTTTCCTTGGAAGTTATTTTGGGGGCCTTTGGAGAACTCCTTTTTCTTTTCCCCTCCCTCTTTCTTCTGGGGGGCGCCCTGTCCGGCCTTTTGAGTATCCCCTCCAGTCCCCCTTGTGGACACCCGGGTACTAGCCCAAATGTCCGCCTCCTCAGCAAGCTTCCGGGGATTGGTCAGCTTGCTATCCACCAGGTGTTGACGCAGTTCAGGGAAACATTTTTCGAGCAGGTGTTCCTTCAGTACTAAATCAAACAACCCCTCGTAGTTCCTCACTTCACTGCCCTGAATCCAACCCTCTAGTGCCTTCTTTGCATAGTCCAGGAAGTCCACCCAATTCTGTGTGCCCAGTTTGTGACTACCCCAGAACTTCTGTCTGTACTTTTCGGGTGTTAGTCCAAACTTTCTTATGAGCGCCACCTTCATGGTGGGGTAGTGGGTCTGCTCATCCTCCTCTAGGGCCAATAATGCATCCCTACCAGCTGGAGGCATTTACTTGTACAATCCCCCTCCCCAGTACTTCTCTGGATCCCCATGGGCCCTTAACGAGACCTCATAGGCCGCTAGCCACTTGGCGATATCGTCACCCGCTCCATAGCTAGCTACTATGTCCTTTGGCAAGTAGGGTTTGGGTTCCCTAGTGAACTCTTGGTCTTTGCTGCCACCATTAGGAACAGGGTGTGCCCTAGCTCTTAGGATCTGAAGATCTATCTCTTTCAGCCTTAACTCGTGAGCCATCCTCTGTTCCTCCTTCTCTTTCTCCAGCCTTGCTAAGTCCCATGTGAGCTGTCTTTTCTCCCTCCGGTCTGTTAACTCCACTTCAGACAAGCCACCGCTAGAGGCACTGCTGCCCTTCCTGGAAATGGTTCTGGGCCCCGCTACTAGGTTCCCCACCTCAGGTTGGTACAAACCAGCTCCCTCACTGTCGGGCTCTCTATCCCTGTCCTCCTCCTCAGCCTTGCTTTCTCGTCGTGCCTCCCCCCAAGCCCTTAAGCTGGTTTGGAGTGCACCCTTCTTTGCTCCTGGGGGACAATACACCCCCTCCCGCTGACAAAACTCCCTGAGTTGGGCCACAGTATAGGTTTCCAGGTCTTCTAAAACAAATTCCATTTTGCCCACTCAGAACAGAAGACAGGTTTTTACAGAAGCAATGCAGGGGGGTACCTTTTATAATACCTCCTCCCACCACCAGAGTAAATTTGGAAAAACAAAAACTCACAATTAGGAAGGCCGCTTTGAGAAAACTCCAGGTGTAGGCCTATGGACTACCCACAGTTATTGTCGAGTATACGTAGGCGCAGCTCAATCCCACCACTGAACACCAATTATGTTAGAAAAACCCCACTCCCACTCCGGAAGGGTGGTAATGGGGTCTTCCCAGACATACACTGTGGTAGCTTGGCTCGAGTGGTCAGGGGTCAGGCACCGTGCTAAGCATACGTCATGCCCACACAATAACCATGTGTGCATCCGTTCCAAAAACGACACTACACCTTAAAAATTATACTGAAAATATATCTCTTTATCTTCTTTTTTTCTTAGTTGCTGATTAAATAAATAATAATACAATCACAGTACACAAGGCTTTTTCTTAAAAAGTGCAGGTCAAATAAATAGTAACACTTTACAGGTGCAATGAATAGGATCAGGTCAAATAAATACTGTGAGGCAATAAATACTGTGCAGGAATAAGTTAGCTCAGGACAATAAATACATCACCGGAATAACTTAGATAAATACAATAAATACAGTACCCTCAATAAATAATATCAGCCAACAATGACATTTGTAAAATCAGATTACATTTAAAATACTATGGGCTGATTTGGCCCAGTCACAGCTTGTGGTTAGGTGGATGGCCTGAGGGGTATACTCCCTGGCTTGGACAAGGCTGAGGCCTAAACTGAGGTAGGTCAAGGGGGAATCTAGAGATCTGGCTCTCCCACACTACACAACCCCTCTGTATTAGTCTCAGCTCACCCCTGGCACAATCAAGCTGGTTCCAGCACCTCTCTAGCCCCTAGGATAGTCCCTCAGGGCTCCACAGGGCCTTAGGCGCCCTCTATTCCACTTACTGCCCTTTTTATGAAGCTCCGACGCCGCTGGAGTCGTGTCGACGCCGTGAGGCGGTTCCGGTTCGATGTCGGCGGCCTCGGCGCTATGTCAGTTCTTGACGACGTCGATAGGCGGTTCCGGTTCGGTGTCGGAGGCCTCGGCTCGATGTCGACCTCCGGTTCGATGACGTCGGGCAATCTTGGCTCGATGTCGACTTCCGACGGCTCCGGAGTGCGATCTCCACTCCCGACCTCCGGTGCTCCTTTCCTCAGGTTCCGGCGACTCCGGAGTGCGTCCTCCACTCCCGACCTCCGGCACGATTCTCTACAGGTTCCGGCGACTCCGGAGTGCGATCTCCACTCCCGACCTCCGGCACGCTTCACCTCGGTCTCCGGCGAAACCGGAGGGCGGACTTCACTCCCCCGTCGACGCCGCTCACTCGACCTCGGGTGACTTCCTCCACGACCTCTGGTACTCTCCACGACCTCCGTCGGCACCCCCTCTCGACCTCTGGCGGCTCCGGGTACGACGTCTGATTTCCAGTCAGCGCCGCTTCTCCACCTCGGGCTCCAGGTCTCTAGGCTTCTCGACGTCGGACTTCAGGTAGTTACCAGTAACTAGGTCAGGTACTTGCTGTTCTTTACTTTTAAGGCCTGTTCCTGCTGTCCAGGTCCTTAAGATGGTTTTTCTTGCTTTCTCCCACACAGGGCTCCAGGCTGGGCTCAGTCAGTAGGGACTAGTATCAAGGGTGGGTTTATGGACCCCACTCCAGGCACAAGTTTCCACCCCTGCTGCCTCATTCCTTCCTCCTTCAGGTTTCTGCTGCTCTCTCTTCACCAGTCAGGTGCCAACTGCCAACTCCAACTGTCAACTCTGGCTTAGCTTCTCAACATTCCAAACCGCCTCCAACTGTCACAGGGTCCCAGAATGTTGCAGAAGGTTCTAGTAGGTTCCAGTGGGTTCTGATGATGTCACAGGTGGCCACCATTTTGTGCTTCAGGCCCTCAGACAGAAGTTCCAGGGGTAGATAAAATGGCTCCCTGAATCTGCATCAATACTAAAAAGTCTGGTGGTTCCCAAAAAGGAAAAATACTAACAGGGTTTGAGGCAAAAGTGGGACAAAATAAATAATGATGAGGAGGGACCACCCAAAGGGCTGACAGGTCTAACATAGGGTATCCCACCACATCTACTATGGGCCATAGTTAACCTGTATTCAGCGACTTGGGTCCAGATAAAGTTAAGAAATGGCAAAAGAAACACAGCGAGGATACCAACATACATCGGTTTAAAACAAGGATGCGTGCTAGCACCCAGCCTCTTCAACATATTCACCGCAGACCTAGACAAAAGGATTACAGAAGTCCAAAGCGATCCACCTAAGCTAGCACACCGCCAAGTCAGAAGTCTGCAGTACGCAGATGATATTGTTTTATGTAGCCAGACCCCAGCAGGGCTACAATGCCTGATCACAAAGCTATTGAAATACACAGAGGAGCACGGTCTGCTACTAAATTACAACAAAACCAAGGTCATCTGTTGTTCAGCAAACACCCGCCAAACAGAAGAAAATACAAGTGGTATGCAGCAGGGAATAGCATAGAGCAATGCGGCACCTACAAATACCAGGGAGTAGTGGTTGATTCAAGATTCACATTAAAAGAACACCTAATCAAAAGAAGATCGCAGGCAAATAAAATATGTTTCGGACTAAACACTCTAAAGTAGAAACTAAAGTGTCCTTCAAACTCCCACTTATTAAAAGTAATCGCAGCCAAGTTCCTTCCATCTCTCACTTACGGCTCCGAGTTACTTCAAGGACAAGACGAAAAGCAGCTGAATCTCCTACAATCAAGCCTTTTTAAATCAGTCTTTCGAATTCCGCAATTTACATCAGAAGCACAAGTGCGCTTGGAATTTGGGTTGTCTAATCAAGTCCAAGTAAGGCAAGCTGCGATAACAAAACTGTGCTGGAAACTAAGAGCTGCCCACGAAGAGTGTTTGCTCGGGCATTGTTGGATAGAACTGAAGAACCAGCCAAAAGGCAAGAAAGACTGGCCAACAGCACTGGAACATGATCTATGTTAAATTTGCATGAAGCTTTGGAAACAAACTACAGCTTCTCTGCTTTCAAAAAATAGCTAACAAGGCAGCAAAACAAAAAGCTTGGTTAATGGATAAAGCTGAACTAGCAAAGAAAAAACATGGCTGGATGGTTTTATCCTCATATAAGATGGGCACCCCACAGCCATATCTCGTCCAACACATAGCTCATCCGTTCAGCACTGTCTACTTCTGACCCGGCTGAGAGCCTTTTACTCAAAAGATCTGGTTCCAGCGTGGAAACAAACATGGCCGACCACTCAGTGTAGACTTTGTGAACAAGCGGAAGAGACACTAGTACACCTTTTGTGTATTTCCCAGCTGTGAGCAATTTGAGACTGCACCTTTTACTCCATGCTTTCCGTTTACTTCAAGTGAGATCATGCCGACCAGCCGTTATGGCATTACTAAACAGCCAGACTTTGCAGTTTTCCTGTTGGGCAGCTAAAGTTTTGCAACTAGTCAGGACAATATTACAAAAAACAATCACATAATGCTCATTTTAGTGTGTACTATTATATGGCCACCACAATGCCTGTAGATTTTGCACAAATCTTTATTCCTGCGGCCACCATAAAGGCCTCAGCGTAGAAAAATAACTTTGCACTTGGTATTAACAAGCTTGCAGTGCATTTCTCTCAATGTCAAAATTTTGTTAGTGTTAGGCTGATTTTAGATAGTCCTATGTTTACAGCGGTACGCAAATTTGCAACTTTTGCACTTAAATTCAAAACATGAATTGGTGGAGGTCTAGTATTTGGCATCAATTAGTATAATAGCTTATATGCCTCTGGGATTTTAGATGTTTTATGTCTTTTACCCTTTTTTGTTATTGGGAATGTAAGTATGAATGTTTCGTTAAACTGACGATTTTAAGGTAAAACTGTAAAGGTTTTAATTAACCATACACATTAAAATCATCTGTTCGGGCAAAGCTCAGGGCCGTCACAGACTTTGATGGCTAAGTGTTCTCTCATCGCCAGTCTGGCCAAAACACTGAGCTCCCTCACATCTGAGGCAGAGATCATATACAATTCCTTTATCTTACCCCTCTCATTCTGGCCCAACCTGTGGGGGGGCGGAAAATAAATCAGGCCTAACCAGGGCTTCGGTGGTTCTCTTTATATAACCCAACCAAGGGATCTTTACCCCGTTATCACATTATTGATTCTGTGAACTTCCAAAAAAAGCAGTATGGGTTTACTTCCCACTCTTGCCGCTTGCCCGAAAAAGATCCCTACAGATTGGTTAAAATGTAGGCAGTGGGTTGAAAGATATGGCAACCAGCAAATCCTAGAATCAAAGGTTATACCTAGTAATGGAAACTCGCTGAACCTCGTGACAGTTTTGCCCTTAATTGAAATTTACTTCATTTTGGCATTTTGCTTCCCTATGATCCTATCATTAGCTATGTTGGTTTCTAGATCAAGATTGCCCGTGAAGAGGACAAACTCATCGATGAGACTCCAAAGACCATTTGGTGTGCGGTAAAGCAGAACTGCATCATTGGCATATAGTAAGACTGGGATAAAGTTGAGTTTACCTTAGGTATTTCTACTCCCCGTGATACTAAAAACAAACGTAACCCATAAATATGTGAAGGAAATAAAATAGGGGCCAGGAAACAACCCAGGCAAACTTCCCGGGAAAGGTTCAAGGGTTCTGTACATTCACCCTCCATTTCATATCTTACGGAGGCACTGACCACATTATATTAAGCATGGAGGAAGATCACGAAGGGTAGAGGCTATATTGAATAAGATATCCCACAGCTTGGACCGATTAACACAATCAAAAGCACTCCTGAGGTCCATAAAAGCTAAATAAATAGTGCCCTTCTTAGCAGTTACATATTAACATGCAATGAGATGCAGATTCCAATTCTGTTCTACGGTCTCAATTCCTTCCCTAAAACCCTATTGTACAGCACAAAGCGAGAGACTTTGTACCCCCCAGTCCTCAATTCTATGGAGGATAACAGGCCCCACAATCTTTACCACAGAATCCAGAAGCTAGATACTCCTTTAGCAGCTGGGATCCTGCCAATTGCCTATTTTTTTTAAACGGGCACAATAGTATGCGTCTACCAAGAAAAAGGGATACCAGAGGAAGCAGCATCATTTATAACATTAGCAGTTATGGGGGCCCACAACTGTATGTTATCCTTTTAAAAGTCCATGATTACATCAACTAATCTTTACCACAGAATCCAGAAGCTAGATACGCCTATAGCAGCTGGGATCCTGCCAATTGCCTTTTTTTTTTAAACAGGCACAATAGTATCCATCTACCAAGAAGAAGGGATACCAGAGGAAGCAGCATCATTTATAACATTAGTAGTTATAAGGTCCCACATCTGTATGTTATCCTTTTAAAAGTCCATGATTACATCAACTAGATCAGGGGCTTTATTTGACCGGCTGTCCGAAATATTAACAGTGGTCTCATCCATGCTGAAACTGATTTCCAATGGGAACTGTGGAACGCCAACTGTGTCCCCAAGTATTTGACATCCCCATATGAATAAATCAATATGAAATTCTCTAACCATTTCTCAGGGTTAATATTAGATCCAAATCTCTCTGACAATGCTGATGGGGTTTTGTACTATTAGCTAATTCCCAAAATCCCTTGGAGCCCCTGACTTTAAATGTATAAATTAATTGTTACCAGGTTCCCTCTTTGAGTATGGTCTCCTTTTATTGATAGCAAGTTTATAGAGTGTCCGAGCCTCAGCAATGCGCTGTTAATTCCTGGGCTTAGTAGTTAGGGCTTTATGCAGGCTGCGGTTAGCGGTTCTACAATCGTTATCAAACCACCCTTGTTTTGGTGCCCCTTTATTCTTTGATTTCCCCTGAAAAAGATTTCTTGTAGGCTGGTTTAGGGAACTAAATGCATCCAAAAAATTGAGTAGTGGTGGGGTCGAGGTTAACAGACAGTTGAGTAGCACAGGATTAGACCAAAACAGCGAGCTCAGCAGTGTAGGGATGTAAATATCTCTTCAGCTTAACCTTGGGCCATCATTCGTTTGGGACAAACCAGTTACACCTAAAGGGTCTGAAGGCTGGGTGCAGGCAGGCATGTTGAGGATATATTTACTGGGTTATGGTCACTGAAGGTGTTCTCAATAACCCTCCCTTAGCTGGCATATGGTTCCATGTTCTTAGAGATAAAGATGTAATCGATAACTGAGCCGAGCCTTTTTCAGCAGCCAACAAACATAGGGGGCTGATTTTGGAGATCTCCCATAATTTTTGCCATGTTAAGTAGCCCAAAGTTGTGTAGGTTATTGTGCAGCTTCAAACCCCTCGATCAGCCCTGGCCCTATAAATAGATACAAAATGTATAAAGACTTAGTGACCTCGACTTTAAAAATAAGAGTTTCTTAAACAATTTGTCTTGCTATATGACTGTGTTGTAAAAATTCATGAGGAAAAAGTTAAACTTGTTGGTCAGAACAAGACACAAGATCTGTATCCCCATGTTTACATACAATTGAAACAATTCTATTCTGATCAGAGTAATTAAACCACCCCATGCTCTCTGACCTGTAAAAGCAACAGCAGAAACTGAGAATCTCTCAAAACCATTGTAACAATGTAAAATCTGTATTTGTAAAGCGCAAACTACTCACCCTTACGGGTCTCAAGGAGCTGGGGGCCGTTGTGGAAATTAAGTGAGCTATTGCCCAGAGTCATATGGTGCTGAGCTGCCCCCGGAGCCGGGGATTGAACCGTGAACCCTGTGCTCCGAAGTCAGCTGCCCTGGCCGCTGCACCACACCTCAACCATTCACACAGTTTAATCTGCGGCCTAGGTCTCTTGTAATATATTAATATCAAATTTTGTAACAAAGTCCAACCAAGATGGGTCCTGCTGTTTGACACAGATACCAGCAATGTTCCAACAGATCTGCTTAGTAACTGGCCCTTCAGGTGAAACCCAGTCCTCAAAGGAGGAGCTAACAGCATTACAACCAACCCTTGGTGGCTTAGAGGGCTCCTTAGGTAAAATAAAATCTAAATCACGTCTATAATTAAAATCTATAATTTGGAAGTTAGTATTGGAGATCTCACAAGCCTGCCAGCTACCGAAGGGGGACACAAGGGACCAAGCTGTGACCTAGGTTATAAAAATCTATTAAAGTACCCTAACGGGAGGACATCAGGCCCCAAATGATTGCAATTCTGACTTGGGATTAGACGGCGAGCTAGGTTCAAATGTTTACAGTTAATAACAATGCAGTCTTGTTACAGTTTCTTTGGTGTGGGGCTGATCCACCCTATCCTGCTGATGAAGATAATGTAGTTATACTCTTTGATGTTAAAATTTGAGTTTTTACCAAGCCAGTGTCATACCTTGTTCTGAAGTTGAGTAAATGTTTCCTCTGTGTCCAAAGGCAGGGCATGCACCTTTGTCATTACTGCCACGTAAGGACCAAAGTCAGGAGGAAGGCTAAGGCGTGGCAACTTGTCCTTACCCAACCATGTAGTACCTACAATTCCTCGAGCAATAGCAATACCCTGACCTTCATCCTTCAGCTGTGGGCAGGCCCACACAATGTCCTAAAGGTTTCCCCCACAGGCTGGACCTGATTACTTGTTGTATTTTTCTCAGTGTAATCTTTGCAAGGGAGGGGGGTCACACCGCTGCGCCGGGTATATAGACATGAACAGATACATGCCCAGCTTTGGTCACCAGGCCTGTGGCCCTGGTGGTACCATCAGGACACAAAGAGCTGGCAGGGCCTGAAGATATTGTAGACCTTGTTCCATAATATTGCCTTGTTAGGGCTGACTATACACTGTTTGATAAGTGAAGCACACCAACTTAATAAAATATTAGATTACTACACTTTTAAGTCCTTTCTCTCTGAAGCGTGCTACAGTGGGTTACTTGCTGCCTGGACACGCCTGAACTGAAACACTCTACTTCAAGTCTGTTCGACCTGACCACTGTGCACTTTTTGCTATAGCTGCTGCAAAAATATATATACAATTTTCTTCAGAATTTTGAAACAATATATTACTTCATTTCGACCAAAATCATTCAAAAAACATGTAAATCATAACTCAATGATTTATTTATTGTTCAGAGATTCACTGGTTCGTACTGAACAATTCACAACTTAATACACAATACTGCATTGAGTTATACATTGCCCAATGCATTTTGGGCTATTCACCCTTCTTCGGGGGCTTCAATCTGAAACATACCAAAGAAGTTTCAGTAAAACACTTTTTCAGACAAAGAAGAAATACAATTACATGATTTGTCAGAAAAAAATCCAATTCATTGTCAATTGCTAAATCATCAACGAATATACTCCCACATTGATTATACCCAATTTTGAAGTCTATTGTCTTTTCCAAAAACGAAATAAAACTAAAAGAAAAAAATGTGAAACAGAAAAAGAAGTTCCAACCACCGTGAGAACAATCTGTGAATTATTGCTACTCATTTTTCACTACAGCACCCTAGTGCCAGATACACTGAGTCCAAAATGCACTGTAACTTGTACTCACTGAAATATTAGAACACTCAATGAATACTGTAAATGATAAAACACATCACTCAGTAAAAAGACGTACTGCGAAGAACTGTCACCGTATAAATTAAGGTGTCAAGTATTATCATTATAAACACACCTTGTTGCTGTTGTAAACTCCACACGCTGTGTAAAGGTGCTGTCTCTCAATATACCAGGAAACCGATTGCAAAGTGTTGAAATCAAAGGATAATCGTTCACACGAACTACCTTTAAAATCTACAAGCAATGAGAAAAACTACCAGCCTGTCTCTACATGGAGGCTTACCTCCACATCAGTTTTTAGAACCCGTGTTCAGTAAGCATCAACGAGTCGCGCCAATGCACTGTGGTCCATACATGCACTGTGTTTCACTCCTCCTCACGCACCCCAAGATGCCGGTGTCAAACTATGAATAAAAAATATGCAATCTATCAATTCTGAAGTGTCTCACTTTTGAATCATGCCACGCTCTCAGCGACCCTGGTTCTTACCTTCGGTTAGAATTAAAAATGTGCAACCCGATAATCTTCCTCACGTCTACTCCATAAGTGCACGCACGCTTACGTCATTCTATCACGAGATCATGAACATAAAAAGTGGATACCTTAATGGTAAAAACTATCTAGTAAATAAAGCTCAGAGTACCCAAACAAAAGTGACCTGCCAAAAAAACCTGTTAATTAGAACAACCAAAAAATTATTTACTCGCCTCTACTGACTTAAGTCATGCTTTTAAACCGCAACGCAGTGGTCTAACATAAAAACATCTCATCTTCCCGAACCAGAACATGAAACAATAATCATTAATTACAGAGATTCAACTTTTAAACAGTGTACCTTTTAAATATTCCTCATGAAGTGATCAAAGTGAAAGAAAGTGTAAAGAATAAGGAAAAAGACAAACTATGCAGTAGTTTAAGGAGGCGTGGCATTCCAAGGAATACTATCTACATGCATAATAAGCCTGAAAAAAATCACAAACAACTTTTTTTTAACACCCAAAAACTGACTATAGAAAACATCCATAGTCTACTCTCTCATTGAGACCCCTGGGGTCCTGCGTATCCAGACACCTGATCCAGTACACTTCTCTTTGTAATAAGGATCTGGTCAGATCCTTCCCTGAATGTTGTTCGACTTTCTCGATTATTTGAAATTTAAATTGAGCTATACTGTGTTTGGCTTCTGCCTAATGGATAGCTAGACTGCTTGATTTATTTTGAGTCCTTATTGTGCTTTTATGTTCAGACATGCGTATTTTTATCTTCCGTTCAGTTTTACCTATGTATAAAAGTCCACATGGACATTTGATACTGTAGATAATATTATTGGAATTACTATCCAAGTTGTTAAATAATTTTATCGATTTACCAGTATGTGGATGTTGCAACATATTCCCTAGGATGACCTTGTTGCAATGTACACAATTGGTACATTTCCTGGTACCTCGAAATTCACTGGCGCTAGATGCCCGTGGTCTCATCATAAGTAGTTCTTTCCGGCTCTTGGATCTTTAATAGGCATGTAAAGGTTTATGCTTGAATATTCCATTAAACTCAATTTCACATTGCAGAAGATCCCAAAGGCGATTAATGATGGTTTTGATTTTTTTAGAGCTTGTGGAAAATTTCGACACAAAAACTTGTTGATGCCTCTAAATTTTTTGATTGTTTCATCAGTAGTTCATTTCTTGTTTTACGAGACACTTTTCCAATTGCCTGATCCAAAATCTCCTCTGGATAACCTCTGGCAATATATTTTTGTCATTGAACTGCTAAGTGTTTTTTGGTTGAAGCATTCTCAGAACAAATCCGTTTTATACGCAGAAATTGCGAATATGGTAAGTTTCGAATCAGATTTTGTGGATGGAAACTATGAAACTGTAAAGCGTTGTTTCTATCTGTTTCTTTCCTGAAGATCTCTGTGACAATATCCAGACCATTTATAGAAATCTGAACATCGAGAAATGTAATTGAAGTTTCACTGATGTTGTGTGTAAACTGTATCTGGTCATTGTAGGTGTTCAGTTGAATTATTCTGTTTTCCAAATTTTCTTGACTGCTGGTCCATAATACCAATATATCATCAATGAATCTACAAACAGTAGAAGATGTTCTTTCCAATCTTGGTTGTTCAATAGAAAACCAGCTTCTAATTTGGCCATGAATGTATTTGCGTACACGGGGGCCCCCGCAAAACCCATGGAAGTCCCCATCTGTTGAAGTAAAAATGTTCTTCCCATTGAAATTAGATATGGTGAAGACAAAAGTGCAGAGTTCTAACAAAAACACTTTATCTGCCTTAACATAACATATGTGAGACATACAAGCAGAAAAGTTAGGATGAAAATGTGATCATGTAGTAAAGGGGTTAAAATATGAGAGATACCATAGAAACAAGAAAAGATGAGTCTTGAAAGAGTGTTTTGCCAGTCCAGAGGCAAAGAATTAGTTCAGCAGGAAGGATAAGGCTGAGGCAGGTCTGCTTCCACTTACATTGAATATATTTACCTTACCTCTCCACGTATTTACTGAAACATTTTCCTTACTTTATGCCCTGGTAAAGTCCTGTTTTTCCCAGATCTTCCATCTTGCCTGCTCTTACTCCTCCACTTAACTCTTTTCTGATGCACAGTTTGTTCTTCATTTGCTTTCTTTATTTCATGTGAGACATATACCTAAGAACTTTCTGTATATTGCTTTGGTCAAAGTGATTCCATAAACGCTTGAAGCAGGTAAAATCAAGATGAAAACAATTATTGTTTCCCCTTTGGCCAGTTCATTATAAATTAGGTACATTTGTGGACCTGTCACTTGCCATTGCTTTTCAAGTTATTACATCCAACTGGCAATGTGCCAATAATGTCAATGGAACTAGTTGGTGGAATCTTCTATGTTCTCACCATAGACTTGATACAACATCGGCTACATCTACACTACAGATGATTAATGAAGGACCCTTTTTAGTTTCCACTCAGTGGTTACTTAAACAAAAGTCATAAACTTTCCAAGGATTCTACTATGATTTTCCAGCCCCCAAGACTGTTTTTCCCTTTCCTTTTTATTAGCATACATAGTTTATTCAACCAATGTTATTATATGAAATGAGTTATTTTATGACATAAATGTATTTTTATGATACATTTATAGGACATGTATCACATATTTTTTACATTCTTTTCTTTCTTTCTTTCTTTCTCTTCCTTTTTTGTTTCTTCTCTTTTTCTTTTGTTTCTCTTCCTTTTCCTTTTTCCTTTTTAATACATTATAAAACATAAAAATGCATTTCTTTCAGTGCAGAATTATGATCTTAATAAGTTAATTGTACACTTTAGCACATCTTTTAATTTAATATTATTTCTTGTAATAATTCTATTGCATAACCTTGGATTTTCATTTTATACAAATATACATTTTGTACATCTGTATTACACTGCAATAAAGCTTTTAATAAATAATACAAAAAAACAATTGTTATTTGTGTTGTGAAAACTCTACATTTTTAACTTCTCTTTTTATCTGTCTCCAGCTCCTATATTACATTCGGAATGTTCATTTCACAAATTCCAATGGAGAGGAGGTGTTTTTTGATGTCAATGGAAATCCGCCAGGAGTTTATGACATTCTTAATTGGCAAGTCACACCCAAACAAACCTTCAAGTTTGTAACAGTTGGTCGTTTCGACTCTAGAGCTTCCTCAGGGCTGGAGCTCACAATCAATCAGAGCACAATTGTGTGGAATGGAGTTGGGAAACAGGTAGTTATTGCCATGTCAAACTATTCCACAGTAAGTGAACCTATAGGAAAGCGTGGACTATTCTATCTTGATGTTAATTTTTAAAGTCTTGCCTCAACTGGTTTGGATTTATCTTTTATGGTTCGGCACAGAATCATTATCTCAGATGGCTGACAATGTTGGTTTCTTTTGACACAATGATAAAAGATAAAAGGTAAAAGGCGTGGTCTATTCAGCTAAAATAGAATAAAATAATTTGACAGAAAAGAGTCCCACCTTTTTAACTGACAGGATTTGTCTTAATAAGTTCTGGTCCAGTCAAGCCGCAGAATAGTACATTTCGCATTTCCAGAGTGACCAAATGTGTAAAAACGCAAGGGCTGGTGTGTTAAATCATGGACTGATTTGGTAAAGAGTTTTACTGTATCAAAGCCAGCAAGTCCTCCATCCTTCCCAGTGATTCGCAGTGAGATATATCAAAGGTTTGAGATCTTGTTTGTAGTGGCAAACCATTGATTTAATATCAATACCGGAAAGACTGTAGTATCCTTTTGCAAAGTGAAAGCTGTCCCTGAAGAAAAGCTTTGTCTTTGTGAATGTGGGCTATCTGGACATTGTGAGGAGTACTCAGCAGGACAGATGATTGCTGAATGTTCCCCCAATGTCATTTGGGTAATCATGAATTTCAATTGCAGCCCCTATCTCTTTAAGAGGCAAGTGCTGTAATTTTGGCATTTTGTGAATTCAAATTAAGTCACAGAAATCTGTTAGGATTAACAATGAGAATTCTTCCTTCCTAATATGCATGAGATCTCCTTAGTGAAGATTGTTGGAAATGGCCCTTTTAAGGGTGCTTTCCCTCGACCTTTTGTCCTTTCTGGTTTTCTGCTGATCTTTGTGCTAGCCTTGGAACTTTGAGCGCTTTGACACTGCCATTCAGTGTCAAAGCACTGTGCTTGTTATATATATGCTGGTGATTGGTGTACACGTGATTTGCTGACTTGAGTTAGCTGTAAGTCCCTTGTCGAGTGGTAAGACACGTACCTAGGGCATGTAACTAATGCTACTCCGTGGGCATGCAGCACTGGTTATGCCTCCCACGAAGGTACCTCTTCAAATGTACCACAGGTTTGCCATGGTGGGGCCTGTGTGTGCAGGTTACTGTTACTCAGCTTGACATTTAAAAGCTTCTTGCCAAAATCTGCATGTCTCTCGCTACATCTGAGTACTCCCTGGGGCACGCACCCCGAGCCTAGTTAGTAACTGAGGAAAGCATCCCCTGGGTCACATTCTATAATTAAGGGGGGGAGCATGTGGCACCACCCTCCCTGACACTTCCTGGACCCTGGAAACCCCATCACCAGGGGCCATAGGTCGATGTTCCAGTGCCCAGAAGTGGCATCAACAAACCTCAATTTGGGAGCAGCAGGGGGAGCCCCAGGGCCCTCACATTCCCAGTCGGCTCCTCACATAGTGCAGGAGCAGGCATTGCTCCTGCACTATGCAAACTCAATTTATCTATCCGCTCCAGAAACATATCTCTGCTGCCTCAAACTGGTCCCAAAGGCAGCAGTCTGGTTTTCAGTGACACCCGAAGATCTGCCCACATAACTGCTGTCTTGAGGTCCATCCTATGGCTACTATCTATTCCAAAATAATCTTCCAAACACTGACCAGTGTCCATGAGGTGGTAAATAGCAAAGCCCTACATTATTAATGATTAATTGTTTCCTCACTGCTCTACTTTTTCACTGCATTCTACCAAGAACCTGGAGTACCCTTAAGGGGTTTATAGGTGTTTTGAAATCCACCAGATAGGTGGTCTTCCCCTTCCTTTCCTTCACCTCATAGGAGGCCTGCCTGAGCTTGCTAGATGGCAAGTTGAGGGTGGGCCCACCAAGGAGGAATTCTGTATGGCACTGAAGGAGTGCCCCACCTTAGAGGGCTAGAGGCGGCATGCTGAAGCCCAGGAAGCAGGTGACACCTCTGGTGATCACCTTATCTAATGGGAATGACCTCCTGTATTGTGAGCCTGAGGTTCCTGGACAGGGGACAAACAGTGTGTGAGTAGTTATAAGTCCTACTTACTGAGACTGGCTCATGATATATCCCTGGAAGGACATTTCGGACAGGACCAGAACTTTGCCAGGCTTCTCCCCTACTTCTAGTGGTCTTGGATGAGGACAACCTCAGATACATGTTGTAGGTCTTGTCCCACCTGCCAGGCCAGCGGGAAAGCAGGGAAAAAGCTAAAGGCTCACCTGGTTTCTTTGCATGTCATTGGCTCCCCCTTTGAAAGCATGGACATCGCCATTGTAGGGGCCCTGGATGCCAAACCTGCCCTGGGCAATAGGTTTATCTTGGTTTTGGTTGACCATGACACTAGGTACCCCGAGGCCATACCTCTGAGGTCTGTGACTGCACCTGCAGTGGCCAAGGCTCTAATGGGGATTTTTATCCGAGTGGTGTTCCCAAAGAAGTGGTATCTGACAGAGGCACCAATTTTATGTCTGCATACATGAAGTCCATGTGGAATGAATGTTGGGTAACCTATAAGTTCTCCACACCCTATCACCCCATAACAAATGAGCTTAAGTGTTTCAACATAACCCTCAAAGGCATGATTATGGGCCTACCTGAGCCCATAAGGGGATGTGCAACATCATTTTGCCATGCCTATTCTTTGCCTACAGGGAAATACCACAGAAAGGAGCAAGGCTTAGACTATTTGAACTCCTCTATGGTCACCCAGTGAGTAGGTGTCTCAGTCAGATAAAGGAGGGGTGGGAGCAAGCTCCCAAGAAACCATGCCAGGATTTGGTTAGCTGCATTCTGGCCCTTAGACACTAGACTTAGAGATTCTGTAAGAAGTCATATGAGAATTTGGAGGTGATGAAACTCTGGTATGACCAGAAGGTCACTTGGTAGAGTTTCAACCTGGCCAGAAATTGTGGGTGATGGAGTCGGTCGATCTCAGAGTCCTTCAAGACCATGGGTCACGGCCCAATGAGGTGAAAGAAGGGGGAGACACCAACCTGGTATATTTCAAACACATAACAACTAAGGGTGCTCCATATCAATCATCTAAAGCCACACTTTGAGAGGTCTGAGGTCACAATGTACCCCAGTAGGATCTGGGGCAGCTTCGTCAGACGCCCCATTAACCAGTACTGTGGGAGGGGCAGGGGCTGATTTTTCAAACTCCCTGCCCTTCCCCTTCTTGGCAGCTGCCTGGGCCATTCCTCCAGGCTTCCTTGACTCCCCTGTTGGGCAGCCTTGGACCGTGTGGTCATACAGACCCACTCAGGCAATCCTAATATCTCCAGGTGTGACTTGAGCTCCACTACCTTCTAGACAGTGATCTCCATGTCACTGACCAACAGACAATCTACAGGCATGTCAGGGCTCACAGCTACCTTTAGGGAATCTGAGACCCCCCATTCAAAGGCAACCAGAGCCACTGGGTAGTGGCTGTCACGGTTGTCTGTGATCATTACCTGGTGGAATCTATTAATGATTACCTGCTCTGAGGACACCAAATGACACCTCGCAGAAGTCATATTGGCTCCTGTGTCTCTAAGAGCCCCTAATTCCTCATTGATGGTGACACACTGCCTATATTTGAAAGTACTTGAAGGCATGTGGACTTTTGGCATCATCTCTCTATCTCCCAGGGACACTAAAATAACCTCTGCTTTCCCCCCCAAGCTAACTGGGACCATCTCCTCCACAAGTGCTACACTGGCCAACCCTGGTATCTGTCCACTAGTGGGGGGCTGTGCCCTATTCAGCTATTTGGTGTCTCTCTTGTTGTGCCCCTATTTGTAACACTCATTTCACATATGAACAAAGGTCTGCTTGTCATAGACACTCTTTTATTTGTTCAGATTGGGGCTGGTTACTGTTCCCTTGGGAATTATTTGGGGGGCCTTTAGAGAACTTCTTATTTTTACGTTTTTCTCCCCCTCTTTCTCTGGTGGGAACCCTGACCACCATTTAGGGAGTCCTCCCAGATACCTTCTTGTGACCCTGGTGCTGAGCCAGCAGTCGGCCTCCTTAGCAAGCTTCCTGGGGTCAGTAAGCTTACTAGCTACAAGGTGTTGGTGTAACTATGAGAAACAATTACTGAACATGTGCTGTCTTGCAGATTGTACAGCCCATTGTAGTCATTCACATCACTGGCCTTCACCCAACCATTCAGTGCCTTGCAAAAGTAATCCACAAAATCCACCCAGAACTGCTAGGGTAGCTGATGGCTGTCCCTACATTGTGCCTGTACTTTCGGATAAGGGTGTCCTTCTGTAGAGGGAGGGGGAACGTCATCTGTCCCCCTTTCCTAAGGCCAGCAAGGCATCCCTCCCTCATTAAGAATGTGTGTCCAGAGACTGGCCCCCAAATCCTCTTCAGGGATCCTATGAATCTCTGGGGCAAGCTCATAAGCTTCAAACCACATATTTATGTCATCCCCAACGAATAAAAATAGGCACCAGATCCTTGTGAACTGTGGACCATTTTGTCTTCAGTGGACACTGTAGTTATGCTGTCACCATTGTTGCTGGACTCCACTTGTTTGGTTCTGATGTCCAGCTCTTTGAGACTTAGCTCATGGGCCATTCTCCTTTCCGCAAAGTCCAGTTTCTTTGCAGCCAAAGCCCTCTCAGCCTCAGTCTTTCTCTCCTCTGCTTCTACGTTTAATGTGAGCAGCTGCAGTTTGAGCTCCCTCTCAGCCTTTCTGCCATCTAGCTCCTCTAGGGAAAAACCACAGGAAGACACACTACTCTCTGCCCTGACAATGGGCTCCCTTCCTGGGGTTGAGTTGTCCTCCTCACCCCCAAGTACTGCAGCTCAGGGCCCGTGCCCAGGTCCTCCTCTTACTTCTCAATACCCTCCTCCTCATCCTGGTCCTCTGTTATTACCAACAACTGATGAGTCTCCACCCATGCCCCCAGAGCCTTCTGGAGCTCTAGCTTCCTGGTGCTCTTCTTGGTTGAAAGTCCTTTTACCTACAGAACTCCTTGAGCTCAGCCACAGTGCCCCTCTCCTGTTTGATGAGTTCTAATTCCATTCATGAAGGTATGGTCAGAGGCACAGACAATCAGGTAGAATGAGAGTGAATTTGGAGAAATCAAAAAGATCCAATCAAGGAGAATTTTGAAAACTCAAATTTGTATCAAATTATTGATATGGGATTTTAGTGTTACAGAAGACCAATTCATGGCAATGCACAAATAGAAGTACTGAATCCCACCACTGAATACCACTGTGGTAAATTGGGTTGTTGGTTGAGTGGGTGAAAGGCTACTCAAGCAACAGTCAACAATCCTTATCAGGGTGAACCACAAAAAGTCATAAAATTAACCTGTGTTTAACCCTCTAGTAGCTTGGCGCAAAAGCAGTCAGGCTTAACTTAGAGACAATGTGTAAAGTATTTTTGCAGCACGCAAACAGTAATAAAGTGAGACGACAACTCAAAAAAATTCCACACAAATTTAGAAAGCATAAAGTATATTTTAATAAATTATTTGACACCAAAACAAAGAAAAAAATGGAGATATGCAATTTTGAAGGTTTTGAAAAAATCAAGCAGAAAAAAGCAAAAAGCTCCAACCGCGGTTATCTGGTCACGGTGGACCGGGTCCAGGTCATAAGTTCAGGCTGGTTGCGATAGAACGCAGGCCGGGTACAGGTACAAGTTCAGTTCGCTTGACAAAGTATCTTTTGGTCCGACTATCATGATGCAGAGTAATTGTGTAGAGCTACGAAGGCTGGGGTCAAGGAGTCATCGAGGAGGAGCTGCTAGGCAAAGTCAGGCATCAAAATGTGTTGCGCAGTGGTGGAGTCAAAGAAGCCTGTTATGTCCCTATGGCTTGAACAGGGGGCCAGTCAATTGACCCATGAGGATTACCTGGAGTCCTGGGTCCACACAGGCAGGCTGGATCCAGCAGGGCATGTCATAGCAGCAGAAGTGTCAGCAAAACTGTCATTCTTCTTGGCAGAGTCCACAGGTCCAGAAGTGATCTGAAGACTGGGGTCTCACGGTCCACTATTTATACTGGGAGCCCACTTTGAAGAGGGCACAATTTATAGAGCCCTCCCCCTAGAGAGGTGCCTGGAATTTCCTTCCTCCATTCCCTGACCCCAGATTATCTGGTGTCACAATAGACTAGAGTGAAATACTTTGTGAGTGTGCTGGAGTACTGCCTTTGAGTTTCAAGTATGGTAGGTGACAGCTCCAGCCCCTGATCCTGCCATAGATGGTCCATCCTGCCAACAGCCAGACCCTCTATTGTGATGTTGACTGGGAGGAATATACAAAGGCCAACTGGCAGTTACACCTAGTCATGTGACCCAGGAACAGGCTGCAAGCACCAAATGGTTAGGACAAGGAATGTCAACTTTCTAAAAGTGGCATTCATATTGTGACTTAATGCGACTTTACCATTTAATTTAATGACAATTCTTCAGACACCAAACATGACATTCTAACCTGCTCCAATCAAAAGCTATCAGTTATTAAATGTAATAAGGTAATCTAATGTTATCCTATGGTAGGCCTTGGTTCACTGACAAAATATTGCCTCTGGAAATATTGAGATACAAAAATATTGTGACATAGATAACAATGTCAAAAATATTGTACCCTATACTTATAATGGTAAATACAAAAATATTGAAAAAAATATTGTCACTAATATGTAGTATAAAATATTATTTTTCAAATATATATAAATGTAAATAGTAAATCTAAAATATATTAAATAATATTATTATAATACAAATAAAATATATTTAATATTTAGTTAAAAAATGTAACATTAAATTAATTTAAAAAAGGTTCAACACATATACTATATATATATATATATATATATATATATATACATATATCTAGTTAAAAAACTATTAAGAAACTATTCATTTTAATTTCTATTATAATAACTTTTTTACTATTTTCAAAATATAAAAATATATATATATATATATACATATACAAATACCCAATAACATAAAGGGGCCGATTATGATATCGGTCGGAAAGCAGCAACCGCTAGTCAGAAGCTTTCCGACCACCGTTAGAGGCTTTCCGACCGACACAGTTGGTTTGCGGTCTGACTGCCGAATTACAATGTCGGTGGTCAGAACGTGAACAGGCTGGTCATTCCGACATGGTGCCGACCGGTCCTGGAGTCTTCCAGCCGGTTGGAACTGCACTGTAAACCCTATGGATGGAATTTCTGCCGTTGGGATTATGATGTCGGTTTCCCACAGCCTTTCCGTGCTGGACTTTTCGACATGGAAAGGCTGTCGGAAAATGACTTTGGCCTATGGATGGTGTCAGAGGGCGCACCTATGGTGCCCCCTGTAAATCTATGCACTGTGTGACACGCACCATGGGGTGTGTGTAAAACCCTGCACCCACTGCCTGCCACACAATGCAGGGTTCTACAAGGGGGTACCCTAGGTACTCCCTCGACCACCAACCGTGGGCCGCGGAGGCATGGGGCCCTGCTAGGGACCTCAAAAGTTGCTTTCCATGTTGGAAAAGCCGGCACGGAAAGGCTGTCAGAAACCGACATCGTAATCCCGACCACAGAAACACCGTCCTTAGGGGATTGCGGTGTGGTTCCAACTGACAGGAATACTCCGAGAACCGGTCAGAAATGTGTCAGAATGAATGGCCGGGTAACCTGACTGCTGACATTGTAATCGGGCAGTCAGACCGCAAACCGACCAAGTGGGTCGGAAAGCCTCCGACCGCGGTCGGAAAGCTTCCGACTAGCAGTCAGACTCTTTCCGACCGACATCGTAATCGCCCCTAAATTATTAACTACACAACAATTATAAAATAAATCTAATTTACTTACTACCCACTCTGCATCCCAACAAAACACACTATTCACACCTGAAACCTAATTTCAAAAAAATAATTATACAATTACCATAATTAATTATATATTGAACAATGAATAATAATTCTTAATTAATTAAAAATGATTTACTTCCCAACCTATTCCCTTACAAAACACACAACTCAAAGCTAAACTAAATAAAAAATAACAATTATACAATTAACATAATTCATTATCAAGAAAAGAATTATTAACAATTAATAATTAATTAATTTCCTTTCCACCGTCAACCCCTACAATACACACAACATGCACTTAAACTTAATCAAAATAAACAAATAATTATCATTTAAATAATGAAAAGTTATTAAACTTTATATAATAATGATTTATAATTAATTTACCCCCACCATAAACCCCTACAAAACACATTACCGACCCCTGAAACTTAATTGGAAAAAAATACTCATACAATTAAAATAATTAATTGCCAATTCAATAATAGTAATGAAAAAATAATTATTCATTAATTTTAGTTAATTAACTTCCCACTCTGTACCCCTAAAAAACAAACAACCCAAAACTATAACTTAATTTAAAAAAATCATTATACAATTAACATAACTAATAATCAATTAACTACAAAATATTAATTACAAATAAGCTATTAATTAAGTATAATTAAATTGCTTCCGACCCTGTACCCCTATAAACCCCACAACCCACTACAGTAATAAAAATGAAAAATAAAGTATAACATTTAATTTCCAAACTACTAATAATTAAATATCAATATTTTAAAACACATTAATACTTATAAATACACTTTAAATTATATACAAATAAAATGTATAGTAAAATACATCAAAATAATCAAAAACGATATTAACAACTATGTTTTATTAAAAAATATTAATGTTTTCAATATTTCTATAGAGTATAATAATGACTGCAATATTTTTAACATCAGTATTACTTACCTAAAATCAATAAAGATATTCTTGCGTACAATATTTCTATATCACGATATTCTATATCTTTGTAGGACAATATTTTTTTCCAATATTCTTTCAGAATACTGTAGGCTTTGCAGTAGTGAAAAATTAATTTAAGAGTGTTTTTTACTACCATGACATGTAACGGTTAAGAGTATATTTTCAACTATTTAGATATACAGCACCCTACCCTATGGGCTGTTTTGGGTCTACCCACGGGCTGACTTGTATGTATTAAAAGGGAAGGTTTAGGCCTGGCAAAAGGTTTTTTTGCCAGGTCGAAATAGCAATCTAAAACTGCACACGTAGGCTGCAATGGCAGACCTGAGACATGTTTAGTGTTCCACTTAAGTGGGTGGTACAATCAGTGCTGCCGGTCCACTAGTAGCATTTAATTTACAGGCCCTAGGATCATGTAGTACCACTTTACTAGGTACTTACAGGTACAATAAATGAGCCAATTGGTTGAAAACTAATTTCACCATGTGTAAAGGAGAGCACAAGCACTTTAGCAGTGGTGAGCAATGGTAAAGTGTGCAGAGTTCTAAGGCCAACAAAACGAACTCAGCAACAGCAGAAGGAGTAAGGCAAAAGGTTTGGAGGAAGATCAATTCTGAATACCAAAGGCTTTCAACTTCTTAACCAATCATTCCTCAGAAAAATCTTTAGGCGCCTATGTATAACGCATTATACAGAGCTTCAGAAAACTGACAATCACCTACCTGACTTTAGGGTAATTTCCTCGGAGCTATCCTAAATCATGTAAAATATTTAGTTAGATATGTATATTTCTCTTTCATGTTGGAAACAGTTTTAAATTTACAGAAAGTAAAACCATAACTTTACGGTCTTTCTTTTATCTTTGTTCTTGCATCCAAGATTCCTCGTTCTGTGTGCAGTGAAAGTTGCCCTCTTGGATACAGGAAGATAGCCCAACCAGGGAAACCTGCCTGCTGCTTTGACTGTATTTTCTGCTCTGAAGGTGAAATCTCCAACAAAACTGGTAAATTCTGGTACAGTTATAATATTATTTTTACTTTCCTTATTTGGGAGTGGCATTGAATTGTGCAGGCCCAGAATACTCACCTCTGACATAAGTACCTGCTGTCTTTCCAACTTCATGAGATCACCTAGGAGGTGTTTTCAACGTTTGCATGTAACTACCAAGACTAGGAATTGCTTTAAGAATGGGCCTGAAAATACCAATCCCTGCCCAAACCTCTGTTTGCGAAGGGGTCAGAATTATAATATGCAGTCGTTATCACATCCAGAAATTTAGTAAATAGTACAGAGGTGTTAATTACTGGGTATGATAATTGCATCCCCCAGATGAATTTAAGAGGGTCAATCCTTCCTGAATTTAACAGAGGACACTGCCAGTTAATAACTATGCAGATTTTATTGTTGTATGCTACAAAAAGTGAATCTTATGCTGTGTTTCATAGGCCAACTTGTAGCAGGTGATAAATATTACACCTGAACCAGCCTTGTGTCGGATCAGGTGTGATAAGTAACATCCTCTCCTCTAGAAAATTCATAAGGGGGCCCTAGGTGTAGGAAACTTCTAGGACAAGCAAGACATCAATTCCACTCAGGAAGGGTTGAGGTGGTCAAACCAAAGATTACGAGTGGAGGGAGACAAATTGACTCACTTGTTGGGTTTGCCCGGAATTCCTGTGAGATCAAGTATTCAGCCCTGGAACAAAACCTTTTGACCTAAAACTTGCTTGCTTTGAATAATGACATCTTCTGATGTTTTTAATGGAACTCTTCAACGTTTTTACTGACCACAGGAATGTACAGATCCTATAAAGTACGTAGTGCAGGAATAGCAGACAAGCCTGTTGGGCATGTTTTTATCCTTGGTTTGTTGACGCAGTCCTTGTGGATGCTCTTGTAGCTGTCCAGGATGGTGGTGGCGATGTCTGTGGCTGAGGTGGAGTTCATCCAGGTTACCGTGAGGAAGGTGTGTCTGGCCGATGGAGTTGAGCAAGTCTAAGATCTCCACGGCGTGCTTGTGGAGGGAGCGTGTGGTGATGTAATGAATGTGCTTTTCACTAAAAGGACACACCCAAACCCTGCACTCCCACTTTGGAGGCAAACATATCACTGCACATTTAAATAATACACTTTAAGCAGCCCCCCTAAAGACGAGGAAAGGAGGCATCACTCCCTTTAGGCGAGGCAAGAAAACAAATTCAGGTGCATTTAACACAAGTTTATTCATGCAATATTTTAAAAGGTAGGCCAAATATATCAGTAAATACAGATTCCCAAATGCCAATTAACTACAATAAACAATTAGAATACCATGTAGTATATATACAAATAGCAAAGATTAGAATATATATATATATATGTATAATGGTTAGGAACACCTCACTGACTGAATTTGCATCATCCTTGCCAACTCAAGCTAGGGAAGCCCTTCAATAGCCCAGGAAGGAGTTCAGTCAGGACTCAAGTTCTCTCACCTCCACAGCAATACATCTATTCTATGGTGAACTTCCAACTGGCCCCCGAAGGCTCCCAGCTTTAATACCATTACTCAACGTGAGGCGAAGCTTCTAGAAAACCTCGCCCCCTTCTCATGAGAAAGAACCGAGCTGGCTGTACCAGTCTGCGTCAAGGCCAAGACGGAGGCTGGCCAAGCTCCCGTATTTTGACTTCGAGGCAGAGTTGGCCATTCCACAATAATATCCAGTTCACTCTGGTCAGTGAGGAGCAAAAAACAAGTGAAGAGCAAATACCTGCCCTCCCCACTTTGCAGCTACGTGCGGGCAGCAAGGCAAAGCCAGACATGAGGCCATGTCAAAGCAAATAGTAAGCACTTATAATTCTGTGCACTCAAAAGCAAGGCAAAGTCAGAAAACAAGATGACATGAGGCCATGTCAAAGCCAGTAGTAAGGGCTCATAATTCTCATAACCCAAACAACTTGCAAGCACTGCTGTGCATGCAGGAGTAAGGCAAAGTCAGACATGAGGCCATGCCAAAGCCAATACTCAAAGTCAGAAAACAAGATGACATGAGGCCATGTCAAAGCCAATAGTCAAAGTCAGTAAACAAATTGACATGAGGCCATGTCAAGTGTGCATCACTGCCCACAACACTGCACTTCGAAGCCAAAGAGTACCTTCCACACCTCTCTCTCCCTCTCCTGCTTTCAAATGCACATCCCACACCTTCTATTCTTGGTAAGACTATTTCTACTCTGTGACAGCTCCCACTGAAAGACAGCAAGATTACAAGAATGAAGAGAAGCAGGCATATCCAGGACTGTCCTACATTAAGGCTAGGGTAAAATAACACACTAAAGTCAGTTAAAATAGTGGTAGTTGAAGGTCATCATAGGGTGCCAAACTACAAGAGCGCCTCTTTCACTACAGGTGAGCAAGAAGCAGATGAGGTAGTCAGGTTCGGTGTTTGTCGGTCATGCGGTGGGAGGGACTGGTGTTCAGTGGAAGGCGAAGGTGCAGCTGCAGTTCCGCCAGTAAAACTGGCCTTGGATGTCCATCTGACGGGCGCGGAGGGCATGCCTTTTGCGTGCCAGCGGCGTGGCCACACAGCGGCCGCCATAAGTAGTGTGAGGGGGAGGCTTGGCAGCTGTGAAGCATGAAAACGGAAAGTGGGAATCATTGCGGGGGGCGGGGCTACGGGGGACTAGCAGTGGCAGGGAAAAGGCGCAAAAAGGAGAGAGGAGAAAGTAAAAACAGTGAGAAAAAAGAAAGCCAGAGAAAGGAAGGAAGGAAAAAGAAAGGCAGAAGGCAGACAGATGGCAGAGGAGCAGCAGAGCAGAGAAGCTTCCCATGGGACCACCAGGGATGAGGCGCAGGTGGGTGCCTCAAACCACTGACCATAGGGTCAGCCCCAGCAGATACGCAGGGAGCAGCTTCCAGGCCGAGCTGTGCAGGGAAGATAGCAGTCCACTCACAAGATCAGTGGATTATCATTGGCACACTGATGGGAAGACCGCTTTTACATGCATGCAGTTCTTAAACAGAATAGGGCCAGGCAGGGGCCTGGAGCTTCCACACTTCATTTGCCCATTTAGCCTAATAACCAGCTCCAGGTTACCGTTTTTGGTGTTACCTTTTTTCACAACCAAGACTACTATTCACACATAAGTGCTTACATTTTGCTATACTAACCATCCCATCTGTTGAAACGGTACGCCCTCTAAAACAATACAAATATGTAATTAATAATAACAGTGTCCTCTTGTTTTTGGGAAACAAGTAAAATAAATATTCTAATCCAGATATGCCTTATTATTACATCCATTTTTCATTGATTACAGATTCGACAGAATGCATGAAGTGCTTTGACGATGACTGGCCCAATCAACAGAAGGACGAATGTGTTAAGAAACCCATGGAGTTCCTGTCCTATGAAGAGCCTTTAGGCAAAGTGTTGGCAGCAGCATCCCTGGGTGTAGCTGTCCTTCCAGCTGCCATTCTGATCATCTTTATTCAGCGTCAAAATACTCCTCTTGTCAAAGCTAACAACCGAGAGCTCAGTTATGTGCTGCTGGTCTCCCTCTGCCTCTGTGCCCTCTGTTCGCTGGTCTTTATTGGGCGCCCTGTGACTGCCTCCTGCATTGTCAGACAAGTAGCTTTTGGAATCACCTTTGCTCTTTGCTTATCTTGTATTTTGGCCAAGACAGTCATAGTAGTCATAGCCTTCAAAGCCACCAATTCAGACAGCAAAATAAAGCGATGGGTTGGACCTCAACTCGCCAAATCCATCGTCATCATGGCAATGTCATTCCAGGCAATTCTTTGTGCACTGTGGCTTATTTTATCGCCTCCTTCTGTCGAAAGGATCACGTCCTACAAGATAGGGACTATCATTGTGGAATGCAACAAAGGCTCCCCTGTTGCTTTCTGGTGCATGCTGGGATACATGGGTCTACTAGCAATGGTAAGCTTTGTCGTTGCTTTCATATCCAGGAAACTTCCCGACTGCTTCAACGAGGCCAGGTTTATCACCTTCAGCATGTTGGTCTTTATCAGTGTTTGGCTGTCCTTCATCCCGACCTACCTCAGCACGCGAGGGAAATACATGGTGGCCGTGGAGATTTTTGCCATTTTGTCTTCCAGCTGTGGCCTAATGTCCTGTATCTTTATCCCCAAGTGTTACATCATTCTCCTGAGGCCAGATATGAATACTAAAGATTTTCTTTTGGGACGAGGAAAATTTAACACCAAAAAGCTGAAATAAGTTAATGACAGATGGATAAAGTGGCCCTTCAGGCTGATATAATTTCTCATAGAAAATTGCATCGATTGTAAAACAGATCAGATGAAAATAAAGGCTACAAGCTCACAGCTCTGGTTTACCCAACTGAGGTGTTGTTTGAAGCTGTATAACTGCACATAACACATCCCTTATTAACTTATGCACAGCAGGATGTTTATGACGACCAATAGGGTGTATTAAATTGAAGGATCATTAGGTCTTTTGGAGGTGTAAACAGTATTTAGAGACTATTGCACTTAATATACAATTATTGGGTGTCTTTATCTGGGTGAAGTAACAGAAACAAGGCAGGAGTATCTGCAGAGCACACGTTTACCCCCAAAGTGGGTTCTTTGAACTATTGCCAAATAATAGAACTTTACTCAAATCAGTGAGACTCATTTTATAGATGTGGGAAGGATAATGGCTGAGAGGAACTACCTGGGTTCATACATGTGAACAGGGGGTAAATAAAGATCCATATAGTGGATGCATCAGTCCATTGGGCCCACACATCTGGTTCCAGGTAGTGCTTATTCCAAAGCAAGTCACTTCATCTCAAGATCAGGAGTCGACTAATGATTTATACAAGTTGCTAAAATGTAGCTTGTGGCTGCACTGCGCGATTATCAAATCCATGAACAGGCCTATGAAGAGAATAATCGCAGGTGTTCTAAACCCCACATGAAGACAAGAAGACAACACAAAGGGAATGACCCCAGAAATGTGCAGGGAATCTGGGAGGGCTGAATCACAACAGCATGTAATATGTTGAAAAGTTACTTATTTGTAAGCCTAGACTTTGCAAACTTTCTAGGCATGTTATTTATTACCTAACTAAAAACTGCTGTCATTTAGATAACATGATGCTAAACCTTATGAAGACATAATCCCTTCTGCTTCACACCTTAACTGACAGTGCAGGCCAGATTCAATGGATTTATCCTCAACTTGAACAGCACAGCTACCTCAGGTAGGCTGACTTCTCACTGCTTCCATTAGCTCTACTGCCACCTTTAAAAATAAATATGTAAAGATTAATACTCAGGTATTAAAACTACTACCTGAGTATTCATGCTCCTCCCTAGTCAAAACTTCCTTTACCTCAGACATCCCACCCCAAACGTAAGTGTCCCTCTTTAATACTTATAAAATAATTATCACCTACATTTTTTTTCTTCAAAAATCTGAGTCAGAAACAGGTATTCATATTACTAGCAAAGAATCAATAAACCCCCCAAACACTTAACCATCTCACAAAGTGTCTCTAACATTAATCGCCTTAGCGGAGGAGCCGCCACTGATGTGCAGTGAGACCGGAAGGGTGGGTCCATGAGGGATGGGGTCTACGAGACAGGCTGGGCTGCTGGGAAAACAAGATAACTTTCGTAGAATTTCCTGAGTATGCTAGGGTCTGCGTGCAGTGGTGGCTGGTGAACTTTCAAAGTGGTGAGTCATAAACCCCCCTTCTTTGACAAGTAAGCAAGTGGAGTGAGTGAACATGAACTAATTGTAAACGGTTGAGGCAGGGACAGTTCTGCTATGAGAATATTTGAAAACCTGGAAAAAACGGGGCATTTTTCAAGAGTATTTTCACAAACAAATTGGTAGCACTCCAGAGGGACTGTAAGGGCACTTTTACTTTGGGCTAAATAAGTTTCACAATCACTAAAGGTCTAGAATCTCCCCCTCCACAAGAATATCTACACTAATTGGTGATCTCCGAAAAGTTAGTTAAAGCTATATGCATTAACAGGGCCTGCTTCAGTACTGGTGGCACACTGAGTGACAATGTTTATAGGCACCCCCCCCCCCCAATGACCACCTCGCCTTTGATTCCCTAACTACCCACATTTGACAAAGGCCCCTAGTCTCAAAACCACTGTCTCTTAGATTCATTTAGGGGCATATTATCAAGCACGGCGTTAAAATTATCTCCGCTTTAGCGCAGAAAACTGCCGCTAAAGCGGCGATAATGGGCTTGATAATATGCCCTTGAGAATTCCAATAGAAGCCCATGTTGACACCAAAACATGGGCTTCTATGGGAATTCTCAAGGGCATATTATCAAGCCCATTATCGCCGCTTTAGCGGCAGTTTTCAGCCGCTAAAGCGGCAATTATTTTTAACGCCGTTTCTTGATAATATGCCCCTTAGTTTTATAGCACCACTCATACCAGTTTAAGGTGCCAGAACACTTTACATGACACATATATTGCATGGAGACCATCATACGTGTGTAAAACAGTATATTAGAAACGTCAAATAAGACAGAGGCCTAAAATGTGTATGAGTCACATGTCATCCGTACTGGTAGGTAGTATAGTTGAAGGGTCCTTGGTCCTGAAAAGCACAAATTCAGAATTTTAAAATGCAATACCATTGTAATCGGTTTTCTTTATTAAAACAAATGGATTTAAACCCAAATGAACCCTTTTTGCAAAATTAGATTAAGTAAGGACTATTCAAAAAATATACACATCTCTAAAATATTCCTTGCAGTTAGCATGCAGCTCTTTGAGACCGGTAATAGCTCACTGCTCTGTATAAAGATTTTAGTTTATTAACTACAAACAGCAAAATGATCTCTCTGACAAAAGTGATAACATATTGACCTATTACAGTATATGCACTTCATTGCAGCAGGCATATTAACCCTCTACACTATGATAATTCGAAACTTCCACGAGTATACAAAGCTCTGGACTCTCTCCAAGAAAAAAATGAATCACCGGAGTTTTCTTCATATTTTTATTGATGCTTTTTAATTGCCGCAGGTGCTTTAAATACAATTTGCTGTAACGTCAATCGGCATAACCACTGTCGTTACAACGACGTCGTCGTAATGTCTGGAGTGGTACTGCCTGGCATTGCAACATCGTCGCTGTAACGCCTGGCGCGGTGATGCCAATTGGCATAACCACTGTCGTTGTAATGCCTGGAGTGGTAGTGCACTAGTCCTGGTGTCGCTTTCTTTAGAAAGGCTTTTCGTTGGTAAGCCTTCGTCAAAAGTGACATTTCCCATTTGCTAAGGGGAAGCCTCTGGCTAGCGCTGAAGTGGCATATTTGGGACTCCTTGACACCACAGCATCTAATGAAGTTAGCCATCTAGTTGTATGTTCTTAGTGTGGTCCAGGTAGTAACTGACCACCCACCTAGGATCCAACCTATACAACTGCTCCTCCTCCTTGCTGGGATGCGGATGCGGGTTAAAAGTTAAAAGGGTTATGGACTGCCCGAAGTGGAAGGATGTCAACAACGTTTGGCAGGAAAACATCCATAGTTCGCAACACCAGCTTGTCAGGGAAAAAGGAAGTAAAGGGTGGACAGGAACCAAGGGGCTTGCAATTTGCCGACCCATCTTGCAGAATTGTTAGCCATTAAAAATACTGCTTTTGGGGTTAGTACCCTTAAGGGACATGGGCTCAAACACAGTCCCCATTAGAAAAGTTAAAACTACATTAAGATCCCATTGGGGTACAACAAAGTGGGTTGCAAGATGCATGTTCGTAAATTCTTTCAAGACATATATTACAATGGGGAATTTAAAAGGGTCGGCTTGTCTGGCAGACAGAGGAATGCTGATAAATCACCCAAATACCCCTTGACAGTGCCAATCACAAAACCGCTCTGGGCAAAGGAAAGCACACATTGAAGGACCTGTGGCAATTTGGCCTGCAAGGGTTCTACATTGTTGTCCGTGCACCATCAAAGATGCTCCATCTGCCTAAGTGAGCTATTTTGGTGGAGGGTCAACGCGCAGGTAGAATGACTTCAACCACCTATAGTGGAAGCTGAAAAAAACTTAAATGTCCCTGCTCAATCTCCAGGCATGTAGGTGGAGGCTGCAGAGATTGGGGTGTAGAAACAGCCCCCTGACTGAGAAAGAAGGTAGGCCTGAATGGCAGCTTGAGCATGGGACAAGTGGAAAGGGTAGAGGTTCTGCATACCACACCCTCCTTGGCCAATCCAGGGCTAGGAGAATGACTTGGCCCTGGTCTGGCAAATCTTCCTCAGAACCCATGGAATCATGGGTATGGGGCAATAGATCATAATGCAGCTGAAAGTTTCACCTCAACTGAAACATGTCCCCCAAGACTCCCTTCAAATGATACTGGAGGGCACAGAACTGCTGGCACTGAGCATTCTCTGAGGAAGCGAACAAGTCCACCTGAGGAATGCCTCCATGGGCAAAGTTGTTTCCACTAGAAGATGGCACTCAGGATCAGCATAAGTACCCCCGCACATTCAAAGGACCCCGCTAGGTGATGACAGTTAACTGGCTTGGCACTGTGCCCAAGACCACAGTTTCAAAGCCTCTAGACAAAGGAGGTGAGAACCTACTCCCCCCTTCTTTGTTGACGTACCACATTGCTGTCGTCATGTCATTACGATATGGAAGGAATGGCCTTGGATGGAGGAGAGGAATGGCTGGATAGCCAGCAGGTTTATGTGAAGAACCTGTTCTTCCTCCTGAGACCAGACACCCCTGATCTCCAGATCGTCCAAGTGAGCTCCAGAGCCTAAGGTGGAGGCATCCGTCACTACAGCAGCTGCAGTTGGAGGGGAAGTGAAGGTCATTCTGCTTCTTAGATTTGCCTTGTTCCTCCACCAAACCACTTCCGCTACAGCAGTGGGTGAGATCACAATGGAGTCCAACAGGTCTCCTCCTATGCTGTAGACACTGCCGGCGGTCATGTGCTATCATTCATGCGTGACTAGGAGAATACAGGAAGCAAGCAGACCTAGAAGCTTCAGGACCTTCAGAACTAGAACTCACACGCCTTGTTGGAAGGATAGAACCTCTCCTTATTGGTGGCACTCCTCTGAGAGGTAGAAAAGTCACGGAGCACAGTGGTGTTCAGTACCGACTCTATGAAATGGATTCATTGGGAAGGTCACAGGTGAAACTTGAGCTTGTTTATCAAAAAGTCCAAGTTGAACAGCAGGGACACTGCTGACTGAAGATGGCGTGATACCATCTATTGCGACTCAGCTTTGAACAACTAGTTGTCCAGGTATTGGTAAATTGGGATGCATGACCTTCTGAGGTGTACTGCAACCATCCCACTACCTTCGTTAAGACTCAAGGTGCTGATGTTTAGCCAAAAGGGAGCATCACAAATTGGAAGTGCGTAGGAACCACTACAAAATTTAAATACTTCCGGTACAACTGCAGAATGTTGAAGGATGCATTCTGCAGGTCAAGTGACAACATCCAGTCTCCAATTTCAAATGGCAGCAACACTTGAGCAAGGGTCAGCATCCTGAAGTCCAGATTTCTGAGGCCCAGGATCAGACCCCGACCACCATCCTTCTTGGGCACCAGGAAGTAATAGTAGCGGCTCGTGGAGGGAGTGCTGTGGGGCGGTGGGGTGAGGTGGGGGAGGGGCAGGGTGGGGGTAGTAAACTACGGCATACGGCTGAACAGCGTTAAGTAACTAAATAAATAAATAAAAAAATTTTGTTGCGCGCTCTGCATTGCATGTGGCAATGCAGCGCACGCAATGTAATTCGTTTTATTTATTTAAGGAGAATCTCCTTAAGAAACAAACAAAATGCAGAAACTGGTGATCATCTCGCAAAGGGAATGACAGATGAAGTCCCAAGGAGAAGACTGTAGTCTTGCTAGGCCTAACCACTCCCACGCAGAGTCAGCCGAACAAGTGCGTTTCGTTAAACAGAAAGACTATCACATTTGCATGGACATCAGGGGAAAATGGAGCCAGGCATGCCTCTGGATGGTGACTGAAGTGCCCTTAGCAGGGGCCACCAAGTCAGCAGTGTCCTGTCTTGAATATGGCGTGAGATATTCTTCCCATCCTGGTTCACCTCTTGGAACTTGCCCATTATGTTGTTGAGCGTATGAGGCACCACCATCTGCTCCATATACTATAAGGTGTGGGTGTAGCGGACAAGACGACAGTTGCCATTGATGGACTTCAAAGCCATACTTTCTAACAAGAGCGTCTTCTTTTCCAAGGCCTCCAAGCGTTTTGATCTGACAGGGCAGTTTGGGAAGGTTCCTGTTGATTGCCCCGATAAACAAGATGGCTAGGCTCTCAGGTGAAGGGTGGGTTGATAGAAAAGGGGAGGCCACCTAGAGCAGGACAACACCGGTGAGCTTCAGGAGTGGAATTTTTTTTCCCTCAGGCTGCAAGGACTGGGTTCAAAAGGGCATAATTGAAGGGCAGCAGGGGTCGCGCAATAGATGCTGTCAGCAGGAGGAACTCAGTGAGAATTTGACCCCAACCATTGGCAGTTGTAATTCTAGCACCTAAACAGCCTTTTTTCACCACCGTATGAAATTACCACTTCCGGTTTGGGTTGTCCAGTGAGAAATTTCATGTCTAATTCCGAAAAAGTGCTGAGGCCACTAGCTGACGGCAGGTCTTTCAGTTCCTACCTTTGATCACTATCCTCACCCTCACAGATTAAGAGCATGTGAATTGGTTCTAAATAGGTCATGTATCCTGTTGCTATACTCTTCCTCTTCTATTAGCCTTTAATCCACCCTAAGGGATCTTTTTTGTGGCACGACTTCAAGGACCTGAGTTGGCACTGGAAGTGGTGCTGGTGGAGCCGTCCAAACTGTAGGCAGTGGATCAAATGGGTTTTGAGTTGCAATAGAACTGGGAGGACAGTGCTGAGTGGCATCCGAGACATAGGAATAAACATCTGAATGTCCTTTGGCTTCTTGGGGCCAGAAGGCATTCTGCTCTCAAGAACAATGAATACATGCCATTCAGAAATGCAGCCAGATCAGAGCTTGGAGTCAGAAAATCAGGAAAGGATGGAGTGGAGGCCCTAGAACGGACAGTTCTGAGAAGCATTAGCTAGCTACATAACAACCAACTCTGGTTCTGAAGACGAAGATCCTTTGGGAGTCTGTGGGCGTCAATGACCTCCCTTTCATACATTTTTATGTTTCTTGCACCTCTTTTTCTTCCCAGCTGAATACTGCGAGGATGGCGACCTGGAGCAAGGTCTTGAACGCCATCAACTATAATTCTAATCTCCGGGTCGGGCCATAAAGAGTTTTGCCTCCCGCTCTTTGATGACCTTCGGGTGCATGCTTTGGCAGGAGTCAAAGGAACGGGAGTTGTGGTCTCACACAAGGCAGCTGGAGTGGGGATCCGTAATGGACACCAAAAATCATGTTGGTTAAAAAAAAAACAGAAGCTTCGTGCACATGCACTGCCTAACTACACTCCGACCTCGCCTTTCTATTGCGCTACAGTCTTTTTTCCTCAGTCATTGTTTCTGAATGATCGCGTGCAGTGGTCTTCTTGCCTGGTTCTACAATTTTTCTTTTGATCAGTTTTCGTTCAAATTAAAGACTTAAAAAGAAAGCTTACAGAATGCTTATTGGTATGGAGAGGGCAATAAAGTGCCCTCACACCTTCCCCATAACCATTTCCACTTATTTCAGGGGAGGCCGGCTCTGGTGCCGTTTGGTAGGTCACATGGCTATGGGCTTCCAGCCACGCAGAGGATGTGGTGATTGTGCTGAGGATACCAGCCCTAGAAAACGATGTGCCTCGGAGTAAAGGATTGTGTTCATTGTTCAGCGTTGAGACTGATATGCTGTACTGTATCTATGTCAGGCTGGTAGGTTAGCATTTACTGCGGCAAAGCACTTCACCATTCACTTTATATCATACACTGTTGCTAATTCCACTTAGAGAAACACCATCAACCATCATAGGCTGCACATTTTGCCCCCCATGTGCCCTCAACCCCACCCCCACCCACCATATGCCGCTAGGTCCACGGCACTTGGTTGGATGCAGAGATAGGAAGTGAGTTGGCACAAAAGGCCAAGGCGAAGCAATTTCTGGGTCTTTGGCAAAGAGTGTAAGGTTGTTGAACATTGACTGTATATTAGTGACAAACGTTGAGGTATGTCACACAAATCTGGGTATTTTGCTGGATTTCCTCCAACCCTGGATTGATTGTGCTTTAATATGCCCGTTGGTCTATTTTTTTCCCCATCCTGTATCATACTGTACCCTGAATCCCTCAAACCCGCACTGCAGACCATCATTTGTTTCCAGTCCTCTACAAACCCACAGAAGAGAGTAATGGGTTGGGGTGGTGTGGCCACTTCATTGAAACCTAGTTGCACAGATATGCTAAGCATGAATTCTTTTTGGGTCCTCTGAAGTTGACTTTGTGCTAGGCTAAAAGTTCGATTTTAGTCCCGTGCCAGCCTGGTGCAACAGGGCCATGACGTGTCAAGTGGGAATTCACAAGACCTCCATTCGAAAACTTGGTGATACATAGACAATCTCAGATGCTAGGAAGGAAAGACTTTGCTCTCCGGTGGCCAGAGAATGTCAATTCAGTACATCCTAAAATGGCTTCCGCCACTTTTTTTATTTTGTTGGGAATACTCTTAGGAGACACAGAAACCCTCGATCAAGAGTATGTGGTGGTCCTTTTTCTCTTTATGTAAATTTACCAAATTGCATTACACGTCACATAAGTAATAGCTGAGAATTAAGGATATTCCCAACACTAACTATTTATTATTGGCCCCACCCGTTTTAAGCTATAAACCCTTGCTCTTGAATTTTCAGTTAGTTGCCTTTAGATTTCGTGTTGCATTCATTTCACATCTATTTTTAAAACAACTTGTAAACTTTTTACCAGGAGCAAAATAAGCTGACCTGCTGAAATTGAAAATATTGTAAATGAGATCAGCACAAGACTCGTGTACTGCAGGGGAAAGTCCTAGAGCTGAAATAGTGGCCAGAACAGTGGTCAGCCTGCAGTGACATTGAAGAGACTTAGAGCATTATGCAAAATGGTTGCCGTGCCCATGATTCTGCAAGTGCTTTGTCAATAAACGTAAAACACTAAGATAGAAGCTCTGCCAATAACGTGTATTTTATTTTCTATCCAATTTTGTCCTTTGTATTGCCCGTTATGCTTTTTTGGCATGTTTTTTGGCTGCAGTTTCTCTGCACTTTCTCTGCACTTTTTTATGCCCTTTTCATAGGGAAATGACAAGAGTTACTGTTAAGGCAATCACAAGGCAATGATGGACAGAGCGCTGAAACTTTTCAGACACTCACCCCCAGTCACAGATCTGGGTTGAATCTATCTTCGTTCTTAAGCTCACTTCGCCACCTCAGTTCAGACCCAGCTATATGCAAATCAGTTTTGACCCTGTGCCTCATGGGAACAGCCCAGCCCGAACTGCCAAGCCAGGTCTTCCCTGGACTGGAAACAAGCACCTTGGGACCATTTTCATATGGCCGTTGTAGGCTATCAACATCGTTTTAGGCTTTCAGGCCGTTTCAGGGAGCAATGCTCTGTTCGGCACCTGCAAAGTGGCAATTTCTGTTCGGTAGCTATTCAGCTATGCCAATAGCTCTAACTCAAAAAAATGCGAGACCTATTGCATTTCTAATGCTTGTTTTTATTCTGAAGCATTTCACCACTGCAGGGCCTAGTGGTGTCAATGAGAGCAACACAATCAAGCCAATGTCAACACACCAGACAATTAAAACACAACAATGCTCTCAAATTTTGGCCATGAACCAGAAAAACCCGGCTCATACCATCAACCTTATCTTTTGCCTAATTAGAAGAAGAAAGGGATACCATTATACTAAAGCCAGGTAATCGTTTGATTCAGGCTTTGCACCAACTCTTACTGGATTTCAGAGGTCTTAGAAGTGAGTAAATTTATACAGTGGATTTTATTTGATGATTTATAAGACATTTTTCCTGGTCATTTCATTGTGCAGCATTATGTGTACATGTAACTAAAAAATAAGTGCATAGAGGGCAGAATACTTCAGTTCCCTTACAATGGAGTCATGTTTGAGCTAATATGTATTTGCATTTGTCAACTGAGCTTTGAAATGTCATAGGTTACAGGACTACTTCTTTTGCATTGCGGTCGATGAAAGGTTTTTAAAGGTCAATAGGCTCTAATGCTTATTATGCCTTGGAAACAGAGGTGTTTGTTTTGCTTCCAGGATTAATTTGCCACCTGTATTCTGCAATAGTTGTAATATTATGATGTGATTCTAAAATCTACTAAAATCTACTGTATAGCTTAGTCAGTCGCAGGTTCTTTACTAGCTGGCTTCGAAGAAACCAGGGTAACTGCCCGGATAACTAAAGGTACATTTTCCCAAGAAAAGACACTTAGAAAGGTTGCAGTCCTATATTGAACACATCTCATATTGGTTTACCATTGATAGAGATTCTTGAATGATCTTTGATGTCAAAGTACTGGTAAACAGAAAAAGAATGCCTTTTGTTAAATTATTAAGTTATTCTATTTTTTATGTTTGAGGGGGCAAAGATATATTTTGTGCTAGTTATGCATGCATCTTTGGGGACTCCTCACCTTTTATCGATTCGGATTGCAAAATTCTATAAATACATGTAAGGCTATAAGGCACAAACGCAGCCATCTTGCATTTTAATTGTAGCGACCCCGTGGTTACTCACATGGCACACAAGAGCGCTGTCTTACAACAGACAACTGTTTTCAAGTGCAAGCTACGTGATGAAAAAAAGTGATTTCAGGAGTATCTTAACACTCATATTTTCGGTAAATTTATCAACATCCATGAGTTGTGGGTCAACAGGGGAGGTGGATGGGTGTGATCTTACCATGATTGTAATCCTAGGTCACTCCTCACCTTCAAAAAGGTACGGCTCACTGACCCTCCAAAGGTCTCGCCTGGGGATGGTACTTTAGAACATTGGACTGCATGTTGATTAGCATACCGCTACTGACAACCAAGCTCCAGCCTCCCCGGTTTCAGCAATACTTTTGCAAAGAAGTTCCCATCCAGCTGGGGTAGTGGCTCAAGCACACCGGTTTCTTATAGATTGCCCCCATTGGTCCGCTTTAGGACTTTCTAAGAGCCATTTATAAGGATTCTAAGGACAACTAAGAATGATTTTGGGTACAGCTTTAGTCTCAGGGTCTAAGGCTCCTCACAGGGCTGTGGTAGACTGCTCGAAGGCTTCTCTTCCTTCTTGTATGCCCCCGACCTGATGACAGGACGTAGACGTTGTCACATCTATAGGCTATGATGATCGATATGGAAAGCCAAAGTATGTTTTGCTGCTTTAGATGTTATATGTCTAGGCTTCCTGATAAATTCATCCCAAAGCATTTATAAAAGCATCTTTAGTAAATAGAGAACTTTCCTTAGGGTTTCTGTGGCTGTAGCTCTCAGCCGGAGCGCTCAACTGAGATGGTCATTTGGAGAACAAAAGTGGTTGAAGCTGAAACTAAACCAGACTTATGAGCGGATCACCAGATCTTGGAACTTACTGAAGGAAGGGAATGATCATCAATAAAGTGGGTTTACCATCGTTCATGCCCTCTGATTACAGCTACAGCATGACAACAGTCAAACAAGCATTATCAATGCAATTGGTCTCGAATTTGCGAGAGTTTAAACTATTGGCATTGTAAATGACATTGCCTTTTATTTATGTTTCTTTAAAACCAACACACATATAAAATGCATTGTTATTTATAATGCCAATAGCTCAAACTCTCGCAGACGTGAGACCACTTTAATGGTGGCCGTGCCCCTTTCTTTAGATACTGCTCACCATATTCAGGTTACAGTGAGCAGCCGTATTCAGCTTACAGTGAGCAGCTTCTAAAGAAAGGGACGTCACCAACATTAAAGTAAAAGCGCGGTATGGGGCGCTTTCAGTCAAAATAAATTTATAAATAAAGTACCCAAAATAAATAAATAAATAAAGGTTCTGTAGCATGGCCTCTAAAGTGAAAGCCCAGCAGGCTAGAAAATTAAATAAATACATTTTAAAAAGCGCGGCCGCTGGACTTAAAGCGGTCCACGCTCCAAATTAAATTTAAAAAAATAGCGTGGCCACTTAAAGCGGCCGGTGCTGCAAAATAAATAAATAAATAAGAGCGGCCCTATAGATAACCCCTTTGCTGTTAGGCTTTCCCCCATCCCCCGTGCTAAACCTTTTTTTGGCTATGTGGAGTAGTTCACGCTTAGGCCCCTGTAACTTTTTGACCACATAAGGTATCCGCGCCAAATTTGCGTCCTTTTCTTCCAACATCATGGGGATTTTAAAAGTACCCTGGGTTTGTTGATTCTCCTGGAGGGGACCCTGAAATTAGCCAAAATACAGCTAAATTTGGGGGTTTTGGGAAAAATAGGAAAAAAGTGCAGCAGATGAAAGTATCTGGTTTTCTCCCTGCAAATGGTATCAACAAAGGGTTTCTGGTGCTGAAATCACCATCTTCCCAGCTTTCAGGGACTGACAAACTTTTGTCAGAAAACCAAAACGTTTTGCACCGTTTTGGCATTTTACTGGGACATAGCCTATTTTTGCTATTTGTTGTGCTTTCAACCTTCTTCCAGTTAATGGTAAAAATGGGTATGAAAGCAATAATGGATCCTGGGAAGCTATACATTTCTGAAAAGTAGACACAATTTTGAATTCAGCAAGAGGTCATTTGTGTAGATTATTCATGGTTTTCTTATAGAAACTAACAGTTGAAAATAGGAAAAATTGAAAATGAGGTGAAACAAACAGCCATTTGTGCCAACGTTTTCACCTGTAACTTCTTCTAAGTATGACAGATTATTAAAGCAATGTACCCTTACATCCGCAGGACCCTTCTGGTTGTGGGTATATATAGGACTTGTAGGTTCACCAAGAAACGAGGAACCAAAAGACAATAACTGAGCAGAGTCTTGCAATGTTTTTTCTATTGTGTACCGGGTATATAACAATTGATTTGGGAAAATATAAATAGTGAAAAATCGGAATGAAAGACACCTATGTATTTCTGAAATGGGAACAAAACATAGAGTTTAGAAACAGTAGCTATTTGCACATCTCCAAAATTGTGGGTACCCATACTAGCATTTGAATTATATGACATTTTTCAAAGTGACTCCTTTTTTACACATTGTCTTACATTTGGAAGGCAGAAATGCATCGAAGTCAATAGGTAATAGTTGCTCTACAATTCTGTGTTCCCCTAAGTCTACCAATAAAAATGGTACCTCACTTGTGTGGGTGTGTCTAGTGCCCGCAACAGGAAACGGCCCAAAACGCAACGTGGACATACCACACTTTACAATGAAAACTGATCCTTTTTTTGCAAAGTGCCTAGCTGTAGATTTTGAAGCCTAACTCTGCCGTCACCTAGGGAAACCTAGCAAAAATATACATTTTTGAAAACTAGACACCCAGGGAAATCCAAGATGGGGTGACTTGTCTGGCTCTCACCAGGTTCTGTGACCCAGAATCCCTTGCAAACCACAAACCTTGTAAAAAACACACAATTTACTCACAGTTCTGGGATGGAAAGTTCTGGAACCTGCGTGGATCCACAAAATTCCACCCACCCTACATTCCACAAAGTCTTCCAAGAAAAATGGTACCTCACTTGTGTGGGTAGTTCTAGTGCCCGCAACAGGAAACGGCCCAAAACGCAACGAGGACACACCCGATTTTTACAGTGAAAACTGACCCTTTTTTTGCTAAGTGCCTAGCTGTGGATTTTGAACCCTAGTTCTACCGGCGCCTAGGGAAACCTAGCAAACCTATCCACTTTTGAAAACTAGACACCCTGGGGAATCAAGGATGGGGTGACTTCTCTGGCTCTCACCAGGTTATGTGACCCAGACTACCTTGCAAACCTCAAACTTTGTAAAACAAAAACACATTTTCCTCACATTTCTGTGATGGAAAGTTCTGGAATCTGCATAGATCCACAAACTTACACCCACCCCACTTTCCCCAAAGTCTTCAGAGAAAATTCGGAATGAAAGACACTTATGTATTTCTGAAATGGGAACAAAATATAGAGTTTAGTAACAGTAGCTATTTGGACATCTCCAAAATTGTGGGGACCCATACTAGCATGTGAATTATAGGACATTTTTCAAAGTGACTTCTTTTTTACACGTTGTCATACATTTAGAAGGCAGAAATGCATAAAAAGTCAATAGGTAATAACAGTTGCTCTACAATTCTGTGTTCCCCTAAGTCTACCGAGAAAAATGGTATCTCACTTGTGTGGGTAGGTCTAGTGCCTGCGAGTGGAAACGACCCAAAACGCAACATGGACACAGTACATTTTTACAGTGAAAACTGAACCTATTTTTGCAAAGTGCCACACTGAAGATTTTGAACCCTAATTCTGCCGGCACCTAAGGAAACCTAGCAAACCTAGACATTTTTTAAATCTAGTCACCCAGGGGAATCCAGGATGGGATGACTTGTCTGGCTCTCAACAGGTTCTGTGACCCAGATTTCCCTGCAAACATTAAAACATTGTAAAAAAAAACATTTTCCTCACTTTTCTGTGATTGAAAGTTCTGGAATCTGTGTGGATCCACAAAATTCCACCAACACCGCATTCCCTAAAGTCTTCAGATAAAAAATGGTACCTCACTTATGTGGGTAGGTCTAGTGCCTCCAACAGGAAACGGCCTAAAACGCAACGTGGACACAGCACATTTTTACAGTGAAAACTGACCCTTTTTTTGCAAAGTGCCTAGCTGTAGATTTTAAACTCTAGCTCTGCCAGCACCTAGGGTGCCCTAGCAAACCTATCCTTTTTTTAAACTTAGACACTCAGGGCAATCCAGGATGGGGTGACTTGTCTGGCTCTCACTAGGTTATGTTAACCAGAATCCTTTGCAAACCTCAAACTTTGTAAAACAAAAACACATTTTCCTCACATTTCTGTGATGGAAAATTCTGGAATCTGCGTGGATCCACAAAATTCCACCCACCCTGCATCCCCCAAAGTCTTCTGAGAAAAATCAGAATGAAAGACAGTTATGTATTTCTGAAATGGAAACAAAATATAGAGTTTAGAAACAGTAGATGTTTGCACATCTCCAAAATCGTGGGTACACATACTAGCATGTGAATTATAGGACATTTATCAAAGTGACTTCTTCTTTACACAATGTCTTACTTTTAGAAGGCAGAAATGCATAAAAGGTCAATAGGTAATAACAGTTGCTCTACAGTTCTGTGTTCCCCTAAGTCTACCGAGAAAAATTGTACCTCACTTGTGTGAGTAGGTCTAGTGCCCACAACAGGAACTGACCCAAAATGCAACATGGACACACCACATTTTTACAGTGAATACTGACCCTTTTTTTTAAAGTGCCTTGCTGTAGATTTTGAACCCTTGCTCTACCGGCACCAGGGGAAACCTAGCAAACCTATACATTTTTTAAAGCTAGGCACCCAGGGGAATCCAGGATGGGGTGACTTATCTGGCTCTCACCAGGTTATGTTACCCAGAATCTCTTGCAAACCTCAAACTTTGTAAAACAAAAACACATTTTCCTCACATTTCTGTGATGGAAGGTTCTAGAATCTGCGTGGATCCACAAAATTCCACCCTCCCCGCATTCCCCAAAGTCATCCGAGAAAAATCAGAATGAAAGACACTTATGTATTTCTGAAATGGGAACAAAATATAGAGTTTAGAAACAGTAGCTATTGGCACATCTCCAAAATTGTGGGGACCCATACTAGCATGTGAACTATAGGACATTGTTCAAAGTGACTTCGTTTTTACACATTGTCTTACATTTAGAAGGCAGAAATGCATAAAAAGTCAACAAGTAATAACAGTTACTCTACAATTCTGTGTTCCCCTAAGTTTACCCAAAAAAAGGATTCCTCACTTGTGTGGGTAGGTCTAGTACGCGTGACAGGAAATGGCCAAAACGCAACGTGGACACAGCACATTTTTACAGTGAAAACTGACCCTATTTTTGCAAAGTGCCTAGCTGAAGATTTTGAACCCTAGCTCTGCCGGCACCTAAGGAAACCTAGCAAACCTATCCACTTTTGAAAACTAGACACCCATGGAAATCCAGGATGGGGCGACTTGTCTGGCTCTCACCAGGTTATGTTACCCAGACTCCCTTGCAAACCTCAGACTTTGTAAAAAAAAAAAATGTCCTCACATTTCTGTGATAGAAAGTACTTGAATCTGCATTGATCCACAAAATTCCACCCACCCCACTTTCCCCAAAGTCTTCCGAGAAAAATCAGAATTAAAGACACTTATGTTGTTCTGAAATGGGAACAAAATATAGAGTTTAGTAACAGTAGCTATTTGCATATCTCCAACATTGTGGGGACCCATACTAGCATTTGAATTATAGGAAGTTTTTCAAAGTGACTTCTTTTTTACACATTGTCTTACATTTAGAAGGCAGAAATGCATAAAAAGTCAATAGGTAATAACAGTTGCTCTACAATTCTGTGTTCCCCTAAGTCTACAGAGAAAAATGGTACCTTACTTGTGTGGGTAGGTCTAGTGCCCGCGACAGGAAACGGACCAAAACACAACGTGGACACAGCACATTTTTACAGTGAAAACTGACCCTTTTTTTGCAAAGTGCCTAGCTGAAAATTTTGAACCCTAGCTCTGCCAGCACCTAAGGAAACCTAGCAAACCTAGACATTTTTTAAATCTAGACACCCTGGGGAATCCAGGATGGGGTGACTTGTCTGGCTCTCAACAGGTTCTGTGACCCAGAAATCCCTGCAAACATCAGACATTGTAAAAAAAAACATTTTCCTCACATTTCTGTGATGGAAAGTTCTGGAATCTGTGTGGATCCACAAAGTTCCACCCAAACCGCATTCCATAAAGTCTTCAGATAAAAATGGTACCTCACTTGTGTGGGTAGGTCTAGTGCCTGCAACAGGAAACGGCCCAAAACGCAACGTGGACACAGCACATTTTTACAGTGAAAACTGACCCTTTTTTTGCAAAGTGCCTAGCTGTAGATTTTAAACCCTAGCTCTGCCAGCACCTAGGGAACCCTAGCAAACCTATCCATTTTTGAAAACTAGATACCCAGGGTAATCCAGGATGGGGTGACTTGTCTCGCTCTCACCAGGTTATGTTAACCAGAATCCCTTGCAAACCTCAAACTTTGTAAAACAAAAATACATTTTCCTCACATTTCTGTGATGGAAAGCTCTGGAATCTGCGTGGGTCCACAAAATTCCACCCACCCCGCATTCCCCCAAAGTCTTCTGAGAAAAATCGGAATGAAAGACAGTTATGTATTTCTGAAATGGAAACAAAATAATGAGTTTAGAAACAGTAGATGTTTGCACAACTTCAAAATTGTGGGTACCCATACTAGCATGTGAATTATAGGACATTTTTCAAAGTGACTTCCTCTTTACTCACTGTCTTACATTTAGAAGGCAGAAATGCATAAAAAGTCAACAAGTAATAACAGTTACTCTACAATTCTGTGTTCCCCTAAGTTTACCAAAAAAAAGGATTCCTCACTTGTGTGGGTAGGTCTAGTACGCGTGACAGGAAATGGCCAAAACGCAACGTGGACACAGCACATTTTTACAGTGAAAACTGACCCTATTTTTGCAAAGTGCCTAGCTGAAGATTTTGAACCCTAGCTCTGCCGGCACCTAAGGAAACCTAGCAAACCTATCCACTTTTGAAAACTAGACACCCATGGAAATCCAGGATGGGGCGACTTGTCTGGCTCTCACCAGGTTATGTTACCCAGACTCCCTTGCAAACCTCAGACTTTGTAAAAAAAACAAAAATGTCCTCACATTTCTGTGATAGAAAGTACTTGAATCTGCATTGATCCACAAAATTCCACCCACCCCACTTTCCCCAAAGTCTTCCGAGAAAAATCAGAATTAAAGACACTTATGTTGTTCTGAAATGGGAACAAAATATAGAGTTTAGTAACAGTAGCTATTTGCATATCTCCAACATTGTGGGGACCCATACTAGCATTTGAATTATAGGAAGTTTTTCAAAGTGACTTCTTTTTTACACATTGTCTTACATTTAGAAGGCAGAAATGCATAAAAAGTCAATAGGTAATAACAGTTGCTCTACAATTCTGTGTTCCCCTAAGTCTACAGAGAAAAATGGTACCTTACTTGTGTGGGTAGGTCTAGTGCCCGCGACAGGAAACGGACCAAAACACAACGTGGACACAGCACATTTTTACAGTGAAAACTGACCCTTTTTTTGCAAAGTGCCTAGCTGAAAATTTTGAACCCTAGCTCTGCCAGCACCTAAAGAAACCTAGCAAACCTAGACATTTTTTAAATCTAGACACCCTGGGGAATCCAGGATGGGGTGACTTGTCTGGCTCTCAACAGGTTCTGTGACCCAGAAATCCCTGCAAACATCAGACATTGTAAAAAAAAAACATTTTCCTCACATTTCTGTGATGGAAAGTTCTGGAATCTGTGTGGATCCACAAAGTTCCACCCAAACCGCATTCCATAAAGTCTTCAGATAAAAATGGTACCTCACTTGTGTGGGTAGGTCTAGTGCCTGCAACAGGAAACGGCCCAAAACGCAACGTGGACACAGCACATTTTTACAGTGAAAACTGACCCTTTTTTTGCAAAGTGCCTAGCTGTAGATTTTAAACCCTAGCTCTGCCAGCACCTAGGGAACCCTAGCAAACCTATCCATTTTTGAAAACTAGATACCCAGGGTAATCCAGGATGGGGTGACTTGTCTCGCTCTCACCAGGTTATGTTAACCAGAATCCCTTGCAAACCTCAAACTTTGTAAAACAAAAATACATTTTCCTCACATTTCTGTGATGGAAAGCTCTGGAATCTGCGTGGGTCCACAAAATTCCACCCACCCCGCATTCCCCCAAAGTCTTCTGAGAAAAATCGGAATGAAAGACAGTTATGTATTTCTGAAATGGAAACAAAATAATGAGTTTAGAAACAGTAGATGTTTGCACAACTTCAAAATTGTGGGTACCCATACTAGCATGTGAATTATAGGACATTTTTCAAAGTGACTTCCTCTTTACTCACTGTCTTACATTTAGAAGGCAGAAATGCATAAAAAGTCAACAAGTAATAACAGTTACTCTACAATTCTGTGTTCCCCTAAGTTTACCAAAAAAAAGGATTCCTCACTTGTGTGGGTAGGTCTAGTACGCGTGACAGGAAATGGCCAAAACGCAACGTGGACACAGCACATTTTTACAGTGAAAACTGACCCTATTTTTGCAAAGTGCCTAGCTGAAGATTTTGAACCCTAGCTCTGCCGGCACCTAAGGAAACCTAGCAAACCTATCCACTTTTGAAAACTAGACACCCATGGAAATCCAGGATGGGGCGACTTGTCTGGCTCTCACCAGGTTATGTTACCCAGACTCCCTTGCAAACCTCAGACTTTGTAAAAAAAACAAAAATGTCCTCACATTTCTGTGATAGAAAGTACTTGAATCTGCATTGATCCACAAAATTCCACCCACCCCACTTTCCCCAAAGTCTTCCGAGAAAAATCAGAATTAAAGACACTTATGTTGTTCTGAAATGGGAACAAAATATAGAGTTTAGTAACAGTAGCTATTTGCATATCTCCAACATTGTGGGGACCCATACTAGCATTTGAATTATAGGAAGTTTTTCAAAGTGACTTCTTTTTTACACATTGTCTTACATTTAGAAGGCAGAAATGCATAAAAAGTCAATAGGTAATAACAGTTGCTCTACAATTCTGTGTTCCCCTAAGTCTACAGAGAAAAATGGTACCTTACTTGTGTGGGTAGGTCTAGTGCCCGCGACAGGAAACGGACCAAAACACAACGTGGACACAGCACATTTTTACAGTGAAAACTGACCCTTTTTTTGCAAAGTGCCTAGCTGAAAATTTTGAACCCTAGCTCTGCCAGCACCTAAAGAAACCTAGCAAACCTAGACATTTTTTAAATCTAGACACCCTGGGGAATCCAGGATGGGGTGACTTGTCTGGCTCTCAACAGGTTCTGTGACCCAGAAATCCCTGCAAACATCAGACATTGTAAAAAAAAAACATTTTCCTCACATTTCTGTGATGGAAAGTTCTGGAATCTGTGTGGATCCACAAAGTTCCACCCAAACCGCATTCCATAAAGTCTTCAGATAAAAATGGTACCTCACTTGTGTGGGTAGGTCTAGTGCCTGCAACAGGAAACGGCCCAAAACGCAACGTGGACACAGCACATTTTTACAGTGAAAACTGACCCTTTTTTTGCAAAGTGCCTAGCTGTAGATTTTAAACCCTAGCTCTGCCAGCACCTAGGGAACCCTAGCAAACCTATCCATTTTTGAAAACTAGATACCCAGGGTAATCCAGGATGGGGTGACTTGTCTCGCTCTCACCAGGTTATGTTAACCAGAATCCCTTGCAAACCTCAAACTTTGTAAAACAAAAATACATTTTCCTCACATTTCTGTGATGGAAAGCTCTGGAATCTGCGTGGGTCCACAAAATTCCACCCACCCCGCATTCCCCCAAAGTCTTCTGAGAAAAATCGGAATGAAAGACAGTTATGTATTTCTGAAATGGAAACAAAATAATGAGTTTAGAAACAGTAGATGTTTGCACAACTTCAAAATTGTGGGTACCCATACTAGCATGTGAATTATAGGACATTTTTCAAAGTGACTTCCTCTTTACTCACTGTCTTACATTTAGAAGGCAGAAATGCATAAAAAGTCAATAGGTAATAACAGTTGCTCTACAATTCTGTGTTCCCCTAAGTCCACCGAGAAAAATTGTACCTCACTTGTGAGAGTAGGTCTAGTGCCCACAACAGGAAATGACCCAAAACGCAACATGGGCACATCACATTTTTACAGTGAATACTGGCCCTTTTTTGCAAAGTACCTTGCTGTCGATTTTGAACCCTAGCTCTACCGACACCAGCGGAAACCTAGCAAACTTGTACATTTTTGAAAACTAGACACCCAGGGTAATCCAGGATGGGGTGACTTGTCTGGCTCTCACCAGGTTATGTTACCCAGACACTCTTGCAAACCTCAAACTGTGTAACACAAAAACACATTTTCCTCACATTTCTGTGATGGAAAGTTCTGGAATCTGCATGGATCCACAAAATTCCACCCACCCCACTTTCCCCAAAGTCTTCCGAGAAAATTCGGAATGAAAGACACTTATGTATTTCTGAAATGGGAACAAAATATAGAGTTTAGTAGCTATTTGCACATCTCCAAAATTGTGGGGACCCATACTAGCATGTGAATTATAGGAAATTTTTCAAAGTGATTTCCTTTTTACACATTGTGTTACATTTAGAAGGCATAAATGCATAAAAAGTCAATAGGTAATAAACGTTGCTCTACAATTCTGTGTTCCCCTAAGTCTACCGAGAAAAATGGTACCTCACTTGTGTGGGTAGGTCTGGTGCCCACAACAGGAAACGTCCCAAAACGCAACGTAGACACACCACATGTTTACAGTGAAAACTGACCCTTTTTTGCAAAGTGTCTAGCTGTAGATTTTAAACCCTAGCTCTACCAGCACCAAGGGAAACCTAGCAAACCTATACATTTTTTAAAACTAGACACCCAGGGAAATCCAGGATGGGGGTCACTTGTCTGGCTTTCACCAGGTTCTGTTACCCAGAATCCCCTGCAGACCTCAAATTTTGTCAAAAAAACACATTTTCTTCACACTTCAGTGATGGAAAGTTCTGGAATTTGCGTTGATCCACAAAATTACACCCATCCCACATTTCCCAAAGTCTTCCAAGAAAAATGGAACCTCACTTGTGTGTTTAGGTCAAATGCCCGCAACAGGAAACGACCCAAACCGCATTGTGAACACACCACATTTTTACAGTGAAAAATGACCCTTTTTTTGCAAAGTGCCTTGCTGTAGATTATGAATCTTAGCTCTGCCGGCACCTAGGGAAACCAAGTAAACCTATAAATGTTTTAGCACTAGACACCTAGGGGAATGCGGGATGGAGTGACTTGTCTGGCTCCCACCGGGTTATGTTACCCAGAATCCCTTGCAAACCTCAACAATTGTTTTTAAAAAACACATTTTCCTCACATTTCTTTGATGGAAAGTTCTGGAATCTGCGTGAACACACAAAAATCTACCAACCCCGCATTCCCAAAAGTCTTCCAAGAAAAATCGGTATGAAAGGCACCTATGTATTACCGAAATGGGAACAAAATATAGATTTAGAAACAGAAGCTATTTGCACATCTCCAAAATTGAGGGTACCCATACTAGCTTGTGAATTATAGGAAATTTTTCAAAGTGACTTCTTTTCTACACACATTTCTGTGATGGAAAGTTTTGGAATCTGCATGGATCCACAAAATTCCACTCATCCCGCATTCCCCAAAGTCTTCCAAGTAAATGGTACCTCACTTGTGTGGGTAGGTCTAGTGCCCACAACAGGAAATGGCCCAAAAGGCAATGTGGACTCTTTTTTGCAAAGTGCCTAGCTGTAGATTTTGAACCTTAGTTCTGCCGGCACCTAAGGCAACCTAGAAAACCTCTACTTTTTAAAAACTAGACACCCAGGGGAATTCAGGATGGGGTGACTTGTCTGTCTCTCACAAGGTTCTGTTACCCAGAATTTCTTGCAAACCTCAAACTTAGTCAAAAAAAGCACATTTTCCTAACATTTCCGTGATGAAAAGTTCTGGAATCAGCGTGGAGTCACAAAATTCCACCCAACCCACATTTCCCAAAGTCTTCCGAGACAAATGTTACCTTACTCATGTGGGTGGGTCAAGTTTGCCCCAGCAGGCAAGGGCCCTAAACGTATTGTGTAGACTTCAAAATGGCCTATCATAAAACGACCTGGTTTTGCAGGGGGGGGACATGGGTTTTTGGCCCCGGGCTCAGCGACCATCTAGGGAAACCTACAAAACTCACACATTTCAGAACACTAGACACCCCGGGGAGTCCAGTGACGTATGGCTTGCGTGGCTCCCCCAACGTTTCCCAACCCAGAATCCCCTGCAAACCTTACATTTTGCTGAAAAAATCAAATGTTTTGCACATTTTTGTGTAGGAAAGTTGTAGGATGACAAGGGGTTACACACATTTCCTACCACCCAGAATTCACCCAGGGCTCTCTATAAAAATGGTACCTCACTCGTGTGAGTAGGCATAGTGGCCGTAACAGGAAATGGACCAAATCATACTGTGGAGACTCCAAAATTACCTATCATGAAAGGACCTGGTTTTGCAGGGGGGCAACTGGTTTTTTGGGCCCAGGCTTGCAGCCATCTAGAGAAACCTAGCAAACCCACACATTTCTGAAAACTAGACACTCAGGGGAGTCCAGTGAGGTATGGCTTGTGTGGATCTCCAAACGTTTGCCTACCCAGAAACGCCTGCAAATCTTACATTTAAAAAACACTTTTTCCACACATTTTTGTGTGGGATCACTGTGCTGGCACAAATGTCCTTCCACCTATCAATCCCCTTGGTCTCCCAAGTAAAATGATACCTCACTTGTGTGACTGTCCAATGCAGAATCAGCTAAAAACGTATAAAAAATTTAGCGCTTAGAATTTGCGCTGCTATACCCTTAATTCCTATGTTTTTTGCCCTTCCCAGTCACAGGCCTTTAGCCCACCCACGCAAGTGAGGTATCATTTTACTCGGGAGAACAAGGGGAACGCTGGGTGGTAGGAAATTTGTGCCAGCACGGTGACCCCACACAGAAATATGTGGAAAAATTGATTCTTTCAGATAAATTTGAGGTTTGCAGAGGATTCTGGGTAGGAAAACGTTGGGGGATCCACGCAAGCCATACCTCACTGGACTCCCCAGGGTGTCTAGTTTTCAGAAATGTATGGGTTTGGTAGGTTTCCCTAAATGGCCGCTGAGCACCCCCCCCCCCCCCCCACGCAAAAACAAGTTGATTTATGATAGGTAATTTTGTCTCCACAATACGTTATGGGCCCTTCTCTGCCGCGGATACTTGGCCCACCCACACAAGTGAGGTACCATTTTTATCGTGAGACTTGGGCAAATTCTGGGTGGTAGGACATTTGTTGTTTCTCTCTGAAACGTGAAAATTATGGCCCAGTAATGAAAGGAAAATGTGACAATCACATTGAGGTTTGCAGGACATTGTGGGTAAGATAACATGTTGGAATCCACAAGAGAGACATCACCATGTACTCCCCTGGGTGTTTAGTTTATGAGAATATGTAGAGTTGGTAGGTTTATCTTAGATGGAATGTACACCTGGGCAGAGAAAGACAGAAAACACAAATATTACTGCACAACCATCTTTTCCTCAAGCACACACACATACTGGTTGGATTTGGCACAAGGGTGAGTGATGGTTCAGTGTATAAAATGTTATTAAAAAGAGATTTCACAAAAATAAAATGCACTGTCAATAATTGAAAGGACAAAAAACTGAACCAGTGACTCACAGCTGGTGAGCTGTAAAGCAACGACAAGGCACCAACCTCTTTAGAGGCCATTCATACACCTTTCATTTGTGTGACACATACAAAACCATTCACACTGCCAGCCACAGGCCCATCACATTACAACACTCACATCAGCAGACAGCGCCATTCAAGGGTCCATCACTTCACATGCCCACATGCCTGACACAGCAAACACACCAGCTGACAGATTGCATGGACTGGTGTTTGGCTACCACTGTGTGTAGTGACCAGCAGCAAGTCACTACTCACACACCCCCAGCCAAGCGCCAGCCCACGCACACCGCCTGTCAAGCACCAGCCCACGCGCACCACCAACCAAACACCAGTCCACGCACGCCACCTGCCAAGCACCAGTCCACATACACACCCAGTCAAGTGCCAGTCCACGCACACTGCCAGATAAGCACCAGTCCATGCACACTGCCTGCCAAGCGCCAGTCCACGCACACCACCTGCCAAGCATCAGTCTATGCACACTGCCAGCCGAGCGCCAGTACATGCACACACCCAGCCAAGAGCCAGTCCAAGCACACTGCCTGCTAAGCATCAGTCCATGCACACCGCCAGCCAAGCACCAGCACACGCACACTGCCAGCTAAGCGCCAGTCCACGCACACCACCAGCTAAGCACCAGCCTACGCACACTGCCAGCCAAGCACAAGCCTACACACACCGCCATCACATTTAGGGTTTTTTATACAAAAAAGAGAACACAAACAAATTGTAAATAGATACAAATCTACTAACACAAAATCTGAAACTAAATACAGTGCACTAATGCCAACCTTGAAACTGAACCACAAATGTTAAACAATACAGACCAGGCAGTTCACTTTACCACTGATGGATGCTCCCAAAAATAATTGTGCATGTGGTACATTCTAAAACATGCAGGCACACACAGCACAGGGTTAGAAGGACGCTTAGGGCAGTACATATGAGTATACTTCCACGTACCTCTTTGCCAACACACTCTACATCTCCTACTGGGAAAGTCTTTTGAGGGCGTGGGAAGAATGTGATCAGGAAAGTGGCGATCTTTCACTCTAGCCACATCCTCCACCATTCCAACTCTAGGAACACTTGCCTGTTCCACTCCAACTAGGCTGCCTATTACAGACTCTTGAAACTTAGCAAATGTCATCTGTGACTCAGGACAACAATCCTTAAATACAACAAAAGCATTAAAGGTTGCCAAGTTGAAAAGAAAGATAGCCAACTTCTTATACCAAATGTAAGCCATACGAAGAGCAGTGTAAGGTTCCAACCTCTGATCTACTCTATCAACACCACCCATGTGCCTCTTATAGTCTAAAATGCACCCAGGTTTGTGCACTTCAGCAACCTGACCCCAAACAGTCACAGGTGAAGGGCTTTCAACATGGATGGTAGTCAGCATGCAGACATCTCTCCTGTCTGCAAACTTCACAGCTAGAAGTCCCTCGTTAAGCAACACACTGCACAGTCCCTGCACAAGCTTTTCACATTCAAGTTCTTTTGGGAAACCTTTACCGTTAGAGTGGATTGTGCCACAAGCAACAGTGTCCACTTTGGCCAATTCCCTGAAAAACTGCACACCAGTGTAAACGCTATCTACATATAAATGGTGACCTTTGTTAAAAAGTCCTGTACCAAGTTCCCACACAATTTTTTTAGTCACTCCAAAAGTGGACGGACAACCAGGGGGGGTCAATCCTGGAATCCCTACCGGTGTACACCCTGAAATTAGAGAAATATCCAGTCCTACTGTCACACAGCATATACATCTTAAATCCATAGTGTGCCCTCTTGCTAGGAATGTATTAACTAGAAACCAAGCAGCCCTTGAACAAGACCAAAGACTCATCCACAGCTATTTGTTTCCCTGGAGTGTAGTTCTCAGAAAATCAATCTACAAAGTGATCAATGACAGGCCGAATCTTAAAAAGACGGTCAAAATCAGGGTGATCTTATGGCAACGCTAAACCATTATAGACAAAATGCAGCACCTGAAGCAGAAGCAGATACCTATCACGACTCATGACTGCCGGAATTATAGCCATTGCCATCAGGGACTAGTAGACCAATATGAAGACATTGTTGGCTTTCTTAGCAAGCCCATCAAAAAAGTTAAACCCAAGAACGACTTTTTCTCTTCCTGATTTGTGTGAGTACACCGGGTAGCTCTCAGGTGGGGCCTAAGGCTGGCACTGTTGTCCCTCAAAAACTGTTCAGCATACAAATTAGTCTGCTCAACAATCTCTAACAAAAATACATCGTCCATAAACAACTGAATAAAATGTATAGGCAAAAAGTTTTCAGTATCCACTTTACACCCTGGAACACCCGTAAAGTCTGGCAGTGTCAGCTGCTCCATGCCTGGGGCAACTCAGCGGTCAGCACCTCCAATGGGTGGCCTTGCAGTCCAGGGTGCAACCCAGATGCCTCTTGCTGCACTATTGGTACAATGTCCTCCTATAAGACAGGAACTTCATCTGCACTAAGAGTGACTTCATCATCTGATGATTCCTCGTGGACAGAAAACTCACTGCCAGAATCTTCCACTGCCTCCTCTGCCTTAGATGCAGTCAGTCTCTGAACTAAACCTGGGCGTAGTTCGCGTAGTAGTGCTACGCATAGCTACGCAAAATGTACTTCGCGAAATACCCATAGCACTACGCGAACTGCGTAGTGCACTGTTTGCGATGATTGCACAGTGCCGGATGCTTGCCCGCACTGTGCAATCATTGAAAACGGCATCTTTCACAGTGCGAGCTGTCGTTTTCTGCCGCTCGAGTAGATTTTTACTCGAGCGGCAGCTTTCTCAACGCAGACTGGTAGTTTCTCATCGCGAACGGTCGCGAGCATACGCGACCACTCTCAATTAGAAACCTGACCTCCCCGCGTTGACAATCTCGCCAAGAGGTTTATTTTCCACGCTCGCAATTGGCTACTTGATGTTGCTGATCGCGAACGATGAAAAAGTCTCGCCGGGTTGTCATTTTGCTCGCTCGCGGTCGCCAACTTGACGTTGAGGACCGCGAGCGAGCAAAAAATGCCAACTACGCTACGCGTTTTTGCACTGTGCTACGTGCAATTCGCGTAGCGCGAAGTAGCACAAACTACGCAAACTACGCGAGTGTAGCGTAGTTGTCCGCCCAGGGTTACTCTGAACCATGGTCACAGGAAGACTCAAAAAGCATACCAACAACCTGCTGAGCAGTAAGTCTGCAGCTAGCCATAGTCCTTACAAAGAAAGGAGGCTTCACAAACAAGTCAACAACAACAAACTCTGTGCAAGGGGGCACTAGAGGGTGCATGGCAAGATGGCTGCATTTTAGTGCAACTCCACCGGCCACTCTAATATCCGTCTAATATCCTGTGCATCGACGTGTCAGAGAGAAGCCTCTGACAGGCATCGGCTTGGTAATACCCCGGGGAACACCTGTGTGGGTCTTGGGGCCAGCGATTGACCTCGCAGGACAGCAGAGGGAGCGAGGAAGGAGCGGCCTTATGAACAAGATGGCAGGCCGGGCCTATCGCTGAGGATCGCACCAATATCCACTGTTCGATCTGGCCGCATCTCCCAGACAGCATTGTGTGGTGTGGCTGCCGGCGGATCTGAGCATCGCAGGTGGAGGGACCGTGCAGGAAGAATACTGAGCCAGGGAAAGACTGCCGACCTGGCTGGGCTGCGGAGTGAGTAGCGTAGGAGCGCCCTGGAGAACAAAATGGTGGGCAGGGCCTGTCACTGAGGTCCGCGCCGGCGCTCGCCGATTGTGTCAGCCGCATTGCTTGGTCTGCACTGGGGCATCTGGCAGCTGGAGGATATACAAGATGTGGGCACGGTGACGGTGCTGCCCTGTGCTGATTCTGCCGCGGCCACGGAGTTGTAGGGCTGAGCTGTGGCTGCACGCCTGGGGCCATGAGGGCCGGAGCATTGTAGCCTGCTGCGGAGGCTCGACTGGTGTGCAGGGCTGTGGCGGAACTGTGTCCGAATTGCTGCCCGCTGTAGCTGCTGGCGGTGAGGTGGGGGCTGTGAGCTGCAGGTCCCTGTGGCGGGGGCCTCGTTCCACCTCTGGAACGCTGTTTGTGATGACTCTAAGTTGATATCAGTATTGATTTCCAGAGCACACGCAACATAACTGGCCTTGATAATGATGACCTGGGTGAGTCAAAGACATGGAATGGTATGATAAACTAATCACGTCTGAACATATGTGAGTTGGCCACCTCCCTGACTTGATGGGAGGCTGTCCTGCACTCTTGTGCCACCAATGGGTATACCCCGTCGAATTCTTGGGGGAAATGGGGGTTGGGGTGGGGTTAACTGTTTATTGGGGTTGTCTTTAGCGAGTTGGGGGTGCTGAAGTGGGTGGGGGGAAGGGCTGGGGGGTTGTTAACAGGCAGGTGTGGTCGAATGTAGTTGCAATGTAGGATTTGGCGGGGTGTTTTAAGGCAGGCAGCCCTAGTTACATGAATGTTCATGTGCATATTGCTCTGAAAGTATGGGTGGTACCATAAAATTAATTACCTAGAATGTTAGGGGGCTGAACAAGCCTAAGAAAATCAGGAGTGTGTTGGCCTACCTCGACAAGTAGGATGTGCAAATTGCGATGCTCCAGGAGACGCACTTCACTAAACATAAGGAAACTAATGTGGGAACTAAGTGGGCTAGTGTCCGGGCTACAGCATTATTCTCTTATTCTCATGGGGTCATGTTTCTGGTTAAAAAGGGGGACGCCATTTTTATTGATTAAGTCCGACATAGATGAGCAGGGTAGAGTGCTGCTTGCGCAGGGAAAACTAGGTGAACAATTGATTTTGTTTGTGAATATCTATGGGCCAAACGTTGATGACCAGGGCCTTTTTAATGATGTATGGAGGCGCATTTCTCTTTTCCTTCCAGCTATGATTATTTGGGGGTGCTTTAATGTATGTCTGGACCCTGGTCTGGACCGATTGTCTGAGGTAGTGGTGCGTGGAAAGCAGGCTGGGCACGTAATATTAGAGCTAATGAAAGTTGAAGATTTCATTGATATTTGGAGAGTCAGAAATCCAGTAGGTACAGAGGGCACATTTGTGTCCACTGTGCACAGTTCGTGGTCCAGGTTGGACTATTGGCTGGTCTTCAGGGAAGTGAGCGCATGGATTGTGTCTGTACGACATCTCGCCAAGACACCTTCTAATCACTGTCCAGTCCTCCTGAGCCAGCGCTGCTGACTTGTGCACGTCCCCCTTTCCAATGGCGGCTACAGCAGTCATCACTCATGGATCAAGTGTTTCATGTTAAAATTGGTACTGCCATTACACATTTTTTCCCAGAGAATGAGGGCTCAGTTGAAAGTGCTGGCACACCTTGGGAGGCTTTTAAAGTAACAATTGGGGGGAATGCATTGGAGTCCAGGCTGGTGTTTTGAAGGATGTTAGGAACAGATTAAGTGGCTTAGCGACTAAGATTAGCCAATTAGAGTGTTAGTATGAATATAGCCCCTTTGCTCCAATTCTAGAGCAAATCAGGGACCTGGTATCCGAGTACAATAGTACAGCAGATCAGGAGATTCTACATAAATCTCGGAGGTGCAAAGCGCGCTATTACAGGGAGGGAGGAAGGTCTGGTCACTCGCTGGCCCACAAGGGGCAGGAGTAAATAGGCGAGTTGCTGGATGAGTAGTCTAATGTGCATCATTCCACCAGAGATTAGCGGGATGTTAGAGGACTTCTATACCAAACTCTATGGTGCAAAGCCGGGTGCTAGTGATGACGAAATAGATGGGTATATGGAGGATATATCTCTGGGTTGGCTTTCTCAAGGTCAGCGCTAATATCTGACTCAGCCCTTTGATGTTGAGGATGTCAAGGAAGCTATTGTGGCACTCCCGACCTGTAAGGCGGCTGGGCTGGACGGCCTGCCTAGTGAATTTTACAAGGCGTACTGCGATGCCCTAGCTCCGCAATTACTTAAGGTTTTTGCCGAAGCGTATGAAAAGGGCGTCCTGCCCCCCTTGCTCAGGGAGGCGTTGATTGTCACATTATTAAAGCCCGACAAGGCAAATCTTATAGACTTCTCTCCCTTAGAGAAGCTAATTGACACCCGAATGCAGCCCCTGATACCCAATCTGATTTTGCCTGACCAGTCAGGATTCGTCTGAAAAAGATCAACCATGCATAATCTGCGCGCTATTTTTGCAGTGCTACACTATTTGGAACCTACGTTGCCTGCTGTTGCTGTGCTCTTGGACGCGGCGAAAGTCTTTGATTCCCTACAATGGGGGTATATGTTTGTCGTCTTGCAAAGGATGGGTATGCCTCCATTTAACCTGAAATGGGTGTGTCTCCTGTATACTAACCCTGTGGCTCAGCTGCGTGTCAATGGATGGGTTTCGGCTGCAAGTGTTATTTTCTCCGGCACTGGAGCCATTGGCCTGTAAACTGCGGCAGAAACATGCTGAGGTGGCCTTGAGGTTCCAACAACGGCCGTTAGTAGTCTCACTACACGCGGACGATATGATGTTATATGTGCGTGAGCCGGACAGGTATCTGGAACCTATATTGTGTGAATATGTGCAGTTTGCAAGGCATTCATGGTTGGGGATAAACTGGGAAAAGTCTACAGTGTTCCAGCTGATGGACTGTACACAGGAGATGGACCTTGGGTATCCGCTTGCATGGTCAGCTGACCCTGCGAAGTATCTTGGGATATGGATACATAGAGATTTCGATACTGTTGTGAGTATGAATTATGGTTGTCCTATAACTAAGATTACAGATCAAATTGCACATTGGACCAGGCATCTGGTGGTGGGGACAGATGCTGCGCACCCTGTGCCGCTGACAGCTAGGATACTTCATAAAGAGGAAGGCTGCTTTTGGAAGGAGATCAAATTATGTTAACTGTGCGGCCTGAGTGTGGCGTACATTTGCACACCGTGTGGGCCGGGAATGGATGTATTCACCTAGTATGCCTATTGCTGCGCACCCAGCCATTTCAGCGGTGCAGGAGAGTGGGACGCTAGGTATTATGCAAGACGCTTGCATTACCACTATGGGAGATTTATATCAGAATGGGGCGTTCGTCTCTCTGTTGGAGTTTCAGACGGGACAGCTAACTGCTTATCTCCTGGTAAACCCTGATATGTTATAAACTAAGCAAAAACACCTGATAAAGAGCAACAGAAATATGTACGAAATCATTGGCAAGCTGCCTTTGAAATACATCCTAAAATGTAATGTAACTCTTACATAACTAAGTGAGTTGGGGAGAATAGTTCTTCTCTTCGTTTTCGTTATTTTTGGGATATGGTGGGTGGGTGCGGGACATATTTGCTGGAATATGATGGCAAGACTTTAGTCAAATGTATGCTATGTCATTGTTGATTGCAAGTGAGATGCTTGCCTCTGTATTTTTATAATGCAATATCTCGAAATAAAATCAATAAAAAAATAAAACAAACACTGTGCAAAATAAGTAATGAACAAAGTGTGGCTTTAACACAAAGATCTATATACTCAAAAACAATATGATTTACTTGCCAAAGATAGCTACACTCACCAGCACCTACTCTGCAGAGACACAGCAAAAAGAAATGATATCCCACTAGAAAGAAAAAACAAAACCAATTACTCACAAGAAAACAAAATACACATCGAGCACTAATGCAAAAAGATTTTGACACTCAAAAAACAGAAGCCAAACATACTGCAATTATTACACCATTTGTAAAAAACACATTCATGCAGGGAAATAAAACTCAGTTAGAGTAAATAGTACAAAAAAATTCTCTTACCAAACACATGCAACTACACAAACTGCAGAACCACCAGTAACAAATCCACAACCTGGAACAGTCTAAAGAGTAAGAAAATAAAAAGAAGAAATAAAACATTACAATTGCAATTCACAAGAAATAAAACAATTAACATTATAATATGCTATGTCACTACCCAAATGGTCAATCTGCCAGATGGGCCTTCAAATAGGGCCAAGAAAAATGGGGGGTGATCTTGCCCAAGGGATCAGTGGGGTTTTCTGCCAGGCCGATCTGTTCCCCAGGTGGGGCAGAAAATAGCAGTCAGAAATGTGCCCCGTTGCAAAAGAAATAGATCCCTGGTGCCTAGTAGGGTTTTCTACCTCCCCCTTCCTGCCTAGGGCAGAAAGGCAAAAAAAAGGGGCAGATCTGTCCCCAGGGGGGCAGAAAATACATAAACATAATTTATCCCCCTTGGAAGAGACCCATGACCAAGGGGTCACTTCCATTACATAATAAATAAAGTCCCTGGTGTCTAGTGGGGTTTTCTGCCCTCTCCCCTTGGGGCAGAAAAGCCAAAAAAAGGGCTGATCTGCCCCCAGGGGGTTGAGGAGGCCAGAAAAAACATCCAGTAAATGTATCCCCCTTGGAAGAGACTCCTGCCCAAGGGGTCACTTCCATACACTAAAAAACACAATTCCTGGGGTCTAGTGGGGTTTTCTGCCTGCTTTCCCTCCCCCTCCCCCGCCCGGGCAGAAAAACCAAAAAAACTGGCCGATCTGCCCCTGAGGGGTGGGGCCGAAAATATATCCACAAATTATGACCCCCTTTGGAAGCGACCCTTGCCCAAATGGTCGCTTCCATTTAAAAAAAATACAATCCCTGGTGCCAAGTGGGGTTTTCTGTACCCCTGGCAGCAGAAATGCCAAAATAAACGGCCCTATCTGTCCCCAGGGTGGACAGAAAAGACATGCCAAACATATGAGCCCTTTTTGGAAGCAACCCTTCCCCAAGGGGTCACCTCCATTTTAAAAAATGAATCCCTGGTGCCTTGTGGGGGCATTTCTACTGCACGATCGCGACCCTGTGCAGAAATGCCCTGCAAAGAGACATCAGGGGAGAGGGAAAACTCTTTCCTCTCCCCCGATGCCTCGATGCATGTAGGAACCCCCCCCCCCCCCAAGGAGCAAGGAAACCTAACTTCTCCGTCGGATGCATGGAAGCAAATGGCTTCCAAGGCGTCCTGGGCTTCCTGATGACGTCGATGCACGTTGTGTGCGCTGACGTCATGGGATTCCCATAAGGGGTCCAGGGTGGCAGCGGAAACTCTTCCGTTGCCATCCGTGTTTGTGGGGGCTAGATCCATGGGTGGGTGCCATGATGGTGCGGTTCAGTCATGAGCACAAACCCACATTGGCTAAAGACGGAACCTCTCCGTAATGAGCATAGAAGGGGTTAAAGCAGACCTTACTATTAAAAATATAAAAGCACATCGTGGGTGGAATAGTGGAAGATCATTAAAGAAAATAATACTCACAGAGCACATAAAGCAGACCGTGTAACAACACAAGTGAAAAGTCCAGTCCAAATGCAGGCAAGGTGGTACCAAGGAGGGACTACTAAGCCTGCTCCTCAATCAAAAGCAATGATTTCGAAAGGACAGTAGCAGGAGCCAATTGAAAAGATGGGTTGGAATGGGCGGACACGCTCTCGCCTAACGCTTTTAACTTTTTTTTATAGCATGCATGCAATGCAATAGGTCTTGCATTTGTGAGAGTTTAAGCTATTGGCATTGTAATGCTTTTTAGGTTGAGCCTAGAGCCAGCGCGCAAGCGCTGCTCTAGGGAAGATCTGTGGTGGTTCACTACTACGTGAGGGAAGTCCCGCCCATTTTTTCATTGGCTTGTGTCTTTGTCCTTCGTAAATGCTGTGTCTGATTGATTATGAGGCTCGTTACTCCCTCCCTATTATGGCCATGTTGTCATTTGTACCCTCCAATGGCTACTGGCACCTTTACTCCGAGTGTTACACAGTACGGTATGTGTTATTTATACTGTGAACATTATTTTTTACTGTGCCTCCTCACCCCCGTCCGCACTTCCGTTGTCGATGCCTTCTCACCGCCTTACCCCCTCCCCCGCCCGCACTCCCGTTGCCCATGCCTTCCCCCCATGCCTGCCACACTCCCGTTGTCCGTGCCTTCTCCCCCCACCCGCACTCCTGTTGTCCGTGCCTTCTCCCTCAATGCACTGATTTAATCTGATGTACTAAGTTGAAACAGTTCTGCATGTTAATGAAATACACTATTTGACATTTACATATAAAATATTTATTTATTCAAATCTTCATAAAATGTCAATTATTTTGATAATTTTAATTCTATGAAGATTTTAATAAAGAAGTGTTCTAATGAAACAAGGAGTTTGGAGATGAATTTTGTTCAGCCCACGTTGTAATACATGTTATACTATATGGACATGGAAGAACAATTGTGTGTGTTGGTCACTCTTGTTTAATTCCATTAATGAGAATACCCCTGTAAGGAAAATTAGGAGACTTTTCTTCCTGATCAGAGCACACATCAGTGTAACTAAATTCACTATATGTGATCGGTGTGAGCTCTCCTGCCCCAGTCTGTCCATTTGTAAATCACTCCTATTCTGCAGATCACTTAATGATGGGGCAAATCTGAACATGCCAAATGGTGATAATTCTTGAAATCTTGTGGACATTCGTGACACCTTGGTGCTCATTTGTGCATAAAGATTGTGCTTGCATAATGATGCACATACTATGTGCACTCCTAGCACGATGGCGCCCACCCCTGCTGTAACACTTGCGTTTCAAAACATTGGCATCAAGCAGTGTTTCTCACATAGAAGAGTCCGAAGAACCTTCGGGTCCTGAGTCCTTAGGGTCTCCTGCCTTGGACATCATGTCATGAATAACCCACATTCCTCGGGGGTGGGGTACTCAGGGTAGATTTAACTAGAACCTCCGGGGCCTGAGTCCTTAGGGTCTTAGGGTCATGAATAACCCACATTCCTCGGGGGTGGGGCACTCAGGGTAGATTTACCTAGAACCTTCGGGTCCTGAGTCCTTAGGGTCTCCTGCCTTGGACATCATGTCATGAATAACCCACATTCCTCGGGGGTGAGGCACTCAGGGTAGATTTACCTAGAACCTCCGGGGCCTGAGTCCTTAGGGTCATGAATAACCCACATTCCTCGGGGGTGGGGCACTCAGCGTAGATTTACCTAGAACCTTCGGGTCCGGAGTCCTTAGGGTCTCCTGCCTTGGACATCATGTCATCAATAACCCACATTTCTCGGAGTGGGGCACACTGGGTAGATTTCCCCCCTAGTCCCCAAAGGGAACTGCAACCTATGCGGAGAAGAGGAAAACTGGTCGCTGTTTTCTCACCACTTCCTCTACTTGGAGTGAAAGAGAGCTTAGAATCTGCAAGCTGTCAGGAAATATTTTGCTCCTAATGAGGAAAGATAGAGGCCTCTTAAACTAACCCTCCCGACTAACAGCGGGCTAACCAGTTTGTTTCTCCCCAAAATTGAGGTCCGTTTTTAGGTAGAACCTGCAGGCAGCAAAGTGTGTTGTTTTCGCTGGTCTTCTTTTTGGTCCTTTAATCTCTGAAATCTGTTTTAGGCTAACAAGCATTGCCTTCCAACTAAGAAGAGTGACTGTGCCAGTCCGCTGGTTCACATTGCACAGGTGCTCAACCCACCAACCTGCCTTAGCAGACAAACTCTTCGTAAACCACCTTGCACTTGCTTCCAGTTTGGCTCACGTTGCACAGAGAGCTGTGCAGCAGGCGCTCAACCCACTAATCTGCCTTAGAAGACAAACTCTTCGTAAAGCACCTTGAATGTGCTTCCATTTCCAGTTTGGCGCACGTTGCACAGAGAGCTGTGCAGCCGGCGCTCAACCCACTAATCTGCTGTAGCAGACACTTGCTAATTGTTCACAAGTGGTGATGTGTGCGCAGTTATGCGTGTTTTTATGTTTATTAGTTTTTTAAAGAAACAATTGGTTGTGTTATTTCTTTGTTGTTTTAACTATTAGAACGATGAATGAAGGAGGTAGTCCTGCTCTGCTGGACCATCATTCTGTGCTTTAACAGTTGCACACGGACTTGCACAGCAGTCGCTCAACCCGCCGAGCCAGTGTAGTGCACATACGTTTCGTAAAACATCTTTTACTTGCTCGCACTTTAGTTTATGTTACAAACTTAGCTGCTTAACCCACCGAGTCGCTATAGCAGATACACTCTGTGTACAGCATCTCTAGGACAGTAGGATAAAGGCAACGTGGTCAACCCGCCGAGCCAGTGTAGTGCACATGCTTTTCGTAAAACATCTTTTACTTGCTCGCACTTTAGTTTATGTTACAAACTTAGCTGCTTAACCCACCGAGTCGCTATAGCAGATACACTCTGTGTACAGCATCTCTAGGACAGTAGGATAAAGGCAACGTGTAAGCTCTATAAAAGTTTTTTCTGCACTGCTGTTATACTAGCATTGTTGTGTGGCACTAACTGTTTAATAGTGTATATTTATTTGGTAATAGGGGAGCGAGCGTGTTTGCTGCTCAATCAATGAAACAATACAACTAAATATAGCTTCGATAATGGATTCATGGACCGGGGCTTGATTGAACTACACTACATGTTATAAAAGCTCAAAAGTGCCTGTTACTTAAATTCAGATAGTGTTGTTTTAAAGGTTTGTAAAAGCCAGTTAGCCATTGTTAGAAATGGAGGTCTCTAGTTGGCAGAGGTAGGTACCTATGTCGAAATAGGGACCCTTGCTTCTAGTCAGGTAAGGAGGATACACACTCTAGATAACCCCTGCTCACCCTCTTGGTAGCTTGGCACGAGCAGATAGGCTTATCCCAAAGGCAATGTGTAAAGTATTTGTACCAAAACTCACAGTAACACAGTGATAGCACCAAAAAGGGACACCACACCAGTTTAGAAAAATAGAGTATCTTTATCTAAACTTAACAAGACCAAAAACAACAAAAATCCAACATACAAGTATTAAGAAAAATGGCAAGCAATAAGTAAATGTTAAACGGCATGAATACTTGTCAGGACTGATTAATCTAATAAGAATTGATAAAGCTGACAATGCTTTATATTTTGTGTTTTGGCAAGGGGGATAGGGAGGAGCGGTCCAGAAGGATAGAGATGGGGTTTGGGTGGCCTCTGTGGCGGCTATGGGTGCTGTTTGTTCATATTTCACTCTTTTTTTTCTCTTTGCGGCTGCGGGGGGCTAGATGGGGCTGGCTTTGCGGTGCGCTGAGACTTAAGCTGCCATTTTCAGCTGCAGCTGTTTGGGGAGGGTGATTCCTTCTTTAGGAAACTGGGAGGGGGGCAAGTAGTTTTTGAGAGGGGTGCGGATGGGCACTCCTGGGAGGGAGAGGGGCATTAAAAAAAAAAAAGTCGAAAAGAAGGTTTACAGTTCTTTTGTTTTGGTGGTGGGAATTTGGGGACTATTACCTTTTTTTTGCTTTGAGGTTTGGCGATTATATCAATGGCTCTGGCAATGATTAGGTGTCTATCTTGGAATGTGTCTGCACTGAATAGAGCATCTAAAAGACAATTAGTACGGGAAGAGCTCAGGACTTATAAACCTCACATAGTACTTTTAACGGAAACGCACTTAGCGGACAAAGATCGTGGCCTTCTTAATCAACTGGGCTTTCTGAATATAATATGCACTTCACAAAATGCGTCAATCAGGGGGACTGCTGTCTTAGTGTCTAAAACACTGGATTGCCAAATCCATAAGGTATTAGCGGATCAAAGAGGGAGGTGGGCCATAGCTCAAATTCAGATCAATAGTCTGAAATATGTGTTCTGTGTATTATACGGCCCTAATATTGACGATCCAACATTATTTGATGATATTTGCTTAGAATTAGTGGGGTGGCAGGGTGTGATTGTTGTAATGGGAGATTTTATTTGCGTTATCAACTATGGTATGGATTCTACTAGCCGGCCACTTACTTCCAGAATGACGAAGGTGAGGGCTTCCATTCTAGAACTAGGGCAATTGCTCTCGCTGCAAGATGCGTGGCGCTTTCTATTTCCAACAACACCAGGGCACACGTACTACTCTTTGCCGTATCGGCAATACTCCAGGATTGACAAGGCTTAGATTTCAGATAGCATCTTGCTGGGGTCAGACATGGAGATTTGTCCTAGGATTACATCCGACCATAACCCCATAATATTATCTCTTCTGGCCAACCCTATTCCCAAAATAGCCCGTTCCTTTTCTTTTCCACGCTATTTGGTTACAGACCCTGAATACTTGGCCTTTATCTCTAAACAAATATCAGAATGTCTTACAGATAATATTGGGTCTGCCTCGCCATGTGTGGTATGGGTTGCTATGAAAACATATATTCGGGGAGTCACTCAACAGTTTGTTTGGCAACAAAATAGAGAACGGGAGAAATTAACTAAGGAAGCCTTACTACTTGCGAGCTTCAACATGCTGAGGATGTCTGACTGCGAAGGGCAGATCAAGATTCTCTGTATGTCTCCCTTGTGGAACACAGAGCAACGATCAATACGGTGCTAAAAGAGAAAGTAGCGGCTTGCTTTACTAAGCATAAGACACTGCAATATGAGTATGGTGATAGAATAGGGAAGGTCTTAGCACATCAGCTCATGGACTGCCGCCTTAAAACTAAGATTAAAACTATTAAAGGCGAGGGTGGAATTTTATACACATGCCCCCAGGAGATTGCGGATCAGTTTTCCATCTTCTACCAGCAACTATATTCTCCCGATCCAACACAAGACTTGACTGGTATGCAGAGCTACTTGCAAGCGAGTAAGTTACCGACTCTGACAGAAGAGGATTCTTCTTTATTAGAGCAGGAGATCACTGTGGAGGAAATTATGGAAGCAATCGGGGGGCTTCTGTTAGGGAAGGCGGCTGGCGAGGATGCTATCCCGGCTGAGTTTTATAAGTGCTGTAAAAGCCTCCTGGCTCCAGTGCTCAGAGATGTAATTGCTCAAGTGGGGATTACTGGTCGGGTCCCAAATTCATGGAATATGGCCAATATAATGAAAAAAACAAAAAAAGGATAAAGCTCCAGAGGAACGGGCATCGTGTCACCCAATTTCTTTAATAAACGCAGATGCTAAGGTGTTTGCTAAGATATTGGCCACCCGGTTAGCTCCAATGATGGCCAGCCATGTTTCTCCCCAGCAACATGGGTTTACTCATGGGAGGGACACGACTACCCGTGTCAAAACGGCAGTGGCGGCTTTCGATGCTGCGGGGAAGTTAAAAACTAACATGGGCATGGTCTTATTGGATGCAGAAATAGCATTCGACCAGGTGGCCTGGGAATATCTTTGGGTAACACTTACTGCATTTGGGGTCAAGGAAAAATTCCAGAAGCTGGTACAGGCTATGTATTACAATCCTATGGCTAGATTACGATACTCTAATATTCAAACAACTCCCTTTTCTATTCATTGTGACAAAAGACAGGGCTGTCCCCTTTCCCCCCTTCTTTTTGCTCTCTATATAGAGCCATTCATTCTGGCATTACTGGCTAACAATAAGATTTGCCCGCTGAATATCGGGCAGCGCCCCTTGAAACTCACGGCATATGCCGACGACATTGCTATTTTTTCTGAGGAGCCAAAAGAGGCTATAGAGAGCATTAATAAGGAGGCTAAGAGGTTTGGCCTCTTCTCTGGCTATAAATTGAATAGTAATAAAACCCAAGATATTCTTAATTTCCAGCCGGACCTTCCGCTTGAAGGGCCTTGCCCGACTGCTACCTATTTGGGGTACGTATTTCGCCTAAAATCGAACTCATCCATTCATTAAACTACGATTCTCTACTAGCTGCTATTGCTAAGCAACTGAAGTTGTGGCACAAGCTCCCAATAAGCATCTTGGGTAGATGCAACATCATAAAGCTGAAGATACTTCCTAAGTTTTTATATCTATTTAGGTCGATCCCGCTACGAATTCCTAACTCATTTTTTAGTAGACTGGATGGGGTCTTGAGCAGCTTTATCAGGGGCTATAAAAAATCACGACGTGCCATTGGACTAATGAAGCTTCCATATAATCAGGGTGGTTTAGAACTCCCTGACTTCAAACTTTATTTTTGGGCCGCTTTTGTTGGCCATCTGCGCAGCCTCTTGAATCCAGAGCAAACGGATTTCTGGCATTGGCTGGTTCTTGGTTCAGAGAGCCAGATGTTTTTTTACCAAATCAATGATCCTAATTATTTTAAACGCGTACGGTTTAAGATCATTAGAGACTGTGCATATTTTGTCAGGGCATTAAAACCAGATCTTCTTTATCTCTTATACACAAGAAACTTCCTCTTTGGGGTAATCCAATGTTGCCCGGAATATTTCAGGATGCTATGGCCCGTCAATGGGCTAGGTATGGGGTATACTGCCTCGGGCAATTATATGATTGAAATGGCTTTCAGTCATTTGAGAATCTCCCGTTAATATTTGATATTCCTCAACCGTTGTTTTTTATACATATTCAGGTTTGGGACTATTTTGTTAGAAATTTAGCTATTCGGAGTGTTTTTGGTTCAGATATGTGGGAGTGTTTGTATGCCCAGAACCGGCGGGCTATCATTAGTAATGCGTATCAAACTCTCTGCCAGTCTAGAGCAGAGGGTTATGAGAAAGTAGCTTCCAGTTGGAGCGAGATCTTAAGGGAAAATATTGCTATTGAAGATGTGAAGATAGCCTTTGACACTATTGCCCGTTCTGTACATTCAGTTAATTTACGACTGCAGCAATTCCGGACACTCTGTATACTGTATTATACCCCGGAGAGGATTGTCAAATGGTCTCAAGGGAGGGCTGGACAGGGAGGGGTTATGGAGTGAAGCGCTGTAATTGTCCCAAATGTGGGTTATATGCAGCCATTATTACCCACATGTTTGTAACATGTCCTGCTGTAAGTCTTTTTTGGGATAAGATATCAGCAAAAATCAAACTGAAAAGATGTTAGGACATAAGGAAGATTGTGGTCGGTATAGGCATATAACGGCAATCATGTTAGTTGCTGCCCGGCTGGCGGTTGCTAGAGCTTGGATCTCTCCCAAATCCCCCACTGTGATGGAATGGTGGCTAATTGTTAAGGAAACGGGGGAAAGGGAGAAAGCGCTAGCTAAAGCAAGGGGAGGCCAATCCCTGCAAAAATACAGGTCCATATGGGCCTGCTTAGAAGAGCTGTAGCTGTTGTCTCTTTGTGATCCCTTAGATATTTGTTCGCTTATAGCCATTTCTAAATGTATGTATATATTTTACTGACTTGTATATGTATATTTGGTTGTTACACCTTAGTAGAATTCCCAACTTCTATTTTATTGTGTTTTCTTTATGACTGTACTTCTTTTTGACAATAAAAAATAAAAAAATAAAAAAACAAGTATTAAGAAAAATGACTTTCAAAAGGTTTTAGCAACTGAGTCCATAGAAAACTATGGATGCATGATTTATTGCAAAGTACCTGTCGTTGCGACAAAATTCACCAAGCAAAACAGCCGCAGCGATGAGCAGCGTCAAAAAACCAAGAGATGCATAGATTCCTGAGACCTTCGTGGATGCTGGACAAAGGGGAGCGGTGCATCGGGTACGGTCTGTAAGGGGAAGTGATGTGTCGATTCTGAGACGACTCCAATCCGCGGGTGATGCGTTGGGGAACGATGTGTGGAAATCCGGGATGCGGCGGTGAACGATGCGGCGGCATCGAGCTGCACTGCATCAGTTTCTTCAGCCACGATGCGTCAATTCTTGCAGCGGCAACAGGTGCTGCGTCGGTTTTAGCAGCGGCGGTGCGGGGAGATTCTTCTCGCACCATGGGGTTGCGTTGGAAAAACTGTCGCAAGAAGAGCGATGCGTCAATATTCTTGTTGTTGTGTTGCTTTCCAGCTCCCAGCAGCAGAAACAACCTCCAGAGGCCTCGCGCGGTACAGACACTCCTGGCAGGTCAGAACTCCCAGCAAGGAAGTTCAGGGGAGCTGGGGGTGAAGTCTTTGTGTTCCTGAGACTTCAAAACAGGAGGCAAGCTCTACTCAGGCCCTCGGAGACTTTCCTCAAGCAGGGGACACAGCACACAGCAAAGTCCTTCTCCTTTCCTTGGCATAAACAGCGACTTCAGGCCAACCCCAAACACACAGCAAGGGCAGTACTTCTCATCAGTTTCTCCAGGTCTTCTCCTTGGCAAAGGTTCCGCTTGATTCCAGAAGTAGTCTAAAGTTCAGGGGTTTAGGTCTAATATTTATCCCCCAGAATGTCTTTGGTCTCCTTGTCCAGAGAAGCCCTGTGCCTAGTCAAAACCAGTTCTGTCCTCTCTGGTGCAGCTTCCTGGCAGGGGGTGGAGACAGCATTGTTGAAAGCAGACCAGGCCCATTCAGCTGAAAGGAAATCTCCTCCCCCTACTCTAAATGCAGCCCAGGTCTATCCAGCCCAGCCCTGACTCATCATGCTCTCTAGAGCCACTGCTCCCCCCCAGCCCCTGACACTCCAAACCCAGACAGTCAATTCACATCCTAGCAGAGGCACAGTGGATGGCTAAACATGAAAATATGCATTTTGACATTCTGAGTCCAGGCATACTAAACTTTATTTTCCTACCTCGTTCCCTGGGGCAGTTATGTTTATAATATGTTATAATCAAACTCCCCATTCTGTCCTATGGGAACAGGTAGCATTGCAATAGTAAAAAACAAAATTGGCAGTAATTCATTATCATGACATGCCACACACATCAGAGCATGGTCTACCTTTCACATACATTGCATCCTGCCCACAGGGGTACCTTGGGTCTACCTTAGGGGTGACTGATATGTAAGAAAAGGGAAGGTTGGGTCCTGGCAACTGGGTGCACTTGCCAAGTCGACACGGCAGTTAACAACTGCGCACAGACACTGCAGTGGCAGGTCTGAGTTACCGTTTCAGAACTACTCATGTGGGTGGCACAATCAGTGCTGCAGGCCCACTAGTAGTTTTTGATTTACCAGCCCCGGCACACTCAGTGCACTTGACTAGGGACTGACCAGTAAATCAAATATTCAAATCAGGGAGAACCAATCCTAATAACAAACTTACACAGGGAGTACTTGCACTTTGACACTGATCAGCAGTGGCAAAGTGCCCAAAGCATCTAAGAAGGCAAAAATGAAACCCAGCACAGCATCACAAATACAGGAGATAGAGGCAAAAAGTCAGGGGAAACCACGCCAAACATGCCAAGTCTAACAGCCATAAATGCAGTATGTCCTGTGATTGATTTTTTTGTTCTGTTTAGAGGGTGTTAAAAACTACTTTAAGTATGTACAAGATATGCTGACACAGTTAATATGCACAATATTTAAATGGTTCATTTTATTACACCTCCAGCAGTACTAATGCTGTGCATTGACTGGGAGGAGTGTTTACATTAAAGGAATTTTCTTTAATAATCAGTAGCGAAACCAGGTTCCCTACAATGTGAAGATTTTGATTTTAGAAGCAATGTTTACACTCCTGGAATGCTTTACTCCACTACCACACGCATCTCCCTTTTTAGGTCGAGCCTGAGCCAGCGCGCAAGCGCTGCTCTGGCGATCTGTTGTAGGTGGAGTACGGAGGAGAAGCCCCACCCATTTTTTTCATTGACTTGTGTCTTTGTCCTTCGTAAATGCTGGCGTCTGATTTCTTAATAGGCTTGGTAGCCCCTCCTTAGTACGGCCATGTCGTCATTTGTAACCTCCCATGGCTACTTGACCCTTTACTTCGGTTGTTACACGATAGGCCTTGTTTAGTCTGTAAGCTCTACTTTTATTAATGAGTTTCGCATTAGTAAAGCTCCTATGGTGTGCATTTGTGGTAACACTTCACCCGTGAGATACGTGCCAAGCACTTATTGACACAATGCACACTTTGCGTCTTTCAATATATTTATTACAAAGTGCAGGACCTTGACAAGGGATTTTGCACACTACATCCATTCACTCCAAAAATAAAATGTATAGTTAAAAACATTGTCATTTACAACAGCAATAGCTCTAACTCACAAATGCGATACCTATTTGCATTGCAAATGCTTGTTAATTATCTGTTTTAAAAACTACACATCACTAAAAGGAATTGCCATTTACTTTTTTTTTGTTATACTTTATTATTCAGTACATAGCATATAAGATTTATACATCAATCCTTTAAATCAATAATGTAGGAATATCACACAATTGCAAGTGATAACACCAAAACATAGATAGCAAAAAACAGCAAACGGAAAGGGGGAACACAAAGAGACAACAAAAAAAAACAATGACATTTTAAATCGACATCTCCATATGTTGCAGCATAGGCTGCCACATTTTCATCCCAAATTGTTTCTTCCTCAACGATTTTATACGATACAAGCTGAATTCCAAATTAAATACGTTGGAAAACTTTGCACGCCACATTTCGTATGTTGAGCCATATAGAAGCGACACATAGTCGAGCAACAGCAGAAGCCATAAATAAAAGATAACGAAAAGGATAACAACTCTGAGTGGGTTCAGAATCCTCACCCACACCGACTAACATTACCTCTCTAGAGAGGCACAGGTTAACCCCTTTAATTTGTGATAGGAATTCCGAGATGCTCCTTATGAACTGTTTTAAGACTATACAATCGAAAAATATATGTACAATATCAGCATTCTCCGCCGAGCACCTAAAACATTTCCCATCATGGAGCCCACCCCACTTCATCATTTTCACAGGGGTGTAATATAAATTAAACAAAGTTTTATAATGTTGAGTACGTAAATTTGCAATCAAAATGACTTTAGTGGCCATATCTATTGATTGTTGCACATAAGACCCAGTATTCCCAAATCGCTCGCGCCACTTTGCTTCATGCATCTCAATATCGTCCCGTTGAGTCTCCAACAATATATCATAGAGTACCCCAATCTTAACTCGTTTGATCAAAGCCTCTATTAAATCGTTAGGTATCATAGGCATGTATCTACAATGTATAACAATAAAATCGCGAATTTGCAAAAATTTTAAGAAATCATTCTTAGGTAGGTTATATTGTTCTGCTAAATCTGAGAAAGAAACAATTATCCCTGCACTATAGATGTCCCCTAGGCGTCGTATCCCCTTATCCCTTCAGGTAGCCATCTTTATGTCCCAAAAAACCGAAGGGAATATTTCCATAGAGTTGAAAGGCGTATAATAACCTATACGACTTATAGATATAATTTTACGTATTGCCTTCCAAGCCTTGCATGCAGCATAGGTTATTTTCAATCGCGTTCTTTTAAAGTAGCCTGGTTCATAAAACTTGAATAAAGCCTCACTCGCCTGAGTCCCCATCAGCATTTGATATATATTGGGAGCTTCAAATGGTCGCACTTCCATCCCGGTCACCAAATACTGCATATTCTGTAAAAAACAAACCAAACAATAAAATGTAAAATTCGGCACCCCCCACGAGCCCCAGACTGTAGCTGTAATAATTGCGAACGTGTCAGCTCTAGAGGTACCGTCCTAAAATAATACATTACCCTAGGGAGAATACACATTTTTAGAACATTACAGCGCCCAACCATTGATAAATGAAGACACTCAACCTGGAGAGAGGCAAGATGGAGACCGTGCCACGGACTTGTGTGTGAGGAGCTCCCAGTTTGCTCGTCCTTCCCAGTGGTTTGACGGTGCACCACTTAGCCATAATGGTGGCAGCAGAGCTTTTTCGGGCTGAGACCAACCTGGACAGTGTAGGCTGGCAAAACTAGCGAAACCGCCGAAGTTTTGGCTTACAAGCGGCGTATCGCATGAGCGGTACTCGGACTCTTGGTTTCGTGTGCGGAGGAGGCGGCTTGTTAGACCCCCATGGTGCGGGCGGTGTGTGTGTTACCGCGCATCCAGGCTCACAGCCAGGGCTCGAACCGTGTAAGGAGGTGGTTTGTTTGATCCCTACGGCTGCGGAGAGGCTATGGAATGGAGACTTTCTTGTTAGTTTTCATCCCTTTGCTACAATGTTTCCGAGCTGGACTGAGGCTGCGAAAACTGTTAGAGTACTGTTTTGTATCATTTCTTTCCAGAGTGCCCGGGGTGTGGGTTAGGGGCTGGCTCGTTTGGAAAAATTCACTTTTTATAAAAATTTGGCTTTTTCAGATTAAAATACCCTGGCACTCACTTATTATTTATCGTTTTGGACACAGTAGCAATCTGGTATGGCTCCAAAAGTTGCTTGTGGCAGGAAGACAAGAGCTATCGGGGAGGCTGTAGTTGGAACGCGAGCAGCACTAGCAGCTAAGAGCGCCAAAGAAATGCTTGGAAGTGAGCAACAGGATGCTTCCATACAGGGCAAAGGCCTTGTATACGGGACACCCAAGATACCTCAGATCTTTCAAAAGACTGCTGGTAAAAAGGTGACAACACCTTCGTTAGCCCCTCCAAAGTCTTGTATACCTGAGGTTCAGCAAGGAGGGGGTGAGCTGACCTTATCACCTCGCGGAGAGGGCTACGTGTCTGTGGAAGATGCTGAGTCGCCTTTTGTTAATGTTAATGTTGCTGAACCTGCTCTAATGGATGGCAATGACGCTGTTAGGGAGGATAGGAATGAGCCCATCAGTAAGGAAAGCGAGTTTTACTCACTACCCGAACATTCAGAGGAGTCAGATGTAGATGAGGATTTCCAACTGCAGGAAGAGGGGTCTCTAGCACCTCCCCTATAAATATCGATAATAGCCATGGCATGGAACTTTCCTTGGGGGGTGCACCTACAGAAACCCTTACTGTTCGGAAGAAAACACAGGCTAGAGGGGCTGGACCAACGATAACAGAGATGTCTGATTGCGAGTCTGTTGGTGGGGAGCAGATGTTTGAAGGACTGGATTTAGGGTCAACTGGGGGTCCGGTGGAAGAAATACAAGGCCAAGTATCACTGGAAGCGATATATAGATCTATATCTGAGCATAGGCTAGAAACACGGGCAGAAAATCTAAAAACACACACCGCCTGTAGGAAGTTGCAAAATACAGTGAGACGGTTGGCAAAAACATGCAACGATTTTATGGCGGAAGCAGAGACTCGTATATCATTGCTAGAAGACCAGAAGGCTACACAAAGGGATGCTGTGGCAGACATAAAAGCCAATAAGGATGATGTGCAGGATAAGTTAGACGATTTGGAAATTTGCTTGCTCCGCAATAATCTGCGCATTTTAGGTGTGCCGGAAGGACTTGAGGGGCAAGATGCCTGAAACATTTTTGTTGAATTTTTGAGGAAGTGCTCCCTGAGTTGAAAGAATGTAAATGGGCACACGAAATCCAACGGGCGAATCGATTTCCGTTTCGGCAACGGCCAGCAAGAAATGGGCAAGCAGCGCAGCAGCCGCGGGCTATTTTGATTTCTCTTAATAATTTCTTGGCCCGGCAGGCATTGTACGATTTGGCTAGTCCGGATAAGAAGAGAACTGGTAAGGGGACTCAATTTTTTGTGCGACCTGATTATTGCCACTTTACAGTGGAAAATAGATGGCAGCTGCAGCAGTTGATTACTCCTTTTCAAGTAAAGGGCTTTCAAGTGTTTCTATTGCAGCCAGCCACTTTAAAGACTGTCAATAAGGGCCAGATACGCTTTTTCACTTCTGAAATCCTGGCTAAAGAATATCTCCAATCCCTGTGATGAGGAACATCATTTCGGTTGACTAGGCAGCCAAAGTCAGATTGTGGTGATTTAAGAAAGGGGGAAAAATATATATATGTACAGGGTGTACTATGTATTAATGTGGCATTAATTATTTCTTTTTTTCCTTTGTTGCATATTTCAAAAAGGATACGGGAAGGGCAAGCACCGGTGGGCAATTCACCGAGCATCACAAGGGCGATTGGCCCTAAGGCCTCTATGATGAGGGAGGGTTTTGGGGGTGGGGGGGACCTTTGGGGCAGTGGTGGGGGGGTGTAGAGGGTCTCCTGGGGAGTAAGGGGTTGGGTGGGCTTTTGTCAAAGGGGAAAAACTCAGTACATAATATGTGTTGTAGGAATGATAGGGCATATCCTTATATATTGATGGCTATGAGATTTTTACATAGTAATGGCAGATAGGAGGCTGCGTATATGCACATTTAATGTTTGCGGGTTGAATAATGTCCTCAAGAGGAAACATGTTATAGCCGACCTGCGGCTCATAAATCCAGATATTCTTTGTTTGCAAGAGACGTATGTCCCCTGGTCTATTCGAAGGATATTATCTGAGTTGGGCAATCCTGGCCCGTGAGATGGTAGGTACTGGTTAGAGAGAAGGTTGATGATCTGGGGAGGTGGGCCATTACAGAGTGCTTTCTAGAGGGGACTAAGATCGTGCTCTGCACAGAATATGGTGATAGAGATCAGGGTATCTAAAATATGCCCACTACCACGGATAGAGTATTCACACAGTTACACGCACATACATTCATCATACGCTAGGGCCCATTTCACTATCACACAGCAAAAACTCTACCAGCAATAAACCTGTGGGAAGGAAACACCTAAACACCCTGCATCAATATCAGGTCGATCAGATCTGGTTTTGTGACTGTCCTAATCAATAACATAATCTACACAACATATACAATAATGATCAAAAATATAAACCCAATAATTGACAAGAAAGAAAATTCAACACCATGTTTAAAATTATATTGCTTTATCTAAAATTAGTCAAAGTAAATCAATCAGAATAAATCATTTCTCATAGTTACCTATTCTAACTAAGTGTCAGAACGGGTCAGGACAAGTCTCTCAGTAAAGTCTCTCAAGACGAAGTCCTCAGCATCGATCCTCAGCAACGCAAATTCACGCGGCAAAGGCAAAATGGCAAGTGGCAAAGCCCTCCCTAGGCTAACAATTTTTATAGTAAAAATTACAATGGAAACACACATAAAGTTTGCAAAATACACTGAATCACTGAGCAGAGCGAGAAGGAAGAAATGTAACATTGCTACATCTGAAAATCTCCGCTCAGGAAAAGTCACAAGACGGAACTACGGAACAGGAACCAAGATACTATTAAAGTATCCGATTTGTTTAACTTCCCTCGGCAGCCGAACCACAGTTCATTGTTCATTTCTAAAACTTCTTTGTCTCCCAAGGCTACCCATGATGTTCCATTTCTTTTTGGAGATCCTCCAAAACTGCTGCGTCCTCATGGAAAATTTTCATTCGAGGACCATGGTCAGTCAACTTCAGGACCATTTCCAGCAGGGGTCTCCCTCGTCACGTCTTTCACATATTCACTCGAGGCCAGGCTCACAAAATCAGCCATCATGGACTAGGCCTCCATAGGCCACAATAGACCATCTCAATTAAAAGAAATAAAAACAACGTTACTACAGCATAATGATTAAACAGTGTTAACCCCACTAATACCCTTATGTGTATGCATTTATCTAGCTCTCGCGACATAAAAAAGCATTAATTCGGACAGCGTTTTGTGCTCAAAATAAACAGCACACAGCAACGTTTAAACATGAAAACTTGCACGTTATTTTTTAGAAAACAGAAACAGCACACACATGCTAACCCTCGTGTAACTTTCTCTTATGTTAAGACAAACGAATTGATTAATTAAAACACACTTGCACAAGACAAATAATTAATTGTTATTTATTAATAATTAATAAAACGCATAGACATACTAGAGCTTCAAAAGCCCCTGAATTTTCTAAATGAAAACTCTGCTCCAGCAATCCCCCCTTTGGTGATTTTATCACCAAATAAACCCAAAAAAAAAAAAAAAAATTAGTGAAAATTTAGTCCCATCTTAGGAGAAATCAGAAATGTCTTTTCCCCTTACACAACATTAAACACCAGTCACTCTTTCATCATCTCTCTTTGTCTCTAAATAAACACTCTCCCTCAATTCTTCTAGTTCAATTTCTTGAGGTTCTCTTTTCAACTTCTTATTTTTCTTTTCCTTATTCAATTTCTTTTTCCCTCCCCTGTTTTTACAACACACACACACCAATCTTATTATTAATAAAGCCACAATTATACAAGACAAAGGAAACAATATTCAACCTATAATTGTACTACCTATTTTTGCAATAAAATCCTTAACAGCTATCATTTTATTAGCTATTTTAGTCCACAAACTCCCAGCTTCAAGTGGTACTAATTCTTCATGCAAATCAGTAATATTTCTGATATAGACCTTTAGGTCTTTACTTTCATCAGGAATGTAAGTGCAACAATGTTGAACTTTCAATATTCCACAATCTCCACCCTCCTTGGCCAATAGAATATCAAGGGCAAGTCGATTTTGCATAGACATGGCACGTACGGCACTTAATTCCGTATTTACCAAAAGAAACCCTCCTGCGGTATTTGTCGATAAGCGATCAACCACTGTGGACAGCTTCCGAATTCCATAAGCATTTAAAGAAATTCCCACTGCTGGAATCAAAACCCCAAAAATATCACCCACAATTTCAGACCAAGTTTCTCTCTTAAAACGTGTTAATAAGTTAATATCTTCTACATCTCTTATTTTATCTGTATGAAAAATCTTAGGAAAAACCAGGCCCACATAACATGTGCCATACCAATGGTCAGGCAACTTGTAATAATCCTTGTTCCCACAAACATAGTACACTCCTGGAAAAATTGTATCTTCTCCACCTCTGAAACCCCAACCTGTCGCAATGAAGTATGTATCATGGCACTCACTAGTTCCCACAAAATATGTATCATATTGGGATTTCCTTCTGGTAATACAAAGTTTACCCTTCTGCGGTGCATCTAGAGCTAAAGTTGGACTAGCCCCATTCTTCAACTCTTTTCCCATCTCAATGTCCCAAATTGTCTCACTCACTTCATATTTTCCCCCTTTCTCATGCATGTTCACTCTCCTTTCCTCTACCATATCCAGGAAAGCTCTCTCCTCTTCTTTCAAACTGCAAGTTAAATTATTCTTAAAAATGTAATCTAATGTTAATCCTTTTTCTTCAATAAAAATCTCACCAAACGTGTTAGCTTCTTTAGCTGGATTCAGCTCTTTGTTCATTGGCAAGTGCCCAAAAATACTATCTCTGTTAGACATCTTATAATCTACTTTCCCTAACAAATAAAAAACACTACTTAAAATACTACAAGAAATACCATATGTAGCTGGTAAATGGTGATAAGTAACACCCTCTGAAACGGATGCAGGTAATTGCATACAGACGTAGCAATCCCTCACTTCCATTGTCTTCACATATTCATATAACAGTTTCGAAAAAACATTACTAGAAAAATTATTAATTGACCTATCTTTGTGTATGTAACTACTACTTCTAATTGGAACTACCTTTTGTGAATTCTTCTCTACATTTGTCACATTCTCTATATGCATTCCAAACTCTACTCTAAAAGTAACTAATAAAACTAAAACACCCCATAGAAGCATTAATAATCCAGTACAACAGCAGCACATTCTACACCACCTCTTAAAGAAGGCACATCTATTTCTATTATCCTCTATGTTAGCCATTTTAGTTTAGCCTCTACTACTCCACTACTGTTTGAACTTCTTCAATTCTTCTGTAATTCTTCAGCTTTCAGTTTATCCAAATGATCTCTCCGTTCACTTGATCCAAGTGAATCCTTCTTTCACTCAGTTTGGATACTTGTCATCCTTTACTTCAATTTCTTCAACATCAAATTGTATTAGATCTCCAACATCAAGATCCTCAGTACTCGACTCTTCTCCAATGTCAGTCAAGAGTACTTTCAGAATTTCACCAGTATCTTCCTCAACCACTTCTCTCAAGACCACTTCCGGATTATCTCGAGTCACTGCTTCTTCTTTTCCTCCTTCAGACAGTGCCACATAAGACCATTCCGGTGATCTGTACTTTTGGTTGGGTCTTCTTACTCTCTTTATTTCCACTGGTTCGTTTGATTCCTTTGATTCTTCTCCTTCAGCTTTTGAACTTTGACTCGAAACTTCATTCACTTGTTCAGCTTTCGATGAATTTGCTCTTATTACTCTGTATCTCAGCCTCTTAACTCTGTTGTTAGGCCAACGATCTCCTCTTAACACCTTTTTTGGCTTTATTTCTTTATTACTTCTTTCTCCAATCCAAGTTCTCTTTCTCAGAACTCGACCCTCTGTTTGTTCATCCTCATCATCTGTTTCAAGTGCCTCTTGTTTCCGTTTTCCAGCAGCTTTCTTCTTCTCCACAGATTTTTTCACCACTGTTTGAGACTTCCCTACTCCTGTCCCTCCTCGGGTCTCCGACACGCAATCTTCTTGCTGTCTACTTGTCCCTTCACCTGACTCATCAAGAATGTTCCCTACACCTCCTCGGGGGTCTTCCGCAAACTGTCCCTCTCTATCTTCTTCTGACCCTACTTCTTCAAGTATAATCTCAAGTGGTTCTTCAATCTCCTCCTCTTCTGATTCAGGAGTAGTCTCTGTGTGATTTCTTTTTTCTTTTCTTTTTCCTTCACTGCTGTTTGAAACTTCAGGCTCTCTTACAGAATCTGATCTTCTCTCTGATACTCGCAGTGATTCTCTTGAAGCTCTCTCTGCTTCTTTTCTCACTGATTCCGTATCATCAGTATCTTCACCATCACTGGAATCTGACTCTTCAAAATACTCTTTACCAGTCCCTTCTTTCGGGTTTGGAACTCTCAGAGTATGACTTGCATGTACCCAGTGCTTCACTCCAGCACACTTTACTGCAGTCGTCGTAGTCAGAATAACTTGTCTCGGCCTTCCCCACCTTGGAATCAAGCAATTTCTTCTTCTGTGCACCTTAATCCTCACCCAGTCTCCTGGACTCAGATCATGGGCTTGCTTCTTCTCAAGTGTGGTAGCTTCTTCTCCAACCTGGTGAAACACAGAATGAACTGCGTCAGCCAGGCCTTTACAGTAATCCAAAATCATGTCATCAGTTATTGTCACCAACTTATTGACAGGCACGAATGCATGGCGCATAGCACGTCCCATGATTATCTCGTGCGGGCTCAAACCAGTAGTTCTATCTGGAGTAGATCTCATTGTCATCAGAACTAGAGGCAAAACATCTGGCCATTTCATGCCAGTGGCTAAGCACATCTTTCCAATCCTATTCTTGATCGTGCCATTAATCTGCTCAACCACACCAGAAGCCTCTGGTCGGTATGCACAATGTAGCTTCTGCTGTATTTTCAATGCCTCACAAATCAAACCCATGAGTTCATTTTGGAAATGTCTACCTCTATCAGACTCAACTGTAACTGGAAACCCGTACCTAGGAATCAACTCCCTCAACAGTAACTTTGCCACTGTCAATCCATCATTTCTTCTAGTCGGGTAAGCTTCCACCCACCTTGAAAACAAACAGACTACCACTAGAACATACCTCAGTCTGTTCACTTGGGGCATCTCAATGAAATCAATCTGCATTCTCGTAAAAGGACCTCCTTCTCTGCCTATTGTTCCCAGACTCACCACTGTCTTTTTCCCAGTGTTAAATTGCTGACAAACTAAACACCTTTGACAGATGCTCTCTGCAATTGTCCTGAATTTTGCATTGTACCAGGTTTGTTTAAACGACCTAACCATCGCGTCTCTCCCCAAATGTCCCTGGCCATGATACATCCTTGCCATTGACGACAAGATTGAGTTAGGCATCACTGGTCTGCCATCTCTGTAGACCCAAACATGGTCTGTTTCTCTTGGAGCACATCCTGCCTTAATCCAATCTTGTTTCTCTTCATCTCCTGCCTCATCTTGTAACTGCTTCACTTCATCCCAGGTCTCTAGGACATTAGTAAACATCACAGAAAGAAAAGACATTTCCCCTTCTCTGTCCCTATTAATGGACTGATTTGTCTTGGCGCAATATTGCGCAACATCATTGGCGTACCTGTTTCCAATCGTTATGAAATCCTCCCCCTGTCCATGGGCAGCACACTTTACAACTGCTAACTCCTTAGGCAGCTGTATCGCCTCAAGCAATTTTCCAATCATTTCAGCATTCTTTATCGGAGTTCCACTCGATGTCAAGAAACCTCTTTGTAGCCAAAGTTGGCCAAAATCATGCACCACTCCAAATCCATACTGACTATCAGTCAACACAGTCGTCCTCAAATCTTTCCCAATTTCGCAAGCTTTTGTCAATGCTATTAATTCAGCAACTTGCGCAGATTTCACTCCTTTCAATGGTGATGCTTCCATGACCTCTGAAACTTTGCACACCGCATATGCTGCACATAGCACACCATCATCATTTCTCAAGCATGATCCATCCACAAACAACACATGGTCATTCTCAGGTAAGGGAATATCCCTTATGTCTGGTCTCGGTTTCGTACAGTACTCAAGCACATCCAAACAGTCATGATCATCTTCCATCTTTATACCCACATTTTCAATATCCGGCAAGAGTGTCGCTGGATTCACATTCACACATCTCTCGAGAGTCACATTTGATGCTCCCAGAATCACTTTTTCATATTAGGTCAATCGACTATGTGACATGTACTGAGTTCTGCTTCTTGTCAAAAGAATCGCCACATTGTGAGGTACAAATACCCTTACAGGATATCCCATTATGATTCCCTCACTCTGTTCCAGGCTCCTGCATGTTGCAGCCACAGATTTCAGACAGCCTGGTAAACCCACAGCTAACCATCCTCTGCTACCAGGAAATTGATAGAGATCAGGGTATCTAAAATATGCCCACTACCACGGATAGAGTATTCACACAGTTACACGCACATACATTCATCATACGCTAGGGCCCATTTCACTATCACACAGCAAAAACTCTACCAGCAATAAACCTGTGGGAAGGAAACACCTAAACACCCTGCATCAATATCAGGTCGATCAGATCTGGTTTTGTGACTGTCCTAATCAATAACATAATCTACACAGCATATACAATAATGATCAAAAATATAAACCCAATAATTGACAAGAAAGAAAATTCAACACCATGTTTAAAATTATATTGCTTTATCTAAAATTAGTCAAAGTAAATCAATCAGAATAAATCATTTCTCATAGTTACCTATTCTAACTAAGTGTCAGAACGGGTCAGGACAAGTCTCTCAGTAAAGTCTCTCAAGACGAAGTCCTCAGCATCGATCCTCAGCAACGCAGATTCACGCGGCAAAGGCAAAATGGCAAGTGGCAAAGCCCTCCCTAGGCTAACAATTTTTATAGTAAAAATTACAATGGAAACACACATAAAGTTTGCAAAATACACTGAATCACTGAGCAGAGCGAGAAGGAAGAAATGTAACATTGCTACATCTGAAAATCTCCGCTCAGGAAAAGTCACAAGACGGAACTACGGAACAGGAACCAAGATACTATTAAAGTATCCGATTTGTTTAACTTCCCTCGGCAGCCGAACCACAGTTCATTGTTCATTTCTAAAACTTCTTTGTCTCCCAAGGCTACCCATGATGTTCCATTTCTTTTTGGAGATCCTCCAAAACTGCTGCGTCCTCATGGAAAATTTTCATTCGAGGACCATGGTCAGTCAACTTCAGGACCATTTCCAGCAGGGGTCTCCCTCGTCACGTCTTTCACATATTCACTCGAGGCCAGGCTCACAAAATCAGCCATCATGGACTAGGCCTCCATAGGCCACAATAGACCATCTCAATTAAAAGAAATAAAAACAACGTTACTACAGCATAATGATTAAACAGTGTTAACCCCACTAATACCCTTATGTGTATGCATTTATCTAGCTCTCGCGACATAAAAAAGCATTAATTCGGACAGCGTTTTGTGCTCAAAATAGCCAGCACACAGCAACGTTTAAACATGAAAACTTGCACGTTATTTTTTAGAAAACAGAAACAGCACACACATGCTAACCCTCGTGTAACTTTCTCTTATGTTAAGACAAACGAATTGATTAATTAAAACACACTTGCACAAGACAAATAATTAATTGTTATTTATTAATAATTAATAAAACGCATAGACATACTAGAGCTTCAAAAGCCCCTGAATTTTCTAAATGAAAACTCTGCTCCAGCAATGGCTCAAATCTGGATGAGGCTGAGCATCTGGAATTCTTGAATGTTGAGCTGTCACTGTGGGGGACCCCATTGATATTATCTGGGGATTTTAATATACATGGGGATGGGCAGATTTGGGATCCTTACTTTGTAAAGTATACTGGGCGTAAGCCCAAGGTATTTAAGGCTCTACAACAGCTGTTGCAGAATCATGGTCTTGTTGATGGATGGACTGCTGTGAATCACAGGGATCAAGGGTATACATATTATTCATCCCCACACAATAAATTTGAACGGTTAGACTATATCTTTTTACCTTGGTCGATGACCGTTGGTGCAAAGATGCAGATATGGCCCCGTATTACATCGGATCATGGACCTGTGATATTGGATCTTGTTAGCTTTAGCCTCTCAAGGGAACAGCGTTCCTTTACATTCAATAAAAAACTTCTATGAGATGAGGAATTTATTCGACATATTCGAACTTGGGTTACACTGTTTATGGAGAGTAACCGAGGGTCAGCTACCCTACCAATGGTCTGGGATTCACTGAAAGCTGGTCTAAGGGGGGAAACACTCAGTTATGGGTGGGCTAAGCAGAGACGACAGAAGGCACGAATGCTTGGTTTGCTTGAGGAGCTAAAGAAAGCTGAGCAGGAACTCATACAAGCGGTTAGTGCAAAAGCTGATAGCCAAGCAGCACAAACTAAGACTGCATGCTGTAAGGCCAAGATCAATGGGGTTTGGAGTCAGGAAATTGCCGCTCAGTTTAAAACATACAAGGAAGAAAGGTATGAATATGGGGAAGCAACTGGCAGATGTTTAGCTCAGAGAATGCATGGTAGAGAAGCTGCCCAGCGAATTGAAATTCTCGAAGATGGTAAAGGAGGCACAGTTGAGACTACGGTAGGAATACTGGATGTATTCCATTCCTATTATAACGAGTTATATACTCAAGATCCAGTCGAGCACGATAATATAGTGCGGTTTTTACAGAATTTTGACTTAACTGAGCTTGGGCTAGTAGAACAAGAAGCACTAGAAGCCCCCATCACTATGTTAGAACTTCAGACAGCATTGGATGGTCTAGCGCCAGGGAAAGCGGCAGGGCCGGATAAACTTCCATTGGAGATATATTGCATAATTTTTTCTATTATAAAGGAAGATATGCTGGCTACTTTTATAGAGGCTCAGCATGGGAACCATCCACCATCTTGGGATGATGCCAATATTGTGATCTTTAAAAAGAAGGATAAGCCTCCTAGGCTACCGGGGTCGTATAGACCAATATCACTAATAAACGCTGATGGCAAGGTGTATTAAAAAATCCTTGCAACTCGGCTGGTGCAAGTTATACCCCCGTAGATATCTAGATATCAGCATGACTTTTTGCCCGGCAGGAGTACTGTTAATCATTTATATAGGGTGACAGCGCTGTTAGATTATGCTACCGTACAGCAAAAGCACATAGGCCTAATTATCTTAGACGCTGAGAAAGCGTTTGATCGCGTATCGTGGTCGTTTCTTTGAGCTACAATGCAAAAGATGAGGTATGGACCTCATTTTTTGAAAGCGCTACAAACTATGTATAAACGTCCACGGGCTAAAATCTGTGCAATGGGGAAGTAGTCATCTTTTGTATATATAGCTAGCGCCTTTACTTTTCGCTATTTATATAAACCCACTGCTGCAATTGCTGGAAACAACAAATGGCATACAGTCAATGGTAGTGGGGGAGTACCAAGTGCGTGTCCTTGCTTACGCTGATGATATAGCGGTAATAACATCTGATCCCGAGCAAGTGTTAAGGGAGATTGAGAACCAGACACAACATTTTGGGGCAGTTGCCGGGTATAAGTTAAACATCTCTAAAACCCAGGTTGTATGCACTGAGGGATTCTGTCCTGGCAAAGCTCGTGTTACACCAGAAGCGAGATATTTGGGTATAAAGATTAGGATGTCACTCCAAGAGATTGTTGAAGTCAATTGGGCAGACATACTGTCAGGCATTGCCATTTACAATGCCAATAGCTCAAACTCTCATAAATGCGAGACCTATTGCATTGCAAATGCTTGTTTTTGTGGTGGCAGCATGGCCGACAAGGTTCTTTTTTGTACTCAGCTGGAGATTTACCATTGCTCATGTCGCCAGAACACAGCCCAGTCTTTCAAGCTATTTTCTTTAACAAACACCTCTTTCTCATGTGCTAGTCCAACTAAACAGTTCCAAGATTACAACTCCCATAATGCATTAGTTAATTGGAAGTACACGTTTCTAAGCAATGAGCACTTGCGACACAAAGTCATCTGGTAACCAGAATCCAAGTGGGCAAGTGCTGTCTGTAGACAAGGCTGAGGCAGCCACAGGAAAAGGACTGAAGCGAGCCCCAATGGAGGGCAGGGGTCCCGTAGGAGAGACTACAGTGTGTACGCTGGAGAACGTGCAGTCTGGGCTCGGACAGGTCTCCTTGTTTTTTGTCCAGCCTGCTTAGTGCCAGGACGTGGAGAACTACAACTCGCACAATGTGGGTGGGAAAATAAATGATGTTACCTCAGCAGCGGGCATTCACCATTAATGTTAACTTGATGTGTCAGAGCTGGGGAAGTGAAGGAATGTTTTGATAAACATAAAGAGTAAACAGAGCCAGTCCTGCTCTTCTCGTGACCCTTCTTCCAGAAGTTCTTCAGCAAGGACAGCAGGGGCCTGAGAAAGAGAGGTGGGAACGGGGATAAATATGACCGGCTGAGCATGGCTTGTTTTTCATTGGCGCCCGGGGCCGGTTCTCGTTATGGTGCCTCAGCTTCATTGCCCTGGATGTCATAACAAGACATTGACATTTTCCTGTTTTACCTGCTGGGCACCACAAAACACGATCTGAAAAGAAGAAAAGAAATGCAGTGCTTGAGCAATTCCTTTTAGTTAGATCAGAATCAAGCCAGCATGTTGTGTGAGCAGATGGCTTCTGGCAAGGGAGCTCCCTCCTTAAATTCCTCACTGTATTAAGCTGGGAGAGTCGGGAGCCAAGGAGTCAGATATCATACATGCTGCAATGTGGGTAGAAAGCATTACTGTGGAGAGCTATTTAAAACCAAGCATTTGTAAAAGTTTAAGCTATTGGTGTTGCATTATTATTAGCAACGCCAAGAGCTCAAACTTTAAGTAATGCGAGACCTATTGCAGTGCAAATGCTTGATGTTGGTATTTAGGAGTTCTTCCCCTAAACCGTGAAAGGAGAGGGGAGGGCACAGGACGCACACATGCTGGGGAGGAGTTTGACAAAGCGTGGCAGGCCCCATCAAGGCTGAACTGGAGGAGGCGAAAGAGGGAGGTATGTTTACAGACGGGGCCGTGAAAAATGGTTTGTCATGGGACAACGACTGACACATTACAAAGATAGAGCCAGCTTCAGCTCGGAGTGTGGCGCAAGATATTACAACACACACACAGCGGTGCAAGCGCTCAGTGCTTCCCTGTTGCAGCAGTTCGAGCGCATAGGGTAAAGGTATCCAATGGTTTTCTGCTGGTTGCAAGCACAGCAGAGCTTCGCTCTACTAAGTGTTATGTGGGCTAAAATGTTCCGAGGCAACGGTGTTTGAGAATCCTGCACTGTGTGCATTTGAAACCCCGCCTCAGGCATACGGATAGGGAGATCCATGAAGGGTTTTGTCAAAGCTACTTTGCATGTCTCAGACATAATAATAATATGTCCCTCGGTAACTGGAGGCATACTTCAGTGTCCTCCCTTATTGCCACAGAGTTTACTTGTGCGTTTCATTGAGGAGTTTGAGACTGCAGGTCTGCTAAGTGGTCCAAGTCGCTGTGCGCCATGTTCACCCATTCTTTGCTTTTAGCCAACAGGAAAAGCAATACAAATGTGTTAGCTCACAAACAACAAAGTTTCCGGGGAATATCAGGCTAAATCCACAGTGCAAACTTACCCTGGCAGATGGCTAGTGTCATTGGCAGCACGAGGAGGTGGAACACCATCTGGCTCGGCTGGAACCTGCTCATTCATTGGGAGGGAGAAGCGCAAAAAAGATACAATGAAAGTAAAACCAAAGCAGCGCTCATGAAAGGGCTGCATCGCTGATAAAGTATGTCCGCAATTATAAACAAGCAACAGAGCGGGAGCCACGGTGGGGACGGCAGCAGTAACACAACTGTGGCATTAGGAGGAGGCGGGAGGAAGAATGCGTGATTTGAATGTAAGCAGCTAGAGCGCTGAAGCTGCACACAGGCAAACAGTATCAGAGCAGGAAACCCAGAAAAACATAGGCCCCTAAAGAACAGATAGAGAACCATGGCGGAATGAGACAGTACTTAGTCCCTGCTCTGTGGGAGGAACAGAATAGACAAGCATTTGCAATGCAATAGGTCTCGCATTTGCGAGTGTTTGAGCCTTTGGCATTGTAAATGACGATGCCTTTTGTTTATGTGTTTTGAAAACCTGCAAGTATTGTGTAAACACGCACTTTGTACTTATAGGTGTTTCTTACAACAAGCAAGGCTGGCAGTAACTGTGCCTCTTTGTACTTGTAGTCTATGCTTACCAGAAGAAAGGCTGGCGGTAAAAGAGACGCAGATACTGCCAGCCTTGCTTCCTGTAAAGAATTTGTGTTTACGCATCATATTACAGGTTTTGAAAACACATAAATAAAAGGCATTGTCATTTACAATGCCAATAGCTCAAACATTCGCAAATGCGAGACCTCGCATTACTGAAAGTTTGAGCTATTGGGGTTGCATCATAATTTGCAATGCAAAATAGGTCAAACTTTCAGTATTGTGAGACCTAATGAATTGCAAATGCCTGTTTAATCTTGATCTTAATTGTGTTTTGTATTTGCTAGACAGAAAGAACTTAGTATTGCAGTTTGTACGGAATGAATTTTGTTTGTATGTGTGTGAGACAGCCATAAACAGAGAGATAAGTGTGCATGAGAGAGAGGAGACATAATAGAATGTGCATTATAGAAAAAAGTGTGTGTGCGCAAAAGAGCAAAAGCCAGTGAGAGACCCTGGGGCATATTATCAAGCCAGGCGATAAAATTGTCGCCGTTTTAGCGGCAGAAAACTGCCGCTAAAACGGCGAGAATGGGCTTGATAATATGCTCTATGGAATTCCAATTGAAGCCCATGTTAGATGTCCTTCACTTCTAACATGGGCTTCAACTGGAATTCCATAGAGCATATTATCAAGCCCATTATCGCCGTTTTAGCGGCAGTTTTCTGCCGCTAAAGCAGCGATAATTTTATCGCCTGGCTTGATAATATGCCCCCCTGTACTTTATGGAACAAATCTTTTATTTGTTTTGAAAGACAATTCTGCGACAGGACACAGCTGTGTGCCTACAACTAAACTGGCCGTCAGCATGGGATTTATTTACGAATGAAAGTTACACAGATTGAATGTCTAAACCCGGAGGCTGGCAGAGATGTCTGGATTGCATAGGTACATCTACCTACAAAAGGAACAAAACAGTGGCAACACATGAAGGAAAAGACAGATCCGCCTCTCTCCCCCCGCCCCCGAAAAGAAAAAGAAGAGAGGGGATCCTGCACCGGTGATGAACATGGTCGTTGTGATATCACACCCTCCCGTCTATCAGGCCACGCTTAGACCCTGCGCTTTAAAGACTGACTGCACCATAGTGAGGGAAAGTGCTGGAATATACAACTGTGTTTTTTTCTCAAGCACATTTAAATGTCACTGCACAGATGTGTTTTGTGGCAATGAATAACAGCATGCAAGCAGTGGCACAGTTAACAAAATATGAACATGTTATAAATATATGTAGTCTAAGCTAATAGTTTTGTAATGTGCTCATTAAAGTTGTGTAAATGTGTGACTCGTGGCAACTAATGTAGGCATTTTTTGGGTAATTCCTTTGGGTTTTAGGGCCTTTTATTATGGTCCTCAAAGGTGCAAGACTGGGACACGTTCGCTGTTAGCGTAGCTACATATGAGAAAAGAGTAGGAACTCAGGGTTTACAAACATGTGTAAAGTTTCCATAAATTAGTAGAAAGTAATATGATTTCCCGAAACAAATGTGCACATTATAGCATAGTACAGTAAGTATGCCGCTGAACACATTTCACACAAGCTGTAGAGAAATAAATCTGTTAAAACACTGCTGTAAATATAAAAATGTTTTCCCTTGCAAGCTGTTTGGAACTTATTGCGCAATTGCCACGAAAACAGTGGCAACCTGGTAAATTCCATATTTATTTTTCCCATGCCTTTCGTTTACCATAAATCGTATCATGACAACCAGGCACACATGAGCGCCCCACTGCCCCTTCTCAACTTTCCAAGATTGCTGCTGTGTGTGCATATGGAATTGAAGGAATGATGACGGATGCATAGGAGTTGTGACGGATGGGAAGGATTGTGACATATATATTCTAATGCACATAAGCACAATGACGCATTTGACAACATTTTAATTTATGGTTCCAACATGGGCACATGGAAGCAGAGCTCAGTAGCCACAGCAACACAGACGTTTGTATAAGTAGGTAACTCTAAAATGCAGGACTTTGCTAAGCTAGAAGATAACGCTTATGATCTAAACCTAGTAGAACCTGCTAACCATTTAAAACAATGGAGTTTTCAACAGAGAGAATTTAAATGAAAAAGTCTCCCCAAACTATGAAGTTTTTGTGCAGTCTATCAGTGCAGAATACAAAGAACAAAACATAACAGACCAGCTGCTGCCAGCACAGACTGCAGCTCCACAGCTGTGCCACCGCACCCTGAGCCAGGCAGCAAAATCGGAGGCCCGGGAGCAGCGTTCAGGAAGTAGTGCCCCGTACAGTAGTTAGATAGTGTTTGGTATATCGTGCACTCCACACTGACTCATGGCCTGCGGCGCCATCTAATACAAACCCAGCCCACCTCCCCTCACTGCGGGGCCATGGTCACCCGTGACTGCCACACACCAGCAGCCCTGCTAAAAAGGTATTGTGACTGAGGTCAGTATATTCAGCACACACCCCAAACAATGTACAAGCGACCAAGGGAGGGGTGGGGCGCCATTTAACTCTGCCCTGTTGGTGCAACCAATCTGAGCTGAGGCAGGAGATGGTGGTGGTGGAAGGGAGAGTGCAACCGGAGGAGACGCAACGCCATGTGTGCTGCAGAGGCGGGGACGGACTAAGGGATGGTTTGGCTAAAATAGGAAATGGAAGGGCAGGTTTAAAGCAGCACAGAAAAAGACACCCTCAAGCCTAAAATCACTGCGGCCCGGTTAATAAATGCAAATAAAAGGCACGCCATGAAGAGGGAAGGGGGTCAGTATTACGTAGTTCACAGTTGTGGTTATTGTGATTAAAAGTTTATCAGTATAGCAGCCAGCTACACACTCCGAGAAAGTGCCATAAACTCCACTGACAGAAGCAAAAAATTGTCTTCCCCTCTGACATTTCTGTTAACACAGGGCAACAGTCTACTTACACACACAGCATTGCTAAGTTTTGAAACGATTAGGGAGGAGATAAGACTGACATCAAGAGAGCTATTATAGTAAGTACTATAAAAGCGTGCATGGAAGGGGCGGAGCTATGTGGTGTCTGGTGATATGCGCTGGGAATAGGCAGGTGGTATTGGTATTTTTTTAACCAGTTTTATATAGCGCGAACACGACCCGAAGGTTTCGAAGTGCTTTACATGAGTGCCAGTTACGTTAAACAAGGACAAAGACCGGGGGAGGGTTATGTACTGTAAGCAAACTCCAGAATCCAAACTGATGCAGCGTACGGTAATTGAGTTGGCACTCTGTTAAATACAGTGTATTTTGTGTATCGTACTGGGGAGTGCGTGTGTCAGGATTTCATTAAAATGTACCGGAACGTCTGATCGGAATTAATTTTAGTTTCAGGGTCAATGAAAAAGGAGGATAATTTGTTAAAACAAAACAAAACCAATAGCACGTTAAGTGATTAATGCCAAAACTGCTTTCACTTGACAAGTTCAGTGTTCATTGCATGCACGAACCTGCACGAGGGAGTCATTTTGTTCAAAAGTTGTAACAAGAGATTCCGCAAGCTGTACATTAACCGCGGCTATTTACCATTAGTATAAACAGTGCTATTGTAATAAGTTTTGTGATGACAGATGTTCTGTGTTCAGTGAGTGTACAAACATACACAAGGGAAACGCTTCCTTTGACCTGGGAGGGCAGAAGCAGTAACGACGGAAAGTAACTGCGCGCACGAAAAGCAACCTTTATAGCTACTGTGGTGCAGTTAAGAAATGCAAATGAAAGGCACGGAATGGGGCGGGAAGCAGTTTCAGAAGGAAGAAGGGGAGTTACCGTGGGCGAGGGTGAGTGCACAGTCATGACGACGGCCGCCATTGTCTCTGCTTTGAAAGTGAAAGCGGGCATGGCATGCTGAGCGCGTGAAGGGGAGAAGCTACACATGAAGCAAAGCAGTTTCAGATGGAGGAAGGGGAGTTACCGTAGGCGAGGGCGAGTGCACGGTCATGACGACGGCCGCCATTGTCCCTGGTTTGAAAGTGAAAGCGGGCATGGCATGCTGAGCGCGTGAAGGGGAGAAGCTACACATGAAGCAACGCAGTTTCAGATGGAGGAAGGGGAGTTACCGTAGGCGAGGGCGAGTGCACAGTCATGACGACGGCCGCCATTGTCCCTGGTTTGAAAGTGAAAGCGGATTAAAAAACAAGTAGTCCCTAAATGAATAGCTAACAGCCAGCTGTGGAACTAAACTGTAGTTGGTCGGTGCTGCTTCCTGCAAAACGGAAGCAGAACGGAAGTGACGTTTGGGACCATCAGCCAATCATTGAGCTACATAAAAAGAGCAATGCCAGATTTAACCAATGGCAAGCTAAAACACAAATAAAAACACAATGGGTGGAGTTTCACCCCTAATACTGACTATTTGATGCCTCGTAGAGGCAGCGCATGCGCTGCCCTATGCGAGACCTAAAAAAGTAGGGACAGAGAGGCAGAACTGACCACTAGCAGGCAAGGGCTTTTAAGTACACTGACATAGACAAATGAAAAGCAGTGCCAAGAAAGGGGATTGACTTGATGACCACAGGCTGATTCCAGCAGGCCTCGCAGAGACAGCGCACGGGCTGTCTAGCTCGACCTAAAAATAAGTTCTGCAAGCCAAGGTTTCTTTCCAGCAGTGCAGGGGTTGAAATGGTTGTCCTAAAGGCAGGGTTTGTACAATAAAAGACTAGTACTACATCTCCAGGTATAGAATTGGAAGGCACAAATCATCTGCTTTACACTGCCTCAGCAAGAAATTAAAGCATGGATATGAGTATTTCCACAGCAGCAGCTCGATGTAAAAAAAGAACGATTTCCCTTATTGGCCCCGTGCTGGTCATCACCTCCTGATACATGCAAATAGAGAAACGAGAGAGACACAGAGGGGGAGAGAACACAGAAAAAGAGCACACGTAAGAAAAGTACTGGAATAGAGATGTGTGAAATGTGACGCTTGAAAAAGATGGATGAATAAGAAATGGTGAGATGAAGAAGGACAGGAGGTACCGTAAAAATCGTTAAAGAGACTACAAAAGACTTTAATGCAACCCATTAAGTAATCAGCCAATATTTTAAAGCTTAAAAATCATTATGATTTGAAAGTAAAACAATAATAATGAAAACGATCAAATGTATATCAATGTCCCGAATTCGGGGTGTAAGCCTAAACAAGACCTCAAAAATGTAAAATAAGTAAAAATATATTACAATTGCCAGTAGATGTCGCACATCACCTAAAAAAATAGATTTTTTAATGTTGGAATAGAATGTGTTTCCATGTTTCAAAGAGGTGATTGCGACTGCACCACTTTCTTATGGTGGTTTTAACAGCAAAGGTGTTTTGCTACCTGCTTTCATGGTGCTGGATGTGAAAACAGACATTCCAGAGGATTATAGAACAATACAAAAATTGATTAGGCTTGTGAAAGATTCAGGAGATGGAAGGTAGTCATTGTGCAGATGTCTGCGACTGCTCTTATTGCATAATCTTCCATTGACATATTTTATGAGTAGAGAATTACACCCTCCGGTGAGTATTTCTTTTCATGGGGTTGGAAGAAGTGAATCAGACAGGAAGATAAAAAAGGGGATTAGGTGGAAGAGGGTGGCTGAAGATAGAGAGATATAGGGGTGAGATTCCCCCTGTGTAAAAAAAGATGGGAAAGCCTGAATTCTATTTCTTTCTTTGTTCAGTATCAATGTTTTCAGTAGGTTGCCGGATCTCTCCTCTATCATTTGCTCTAATGACGGAGCCCTTTGATACCCCTGCAGGAGGATAATAGGATAACATGGCTGCTGCTTGGACTAGGAATGGTAAAGGTTCAGCTCTGTCACGATCACTACAAACTGTAACAGATTCGGTTGAATCTTACACACGTTTTACACAACTGCAGAGCTTTTGGGCCTTTTAGATACAGGATTCATAATATTGAAACCCACTGAAATACACAGAAACCAGAACAAAGGTGACGGTGGTATTTTATAAGATGAAAACATATCAAATTTTGATATCTTTACATTAAATTACGTAACAAGGTGAGCAAGCTAGCTTTAGCAAAATGTATAATGCACCAACATAAAAAAGAAATCATTACATTAAAAAGGTTGTTTTACCATAGGTGTTTTTCTTATTTCAATAACTTCCAGTATACACCACGCCCCTCAGAATTCTTTATGTGATTAGAAGCTAAAATTAAATCTTATCTAGTGGGGCAAATTACCCATGTATCAAAAAGTAAGCTGGCTGGTGTTTGCAGAACTTTCCGGTCAGAGATTTTAGCAATACTTTTGGGCTGTTAGATTACATCTAAAACAAGTCATCTGTACTGACAGGTGTCAATTCCACACATTTTGTTTGGTGGGGGCCTTTATCATGCCTAATGAACCTAATGACTACCTCACCAAGTTCAAACTCCCTACATTTGTTTTTGAAAATTAGAAGTTACTCTAAAATTAAGGACATGCTCGATGGGTTAATCAGAGGCAGATTCTCAGTCCAAGACAAGGCCTGAGGATGGTGATATGGGGAAATATGGATTTCCCAGCTCTTAAAGTCCTTTCGAGTTCACTAGTTTTGAAAACAATTTAAAATGTTTTCACAGGGTAAGCCACTTTAAGCCTAAATACGGCAACCATCTTTGGGGCATATTATCAAGACAGACGATACAATTATCGCCGCTTTAGCGGCAGAAAAGTGCCGCTAAAACGGCGATAATGGGCTTGATAATATGCTCTATGGAATTCCAATTGAAGCCCATGTTAAATGTGAAGGACATCTAACATGGGCTTCAATTGGAATTCCATAGAGCATATTATCAAGCCCATTATCGCCGTTTTAGCGACAGTTTTCTGCCGCTAAAGCGGCGATAATTTTATCACCTGGCTTGATATTATGCCCCTTAGTTTTTACTGCGTAAAATGCAACGTTTTGTCAGGGGTAGTAAGTAAATCGAAATACGAGACAATACACTGAAATGAAAGAAAGCTTTTTTAGCAATATAAGTTGAAGAACATATTATAAAAGCCCCTGCATCATTTCGTTGATCCCTTAAATAATACTGAATTTGCCTCCTTGGTCTGGTGTAAGTTGCACTATAATGAGACAGATTGGCATTCAAAACTGATAAATAGTAAAGGTGTGACTACTGGATCAAACTATGATCTGATTCTCTTGCTCTCAATCATACTACTTTTGTAAGTGTGAAATATCATAGTCCATATTTTCTCATATTACACATTACATATCATACCCCTGTTATCCCAGAATTTCAAGGTGCAATACACACCCCTGTCCGAGGCATCTGACAGAACAGGTCCTGTGAAGCAGATCGAAATTATTCATGTACGAGGACTTCAGTAGCAGTGGTCCCCCTAGCGCACTCATATCGCTCATTGTGGACCCTTCCACTTATGGGAATGCCCTTGTTTTTGGACTATCAATGGTGACATCGTCCTGGGCATCTAAATTAGGTTGCCCCTCTCCCCTCCTTGTCCGGCACTCGTAGGCTTAAAATCGCCCTCTTCACCTAAGACAGGTCGAAACGTCGACGCATCTCCCCAGCGAAGGCCTGCTCCATAATTTATCTCCCCACTAAAATTGGATGTTGCATCTATGCACTCAAGAGTAATGTAAATAGGTTACAAAAGACTGTGGACAGGCCTATGAAAACTGGTTCTTGTATAGACCAGTGCCCTCAACAATAAGGAACATTGTGTATCTTTGAACTCCTTGATTTCTCTGCGAATTTCTGCATTTTTCGACGTTTGCGATCACAATTTGGAATGATACATATGGCCCTATATTTCTGAAAAAGGTTTTTGAGCTGAACAGAATGGCTGTTTCTCTGTTAGGCTCCGCAAGAAAAGTACATCACTGAAATGTCATATATACTCCCTGCATGGTAGAATTGGGATTAAAGAAAAGATAACTTTGACTGTTTCTGAAGTAGGGTCAGGATTAGGCAGTTAACTGCTAAACCAATTCACAAACAGGTCCAGAGTTCATTTTACCTGGACCGTAGAAGTGTCACAAATACCACCACATTAACTTCCCGTTCAAAAGTGATTTGTCACGATTTTTCCACATTCAATAACAAATCTCTGCCCCTGAACCCTACTCTAACAAAGTAAGTCTTGATAACAACTACCTCAGAAGCAGCAAACGTGATCGGAAGGCAATTATAGTTTAAAACATTACTGATGGTATACTTCATTTGAGTCCTCACTCACTAAAACCCTTTCCAGTTTCTAGCCATTTTGACAACAAACGCCAATCCTGACCTACCTGAAGTTCAGCACACTATTTCAACAATTAAAACATCCACAAACATTGGGCAAAGCATTTAAATTGAGATGTTCTTTTCAAATATGTATTCAAATTACTAAAACCACCATATAGTGCAGATGCTGCGCATCTAATCAGATCATAATCTGAGTTTTTGAGTAATCAAATCTTGATGAAATGAAAACATTTGGTCTTTGCTTATGCCTCTGCTCATTAAGCATATGGACAATGAAATACAACCTAGTGTTAGCAACAGATGGAATTAGATTTTAGGAGCAATACTCTGTGGACTAATCGCTGAATCTAGACTTATGGGTCACAATATGGACTCCCGGTAGAAATACCTTAAGCATCCACTGAACAGAGAACAATGGCAGAAGTACTAATAGGAAATGTAAATAAGACAGTTATAAGTGAGGCGCCTGCAAATAATCAGTCTGTGCTACATATCACACATGGTCACTATTATTAGAATAGTTAACGGTTTCACAATATTCCCACATTCTTGAATTGAAGGACAGAACATGAAAACAACCTCAGTGTTAGATGTGGCATCTTTGGCGTGGTTTCCCCTGACTTTTTGCCCTTGCCTCTGTAGTGGAGATGGGTTTTTATGTACACACATTGCTATGTTAACATAAGCGTTTTAGAAACTAAACGCTATCTTGCCACTTTGCTGCTTTTGCACACGACACTACAGGTAGCTGTTATTACAAGTAAAACTGCTTGCTTGCTTTTTCTTCACATGAGACCGGTCTGTTGTTCACATCCCTAGACGTGCACCGCGACCTTAGTCTGAACTCTGTGTGCAGAAGCCGTCAAAGTCAAATAACAATGTATGCTGTTGAATTCAGGTTGATCGGCCCACGCTCTAGACACAACACGCACACAGCTGCAAATATCTGAAACTCGTGCGCCTTTAATACTGCATTTGCATGAATGATTCAGGCACTTGGAGAAAACCTTTCCAGACACAGAGAGCAGAGCTGATCCTGTGATGTGATTCACCTAAGCTGATCTTTGAGGTATGGGGTTCCCCATTCAAACCTAGAGACATTCTACTAGTTTATAAAACTAGTTTACTAATGAAGGGAGGGTGGTTCACAAAGTATTATAGGACTTGTTTTCCACTATCATTTCTAATATGATTTCTCCCTTCATTGTCTATGGTATTGTAACAATGCTGATGGTTTTATTTTTAATCATTTGCCTGCTTGTATTAGCCAAAGTACTGCACCTTAGAGCACGTAGTTAAAAATAAACATTTTAAACTTTTCCGTGTCTCTGATTACTCCTGTTGTGGACTGATATGAGAATAACAACAAAAAGGTGTTTCTGATTCCCACCATTCCTGAAAGTACTCTAAGTCTCATGTTCTGGGTTGTCTAATCATTGGTAGCTTCGAAATGATACAGAGAACGAATGAGACACTGATGCTAGTCGGATAGGGGTTCTGGGTACTGAGGTGAGTTTTTTGGTACACCACAGGTCCTGGTTTCTTGTGCATAGTTCTGTGCATGAGCAGAATACCTGCAACACCTCCTGTATTTTTTTAACGCTGTGCTGGATTTTGTTTTTGCTGGTTTAGATGCTTTGGGCACTTTGCCACTGCTGACCAGTGTCAAAGTGCAAGTGCTCCCTGGGTAAATTGTTATTGTGATTGGTTATCCATGATTGGCAGATTTCTTTCATCAATAGGTCCCTAGTAAAGTGCACTGAGTGTGCCAGGGCTGGTGATTCAAATGTTACTAGTGGGCCTGGAGCACTGATTGTGCCACCCACATGAGTAGCTCTAAAATGGTATCTCAGGCTGACCACCGCAGTGCCTGTGCGCAGTCGCTAACTGCCATGCTGACCTGGCCAGTGTCCCCACTGGCCAGGCCTAACCCTTCCCTTTCTGTACACATTGGACACCCCGCTGGAAGGCCCAAGGTACCCCCTGGGCAGGGTGCAGTGTATGTGAAAGGTAGAGCATGTACTAGTGTGGGTGACATGCTCTGATAGCGAAATACTGCCAATTTCATTTTTCACTATTGAATGGCCATCTTGCCCATAGGACAGAATGGGGGATGCTGTGTCCCATGTGTACCTGCATATCTCCCCATAGGAGGATGATGGAAAATTAAAGTCTGGTATCCCTGAACTCAGAATTTAACAACCCATCTTTTAGGAAGGATGGTTTTTAAATCCTGTGTTTGAAAACAGCACATTTAGAAAGTGACTGTTTTCTTGTCTAATCTTTCTGTGTGCCTCTGCCTGTTTGTGAATTGACTGTCTGGTTTGTGAGTGACGGGCTGGGGTGGCTCCAGGAGGCTGGGTGAGTCAGCACTGGGCTGAATAGCTCCATCTGCATCTTGAGTGGTGGGAGAGGATATCACCTGGGCCTGAATAGGGCTGTGCCTGCCTTCCACAATGCTGGCTCCACCTCCTGCTGGGCGGCTGATGACCTGCCCCTCTCTCTCAAAAGAAGAAGGTGTCCACTGGCAGGAGACACCCAGAACTGGTTTTGACCGGGCTCAGAGCCCTCCTGCACAAAGGGATCAAATACTTTTTGGGGTATAACTATAGGACCCCAAACCCCTGAACTTTAGATCATCCTGGAATCAAGAAGGAACCTCTGCCAAGGAGAAAAGCTTGAAGACTGAAGAGGAAGGACTGACCTGCTGTGTGTTTGTGGACTGACCTGCAGTTGCTATTCTGCCAAGGAGATGGGAAGGACTTTGCAGTTGCTGTGTCCCCTGCTTGAAAAGATCTCCAAGGGCCTCAGGAGAGCTGGCCTCCTGTTAAGAAATCCCAGGAACAAAAGAACTTCACCCCCAGCTTACCCCTGAACTCTGCGGTGTGGGTTCTGACCTGCCTAGAGTGCTTGATCCAGTTGTGGGGCCTCTGGAGGTTGTTTCCTGCTGTTTGGGGAGCTGGTAAAGGAGAAGAGAAGAAAATCTACAATTGGCACGCATCACTTGCTTGCGGAGCGCATCGTCGACAGTGCAAGAAGATTCCTGTCACCGCGAAGATCGTCGCAGCGCCTGTTGCTGCTGCAAAAACCAACGCGTCGCTCGCTTGCGGAGCACATCGCCCCGGTGTGAGAAGATTCCTGTCACTGCGAACATCGTCACAGAACCTGTCGCCGCTGCGAGAACCGACGCACCGCTTGCCTGTGGAACGCATCATCGACAGCGAGAGAAGAAACCCGTCGCTGCGAACATTGGTGCAGAGCCCATCGCCGACGCATTGAGGGGCCGCGTCTGAAGAGGATCAACGGTGCGCCGCGCATTGACGCTGCACCGAAGATCGCAGCCACCCCAAAGATCATCGCATCGTACCTGTGCAAACCGCTTCCCACCGGAGAACCTGCAAACCGGACTCCATACAAGGTATCGCATCGCTCCCCCTACAGACCAGATTCGACGCAACCCGCCCGCTGCGTGCAGTGGGGCTGTCGCATCGCCTCCCCATGGTCTCAGGAGTGACGCATAAGCTTGTTTTCTGACGCTGCAGCTGCTGTTTGGGAACTTTTGTCGCATCTACAGGTAATTTGGGCCAAGAGTGACGCACTGTGGATTATTTTGGGGCAAACCCATGAACTCTTTTTAAAATTTTATTTTGGAACAGAGTAAGTTGGATTTTTGCCATTTTGGTCTTGTGTAGTCTAGATAAAAATACTTTTTTTTTCTAAATTTGTGGTGTTTTCACTGTGTTACTGTGAGTGTTGGTACAAATACTTTACACATTACCTTTGATAAGCCTGTCTGCTCGTGCCAAGCTACCAAGGAGGTGAGCAGAGGTTATCCAAAGAGTGTATCCCCCTTACCCTGACTAGAAGCAAGGGTCCCTATTTGGACAGTGGTACCTACCTCTGCCAACTAGAGACCCCCAGATCTAACACTCAGCATTACAAAAAAGTCCAATACAGTTCAAAATGCACTGTTGTAGCAAGACATTATATCACCTGCAACCACTGTACTGTATTCAATAAATGAGGAATGGCATAGATATAAGGTAGAGTATGTTCAAGTAACCGTGTACCTGATTGACTGTGTGCACAGCTGTGTATATATATATATCAAATTTTACATAAAACCTTTTCACTTCTATAACATAAATCACAAACAAGTATTCGCTCTTACTTTGTATTTCTTACTTTTTACATTCTTTTCAATTTACATTGTGAAAACATGAAAAACCTCATGAAATCGTTCCATTAACATTATTTTTGAAACTGTACAATAAAAATACAAAAACAGAATAGTTGTACACATAAAAAAATTGTTTTAACGTGACTCTGTTTTTATCCTTGTAGCCCTATGTATTTCGGGACACAACGCCCCTTTCTCAGGGGCCTCTAAAATAAATTTAAAAAACATATCCTTTACAGCGCTACCAATCTCTAACTGCACCATCGTGATTCATAATAACAGTGCTACAATCTCAATGGTAGTTCTAAAAAAGCCCAAAGTCCTCCGGGTGCATAGCATGCCATCCAATTTTAAGTTCTACTTTGCCCAAGTACCAGTGGAATCCCAAGATTTCCATTCATATGTATTTACTCATAGATAGAAGGTAACCTGGGGAAAATGGCTCAACAGTTTCTTGGGAGAAAGAAGCTAAGGAGGACCATGCATGTTCACCTTTTGATGTTCAACATGCTCAGTTGTATCCATCGCTTTGCTGTAGTAAGAATCCACAGTATACACCTTCTCTGGCTGGGGAAAGTCATTTATGCTCATTTGCATTTTATGTTCATAGTTCAGGACAACGTGAAGGCACTGGCGTAGTGAGGGTACAGGGCCCATCTGTGCTATGAACGCTTGGTGATTGCACTTCACAAAGGCACAGATGTATTTCTCTGCCTTCTCAGTAATCTCACCTCGCTGGAGCCACTGGTTTCTGAGTCGGTGCCATGTCTCTGTGTAATACTGGCACACCCTACTTCAAGTCTGTTCGACCTGACCACTGTGCACTTTAGCTAATGCTAATGCAGTGTCACATTAGAAAAATACACAATATTCAACAATGATTTAAAACAATATATTCACTTCATTTAACCAAAATTATTCAAAAGATTTCTAAATCATGGCTCAAAAAATCCATTTAATGTTCAGATATTCACATATTCATACTGAACAAACAACATATTAGTAGTCAATTTGTCAATGATTTGTGCATTGCCCAATGCATTTCGGGCTGTTGGCCCTTCTTCGTGGGCTTCAATCTGAAACATACCCAAAAACATTTTTTACATGAATAATGTACCAAACACTATCTGTAAAAAGAAGAAAATTGTTTAAATAATTGTCAAATGAAATTAAATTCAATATGACTTGAAAATCATCAAGGGCTCTACTCCCAGATTTGAACTTCCCCAAGCCAAATCATTTTGTCTTTTACGATGATAAATGAAGCAGAAAGACATATAACAGAAGAAAAAAAATGTGTAAAGAGAAAGAAAGAAACCACTTCCAGCCACCGTGTGAACACACTGTAAGTACCATCAATATATTTTCCATGGCACCCTTGTGCCCAATTCGCCACATCCCAAACACGAGAAACTACTACTCACTTATGTCTTAGACTCTCAATGAATACTGTAGGTAAAAACATGACCATTAGTAGAGAAAAACTGACCATTGTTGTAAAAAAAGCTATCGCCATTGAACTTTAGGTGAAAACCGTCACGATAAACACACCTATTGCTGTATCAGAATCTGCAATCTGTGATGAAGTGCTGCCTCTCAGAACCCCAGGATACTGGTTACAAACTGTTAAAAGTCAAGAAAAACAATCGTATGACTACCTCCGAATGCTATCAAATAAAGACCCTCCAACCTATCTGAAGCATATCCGCTTACCTACACCTTGGATTTAAACGCGTATCCGAGCCTTGCCGGTAAGCTGTTGAAAGTTCCCACACTACACTCTGTATATCTACACACGTGTTACGTAACTCGATCACGCAATCGCGTGAAGTCATAAACATCAAAAGAGGACGACTCTGATGACACTAGCTTCCGGGTGGATGAAACGCCGTATACATGGTGATCATTAAAATAAACAACAGACTTCAATACTGGTACAACTTCGGGTTGAAGCAACCAAAATAAATACACTACGCTGATCAGAGTCTCACTTACTATCTGAAACTAAAAACACCTAAATGATTGTTCAACCAATTTCAACTTAACCTCCGCGATCCCAAAAGGACAAAATCAACTCACGTCCAAAAATATTCAATCATAAAAAACGTGCACATAAAAGACTCAAACCAAAAATAATGAAGAATGTGTAGTATATATCAAAAAGAAGAAAAATGAAAAATTTGTAATATACAAAAAGAGGAGTTAAGGAGGCATGGTATTAAAAGTTAAACCAACATGTCGGTTTTATATATGAAAAGTCGTAGGCTAGAACCTCAAAATGCTGATCATAGAAAACATCCATAGTCTATTCTTTCATTGAGACCCCTGGGGTCTTGTGTGAATTGGGCTATGCTGTGTCTGGCTTCTACCCAATGAACAGCAAGACTACTTGATTTGTTTTGAGTTCTTATTGTACTTTTGTGCTCAGACATGCGTGTTTTGACCTTTCTTTCAGTCTTTCCTATGTATAGGAGTCCACAAGGACATTTAATGCAATAAATGATGTTATAAGAGTTGCAATCCGAATTGTGGAATAGCTTAATGGATTCACCAGTATGTGGGTGTTGCAACGTATTTCCAAGGATGACACTATTACAATGTACACAGTTAGCACACTTCCTTGTACCTCGAAATTCCTGGAGATTAGATGTTCTGGGACTCATCATTAATAATTCTTTCAAATTCTTAGATCATTGATAAGCATGTAGGGGTTTGTATTGAAATATTCCATTGAAATCTGGTTCACATTGTAGAAGTTCCCAATGGCGATTGATGATGGTTTTAATTTTTTTGGAGCTAGTTGAAAATTTTGAGACAAATACTTGTCGGGTCTCTGAAATTTTAGGTTGTTTCTTCAATAATTCACTTCTTGTTTTATGGGACACTTTTTCATCTGCCTGTTCCAAAATCTCCTCTGGGTAGCCTCTGGTTATATATTTTTGCCGTTGGATCAATAAATGTTTATTAGTTGTGTCTGTGTCAGAACAGATCCATTTGATGTGCAAAGATTGTGAATATGGTAAGTTTTGTCTGAGGTTTTGTGGGTGAAAACTGTGAAACATTAAAGCGTTGTTTCTATCTGTTTCTTTCCTAAAAATTTCTGTTTGAATATCAGAACCATTGATTGAAATTTGAACATCAAGAAATGTGATCGAGGTTTCACTGATGTTGTGCGTAAACTGGATATGATCATTTTAGGTGTTCAGTTGAATTAGTCTATTCTCCAAAGCTTCTTGACTGCTGGTCCACATTCTGAAGATGTCACAGATGAATCTACAATACAGTAGAAGATGTTCTTTGCAATCTTGATTATTCAGCAAAAAATCCGCTTCGAATTTGCCCATAAAAGTATTCGCGTATGCAGGGGTCCCCGCAAAGCCCATCGAAGTCCCCATCTGTTGAAGGTAAAAGCCTTCTTCCCGTTGGAAGTAGCTGTGGTGTAGACAAAAGTGCAGGAGTTCTAACAGAAAAACTTTTTCTGCCTTAACAGTGGGTTGGCTCAAAAGTGCCCACTACACCTCTTCCACACCTCCTAAATGAGGAATCGAAGCATACAATGATTTTACATCAAAAGTACATAATAAGGTCTTGCGATCTAGTTTAACTTGCTGTAGTTTTAACAAGAAATCTGTAGTATCCTTCACGTATGATGTCCAGTTTTGTACAAATGGTTGGAGAAAGTAATCAAGATATTGGCCCAAAGGCTCAAAAATTGTACCACATCCTGTAACGATTGGTCTTAGAGGAAGATTCAGAAGATCTTTGTTTGGTATGTTTTAGATTGAAGCCCCCGAAGAAGGGCCAACAGCCCGAAACGCATTGGGCAATGTACAATTCATTGAAAAATTGACTACTAATATGTTGTTTGTTCAGTATGAATATGTGAATATCTGAACAATAAATGGATTTTTTGAGCCATGATTTAGAAATCTTTTGAATAATTTTGTTTAAATGAAGTGAAAATATTGTTGAATATTGTGTATTTTTCTAATGTGACACTGCATTAGCATTAGCTAAAGTGCACAGTGGTCAGGTTGAACAGACTTGAAGTAGGGTGTACTATTCAGACGTGTCAGGCAGCACGTATCCCACCGTAGCACGCTCACGGATAAAGTATAAAAGGAAGTCTAATTTTCCAACATATTGTAAACTTAAAAAGGTGTGCTTCACTTATTTAGTCTGTGTAATACTGGATCAACTCTGCTGGACAAAGGACCTTTAGGTCACTCAAGCATTTCTCATAGACTTCTGTCAACTTTGCGTGAGTGAGAACAGTAAGGCAGCTTTTAACCCGGTCTTCTACGGTGACATCGGAAGGGGTGATTTTGAGTTGAAGACATTGCACGAGTGAAGGCACACAGTAATGGATTACAGCACGGGGCAGAAGAGCCTCCAGACACCCTGGCACCTGAATCCCTGGATGCACAGTTACACGTTCCACCATGCTACTCATGCACGGCATTATCTGAAAAACTGACACCATAATAAATCCTAAAAAATCCAAATTGTTTTTCTTTGCAATGCAGTGGCCGCATACATTCCACCCAGAATTGTCTCCATCACAAAAGACAGTGTACAGATCAAAGCCAGGGCTAAAATCAGGGAAAAAGTCTACGTAGAGATGACCAGAAAAGATACAGGCAACGTCCTACATGCCAGATGTCATTATGAAGATGCTCTTCACCAGAAACTTGTCTTCCACAAACACTAGCTTGATCCGTGCCTTCGGGTCTGAATTGAAAAGGGACTATAATTCAGAGAGGACTTGTGTGGGGTCCTCAAAAGTGCTGGAACAAAAACGCAAAAGCTGCTCTAAATCTGCGTGCTCCCAAAACTTCCTGGAGATGTTGTTTGCAATATATGCTGGCAGGCCAACATGAGCAGATAGCCTGCTCCTCTTTGGGGAGGGAGAATCAATTGTATTTAAAGAATCATGGCTGTGCTGGAAGCTCTTTCAGCAACCACAAGCCTGTCTTTCTGTCGACCCAATTTCAACTTGAAAGCCGGACAATTCTTCCTGGATGAAAATCAGAAAACATAAATCAGTTACTAAGATAGCTTTCATGCTGACAAACAAGCATTCTCTCCAATAAATTACAGCTCAAAAACATAAGCCATAACACCATAAAAAAATGTATTCATGAGTATTCGCCTAATCATTACATGGACAGATTCATCTTGACACTTCCAAATTAATGCAATGTTAGAGTTACATGAAAATCTCACATTCCTTGCAATATAATGAAAGAATGAACATTGGTGGGTTGTAGGGCAAAACCTCAATGTTTCCAAGTAGTACAGAACATATGGTTAATTCTGACAGTCTTGAGGGTGTTAATAGCCAGTATTGAATATTATAGTTTATAGAAAATATGAGGCTCCACAAAAAATTGATTTACAATTATTTGTGTATTAGAATGAATTTATCACTCGTTTATTGCGGAGTTTCACAATGTTATGTGAGTTCATAATTCTTTTTAAACAAAGAACACGCTTCAGCTAGGCCTATTTTTCTTAGCTCAGTAGAAACTCACCTCAAAGTTAATAGCCACAACATTTCTAAAAAACAAATAAGGGCTTAGTACCTAGATATTCATGGTTTTGATTTTTAGGAAAAAAATGATGTTCAAGTTAATTACCTTCTGTGATGTATTTTCTAGTAGAGACTCTGAGGATTCCTTACCTTAAATATTCCCCACGTATTAGACTGGATCCTGAAAATCTTGAGCAGTACCTCTGCAAGCTTGTAGGTGGCAGCGACTGCTATAGCACCACCCCAGCATGCTGAAGCCAGTTTCTTTTGTGACATATTCCACGTCCACAAATGCAGAGCCACATCAGAATAGTTGTGACCAATGTGCTGAATCTTTAAAATACCTTCAGGAGGAGGACTCAAGTTTACAGAGTAGGGAGGGAGGGAGGGTCTGTAAGCAATCTCCAGTTAGATGGCATCTCAACCAGAAAAAAGCCATTATCAAAGGTAAATAACCTTTTTTTCTGGAAGAAGATTCCAACCATAGGATAGATACCACAGTAATAATGTCCCCGCAGGAGGGACTGCAAACTGGCTGAAACCAAAAAATCCAGCAGGACAGTGTAGGCAAAATGCCCATCTTGATGGACCTGACTATCCAACCAATAGTGCTTTGTGAATATATGGAGGGACGCCTACACTGTCGCCTGGCAAAGGACAGGCATCTCGCGTGCCAACATAGTAGTTGCAGCCTTTGCTCTGATGGAGTGGACACTCAAGCCTTCTGGAGGCTGCTTTCTCACCAATGCTTGGCAAATTTTTATGCAGAGTATAATCCATCGAGAGATGGTGTTTTTCTGCACTTTCTTGCCCTACTTTGCCCGAGTGAATGCAATGAAAAGCTGATCTTTCAGTCAGTATTCTTTGGTACAGTTGATATAATAACGAAGTCCTCTCTTTGGATCCAAATGATGCTATCTTAGGTAGAAAGGAGGTATGCGTTGGAAGAACCAGTTTGTCCTGTGGAAGGTAGTATAAGGTGGGGGAACATAGAGGGCATGAAGCTCGCTGACCCTCCAAGCTGATGTAATGGCAACCAAAAAGACCATCCTAAAGGTCACAGAAGTCTAATAGGACAGCTATGCATGAGTTCCAAGACAGAAAACATCAAGTAGGGCAAGACCAAATTCAAATCCTACTAGGATATAATGAAAGGGGGAGGTGGAAACGTGCAGAAAATCTTTTAAGAAACAAATCATGACAGGTGGCTTGAACAAGGACAGCTGATCTGGTAATCATAAAAAAAAGCAGAGAAATACCCCTTAACACTGCCCAGTGCTAGGCCTTGCCGGGCCAAAAACTCTGCAAACACCACCACCACCGCATACAGTTTGGAATGATGTAGGTTAACATGCTGGGTGGAACACCAAGCCACAAATTTGTCCCAGTGGTAGGCGTATACAGATTTTGCAGAGAGAAGTCTGGGTGTCAGATTAACAATGATAGGAATACATATCAAACACAAAGTTGTTGCTGCTCAATCTCCAAGCAGGAATATGGAGCGTGGGTAGATTCGGGTGCAGGATCCTGCCCTGCTGCTGTGACAGAAGATCCTCCTGAACAGGCAACCTGATCAAAGGACGGATGCTCCTGCCCAGGAGCTCAAGAAACCATACTTTCGGTGCTCAGTTCGGAGCCACTAGGAGACTTGGACCTAGTTGGTCATGATCTTCTTGAGGACTCGAGCAGGAGCAGTATCATGCTTACAGAAGTCCCGAGTTCCAATGAAAGCGGAATGAGTCTTAGAAAAAGAGCTGCTTTGAAAACTCCAAAACGCAGAAGAGCTGACACTGTGAGTTCTCCTTAGTGGTGCATAGATCGAGCCAAGGTTGGCCCACTTCACGGAAGAGACCTTGCACCACCTCCAGGTGTAGATGCCATTCGTGGTCCACAAGGCTTCAACAGCTGAGTTTGTTTGCCCTGGTGTTTAGAGATCCTGCCAGGTGTTCTATGGCCAGGAAGATGACCTGAAATTCCTACCATGTCCAGAGGTCCCCATAGCGGTGGTTTTGTCTATGAACACCTGAACCAGTGTCCCCTTTAAGGGTGGTAGGAAGGCTTTAAAAACCAAGCAGATACCCCGTAGATCCAGCAGGTTGATGTGGAGCCAGGTCTCTGCCAGAGACCAGATAACTCTGACCTCCACCTCCCCCAGGTGGCCACAGCAGCCACAAAATGATGCATCAGTCACAACTACCAATTCTGGGAAGAAATGTGAGAGGTGTCTGCCGCTGACCAAATCTAGATTCAGTAACCACCACTGCAAAACTCTTGCAGTCTCCTAAGAAATCTTGGCACAATAAGAGACATTCCCCCTGATGTGCTCACTGGGACTTTAGATCCCCCTGCACAACCCACATTGCCATCTGGTGTGCCTCATCAGCAGAATGCAGGAGGAATGTTCTGGACTCTTCACGCCGGGTGGTAGCTGCAAAATATCACAGTTTCCAGAATTTTTTCAATGAAAGGGAGCATTTGAGAATAAGTCAGGTGGGACTTCGGCAAGTTGATAGTGAACCCCAACAAATGTAGAAGGTTTGCCACTGGAGGTGGGTGATGACTGCTTAGGGTGAGCATACCTTTAACAGCCAGTCATCATGGTAGGGAAAGGCTAGGACACCGACTTCCGAAGATAAGCAGCAACCACTTCCATCTCTTTCGTGAACACTAGAGGTACACTGTTGAAATCAAAGCGGAGCACAGCAAACTGAAAATGCTACGAGCCCACAGTGAACCGCAGGTGATGTGTGTGGACCTGCAGGACAGGATATGAAAGTAAGCATCCTGCAGGTCCAACACTACCATCCAGTTTCCAGGGTCTAGGGCAGAAAGGACCTGGGCAAGAGTGAGCACCTTGAGGCTGTCTTTTCTCAGTAAGCTATTGAAAGGGCAACGGTCTAGAATAGAGAGGAGGCCCCTGTCCTTTTTTGGCAACAGAAAGTACCAAACGTAGCAACCACAACCTACTTATGATTTTGGCACCATCTTGATGACTCCTTTGGCCAAAAGAGCTTTCACTTCCTGATGCAAAAAGGACCAGTGGCCCCACAGAACAGCTGCTGTACCAATGGTGGCATGGGCGGCGAACTTTCCTGGAATGGAATGGCATAGTCCCACTGAACAATCTGTAACACCCACTCATCTGTGGTGAAAGCCTGCAACTCCAGTTAAAAGTGTCGGATTCTGCCTCCCACTGGATGGTAGGTCACCGAGGAGGGTGCACTAAAGAGTTTGCGGCAGGGCAGCAGCCACAGGGGTGGAGAACTGGGTGGCATGGTGTCCATGGTGACCAGGCTGTCTGAGGGAACGTCTGTCATGGCCATGAAAAGGCTGGGAAACTTGCTGGGCTTGTGGGAATGGTTGATACTGGAGAAGGGACTGAAGCCCTATACCATGGAGAAAGTATGAATGCAGCTGGCGGGCATATAAGCCCAAAGAGCAAGCCATGATCCTGCTGTCTTCAAAGTGCTCTAGCGCTGTATCAGCCTTGTCACCAAATAGGCGAGAGGCATCAAAGGACATGCTCATGAGACTTGCCAGGCCATCCCCAGTTAAGGGTGCTAACTGCAACCAAGCGTGATGCCGAAGAGTGTTCGTGGAGCCTATTGCTCTGATGAGTGAGTCCGAGGTATCCAGCCCACACCTGATAATGAACTTCATAGCATCCCAGCCATCAATCATGGCTTGTGTGAAAATCACAGCCTCCGCCAGGACCATGGGCAGCACCCGTGTCACCGAATCCCACAGACCATGTAAGTAACAGTGCAAAACCAAGCGGTATTAATAGTGGAAGAGAAGATATTCTTACCAAAAGTCGCTAAACTTTTGGACTCCCTATCTGGAGGAAAAGTAGGAAAGGCGCTAGGTTTGATTTTGGCTGCTGAAGACTGCACCACTAAACTCTTGGGGTGGGGTGCTGGCAGTTGACTGGGACCCCAGAACAAGGTCTGGGACTGGCCACCAGGAGGATATACATGAAGGCTTCATTAAATATGAGCAGGGGGATCCACATTACTTTGCTCCGGCTGAAGCATCTCTGTTAAAAAAAATTGTCTTAACCTCCACTGGCCGGAGCTGGAGATCAAGGATCTCACCTGCCCTCCTCATGACCATTGTAAAGGACATACTCTCCTCAGTGGCTGGACCAGGAGGAGAGACCAAACCAGAGTCTGGAGAGGTGTATAGCCTGGCGTAACCCAACTCCTCATACCAGTTCACCTCAGGGAGGACAGAGCTATATCATCAGTGGGGTCAAAGAACCACATACTCTGCTTTCTTTTTACATTCTGGCCCACCAAAGGAAAGGGGAATGGTATGAGAGCCTGGAGGCTACCAGGGTCCGGTCCTCACAAGTCTATACTTCAAGCAGGGCCATTGCAATACCATCTCTAAGTCGGACAAGACAAATGTTCACCAACTTCGTGCAGGAACGGATCCAGAGGGTCCAAATGGCTTTGGGGTAGGATCCACCAACGATAACACAGGGGGGCTCCTCTCTGATTCTTGGGGCCAGGAGATGTACCAGAGGGAGTCGGCTTCCCAAAGATGTGGGCCATGATGTCGTAAAGCTCCTTCAGTTGGGCAAGAGTCGCTCTGGCTCCAGGAAACTTTGAGAGGTGTGGATTAGTGGTTGGTGCCAGGGATTCAGGTGAAGTGCGGAAGCCTAGAGGCATGGAGGTGTACCGGCGCCCCTTCTGGGGACTTGGAGGGGAGTGGCAAAGTGAATAGACACTTTGACTACTTCTTCTTTGGCTTGAGGACGACTGATCGCAGGAACAGCTCCGGGAGTGGGCTCGAGATAATCTGCGAGACCAAGAATGCCCTAGAGACCAGGCGCAATGTGGGATCTTCTGTTTCCACACTGCAAGGTACTATGGGGCAGATTTATGAGCCCCTGGCGCCTCATTTACGCCGCAGTTGCGTCACTTTTGTGACGCAGCGGCGGCGCAAATCCTGCGCCATGCTGCGGGGTATTTACAACGTGACGCATCTGGGAGATGCGTCACGTTGTAAAGCCCTGCGCCAGCAGTAGGCGTACCTGTGCAGGGGGGGGCGTTCCATCGCAGGAACGCCTCCTAAAAGTGGCTGAGTGAAATCTACAAGATTTCACTCAGTCACTTTTGAGCCCATGCTGTGTCAAAACCCTGCGCCTGCTTGAAGCAGGCATAAGGATTGACGCAGCATTGTAATGATAGGGCACCCCCGAGCCTTGCTGGAGCTGCGTCGCGCTTTTCCGACAGGAGATGCGTCACGCATCTGCCCATCCGAGTGCCACGGTGCGCCGCATTGTAAATGCGGCGCATCAATGGTGGCGCATGGGTGGGCAGATGCGTTGCAACTCTTCTGGCGCATCTCTGCTGATTAGCATCATGAAGGCTGTTTTTGTTGCCTCCACATCCCCCTTAATAATACATTCGGTAGTTTCGAATAGCTCACCTCGCCCTAAGCTTAAAAAACCTTTCCTGATATATTTCAGCCGGGGTACAGCAGATAAGTTATCCATAGAGAAGCAATCTTTTAAGATCATGTGCGTTAGGGGGATATCTGGGTTTAACCATAGTTTTAACCAGCAAATCAGTGGTCGCAGGGAAAAAATATCATTGATATACTGTACCCCCAACTCCTCATGAACAGCTAAATTAGATGTACCTTGTGGGAGACACAGTAAGCGTTTCAGGAAAGTATTCTCCACAATCTGTAACCGCTCACTCGAGCTATACCCCCAAATTTCACTTCCAAAAGATGTCACAGCCACTGATTTGGCATTATATAATTGCAACATTGCACCAGTAGGCTTTTTCCCCAGTTTCGAGGCAAAATTAAAGATAGCTGCGTTCACCCTAGTAAAGTCCCCTTTCTTTTTCAGAATGTACGGGCCCCAATTCAGTTTGTTGTCAAAAAGGACACTGAGATAGGAGAACGTGCTAGAAATGGGAATCTTTTCATTGCCCACATTAAATTGAAAACTCTTTTTTGGGGTTTGGCCTACCTGCATAATGAATGATTTGGAGTTATTTATTGTGAGATCCCTGTCTGACATAAAAGATTTAAAAAGCAGTTAAGAGTGCTTGGAGACCTCTTTCAGTCCTATATATAAGGACCGCATCGTCCGCATATAGTAGGACCGGGATACCCCGGTGCCCCACTCTGGGACAATCGGCCCCTTCTTCCTGCAAAAAACTATCTAAGTCATTAATATAAAAATTAAACAAAAAGGGGGCCAGTATACAACCTTGTCGGACTCCCCTTTTGATTTTAAAGTCCTTTGTTACGCTCAGATCCTGAGAAAATCTAACATTTGCTCTGGTGGATCTATGTAGATCTTCTAAAAAATCAACAATGCCTCCATCAACCCCCTTTGCCGTCATGGACTGCCAGAGCTTCTTCCTGTTCACACAGTCAAAAGCTGAGGACAAGTCCATGAAGGCTAGGTGGACATTCCCCTTATAAACCACTGTATATTTACTTAAAATCAAGTATAAGTTCAGACATTGAGTGGTCGTGGATCGGCCTCTACAAAACCCATACTGTGAGTCGGACATGATATTATTGTCCTCTACCCAAGAGGTGAGCCTTTGCAGGAGGACCCTACCCATTACTTTGACCATGGAGTCTAGAAGTGAATTAGGTCTGTAGCAGTGTGGACTGCTTTTATCCCCTTTTTTAAAGACAGATATTATAGTTGAAGTCCCCCAAAACTGAGGGCAACCTAGTTGAACCGCGGCGTTAAAGACCGATTCCAAAATTGGTGCCCAGAAAGAGGGGTCAGTCTTGAATAGATCGGGAGGGATCCCATCGGGACCAGGAGCTTTACCGGCTATTAAGCCTACAATACCTTCCATTATTTCACCCCTCCCAAACCTGAGCTTCTTAATGTTAAAACCAAATACAAATCTATCATCCTCTTCATAGGGGCAGGCCTACATCTGCTCAAAATGGGCCTCCCATTCCTCCTTCGTTATATAACATTCAAGACCTGCTCCTATCTCCTGGGCAAGAAATGTTTTTTTTAATATACCCCAGAACTTTGAGCTGTCCTTGAGTGTTTCAGGGTCCAATAACTCATTCCAAGCCTCAGCCCTTAAAACTTCCTTACGTGTAGCTAATGCTATTGTATAATCCCTACGACAAGTTGTTACATCAGCTTGCACTCTGGGTCTAGAAGCAAGAGCAACCCTCAAACTTCTTACTGTTTTTAAACACTGCTGATCAAACCATTTTGGGCCCACTTGTATCTGTTTCTTGGCTGGTACTGTCAACAAGTCAGTAACCTTATCTATAACAGTCTGGAAAGCCACTAGAACCTTCGTATGTTGATGTCCCCCCTGTGTGCAGATGACTATTTCATCTGCACATACAGATTTTATATCATTGTAGAACAGTTCCGGGATTACTTGAGACCATCTAAGTCTTCGCTTCCCATCAGCCATGCTGAGAATCCCCCGTTTGGGGTTTGATCCTAGCTTCGTTACCCAGGGACTGGTTAAGTAAAGTAAGAGTGGGTTATGATCACTATGTTCACTCTCGACAATTTGGAAGCAGTGTACAAAGTTTTGCATAAAAGATGTAATCAGCACAAAGTCAATAAAAGTCCCCTTCCCATGGTCCTTAAAAGTAGGCACCACAAAACGTATATTTGGGTCCGTCAGAGCCATGGTTGATGTCATGTCGAGGTCATTAATCATATCATTTAACAACTCCCCTTCAATTGAATGCTCATAATGGAAGCCTTGAGTTCTTGGACAGCACAACTCAGAAATACTTGTGGCTAAGGGATTGCCGCAGGGATGAACATTAAAATCACCTACAACCATGAGATTATGTAGAGTATGTCTCATAGAGTTATTAATAAAACTATTCAGAGCAGTTATGTGATTTTGATCGGAGCATGTAGAAACTGAATTATAAAAATTAATCAGACCAACCATACAATTCCCACTTTGCAGAGTTAATGCAAGAATACCCAAATCGGCGGAAGATACAACACGAACTTTGCATGTCAGCGCTACAGAAACGTAAATGACCAATACCCCCTTTGGTCTCTCTCTGTTAGATACAATTGCTGGTACAAAATATGCCTTATATCTCTCTAGAAGAAAATTACATTCAGTCAACCAAGTTTTCTGCAGACAAATTATCATAAATTGTCTGACAAAAGTAATCCATAGGGGGTTCACTATCTTGGCAGCTAACCCTGCAATATTCCAGGAGATTAAGTTATTTCGACTCTTCCTATGTGGTCTATCCTCTGCCACTCCTGAGTCAGTCTTACTCTCACTTCCTGAGATATCAGATTCCCCAAGTCAATCACAGGCTTCCAGACCAGACAGGGTTTCATATCTATTCTGAATTGGGAGTCTATGACAGATATAATTTAGTCTGCTAAATATTGGCTGGGGCAACAAAGGAGGAGCAGAATGTAAATGAGGTCCCACCATAGACCAGCCACCCCCAGAAAGATTGTCCTCCCGATTAAATCCTGCCCTATCCCTCCAGGGTATTGGCCTATAAAAAAAACCCAAGGGTAATAGTTTAATTACGGTATCCTCTGTTGACTGTGGGCATACGCCCCTTGATAAAAGGCGACCCGCAATATAGGGGCTGTTGAAATTAATAATAATACAGTCGCCGCACACTGTTTTATTAGATCTGCCAATCCAGCTGACCCTGCGTACCATGATTATGTTGTTAATAAGGTTAGCTCCCCCAGAGGTATTCTGACTAAGCCAATACACTGTTTTATTCAGCAGTTGCTCATAGCTTTCATGCTCTCCTGCTGAAAGGGCAGGCACTTGTCCCAATATGGTTACATAAGGGGTGGCTTCTGGGGGGAAATCAATGACCGCTTGTCTTCGTGGCACACTGGTTCCCTCCTCTAACCTCTGATTTACTACAGGGATAAGGGGATTCCTTTTAGAACCTAAGGATTGTACCACGGGTGTCTTTTCTTTCGGGGCACTCCTAGCGTTACTTAAGGCACTAGTAATACTAGATCCTGTATTAGTCTGCGCTGGATCGACCTCCCTATCATTGCTGCCGCCTCCTCTGTCAATCAAATTTGTTGGCTGAATATCAGCATTCTGTGAATCCACTATAGTTACGATATTCGATAGATTGGACATAGAGGACTCCAGGTGCAATAACCTGGATTCCACCCCACACAGTTTTAATAAGATTGGTTCCAACAAAGTTTTTACCATAACCTCTAATTTCCCAGAAATCTTCCTCAACATGCCCAGTAATAGATATTCCTCCATCATTCTGGGCATTGTTAGTTAAATCTCTTAGAGACTCCTGTTCCGTGTCATGTATTTCTGCCACTGTCAACACTTTTTTCCTGCAACTGCGTATCCCTGAAATTTAGTTGCTCGGGTTTTTTGTGAAATGACACTTAGTTTTTTTGAACGGGTAGATACAGTTTTTTGTTTCTGCTCTCTTCCCCTTAATTTGTACTTCACAGGGCTAGATATCAATTCTGGAGTCCCGGAGAGCCTACTATGGTTTGGTATATATGTATCACCCTCAGCCTGAGGGACCCTTTCTGAAGCTAAGGGCAAGGTGGTTTGATTTGTGATATCCATTAGTACTGGGGTAGTAGGTAACCTACCCAAACTAGGGTCCAGCGACGGTCTACGCTCCGTCATTGAGATCTCTTTATTAATAGCTAACTCCGCCCTGGTCAAGTAAGCATCCAAGGTCCCAAGCATCCCCGAGCCTCCTCTATCCTTCCTTCTGGGCATTGTACAATATCGACACTTCTAAATAACCCAATACAAATTACAAATTACTTTTGACACAAGGATACCCTGATTCAGGGTAAATTAATACACCACTTCAATACCAGTTTACAATCCAAATACTGAAGATAATATCCTAATATCCTAATGATAAGCAGAGTCCAAGTCCAAGATTCTACTCACTTAGAGATGATGACTGCTCCAAGGTAACGCGAAACTACATTGTTAGCGGGATGGCCCAGCCCGGCCTCTTCTGGCCCCTGATGGCCACAGATGGCCTGCCCTTTCCCCGAACTTGGCCCGCGCGCGTCCCGCGTTGCGAGAGGGCGGGCGCGCTTATGTGGCTGCGGGGCAGTGGGGCAGTGAGCCACCAGACTGCGCCGTCCAAGGCAGTCTGGGAGTTGTGGTCAGCTGGTGAGCCGTTTCCCTCACGGTGGCGGCTTGACAACGAGGCCGTTCCCCTCACGGCAGACAGCTGATGGATGAAGCCGTTTCCCTCACGGCAATCCGCTGAGCAGTGCGGCCGGTCCCTCCAATGTTTCAGCGCGTCCCGCATTGCAAGAGGGCGGGCACGCTTATGTGGCTGCGGTGCAGTGGGGCAGTGAGTCACCAGACTGCACCGTCCAAGGCAGTCTGGGAGTTGTGGTCAGCAGGTGAGCTGTTTCCCTCACAGTGGCGGCTGGACAACGAGGCCGTTCTCCTCACGGCAGACAGCTGATGGATGAAGCCGTTTCCCTCACGGCAATCCGCTGGGCAGTGCGGCCGGTCCCTGTTTCAGCGCGTTCTGGAGTAGTCAGTGCCTCTCTGCGTCGCATTTGCCGCAGGACATTCTCAAAAACGCTTCTACAGATTTCCATTTTCATTGGATCTCCAGTAATCCTGAAGCTTTATTTAAGCAGTGACCTCCGACCTGTCCTGTCATTCCAATTGCAGTCAGTTGATGGCAACTGCGAATCGATGGCCGGCATGAAGGTCACTGCCTAGAAAAACGGTGCCCATCAAAGTGTCAGCTCCAATGAGGTATCGCAGCACGGAGGAACATGTCCCTAGCACACTGAAAACAAGAAAAAAAAGCACCTCGACAAAAGTTGTCCAAAAAAGGGACCGAGGTAGCTCTCTGGCTCTGCGACTGACAGCGCCTTAAGAAAGAAACTAACTTTAGTGCACTTGGGGGGCACCTATAGAACCTGAGCACGTCACAGCTAGTGCGGATAACTTCAAAGTGGTGTAGTCGGTGCCACCTACCGTCATGCAGAGGGGCTGCTCAAGATTTTACAGATCCAGACTGACCACTGGAGAATATTCTAAGGTAAAGAAAATGTGGCTAGAAGCCTTTTCCAGACATGTTAATTCTTCCAAACAATTGCACTTCTACATTGCTTCACCTATATTAAAAAATATGCATGATCTGTTCCTAACAAGAGTTTCCCTTAAGTCCGTTCAATGCATGGGAGGAAACCGTTATTAGGACCATATAGTGAAATAATCATGGATCATTGTATCATTTACTTAAAATATCAGTTTGGTTTTCTAAAAAACAAAACCATGAAGATCAAGGAACCAAGCCACCATTGTTTGTAGAAATATTGTAAATTTGTGGTGACTTTATAAACAGTCACGGAAATTAAGCCTTGAAAAAGCAAGCTGTGTTTTATCTGAAGTTTGTTATAGGCTTAAGTTTAAATTAATACTGTTTGAAAAATGCACATTCTTAAAAAATAATTAACATTAGGTAACTCTAAAATAAGTTAAGATTTATAATTTCATTCTAATCTGGAAATATGGCAAATGTATTTTTCGGTACCTTGGGAATCCTGTAAGACGAACTGTCCCGATCTATCCACCTGTTTCTGAGTGTTATCCTCCTAATGTCAACCTGAGCCTCTCTTTAAACTATAATTTATGGAAAACAGCTGCACTGTTTTACACTAGATCACAAAAAGCACACTTTCTGAATAAAGTTCAAACGTTTTGCTAAATCTGGGTAATTCCGTTTTTTTTAACTGGAGAGCAAAGTTTCTCATGGGAATTTACATGGGAAATCAAACTTTTGATACCGGCTTTTTCCTTGGCATTCGCTGGACTGATCAGTGCGTGGTGGATTAGCTTTATTTTGAAAAGATTCCTGCAATTTGTCAAAAAGCACCAATGTTCTTCCTATGGCAACTCTGACATTTCTAGAACTACACAGTGGCAACCACCTGTTCGAAAGGATACCTTCTGTTTGGCTGAGGCGAAGCCCATGCAGACACACCCTACCACTCCCGTCAGGGGTGGGTGATTACACTCACTTTATTACATGCACTCACCCTTGGGTAGCCTGGCACAGAGCATCCAGGCTTATCACAGAGGCTATGTGTAAAGCATTGACACAGCATTCTCACACAATAAATACACTGAGCGTCACAAAAGAGACTTCACATGTAGTGCATGTAAATAAAGTTTGGATTCAACACACATAATAATTAACACAACATGAACATGTATTTCTGGGCAAGAATCACATTTGGAAATATCACTAGCAGTACTAGGCCCAATCGTGTTTAAATGACATCAGTAATATGCACACTTGGGAAAGATCCTACTTTACCCCCTCAATTCACTAGGAGCAGATGCATCCCAGGATTGCCCGTAGAATGCAGCTAGGAGCAACGGATATGCAAAGCATAGCTATACGTATGAGCCTTTAAGGGATCTATCAGTACATTTATATCTGAAGCCTCAACCAGTTGCGATCCCAGGCATAAATCTAAGGCACATTTGAAAGTGCACAACAGACAGCGGAACAGGGGCTGTATGCAGTGAAGACACACAGGCCGAAATTGTAAGAACCATGCTCATTCAGTTCTCGAAGCAAGGGTATGCCAAAGCAATGCACCATGCACTCAGGACACAGCACATGTGGTAGTGCAAGCTCCGTTTGTTCTCGAAATGGGACATCCATTGCAGAGTGGAAAAATGTAAATCACAGTCCCGATGATCAAAAGAAATTAAGGCCACATCTTTTTGAAACAGTAAGGCTTTCAGTTTGCTCAAGGCATCAAAATGCACATTGGTAAGATTAATCGAAGGCCAAAGTATATCTTTCCTAACTGTCCGGGCAGGTGGAAACAGTACTTCTGTCAACAAGTAACAATGAAAGAAGCCATCACTAGATAGCAATCTGAAAGCCGGACATATCACGGCCACTGGGGAACCTTTCAAGTAGCAAGAAAGATTTGCCACGGAAGTGTTACAGGAGCTTTGAAGCGAAACATCCTTGCACCATAAGGACCCACTCAAAGTATTCTCTCAGTCTAAACCGCTGAGAAAAACATCAGTTTTCCTATTTCCACAACAAAATTTGAAAGACAGTTCTTAAAACGTCTGTACAAACCCTTCCTCCAATGCTTCATATCTGCCTACCTGATGGTTTTGCAGACTGTACTGAAAATGAACTGGCAGGGTGATGTACCCATTAATTATCCAATCCAAGGATGGCACTTCCTTAATGGTGAAAGATAACTTCTCTGTATATTTTTCTACTCCCATAACAGGGAACAAAGGACAGTGTTTGTGACTATCAGGCATATGTACAATTATTCTATCACCCATTGAGGTGTAACAGGGATCGTTTTTTTGGTCCTGAGGAAGAAAGCCAAGGGGATGGCTTCTGAAACATGTCGACATTGTAGGAGATGACTCATTATAGTACACCATCTACACCTCCCCACTTTTACTATTCTCAGCCAGGGAAGACAATAAAGTATTTTCGTTCCACTAGGCAGAGAATTTTTAACCATCTCACATTTTCTTTTCACGATCCCACGCACTACACATACTCACCAATCACTGAATAAAGTGCTCCTGCATCTACGTAAGTCGTAGCACGCCCCGTCCCTTAGAGGGGTGGGAAGACCCCAATGATGAAGCATGACACTGAATCAGGTTTCAGTGTGTGAGGGGTATTTTACAATTTTTTGAAACATTGTCCTTCCCACAAATTGAGAGAAGGAGCTCTGATCCTTTTGCACCATTTTTCACATCAGACTAAACACTTCAAATAAAAATAAAAATAGCAGCACACACATGGGTGCATATATATTCACATAATACATGGTAGAATCCCTATGTTGGATAACAGCATCAGATAAAAGGACCAAGTGTTGTTTTACCAGGGACAGTGTTAAGGTTTTTAGCCAATCAAGGTACAACTTCAAAACACTGTAAGTTGTCACCACTCCCGAGCGGTCAGACTGCATGTACGGCATGTCAGGTCTGTTGGCTTTGAATCTCTCAATGTTATCTAGAAATCGTGCCTAACATCCGTTCGTGTCTGATGGCCAAATTAACCGTGCCCTCCAATTGGGTCTGATGAATTGTATGTACAATTATACAGAATTGTTTCCGATGTATGAACACTGTATTTTGTAAACTGTCAGTGGTGTGTTCAAATCTTTTATCTTGGCTAGTCCAAGTGTGTTGCACAGTTTTGTTAAGGAAAATAATTTATTGTGGTATTGGGCTTGCTCTAGACAAGGCCTCAGTTCCCTGAACCTGCCAGTCTTTTGTCCCCCAAATTGATTTTACATCTATCATATCCCTTCAAAAGTCGAAACCTTGTACAGACAGCTGTGAAAGAAAAGATGCAAAAATATCACCTTGGTGTCAGTTAGCATAATTTTCTTTGCAGGCGATGGTGCAAGCCTATAATAATATGAGGCAGGGTCAGATATAACATACCCAGAAAAATAAGCAAACATCTGTGCAAATGTTTTTTAACCTCTTCAGTGCCCATGACGAGATAGTCTCGTCATGGAGCACGGTTGCGCTGTGCCCATGACGAGACTATGTCGTCATGAACCCCACCCACTAGTGCAACGCCCGGCACAGGAGGGGGAAAGGGCGTGGCACTGAAGGGGTTAACAACTCCTTGATGGCATCAGGCAATATTCCCATTGAGTGTAATTGTACACAGCACGTGGACTACTTGCTTTATGCTGAAAATGATTACCATAATGTTGAAAACAAAACATTTCACCATAATTAGATGTACCATCATACAATTCATCAGATGAAAAAACAGTAGAATGCTCTGGATCTTCTAGCATTTCATGCACTGTATCAAGTCAAGTCATGTAAGCTTTATTTTGACACAAAGCCATAACAGCAGTAGAGAACACAATTAATACATATAAAACATAAGACATATAAAAACAGTAAAAACAGTTACCAGAAGGAATTTTGCTGATAGAAGTAGATTTAAAAGACAGTAATCCTAAAGGAAGGGAATAGAAAACCATCTCAAAGACATTAGAAATGCATAAGATTTCATTTCCTCCTTCACTTTTGGGCCTCACCATGTGATTGGCAACATAATACATGTCAATGAATTGTCTCAACCTGCACACCTTGATGCTGTTCTTATATCCAAATGAATCTACTGTTATAATGAAACAGTGCGTGCTGCTACGTGTATGGGATCTGCCTCTGTCCCTCAAGAAAATGTTACTGAAATGGGTGTGAAGAAAACTCCGTACTCTGTCGAGGCGCACAGCTGAAAGCCCCTAAGGTTTCAACATAATAATAACTCGCTTGGCCAAAAATTAAACAATACATATATGACAAGAATCAAATTGGTAAGTTGACGCAATTGAATCTTGCAAAAACAAATCAGTACATGGCTGAAAAATCATATCACATTGTACAATGTTAGAAAAATCCAAACATAGTTGAACGAATCAATCGATATTTTCAGTCATGCATCTTTAGACGCTCCCAATGCATTTCGGGTTACTTGAACCCTTCTTCGGGGGATGACATTAACATAAGCTAATTTTCAAAGGCCTCCTGCCGGAACACAAGATAAAAAAACTCATGCAGTACTGTGGGTGAGATGTGCCAAACATATTAAGCTTGTGTCAGGAAATCAATTTCATGCTTAATTGTAAACCCACAGAAAAGGCGCTATCTGGCTCTATACCCTCACTAGTTAAGGCAACGCCCTCATGCTTGGTTCCTGCTGCAAAGGTTTATGCATCATTTGGCCCCTGTAGAGAAGAACACTCACTCATCATGGTGGCTGCCATGTAGAGAGCGGTTAGCCCTCTAGTCTTTGGATCCGTTTTTGCCTGACAGCGCTTATGTTGAGCGCGAGCGGTTAAAGTCCTTGCACTTCAACAGAAATCCTGAAAAGAGAGCAGTGATCCAGTTGCGCGTCTCCTCTGAGGAGAATTCCTGGCGTATTTTTGCTGCGCCTGCCCAGTATTGGCGGCGTTTACTTCCCTTTAGGCTCCGTTATTCGGAGTGGTGTGCACACCAGTTTTTTGCCTGCCGGAAGAGACTAGCATCTCGAAGTTCGTTGCCTAGAAAGTCGTTTTTGTGGCATTCCGAGGAAACTATGAAGAAGACACTTCACACCTCTGTGAAGGACAGTAAGAATAGTGTTTAAGAGACAAAAGAGTATTTGTTGACCCCCAATTATTTATTAAGACATTTTCTCAGATGGTGAATTTTTCATTGTTCCTGTGAAGACATGTCATGCTTCCATATCTACTTGACCTTAAGAAGATAACAGAGATTAATATTTACACAGTTTTCAACTATCTCCAGAGAGGGGCTAGCCTATTCAGGTTTTCCAGGTTTTCAGGTAGAGAAGAGAGCTATATATATTAGAGTTTAATAGACATAGGTTAGTTAGGTAGGTTGTATTAACCTTCTGTTCTTGTCGTTTTTAAACTGCAGACTACCACCGCATATTCCCAGGATACCTGACCATCAATAGGTGTTGAGGGAAGTCCGAGGCTAGTTGCTGAAGCTGGAGGCGGTCTCTCTTTATCCCATTCTACTTTCTCCCTGGTGGGTGCTAGAGACAGGTTATCAATTTCTAATCTGCGTTGGCACTTGCGGGGAGGATCTGGGAAGCTGGCATCTGCTCCTGTGGAATTACCAGCATTTAAAGACCCTTCTGACAGCTTGCGTGTGCCGTTCTCCTGAGTATAATACCCCCACAGAACACTTCCTGTACAATAATGCCTTATTTCATTAACAAAAGCGCGTTAAATCAACACCACCCATATGTTCGAATGTCTGTAAGTAAGCCATTTAGTGATACAATACGTTGTGAAGGTACATGCAACAAACAACACCTGTGCGTTCACCTTTCTGTAAGGGAACCAAATCATTTGATGCTCTAATCAATATGTCCAGAACACGTACCTCCTTATTACAATTTCAAGCATTTTAGTTTAAACTTTTATGTCACATATGGCATCAGGCCAAGCTGCCGAATCTCCAAGCCTTCCAATGCTTGCTCCTGTTATGTTGGAAATTAACCGTTACTACCCGATCTGCCATTAGCCTATCACAACTACAACATAAACAGTGCCAAAGAGGCTATGTGCCTTACCGCTGTCCCGTGCTCTGTTGGTATCGGTCAAATCCTCATTTCAAAATGTTAAATAAATGGGAAAATTGCTTTTAGACTTAAACAGACCCTAGTGCCAGCTCTATACTAGCAATCTCTCTGTGTGAACTCACCCGTTCTCCACTCGTATTTCTGCGTTAGCGTGATACCGTCATCAAGACGGCATACTGATGGTGCCTTACTTATAAACCTGCGGGTTACGCCCATTCTGCCAGAGCTACCAGAAAAACTTTATTGTTCCTCACTTGCAGACAGTGTTCAATACTGCTCTGTTATCCTGCTGCAGAGATGTACGGTACCACAAGTAGCGGGTGACAAACCATGCTACATGCTTTCAAGTTCACTATTATGTGTGATAATGTAAAAGCCAACGTGAAATGAACTACCACAGTCCTGACGGGCAATCTCCCTCTGTTAAAAATAAGAGAACCAACATGCAATTGATTGCCACGATCCTAACAAAAATAATTTATGAACATTCGCTTGTATTAATGTCATCCCCCGAAGAAGGGTTCAAGTAACCCAAAATGATTGATTTGTTCAACTATGTTTGGATTTTTGTAACATTGAACAATTTGATTTGATTTTTCAATGATGTACTGATTTGTTTTTGCAAGATTCAATTGAAAATATATTGAGATGTCAACTTACTAATTTGATTCTTGTCATATATGCATTGTTTAATTTTTGGGCAAGCGAGTTATTATTATGTTGAAATCTTAGGGTCTTTCAGCTGTGTGCTTCGACAGAGTACGGAGTTTTCTTCGCACCCATTTCAGTAACATCATACATTTGCATTTTGTGATGGATCACATCATAATGTGACATATGCATAATCAGCATAGTTTCTTTAGAAACCAACCCAGGTGGCCCTCATTAGGGGTAAATCATCGCTATTTCTTAAGAAGCAATCAGGTTGGGTACATAAATCAAAAGGGCATTTCCTTCATTCATTGGGATACAAGGCGTGGGCTTTACAAGGGGTCAAAGTCTCAATCATCAGAAACATTACTAAGGGTAATGACCTCATTCAAAGCTATTTTGAACAGATATAGAATTTGAAAACGTTTAGTGGGGCCATATACATCATACAATACCCTATCCCAGACAATCCCATCGAGAACTGGAACAGCTGAAATGTTCACCCGGAAAAGGTCTCTTCGTTCAGGGTCTGATGATGCATGTGGTTTGAGAACCAAGTTCACCAGCTAAACTGCAGAGTGTTCTGGGAGATAGTGTAAATTTAGGAGCAAGAAAAAGACAGTCACCAAACCAATCTAAAGGATCAGGAAAAGTAACGCCATTGTAATCAAAAGATGCAACCAAGGAGAAACAAACTTTTCTTTGTCAGCCGAAGATAGAAAACGCACACCTTCAGCCTGAATGGTAGTGGAGATGGTGAATCTGATGTGCTGAAAGAGAACTTATCAAACTCAATGAAGTAGCCTGAGGCTGTGCGATCTATTTTTGGCACCTCCGTCGTTTTTTTGGAAGTGGGATAAGACTCAATCTGTGATACATTGATGTAGACCGTATTCTTTTCAGGTTTCTGAATTGAAATATGTGTTTCTGTACTAGTTGACTGTACAGTTGTTGTTGAAGCTGCAACAGGTAGAAGACATACTTCATTGTTGTTGATTGTTGTCTATCATTGGAGAGAGGTCACTTAATTAGTTATTAAATCTTCTATCTGATCTTCCTGCACAATAGTGAAAGGAGGCAGGTAGCTACCCAGGAGCCCATGTGGCTTACTGTTGAGAATCAACCACATAGTGAGGTTTGATCAGATCAATGGAGACAAATCTCTTGTCTTTGCGGACAGCAAGGGGCGGAAGAATCACAGTTCTGGTATCTTTAACAGCCAGGACAGGAACAGGCACTCTGTAAAGGGTCCAAATTCTTTCTTATCTAGAATATTTTCCTGACCAGGTCCCCAAATGTTGGGATACAGGCAGGGCTTGCCAGCACTTCCTTCACTTCCCCAGTGGAGGCGCATTTTATTTGGCCTTGTTATGTTCATTCCAGAAATCATTCAGTTCCTGTAAAACAGCCAAACATTCAATGATGTCAAATGGTATTTTCACAGCCACTGTGCTGTGATTGTCGAGGTCTGGGACCCACATCTTTACCTCAAACAGGACTTTATTGGGAGTTCAACCACCCAGGGATGTTCTATGTAGGTTATAAAGTGTCCTCTTGACCCTATTCGGATGTCGGACCCTCCTCCGCCTGATCCTAGTACCCTCGCTGATAAAGACTGCTTTAAGTCATGGTTTTTCCTCTCCCAATTGCATTTTCCTCAGGATGGTATAGAGATAAGAAATGCAGGGTTACACCCAAACTTCCCATGGCCTCTTTGTAAACACCAGAACTAAACGCCAGACCCTGGTTGGAATGTAATGTGCCTATGTGCTGATGAAGAATTGCAGGTCCTTTATAAGAGTTTGGCATCACCCGACCGCTGTGACCATACCCATAGGGATAGAGAGACGGAGTTCAATGCTACCAAGATGCACTTATAGACCCAATCTGATGAACAAGGGTCACAGTGGTTCAGGTAAACACAAGCCAAAGGCTTGCTTAAAATCAGTAGCAGTGTCTGGTGGACACACTAGAGCAGGCCCCTTCATCTGCTGGTAAATGTTGCATTTAAGGACAAAGTCCTTGGTTTAGAATCTATATCACCCCATGATGCTTGCAAAAATGGACCGTGCGAGGCCGGATAGCTGTCAGAGGTTTGCGATGGGGCATGCTGAATTCATTCACTTGGCATGGAACTGCCCCTCTGCTCTGGCATTCTGGGAGACATTTGGAGCTAATGGTCGAAACTGCGCTGTCTCATACACCCTTACTAGCATTGCTAGGGTACATACTCCCTGTGGGTCCTGGGATCAGGCGTTTTACTGCAATTGCATTACTACTAGCCAAGAGGCAGATTTCCCTAAACTGGGGTGGAGCCGCACCGCCATTGGTGAAGTCCTGGCTGAGGGATTTAATATATTGTGACACCATTAGTGATGTATATGCATCTCTGTTACCTCTCACTTCCCGCCCTAAAAATATTTGGCAACCACTTTGTTCTTATTTGATACTTCATGCTGAACTCACTGACTGAAATTTCACTCATGGTAACATAATTGTTGGGTTGGCCGGCTGGTCCTATGGATCAGATTTATCACAAATATCATTACTGTATGAGCCTGTATTGTTTTTTTGATGTTGATGTCTACAAAATGACTGCCGTCATATATGACTTTTCCCTGTCGCATTGTATGTGCAGTGAATTGTTGTATATTCTTTTGAAAAATTGCAATAAAAACAAGTTTTAAAAAAAGGACAAAGTCCTTGTTCTGTTTGTAGAGACAGGGCCACCAATAACATTGCTGCAATAATTATATTGTAGCAGCCACCCTTGCGTGTGCAGATGCCAGACCCATGTGATCAGTTAGGATTCAACCCATCCTGCGATCTGTGTTTGGTATTACTCTATCCCCCACTCCAGGAACGTGACCACATGGAAAGTTTTATGCATCTAACTTGTAGAATTACTCGAGTGGAAAGGCGCTCGGCAAGTGGGTGTCATTGCAAACAGCGTTGATAGCCACCATTATGTCTCTGTCTGTCCTCAAACAGGAACAAATTATTACAGCAATCACAGCAAAGCTAACTGTTGCTTTTGTGGTTTCATCAGCCACGTAATTCCCTGCGACCCATACGCCAGCACATTGGTGACTCAATGTGAGTATTACATGAGTCTGTGGAAAGCAATCTTTCAGCTTTTCCACTGGTTCCCAAAGCAGCTTGTGCTTGTTTGTGCAACTCTTTGAGCCTCCGATTCCATTCTGGCTCCAATAATGTAGACATTCATTATAAGGCTGAACACAGTAAAACTAATCACATACAATAAGTGTGGGGAATCCTGGATCTGTATTTTCTAGTGCCAGTAACCAGTATTAGAGCCTTAAGTTTGGCCAGCTGTGCCATGAAGTCACCAAGTGACTGTGTGTAGGTTTTCTCAGGGTGGAATTCTCCACCGTGCATGCGGTCTTTCACAATAGCGCACGCTGCTCAGTATTGATGCTTTCTCTCTATGGCAGGCTAGGCAGAACCATCAGTATAAATTACGTATTCATAGCGTTCTAGAGGCATTATTTCATTAAACATAGGATATTCTTGTTCGTGCTGCAGAAAGGTTTGTGGTTGTAGACTCCACTCAAAACTTCAGATCTTGCAAAATACCGCTGCTTGACTTATTTTAAATCCTCCTTCTAGATCCCCTTTGGCTCCAAGCCTGAGGACACTTCATTGGCTTCCAGTAAAAAACAGAGGTCACTTCAAAATTCTATGTCTTGCCCATAAGAGCCTACATGGAACCGGACCCAGCTATTAAGCAAAGCAATTGAATTGATATCATCCAAGCAGACTACTAAGATCTAGCACTAAACAGCTCTTTACCCCGCGACTAATCCACACGGCTAGAAATGGTGGTCGATCTTTCTGTTTTCTTGCACCCGCCCTCTGGAATAAGCTCCCGCCCCAGCTTCTATCCATCTCTAACCACAAGCACTTCCGCAAGGAATTAATGACCTGGTTATTTAACCATTAAATGATGCTGTTACATTATATCGTCTGCCCATAACAGAGTCTCCGCAAGCGCCACAAGACCTTTTTGATGATTTGTGCGCTCAATAAGTTTCTTTGACTATGACTTAGAGTAGAATCAAATCTGTAGTCTACGTGTGTTGCAGTGAGCGAGTTAGCCCATTGTATCTATTGTTGATGTAGTACCTTAGAGTTTGGAACGCTTGCTCTGGTGTCAGCCTCTAAGGACGGCACTAAGGTAACAACAATGATGCATTTCCCCAGAGCAAGGACTCACTCTCTCACCGCAGCAGTCTGCACTGCTGTCAGTATTGTTTCTGTAGGTGCAAAACAATTTCAGCATTGGTATATAAATGCAATGTATATGCAATAGGTACTGTGTCACCTCCATTGAATGTGACACACGTGTACCCTGATGTACCTGCTGTAATGCGAATCACCTAGTCTGTTGTGTTTACACATGTGTGCAAGTGTTTTGAAGCTATTATGTCAGCTTGTAAGGAAGATATTTGTATGTTCCTGAGTCCAATGTGTACTGGAAAAATCTGGATGTATTAGGTAGTAGAACGGTTTAACCCATGGGTATTCTTCACTACCTCGGCAAGGAACACATATGCATACCTGTCCTGCCCTTCACCTACCACTTACCACACCCCTTATGACGTACCCTAGGGTTGCCATAGTGGTGGTGAAAGGTCTCCCTCAGGATTTGTCAGTGTTTTAGAAAGGCCAACCTGAGCATAAGTGCAATTGCGCAGACATATGCTTAAAAACCTCCTGGGTACAAGTGCACACCCACAGGCCATTGCAGACTTGAAAACATCAGGTAAACACCAATTATTAAACTTGTGTAGAAAGGGCATGGGCACTTTCACACTGTCTTTACAGTGCAAAAGTGCCCAGAGCCCTAAGGCCACAAAAAGAGAATCAGCAAAACTTCGGCACTGTCCTATGGGAAGAGCCGACCTCCTAGGTAGGGAAAACCCACATGGGGGTTCTTAACTACTTGGGCAGGGAACACCCATGTGTATCCACCCTGCCTTTCGTAAACCACTTGCTCCACTGCTCAGGGCTTCCTCTAGTGGTAGTTGAAGGCCCACTAAGGGTTGGCTAATGAGTTAGAAATGCAACCTGAGAAGAGGCACAACTGTGCACCCACAGGCCTGCAATGGCAGGCTTGATACATGTTTGAAAGGCTATTTTGGATTTGTGGGACAAGCAGTGCTGCGTCCCACCATTAGTTAGTGCAGTACCTGCCCTGGGTAAGCGGTGCACCCTTTTTACAGGGCACTCACAGGTACAACACCTAAACCAAACAAGTAAGCATCACTTGCTAGTGTGGGTAGTTAGGGTGCATGCTCTTTCACAATGCATTACAGTAGGAAAGCTCCCAAGTTGTAAGACCACGAAAAGAGAATCAGCAAAAACCAGGAAGAGAAAAAGCTAAAAGTTTTAAGGAAATCTCCTACGGGCTATGTCCAACACCGCCACTGTGTAATGTGTATTCGTAGCTACACATATCTAAGCATATCAATATTAATCTATAACTATCTATATCACTATCCCTCCATCTCTATATCTAGCTCACCATCTCCATATCACTCTTACCATATCTATATCTATCTCTCCTACACTCTCTCTCTCTATCCCTCTATAGATATATTATTAAACTGAAGAGGTAACTAGTGATTTTGATTGCACCTGGTACTGGACACTTTTTCTTCTTTATTCACCTCAAAACGTTGAATAGTTTACATTATATTAGAGTTGTTGAGCCTGGCTGCCAGAGGACTGGATTTGTCACTTTCTAATAATCAACATCTGAGTAGGCCCTCTTTCACAGAATATGAACTACTACAAACGTATTCATTTTTGTTTTTGTAAAGGTGTTTGTGGCTAATCAAGTTGCAGGATTTCTATCTTTTTTCAAATAAAGAGGTTTGTGGAACCCTTGCTTAAAGTTTCCAAACATACTTTTTCTATTGCACTGCGAAACCAGTCCAGTTAGTGATGTACACTTGGGGAAAAAATTGAGGGACATGCTTTACCACTTATGCTCGAACATCAGCTGTCATCAGCCAGGCTAGCTTGAATCCAGTGGCAAAGTGAGCAAGGGACCCACGTCTGGGCAATCCATCATCAAGCTAGCCTGGCTGATGACGGCTGATTAGCCAGAAACCGGTCCCAGGATGCTTATTTCCGGTCCAGGGAAGACGTGGCTTGGCAGTTCGGGCTGGACTGTTCCCATGAGGCACAAGGTCAGACTGATTTGCCTATGGCCATGTCTGAACTGGGGTGGTGGAGTGAGCTAAAGAATGATGATGGATTAAACCCAGATCAGTTGACTGGGGGTGAGTGCTTGCAAGGTTCAACACTCCGTCCATCATCTCCTTTTGGTTTTGCTTTGTTCACCCTAAGTTGGCAGGGTATGCCCAGACGTGGGTCCCATGCTCACTTTGCCACTGGATTCAAGCTAGCCTGGCTGATGACGGCTAATTAGACAGAAACCGGTCCCAGGATGCTTGTTTCCGGTTCAGGGAAGACATGGCTTGGCAGTTAGGGCTGGACTGTTCCCATGAGGCACAGGGTCAGACTGATTTGCCTATGGCCATGTCTGAACTGGGTTGGCGGAGTGAGCTAAAGAATGATGATGGATTAAACCCAGATCAGTTGACTGGGGGTGAGTGCTTGCAATGTTCAACACTCCGTCCATCATCCCCTTTTGGTTTTGCCATATGTATCATTCCAAATTGTGATCGCAAACGCCGAAATTAGTATAAGTATAGTATAAAAAGGCTTATAAAGCGCTCGTATACCCGAAGGTGTCTTGGCGCTGTGGTGTGTGAAAATAGCAGGGAAATGAGCTAAGGTTGTGCCTGGAACAGGCGGAATTTGAGCATTTTTCTGAAGAGGGCATAGCCCGGTTGGAGTCGCAGCTCCACAGGCAGTTGGTTCCACAGTCTGGCTGCACAAATGGCGAAAGAGCGGCCGCCCCATCTAGCAAGTTTGTGTCTGGGAATACAAATAAGGCCAAGATTGGCCGACCGCAAGGCACGGGACGGAATGTAAGGTAGAAACCTGTTGGTCCCATCATTCGCGCCCCCGCCGAAACGGGCCCGATGCACCAGACAGAGTGCTTTAAATTCAATTCTTTGTTGAACCGGTAGCCAGTGTAGGGAGTTCCTACCCCCTGAGGTGGAACAACCCCTGGGTAAATTGAGAATTACCCGAACTGCGGCATTCTGCAGAGATTGAAGCTTTCTGACCTGAAACTTGTCAATGCCCAGAAACATGGCGTTGCAATAGTCCAATCTGGACATGAAAAGTGCAGCCATCACAGTTTTTTTTAGCGACAGTGGTATATAGGGAAGGATCTTCCGCAAGGTTTTTAGCAAAAAGAAACAGGAGGACGTTAAGCTGTTGACCTGAGCTGACATATTTAGCTTTTGGTCAAACATGACCCCCAGATTCCTGACCTTGGTGACCGGGAGGGGGCATTTCCCTGCCGCCGATGGCCACCAAAGAGAACTCCAGACTGAGGGGCCTTTCCCAAATTCCATCACTTCTGTCTTCTCCGTATTTATTTTCAGAAAACTCAGGTGCATCCACTTCATCACATCAGAGAGACAGGCGTGGAATTTGGCTGCTATTCGGTCAGGATCCTCAACAACTGATATCACAAGCTGAGAATCATCAGCATAGGATACCAGTAAGAAGCCATGCTTCCTGACCAAATTAGCCAGAGGTCTGACATAAATATTAAAAAGGGTCGGAGAAAGAGCCGAGCCTTGGGGGACGCCGCAAGGCAGGGCAAAACTGTCAGAGTGTAAACCGGCCCAATTTAAGCATTGCTTTCTGTCTTCCAAAAAAGAGGAAAGCAAGGTCAAGGCTCGTCCTGCAATCCCGACTTCCCTGAGGCGCTGAATCAGCACCAGATGGTTCACAGTATCGAACGCAGCAGACAGGTCCAGGAGGACGAGAATAGCTCGTCCTCCTTCGTCTACTGTCGTCCGAATTCCTTCGGCTGCCGTTATTAGGGCGGACTGATGGCCAAAGTCATTTTCAATGACTTTGGCCATCAAAGGGAGGCCGGAGATGGGACGATAATTTTTGGGTTCTGTGGGGTCCAGGGAGGCCTTCTTAAGAAGGGGTTTGACACATGCTGATTTCCAAGTGACTGGATACGTACCTACTGCTAGAATCTGATTGATTAGGGTCGTAAGACTTGGGCCAATCCTTTCCGCTATTAGGTGGATGATATGAGGAGGACATGGATCGGAGGCGGCCCCGGACTTTATGGAGCCTAATAATGCTAGAACCTCCCCGCAGGTTAGAGGATCAAAGTTAGTCAGTGTACATGTAGGCATCACCTGCTGAAAATCCAAGGTGGGGGGTCCTGAGGTGTTAGCTAAATCATTGTAGATAGTAGCTACCTTAGTGTGAAAGAAGGTAGCTAGTTGGTCACAGAAGGACTGGTCCGGACTGAACTGGTTAGTCTGCTGCGGACTTGACAGAAAGACTACAGTTTTAAACAATTCTTTAAATGAATTCCCAGCCTCAAAGATTTTACGGGAGAAGTAGTCCTGCTTGGCTTTCAAAATGGCCCGCTTATAGTTGTGCAGGGCCAGGTTGTATGCCAACTTGTGGTCCCTATTATAGTCGGTTCTCCAAAGTCGTTCCCACCGTCTACATTCTACCTTCAGGGCTTTCAACTCCGGACCATACCAGGGGGCACCCGGAGGACGCCTGTTCTGGGTAGCTGACTGGAGGGGAGCAACCTGGTTAATGGCATCCCCAATCCAGTTGGTGAGCTGAACAACAGCTGTGTCATTATTATCCTCCGAGATGGGAGGGGGGCTACCCAGAGCTTCCATCAGGGACTCTCGGGCTACCCTCTTCCATCTCCTATAGAAGATCTTGTTGGGTATGTGGGGACTGCTTCCTACCCTTAGTTTTAGCCCAATCTTGAAGAACACTGCCCTATGATCGGTCCATGGCAGGGATTCAACCCTGAGATGTACCAGGTCGGGGTGACTGGAAAAGAGACCATCAAGGGTGTGGCCTCCATCATGAGTTGGGGCTGTCACCAGTTGAGGTAGTCCATAAGCCTCCAGGCAGACCAGAAACCTCGTAGTGTCTGAGTTGTTTGTGGCCTCCAAATGGAGATTAAAGTCCCCAAGAATCGTATAGGCCTCGAACTCAGCACAGGACTCTAGATGCGTTTGAAGGGCCTCCAAAAATGGGGCCCTAGGTCCGGGAGGTCTATACACCAATAACCCATGGGCGATGTTAGTGTTTTTTAGAAATATGCTAAAATGAAGTGCTTCTGCGTGCATATTTTCAATGGCCCTGACCTGGACCTTTAGATGTTCTTTGTAAATGATCGCTAAGCCCCCCCCCCTGCCCAGCTTTCTATCGAGACAGTGTAACGCATATCCAGGTGGCATGGCGATGTTCCAGTCAGGGCAGGAGGCTGCGTTGGTCCAAGTTTCCGTGATAAAAGCCATATCCGGAGAGTGGGCGGACAATAAAAGTTCAAGTTCATGTTTATGTTTGACCACAGAGCGAGCGTTCAGGAGGATACAGACCAAATGGTCATACAAGCACCCACCTGAATCCCGGCCGACAGATCTCTTCTGAATTCGCAGTAGGTTGATTTTTTAGCTGTATTTTGTGGTGAGGTGATTCCTCATCCCATCCTAAATGATTTTTATATAATACTGCCCATTTCCTGGCATAATTATATTTTAGGTGAACTGGAATATGGTTGGAGAAGGCTAGCATAATGATGTCATCGCCATGTGGGCACTCCCTAACAACTTTTGGTGGCCAGTATTGTTCTGCTAGAAGTATATCATAACCCCTTGAAAGTTTCTCCCAAAAGAGTGCTTTCACTTTTCTTGGTAAGTCTCCCTCCATTCGGAGTGTTATTTCATGTAACTTTTGTGGAGTACTAACCCTGGTGTCTACAGTCTCTACTGTGATGTACTCATTCAGGTCCACTATCTCCAGAAGTTCCTTCAAGTTTTGGCGAGCTTTTGTTACTTCTGCTTCACTGTCCAGCATTGACTGAGCCCATTCTCCATTCTTGAGTTGTGTTCTCAGTATTCTCGGCATGCCTGATCTTCAGACCTGCTGCTTTCTTTTTTGTGAATTGAGGTTTTGATTTATTTTTCTGAATGTGTTGATCGTCTTTGGACTTCACGCGTTCTTTGTGATCTGACCGTCCTCTTCTTTCTGATGTCTGTGATGATATCTGAAAGGTACGAGAGGAGCGTGTATCAGTATCTTGATACCTGTCAGGTTTTCTTAAAGTATCCCAATTCCTGAGGTTATACCTCCTTTCAGACGGTTCCTTTTGAGGAGACCTACCTCTGGATTGAGAATGTCTCTTTTGGATTTTGTTTATTACTTTCCCACTTCTTTTTAGAAGATGTAGGATTTTGAATATTAGAGTCCTTCTCAGGACCTTCAGACAGTTTTGGCTTCAAAGGTTTTCCACCCAAACTGCCTAATTCTGCATAAGATTTTTCTATTATTCTGGGTAGTTCATGTTGATGTTTTGTTACATCAAATTCCCTTAAGCGTTGGCAGATCGCCACTGATGCTGCCTCCCCTTTAATATTAGATAATATTATTGTTGAGACCTGGTCAGTCCACAACAAGAGTACACAGAGACACGGTAAAGTTTAAAGAGTTTATTTTATAAACCTCGTGTCCTAAGATGCAGTACTTTGGCTAACATAAGCAGACAAATGATTAAGATCAAAACCATCAGCATAGTTACAATACCATAGAAAATGAAAGGAGAAATCATAATGAAATAGCAGTGGATTACAGCCACCTTCCTTTCGCTAGTAAACTAATATTATTATTATTAGACTAATAGAGGGTCTCTAGGCTTGAATGGGGAACCCCATACCGTAAAGATCAGCTTAGTGGAATCACATCACAGGATCAGGTATACTCTGCTCCTGGGAAAGCTCTTCTTCCGAATGTGTATAAAGCATGCAGCCTGCAATATTAAAAGCACTCGACTTTCAGGTATTTGCAGCTGCGTGCGTGTTATGGCTAAATAGTGGGCCGATCAACCTGAACCCAACAACATGCACCGTCTAGCAACCCAGACTGTTTCTTTACACAATGTTCAGACCAAGGTCGCAGCTCACTGTTAGGGATGTGAACAACAGACAGTTCTCATGTGAAGCAAAGGCGAGCAAGCATTTCTCAAATAATAACATGTAACTGCAGTGTTGTGTGCAAAAGCAGCAAAAGTGGCAAGATGGCTTTCTAACATCTAACGCGGTTGTGCTAACTTAGCAATGTACGTGTATAAATAACAGTCCTCACTACACCCCCCCTTGATCGGACCACTAACCAGTAGGGGCGCAATTTTAAGAACGCAGAGTTCAAGTTCGATAGAACGGAACTAAGGGCACAAATTGTGAATCCATATAAGGTAAGTGAAGAGTTCAAAGAGAAAAAGCATTTAAACGGGAAAAAAAAAATATCATCGATGGATTTTCAACGAAAAAACAAAAAGGCATCCCACAGTAATTTTGGATGTCATCCAAACTAATCCATCAAGGTATAAGCACAATAAGTTGCAACGGCTTCCAAGAGGAAATCATTGGAACGTTCTGCAAAATTATCTGCCATCCAATTCAGCAAGGGGAATGAACACACATGTTCCTCGACAACTGGAGCCTCTAGTACCATCAGAGGACAACTGGCGTGTTCCTCAAGATAACTTCTCACCAAGAATTCAGCTGCAGCCGTTCCGATGTCCCAATTCCCTAGGACTCCATGTGCTGCTCCACAGGCCATAATCCTGACACCAGAACAGTCCAACTCATGAGCCACTAAGAGGCTTATTAGTCGATCATAATCCGGGGCGGGAGACACCGAGTTCGACAAGCACAAATCCAGAGCCCATTGGAACGGACACTCTAGGCAATGAAAGACAGGCTGTACGCAAGTAAAGTAGGGAAACCGGAAGGACAACCCATAGGCTATGCTCAATGTTGCCAGTGGTAGTGTTCCATAGCATTCAAGCATCCGGTTACGAAGATGGAGCAGCCGGGACATGCTGTCGTGTGACGCAAGTTGTGCATCCATAGCGTAGTAAGCAGACCAACAACAGTACCCCAGCCACGAGGGCGAGAATCAATGGGAGACCTCCGAAGACGCTGGAAAAAAAAAATAGAATGAAAAAATGCCGGGATCACACCAAAAATAGTTTGGAAGGAGGTCACGAGGCCGGAGCCCACAATTTTGAAAAAATGCGCCAAGCCACTTGTTGACGAGGCACTAAAGATAGTCTGAATTAGGGCCCCAAAATGAAGTGGGAGATCAATATTCAAAAGCGCCTGCACCTCGGTGCAAGTGTTTGCTACGTGAAGGACAAATGTTTCCCGGGATGAAGTCAACGCAACTTCTTTTTGAGACAATAGAGCCCTTATTCTGCTCATCTTGTTGAACTCTGCATTCAAGGTTGGAATGGAAGGCCAGATGGATACATCGAGCCGTCCATGCGGGGGTGGGAAGAGGACGTTATTACAGCAGACTACTCTCTGTGATACAGTCACTATGTAGGGAATTCCCACTAACATCCCACAGCAAGCTTCTTTATTTAATAGCAAATAACTACCGTTAACCAGCAGCGTAAAAGACGGTTTTATAACTGGCACCGGGATCCCTTTCAGGACGCAAGCTAAATTAGGAGCGTGCACATTACATGCACCATGCAATTGAATGTGCCGACACACCACAGAGTGATCCAGAGTGGAAGTGCACTCTTCACCTTTTAAGTAAACCTCTTTTCCTTCCCTCTCGCATCTGTACGTGAATGGGAGTGACCAAACTTCATGCAGGATGGCAGTACCTAGTTGTTCATATCTGCCTAGCGCATAATGTTTCATGCAGGAACTGAACTTAAACAGGGGAAACGGTAATGTGATTAACCCGTGGATAAGCCACACAGCGGAGTTTAATTCGGCAACAGAGAAAGGTAAAGGTTCTAACTTTTCAATGTGCAGCAGTGAGTATGTTGCATCTTTCATGGACATGAACTGTTGTTTTGCAGTTAAATTGAAAGGAAGGAACAAAGATGAAGTATTCATGTAATCCCAAGGGACTTTCCCAGCCTTTAACGTTTGCAATGTCCATGCAAATTGCATAATAGAACGCAATTGATTTTGACCATGATATAAAACAGACAAATCATCCTGCACAATGTCAACAACAGATGAAACAATATTATCTAACGTATAAATTCTGGAAGACAGGGTGTTAATGCTATTATCTATAACAGCCAATACTTTCTCCATATTGGCTTGATCAATAGCTCGTAATCTGGATGCAGCTTCAATCTGTGATAGCTTCCAAACTTCGTTATAAACAGCATATACCCATCTTTTGGACCTGCCAACCGCAGGACCCTTAACAACATCATTCAAATCTATTTTGTCGTTCAATTGTGAATAAATGAAGTTTAACAGATGCTAAGGTGGAATGTTGCAGCCAAGATTGGCATAACTTCCCTACTGAGTAGGTAGTTACAGTGTGAGATGATTCAAAACGGGGGTCCACACAAACTTGCGTATACCCCGGATTCAAATCCAGAAACCGATGTTGATAGGAATCTGAGCTCGTTTGCCATATTAACCACCCTTCCGGATTTAATTTGCAAATATTGAAGTATGTGTTAGAAATGTATGACTGCAACGTAGCAAGGGACAGATCAGTATGATTATCCCATTTAGGATAAGCACCCAGATCCGGAGTGGAGGGAGAATTAAATTTTTTAGAAGTAGCCAATCCAAAACAGGTGGTCTGAAAAATTGACGAATTCAAAAATAACATGTGGTTCGGGATGAGGCAGGCACGATGCAAAGCTTCTGTTCCCTGTACCTGCCACGGTTTAGAACCCCAAACCGATTTAAGATCGACAGTAGCTTTCCACAGATCATAACCTCCGATTGCCAACTCGTCCATAAAGGACTTGGAATACAACAATTTAGTGTGTGTCAGTCTAACTTTCGAAGCAGACTCAGCCGCCACTTTAAATTAAAGGAGGCAGGATTCGACACACTGAAATCAGAAAAATATGTGAATTTGTCCACTAACGTGGTGGAGCTGCCCAGCCTAGGTGCTGGACAGTGTTCCCATTGCGTATAATTTACAAAATTTCTAAATATATTTGCTTTGTGAAGGAAATGATTGCCATAAAGTTGATAGCAAAACTGCTCATCATAATTAGCAGTATCTAAATACAAATCCTCAGCATCAAATGCAGCATAATATTTCAAATCAGAAAACAGTGCTTCTATGGCTTGAACATCCCAATCATCCGAGCGGATGCTTTGCTTAACTACATCACCCATAGAAACACGAAATACATTTGGCACATTGATTACTTCAGTGGGACCATGAATTTGAAAATTAACAGCATCCCACGCGATCCCATCCAGTACAGGCCAGGCAGTAATGTTCACAAAAGTCTGGTCCCTTTTCATGATATGTGATGAGGAGTGGGGGGCCAAAGTTCCATCAATTAGTCTAATTGTAGATATTTCTTTCAGGTAGTGTCCATTTATAAGTCTCAAAAACACTACCACAAATCCAATGGACATAAACAGAAAAATACATATAAGCACCAGCCAAATGTAAGTCCAAGGGGGAATAAAAAAAATGTCTTTTAAACCAGACAGCAAAAATTGAAACTTTTGATGGGGAAGTGAAGTCATTGAATTAGTGTCAAAGGAGAAGTGCGACTGGTTAACTGTGGCGGATTGTAAAACAGGCAACGGGACATCCGCAGGATAAGCATACTCAATATCTTCAGGTAGACCACCAGCTGTCGGTGGCAACAAAGAACCAGTAACTGTATGCATCTCGATGGCAACATCAGGCAAGGCGGTAGAAGCTGGGGCCAAAACAGAATTTCTCTGCATCGCAGGGCAAGAAACCGCTGGAGTCATACTAAGAAGAATCGGCCACTCGCTGTAGCTTGACATTGTCAATAGAGATGTACCTGTTATCCTTGCGACCAGGAAGCGGAGGTAAAATGACTGTTCGTGTACCCTGCACTCCAAGCACCGGAACTGGTGCACGATAAGAGGGGCCGAACTACTTCTTGTTCTCCACCTTCTCATGGACCAGATCACCAATTCGAGGTAGCCGGAATCTGAAGCGCAGCATCAGATGTGGAGGGCACGTGTTCCTTCGCTAGACTGTCTCTGGCTGCTTGTAGATTCTGCAATACAGCACAGTGATCATCTACGTCAAAGGGTGCGGCTGACGCCGCCATGTCTAGACCATCAAGGTCCGGGACAAACATTCGTATGCCAAAGAGCATCATGTATGGAGTCCGCCCACCCAGAGACCTTCTAGGGAGATTATTAAGTGCACGTTATACAAGTGGGCTAGCCAGTTCCGGCCAGTGACTAAAACCCTAGCTGTCAAAGATTGCTTTAAGTCACGGTTCATTCGCTCCACCACACTATTACCCTCAGGTCGGTAGGGAGACGAAAATTTGACTTGGACCCCCAAATTTCCCATGGCTTCTTTGTACGCCTTAGAGGCGAACGCAGGGCCCTGATCAGAATGAAAGGTACTACATGCAAAACTTCCCACAAAGACACGCAAATCCCTGATGACAGTACGGGCATCAGCACTCCTTTGTGGCCATACCCACAGAAAACGTGTGCACGAATCCACTGCAACCAAGATGTACTTGTACGCAGTATCAGAGGTGAATGGACCGCAATGATCTAAATAAACGCGCCCTAGTGGTTTATTAGATATGTACAACTGAGTCTGTGGTGGGCGCGCCACAGTTGAAGGTTTAATCTGCTGGCAAATGTCACAGTTAAGAACATAAGCGCGAGCTTGTTTATATAAACCGCACCACCAGTAACGTTGTTGTAACAGAGATACAGTAGCTGCAACGCCGGCATGGGCAGACGCCATGCTCTCGTGAGCCGCTAATATCAAAGATGGTCTGCAGTCCGCGTTAGGAATCAATCTGTCACCAACGTCGTTAATCCTCACTAACGGAACGTTATCAGGACTTAAGCGATAATGGTAACGAGAAGGGAAACCTCTCGGGTAATTTGTTCCCTTTTCCGTAGCAGCAATAGCTGCCAAGATGTCATCATCGATCTTACTTTGCGATCTTGTAACTGCTGCTAATAAGTATGTCGCCACTGCTGTTTTTGCTGCCTCATCAGCTACGCTGTTGCCGACAGCATGCACACCAACTCGTTGGTGACCAAGAGTGTGAATAACATTCACGAGAGGCAGATGTTCTTTAAGTTCTGCCACTCGAACCCAAAGCATTTTATGCCTTTGGAATCACTGTATTCATTTTGAGAACAAAAATGTAAATTGTCGTTGTAAGATTGAACACAATAAAATGAGTCACTCACTATAAGAGTGGTGACCCGAGAATCAGCAAACTCCAGTGCGAGAACCAGAGCACGGAGCTCTGCCAACTGTGCGGTACAGTCACCCAATGACTGCGTATGCACGACATCAGATTGGAATTCACCATTCACAAAAGTACCGACCACAATTGCGCAGGCCGCTGAATAGGCATGCTTCGATCCAGTCGCCGGTTGCGCAGAACCGTCAGTGTAAATGACACAATGGTAATCCTCGAGCGGGCGCAAGGACAGAGGAGCTGGATGAACGAATTCATACTGTAAGAACTCCTGAGTCTGTAGTGCTGCGTCAAAGATATAGGTGACGTCGGCCGATGTCAAGGAAGTGGCCCATTGTATCCACCGTGGATGCAAAGCTTTAGAATTTGGTACACTCGCTTTGGTCACTGCCTCAAGGGCAGGATATGGTGTGACCACCAACATGCATTTCCCTTGCAAGAACGCTCGTTCTTTAAGAATCGCCATCTGCACTGCCGTCAAAACTTTCTCGACAGCGGAAAATCACAGTTCAGCCGAAGTGTACAGGTGCGATTTGTAGGCAATGGGGACGGTGTCGCCCTCATTGAACGTTAGGTACGTGAAACCCACTGCGCCTGGCACAATTCTAATGACCAGGTTAGTGTGGTTATCAGGCGTCAGTAAGTATTTTGAAGCAAGGTCAGCTTACAAAGATTGCAATATAGCTGAATGCTCCGGCAGCCAGCATGATTTGGAAAAAGTAGGTTGTACCAAGGCATAAAGCGGCTTGATACGCTGGGCATAATCAGGAATGTACGTGCGACCGAAATTCAGAAAGCCCAGCAAAGATTGTAATTTCTTCAGTGTCGTAGGAGCACGTAGGCACGCGCATTTCTCTAGGAAGTGCGGAGCCAACCCTCGACCTTCATTGTTGAGTTCGTACCCCAAAAACAACACTGTATATTCTGCAATGTGAAACTTCGCAAAGTTGAATTTGTAACCGAAGTCTGCACACAAAACAATAATGCGATCAACGCGACACAGATGCGGCCATAACTCGTCATCTGTGAGATAAATATCATCCACATACGAGTACGCATCAGGGTCAATGCTCTCTAACAGAGAGACTACACAAGCGGCAAAGACTCCAGGGCTGTTTATATAGCCCATCGGTAATCTTTTAAAATGTTTTTGTTTGCCGCCCGAGGTGAATGCCGTCCATTGACTACTAAGAGAGGACAGGTTATGGCTGTAAAAGCCATTGGAAATTTCAAGTGTGGTTTTAAATGTTTTCTCACGAGACTATCGACGAGAGCCGAACTGTGGGTATTCTGTACTGCGCATGTCCGGCAATGAGAGTTTAAATGCCGGTAATCCAAAACCAGGCGGTACGACCCATCAGGCTTCGTCACAGTGAATAAAGGATTATTCATTGGTGACACACATGTTTCAATAACACCTTGATATTCCAATTGTTCAAGGATAGCCGCGACGTGAGGTCTTGCTTCACGACACATGGGATATTGGGGTTGTGGCTGGGGCGTGGACTGCAACGGAATCTCATGGCTGGGGGACAATTTATCCCAGCCTACCTGATTACGATACAAAGCCGGTGCTCGCACCAGAGCCCACTACTCGGCAAACTTTTTAGCTTGGTCCTTTGGCACTGTGTGCGCTAAGGACGGGAGGATCACCTCCTCCCCTCTAGGAGCATCCAAAATGAAAGCTGGGGGCTAGTCTGCCTCTGCCAATAGAATATCGTACGAAGAGGTCAGATTATCCCCAAAAATCCCTTGAATCGTACGTTGTATGTCACCTTCAATCAAAAGGACTATATTATACAGTCTGTCAGGGGGAGCCACTCTAGTGTTAGCAGTTTCTACAGTAATGAACGTGTCAGTTGCTGTCGCCACCAGATATGGACGCAGTGCTTGTCGCACTACTGTAACTTCCGCCGCGCTGTCGAGCAGCGTTAGAGCCCATGTCAGGTTCTGAAGCTGCGCCTGCACTATCTGTGGCATACCTCGCTGTTAGCGCAGCAACTTTCTTCTTTTGAAACGGTGGTCGTTGACGTGCAGATTCGTCCTGCTTGCCTTTACCGTTAGTCTGATGGGGTTGCTCACGTCCTTGGGCATCCCGTCCTTTCCCACGGTCTCCGCCACCGGACTGTGAAGCCGATGTTTCCTGTGAAGAACGAGGAGAACGTTGTTCAGAAACCTGAAATCTATCAGGTGACTTAATTCTAGATCGATCGCGCAGATCATATGTGCGTTCACTAGCCGACTGTACGGGTGAGGCAGGACGAGACCCCTGTTTCTGTTGCTGCTTCCCCTGTTTCTTTGCCCGCCAATTTTGTTTAGGAAAATTTGGGCGTTCGTCTTTACCAGACGAGCTCACCTTAGTTTGCTGTACTATATCAGGAATTATTACAGTTGGTTTAACACCTAAGGCACTGCGGCCTATGGTCCTATATGCTTCCGCAATTATTTTAGCGAACTCCTTAGGCCTGTCGAGCTCGTCCACGCGGTCCAGCTTATTAGCCACTTGGAACTGCATAGCATCGCCTTTGAGGTTGCCCATTACCATGGAAGCAACCACATCGAACACCCCGACAAGCCGCATTCCTAATTCAACAGCAGCCTCCGCTCCGTGATTTTCTTGAACACGTTTAATGACGGAGGGTAGTACAGACATAGACGGAGTGCCGAAGCACTTCGAGTAGGTCGCGGCAAAGACCTTGCCCCAGTTGTCACAATCGGCCATATCTGGGACTAAATCTTTCGGCAAACTAATGGTGAGAATCCTGTGTTTCTCCACAGGAGTAGTATGCGGAAAAACCGCCTCCAGTTGGTCAAATTTCTCAGCAAGCCAATAAGGTAAATCAGCCTTATTTTGGGGGAGCTTGCCCATCACCAAATTAACCATAACAGGACTAATAACCACCGCGTGGAGGTCTGTTGGTTGTCCCGCAACAGCAGGTGCCCCCACCTGCACATTGCGTGACACGTACTGCACTAAAGCCCTATGCACTTAAATCAGGGCTGTGTGTAGTACCCGCAACTCAGCCATCGCTACCGTGAGATAGCGGGATGAGGCGTAAATCCGTCCAGCACTGGCCATGTGGCCCCTGCAATCGACAACGGGCCCACTCTAGCCGGTGTAACCGCATGGGGAAGGGTGCCATTAAACCAAATGGTATGCTGCCAGGCAGAAATAGGAATTTCTTGTGTCCTATACGGCGTATAGATTGCAGGTAGCTGCGTGGGAGTATAGGAATGAAACATATCATCGTCTGCATTCACCGCCGGAAAAGTCACCCAAGAGTAAAACAACTCATAAGGGAAAGACGCATCAGCACTCACCACAAAAATAACAGCCATCCCATCTTCCGGCACCCCATACGTCGTCAAATGACGGCGCAGAGGCGCACGGCTATGCACAGCAATGTCAACCGCCATAAGGACACACAAAAGATTAACAACGATTTTAACAGTAGCACTAGGGTTCAGAAGAAACCTTTTTAATGATCAAGCTTGAAAGAACCTATTAGTCGAGAAACAGGTAGGTTAAATCCGTCACTCCCGTTATCAGGAAACAAGAGTGAAGGAGTCGTGGACTAATATAAGCACTACTAAGGCGTTTCAAATCAATCGACCAAACGTTAGGTGCGCCATGTTTCAGGCATTCTGCTTATGCACAGAACTATGCACAGGAAACCAGGACCTCAGTGAATTGTGGTGTACCAAAAACTCACCTCAGAACCAGAACCCCTTATCCGACCAGCATCAGTGTCTCATTCGTTATCCGAGTTTTATCTCGGCGGTCCCAATGTATAGACAACCCAGAACAAGCGACTTAGTATATTCTCAGGAATGGTGGGAATCAGAAATACCTGTTCGTAATTATTCTCATATCAGTCCACAACAAGAGTACACAGAGACACGGTAAAGTTTAAAGAGTTTATTTTATAAACCTCGTGTCCTAAGATGCAGTACTTTGGCTAACATAAGCAGACAAATGATTAAGATCAAAACCATCAGCATAGTTACAATACCATAGAAAATCAAAGGAGAAATCATAATAAAATAGCAGTGGATTACAGCCACCTTCCTTTCGCTAGTAAACTAATATTATTATTATTAGACTAATAGAGGGTCTCTAGGCTTGAATGGGGACCCCCATACCGTAAAGATCAGCTTAGTGGAATCACATCACAGGATCAGGTATACTCTGCTCCTGGGAAAGCTCTTCTTCCGAATGTGTATAAAGCATGCAGCCTGCTATATTAAAAGCACTCGACTTTCAGGTATTTGCAGCTGCATGCGTGTTATGGCTAAATAGTGGGCCGATCAACCTGTACCCAACAACATGCACCGTCTAGCGACCCAGACTGTTTCTTTACACACTGTTCAGACCAAGGTCACAGCTCACTGTTACGGATGTGAACAACAGACAGTTCTCATGTGAAGCAAAGGCGAGCAAGCATTTCTCAAATAATAACATGTAACTGCAGTGTTGTGTGCAAAAGCAGCAAAAGTGGCAAGATGGCTTTCTAACATCTAACGCGGTTGTGCTAACTTAGCAATGTACGTATATAAATAGCAGTCCTCACTACACTAGTCAGCTCCATACCTTGAGAATGAGAGAGGTGGGAATCTCTTTCCGGGTCTCGAACTCTAACACCCCACGAAGGGAGTCAGAACACTTAGAAGCTGGATTCTCTGCGAGCAGGGATGACAGCGTCTCTTGTCAGTGCGTCAGGCCGGGACCCGGGCTCCTCTAAAGTCAAGGTCTCCTCCTTACTTGCCATACTTGCTGTGGCAAGGGAAGGTATATTTATACCCTTAAAGAATAGCGGTTCATGCATAATAAATGAGTTCTTGAAGAAATCAATAATCATGTGCCAAGGGAAACTCCCAAGAGCTTAAGGGTCTGGTTTCTAAGAACTCGTTGTGACATTGGGGTGGACGGATGTAGGTGACCATGCCTGTATTTGGATAGTATGACTAATGCCTAAATAAGGACTGGGATCTTATGCTTATATAAGGGCAATGCGAATTGTGCCTGTATACACCTAAAGCGGAATACAACAGTTCATCCGGGCTCCATGTACAAGTGACCTCTATGCTTTAGAGCTTTTCAAAGTGCCATACCGTGTGCCTAAATCAACTTTTTAAAACCCTTTTTTTCCAACAGCAGCAAAATGCCGCACTTTCACTTTAATAAGGGCACCCCTGCAAATATTGTTGGCGGTTCAGCAGCTTCTAGCATTTTCACCGCTTTCCCATGTGACCGAGTTCTCACTGTTGTGTTGCCTCATTGTAGCTCCAAGACTTCTCCCTTCAATTGAATTCTGACCAGCATGCAGTTTCCTAATACCCTTTTGGTCAAAATGTGTGTGCGGTAAATTATTGATGTAATTAAAAAAAAATACACTTTGTAAATTATTTTAAGGTGCGGTACAACTACTCCCAACCTCTGAAGAGTAGTGTTGCAGTGTGTTTGTACTTTGCGATTCCAGCCTTTCTTTTGAAACAAGACCTCTGTACCTGTGCTGTCACAGAACCTGTGCTGCTGTCTTCGTAAGAAACAGGTGTACACCGTACACGTAAATCAAATATGCAGTAATGTAAACATTACAAACCGCAACTGGTATCCTGGTGAGGTTGTGTTTGCGTAGTTTCCCATGGGTATCCGTTATCATAAAATACATTCCTGATGCCAGGGACACGTTCTGCGCTAAAGCTCATTGGGAACTATGGGGCATATCATCAAGGGCAATATCGCCGCTTTAGCGGCACTTTTTGCCACTAAAGCAGTGACATTTTTATCGCCCTATCAGCAAGCTGTCGCTAACAGCTGTTAGTGACAGTTTTCTGACAATAGCGCCCGTTGTTTTGCCGCTTTGCATGTCAGCGATATTTATCGCTAATGACATGCAAAGTAGGCGTTACACACTAAAATGTAATGAATAATGCCGCTAACACACCATCGCTCTATTATCAATGCGGAGCCATATCCGCAAAGCGATGGATAAAGGTGCACTAAGCACCGTTCATCGCAACTATTTAACACCTGAAAAATTGTTTACTTAACCACCTTTAACATGGGAGGTGGATTGTTATGTTAAGTCCACGTTTGCATATTAGCAAGCTTTTCAGTATCGCACTCGCATTATTGCAGGATTTCTCCCGCTAATCCCCGCTATCGCTGGATTTCACATTGCATCTTAGCAAAGCGTTGATAATACACCGATAAGAGTGCGATGTGATCCAGCGATAGACGACGATAAAATAAAACGAGCTAAGCGCGTTTTGTGATATTTATCGCATTTGCTTGCTAATATGGCCCTATGTTTGGCTGCCCCTAGTTCACCCCCCCCCCTGCTTTTATTTGAACCCCTCCCTTCCAGGGTTGAGCAAGGAAGCTCTATTTTACCTCATTCGTCTGGTGCCGCTATACGCAGTGTGTGCCTTACAAAGGATCATCAACCTTTTTACAGCGTTTGTTTCTATGGACACCGATGGGGCCGTTAGGTAAGCTTTACAATACTTTGGAACTTGTTTCCACAGAAAACATTAGATGGAACTAGTGGACAAACCCGACATTTTTTAGTTCGTACAGACTTAAAACTGCAGTGCAGCCTGCAAGACTGATTTTGTTGTACTGTTTGGCATGCGGCTTTGATGATCAAGTGACTCATTTCTTGAGCACTCGAACAGTATGTGAAAGCAAGTTTATGAATAGTGGCTCATTTCTGCAAATTATCTCCCTTTATAGGTCTCGCCTACGCAGCGCGCATGCGCTGCTTAGGAAAAAAGACCTTTTGCAATTGATTCACTTTTCGCCCTTAAAACGTGCACGTGTTGCATGTGCTGCATAGGAAAAAAGACCTTTTGCAATTGATTCACTTTTCACCCTTAAAACGTGCACGCATTCCATTGCCTTCAATGGCAACGCATGCACATTTGGCGATTTCCTTGCGGGAGCGAGCTTTGACACCATATGTTTGTAATTAACTTGCAAACACATGGTGCCCCAGGCTCGCTCCCGCAAGGGAAACGCTTTGTGTGCCTCCCATTTTCCCCCACTTGTGAGAGCGAGGCACGCGCGCTTGTTTATTCTTTCTTTTAGATCCATCAATTGTGTAAAACGCCAGACAACCGAGATCCCTAAACTGTAGCTTCAAATTGAAATAGTTTAGCAAAGATAGTGAGTTTCCAGATTATCATTTCTCGAATAAGAAAAGCTTGAAAAAGAGGTATCCAAGTCACAAAAATTGACATTTTAGTTCCAGACAGAAATACCCGAGCGATCAAAATAAACACGCCAGAATGACCAACTATCAGTCTTAATGGCCCTATTACGAGTATGTTTTATACAAATTAGAGTGACTCCTGGAAAATGAGCATTAACTCACAGTTTTGTACAAAACAGATGTGTGTCCTAAATATTGAAAGGCTTGAGAAAGTGGAGCAGCTCAGAGCTGTGAGTTGACATTTGCTGCAACATAAAATATCCCAAAATGCTTTGCAGCTTCTTTCCTTTCTTTTATTTAATAGGTGCCCTAATAAAATGACTTCTTATTACACATGTGAGAAATGTACTGAAACCATGAATGGCATTTCATGAAATGAGAGAATCGAAGGAAATCCGTTTGTTTCACCCAGAGTGAACAGAGTGGCAGCAAAATAGATTTCTTTTATTGCAGCCCACTCATCTAACACACATCTGCTGGCAGCACTCCTTCGGTGTTACCCTTTCCAAAGCAGCAGTGGTTAATTACTGAAACTAAACATGCACCTGAATAAAACGCGACAATAGATTTAAAAAGAAAGTACTATCCCTCCCCCACTCATGTTGTAAGTCTAAACTCTCGAAATGGCAAACTAAACCTGTGAGATATTACCCAGTTTTTGTTGTGCCCCTCCCCCCAATTTTTTGCATGTCTGAAATTTCTGGTTTTACGACTCAGTGCACTTTACCATTGCTAAACAATAGTAAAGGGCACGTGCTTCCCCTTCAACCGGTGTGCTGTATAGTAAACCTCCCTATTGGGCCTATTTACCATTCCTATAAGTCCACTGTCATTGGGGCCTTAATTGCACCAATGGCATTAAAAGTTAAATGTCATAAGTAGGATGCCCTGTGTGTATTTGCACCATTCAATTATATGACAAAAATATCTTTTTAAGTAAACACAAGGAGACGATGGACGGAGTGCTGACACTTTTCAGACACTCACCTCGTCACAGATCTGGGTTAAATCCATCATCGTTCTTTAACTCACATCGCCACCCCAGTTCAGACCCAGCTATATGCAAATCAGTCTTGACCCTGTGCCTCAAGGAACAGTCCAACCCAAACTGTCAAGCCAGGTCTTCCCTGGACCAGAAACAAGCATCCTGGGACAGGTTTCTAGGTAACACCCCTCATCAGCCAGGCTAGCTTGAATCCATTGGCAAAATGAGCAAAGGACCAAGGTCTGGGCATACCCTGCCAACTTAGAGCGAACAAGGCAAACACAAAATATATCTCTGCCAGTTGTACCTCTGTGCTCTGGCTAGTCTGCTGTTTAAGTGTGCTGCAGTGACAGGGCTTGGAAAATGCCTATGACTAGCAGGAAAAGTCTATTTTAAAATATTCATGTCACCCATAAAATTGCCATGTAAGTCCAGAGGTAAGGGTGCTAATATATAAAAATAGGGCACACTACTTATTAATTGTATATTGTCCTCACAGTGAGATTAAACCCCAAAGCTATTTCACTCCGTAGGCCAGGTTTGACCTTTCTCTAATAGTCCTGGCTGTGCATACATCATTATTTTCTAGGAAAGGGTTAGAAAAATAATTCAACATTATTTCCTGCTTAGTTTTTAAAATCTGACTTAATGGTTGTAGGACTTGGCCCTTTTTCCCTCAGTTGTTTTCATTTTTCGTGTTGCTACAGATTCAGGGAGCCATGTTATCTACCCCTGAAACTTCTGTCTGAGGGCCTGGAGCACAAAATGGTGGCCACCTGTGACATCACCAGCATCCACTGGAACCTACCAGCACCTTCCAGAACATTCCAGGAGACTCCAGAACTCTGTGACAGTTGGAGACCGTTTAGAATGTTGGGAGGATAAGAGAGGCAGTTGGCAGTTGGAGCTGGCAGTTGGCACCTGACTGGTGAAGAGAGAGGAGCACAACAGTGAAGGAGGAAGGAGTGAAGCAGCAGGGGTGGAAACTTGTGCCTGGAGTGGGGTCCATAAACCCACCCTTGATACTTGTCCCTACTGATGGATCCCAGCCTATAGCCCTGTGTGGGAAGAAGACAGAAGAAAACCATCCTAAGGACCTGGACAGCAGGAACAGGCCTTAGAACCAAGAAAACAGCAAGATTCTAACCTGAGAACTGGTTTCCCTGGAGTCCGGCGTCGAGTAGCCTGAAGACCTGGAGCCCGAGGTGGAGAAGCGGCGCTGACTGAAGTAGCAGACGTCGTACCCGGAGCCGCCTGAGGTCGTGAGAGGGCGCCGACGGGGGTCGAGAGGAATACCAGAGGTCGAGGAGGAAGTGAACCGAGGTCGAGCGAGCGGCGTCATCGGAGGAGTGAAGTCCGCCCTCCGGAGTCGTCGGAGACCGAGGTAGAGGAGCACCGGAGGTCGGGAGTGAGGATCGCACTCCGGAGTCGCCCGGAACCTGTGAGGAGGAGCACCGGAGGTCGGGGGTGAGGATCGCACCCCGGAGTCGCCGGAAGTCGACATCGAGGCCAGGCCGGCCGACGTCATCGGAGCCGAGAGCGCCATCGGACCGGAGCCGCCCGAAGTCGACATCGTGAAGAGACTGCCCGACGTCGTCAAATCGGAGGTAGAGATCGAACCGAGGCCGCCGACATCGGACCGGAACCGCCTGCCGGCGTCGTCAAAGAACTGACATTGTGCCGAGGCCGCCGAGACCGAACCGGAACCGCCTCACGGCGTCGACACGACTCCAGCGGCGTCGGAACATCAGAAAAAGGGCAGTAAGTGGAGTAGAGGGCGCCTAAGGCCCTGTGGAGACCTGAGAGACTGCTCTAAGGGGCTAGGGAGGTGCTGAAACCCACCTGACTGTGCCTGGGGTGAACTGGGACTAACCTAGAGAGGTTGTGTGGAGAAGGAAAGCCAGGGCATTGGTATTCCCCCCTTTGATCTACCTCAGCTTAGGCCTCAGCCTTGTCCCAGCCAGGGAGTAGCCCCCCTCAAGCCTTCCACAACCCTACAAGCTGTGCCTGGGCCAAATCTGCCCTTAAGAATTGAAGTGTCATCTGATTACATGAGGGTTGCTGTATACTTTTAATTATTTATTGGGGGTACTGTATTTATTGAGTTTTTACCTATTTATTGCTTCACTATATTTATAGGTCCACAGGACTTGTTGGTGTACAATATTTATTGGTACAGTATTTATTGCCTCAAAGTATTTAATTGTCTGTATATATTGCACTTGTATTTATGCCCTGTTATTTATGATCACCCCTCTTTATTTCATCAAACAGCCAATATTTATTTGACCTGCACTAATTGAAACTTGTATATTGTGATTGACCTATTTATTTTTCCAATCAGCAACTAAGAGAAAAAGATAAAGAAAGAATATTTTCATAATTTTTACGGTGTAGAGTCGTTTTTGGAACGGATGCACGCATGGTTCTTGTATGGGTATATTGTATGCTTAGCACTGCGCCTGTTTCCTGACCACTCGAGCCAAGCTACCACAGTGTGTTCGGGGAGTCCACCACCACCCCTTCTAGTGTGGGAGTGGGCGTTTCCAACATAAATTGGTGTTCAGTGGTGGGATAGAGCTGTGCCTACATATACTCAACAATAACTGTGGGTAGTCCATAGGCCTACACCGGGAGTTTTCTCACAGCGGCCTTCCTAATTGTGGGTTTTTGTTTTTTCCAAATTTACTCTGGTGGTGGGAGGAGGTATTACTAAAGGTACCCCCCTGCATTGTTACTGCACAAAACCTGTCCTCTAACCTGAGTGGGCAAGATGGAGTTTGTACCAGAAAATCTAAAAACGTACACTGTGGCCCAAGTCAGGAAGTTAACAGACCGGAGGGAGAAAAGACAGCTCGCATGGGACTTAGCAAGGCTGGAGAAAGAGATGGAGGAGAAAAGGATGGCGCACGAGCTTTGGATGAAGGAGATGAAGCTGCGTGCCCTCCAGATGAGTGTGTCCAGCGAGGACACTGGTGGCAGCATACCAGAAGCTTCACAGGAGCTAGAAGTATATTTACCCCAGGAAGACATCACCAGGGTGTCTGAGGAGGCATTGGGGTGTGAACCTGAAGGGGGTAGTGCAGGGATCTTCCAACCCAGCGAGGTGAGAGAAGTGGCAGATAGCCCAGCTAGGTCCCAGGGAGAGAGGGTTGTAGGGCCTCACGACCTATCTGTAGGAAGGCGTGAGACGGGGAGGTGTCCCGAGGTGCCCCAACCGAAGTCTCAGGGCCTGGAGAGTTCCGCAAGGGAGCCCCAGGTTGGGAGCCTAGGCTGTCCCGAAGTGCCATCCAGTGCAGGGGAGCCCCTAGTGTCAGGAGGACCCAGGGCGACTGTAACCAGCGCGCCTGAGGTTCTGGGGTTGGCTCAGTTTCAGGGTTTAGGTCCTGGGCTGGGATGCCAGGCTCAGGGGTTGCCTGACCTGGCGGGTGGGGCCTCGGTTAACCGGGTCCCCCCGAAATTGACTTCCAGGGGTACTTTTCCCGGTAGGAGGGTGCTGAAATCTGGAAGGGGGTGCAGAGGGAGGAAGGTCTCGCCTCGGGCACCGACTCAGCCTAAGGGTTTAGACCCTAGGTTGAAGGATCAGTTGAGGGGTCAAGGCCCTAGACTGAGGAGGAAGTGTTGGTCTGAGGGTGCCTCGCAGGGTAGGATGAGGAACCCCAGAAGGAGAGTTAGGGGGAGGAGAGCCTCGCCCCGGAAGGCTGGTCAGCCTAAGGGTGTGAACCCCAGGAAGAAGGACCAGAGGCAGTTTAGGACTGCAAGGAGGAGGACCGGAGTGGTCAACGGGCACTACAGGCCTGGGGCTACTGCCCCCCACTCCGCGAGATCACCCGGGCCAGAGACATCTGGATGGCCCAGGGGCCGGTCCTGGCCACAACTAGCTAGGGAGCCCCCGTGGGGTGGTTTTGTTGGTCCAGGGAGGTTTGTTAGGGAGCCATTGGGTTCCAGAGCGGAGGAGAACTTGCGGGTGCTCCTGCCGTTGCGGGCCTGCGTCCACCTTTTCTCGCCCCAAGCAGGGAAGACCATCAAGGCATTGATCGGTCTACCCTGGCTTTTGGCTGGAAGGGGGTTATGTAGGACTTGGCCCTTTTTCCCTCAGTTGTTTTCATTTTTCGTGTTGCTACAGATTCAGGGAGCCATGTTATCTACCCCTGAAACTTCTGTCTGAGGGCCTGGAGCACAAAATGGTGGCCACCTGTGACATCACCAGCATCCACTGGAACCTACCAGCACCTTCCAGAACATTCCAGGAGACTCCAGAACTCTGTGACAGTTGGAGACCGTTTAGAATGTTGGGAGGATAAGAGAGGCAGTTGGCAGTTGGAGCTGGCAGTTGGCACCTGACTGGTGAAGAGAGAGGAGCACAACAGTGAAGGAGGAAGGAGTGAAGCAGCAGGGGTGGAAACTTGTGCCTGGAGTGGGGTCCATAAACCCACCCTTGATACTTGTCCCTACTGATGGATCCCAGCCTATAGCCCTGTGTGGGAAGAAGACAGAAGAAAACCATCCTAAGGACCTGGACAGCAGGAACAGGCCTTAGAACCAAGAAAACAGCAAGATTCTGACCTGAGAACTGGTTTCCCTGGAGTCCGGCGTCGAGTAGCCTGAAGACCTGGAGCCCGAGGTGGAGAAGCGGCGCTGACTGAAGTAGCAGACGTCGTACCCGGAGCCGCCTGAGGTCGTGAGAGGGCGCCGACGGGGGTCGAGAGGAATACCAGAGGTCGAGGAGGAAGTGAACCGAGGTCGAGCGAGCGGCGTCATCGGAGGAGTGAAGTCCGCCCTCCGGAGTCGTCGGAGACCGAGGTAGAGGAGCACCGGAGGTCGGGAGTGAGGATCGCACTCCGGAGTCGCCCGGAACCTGTGAGGAGGAGCACCGGAGGTCGGGGGTGAGGATCGCACCCCGGAGTCGCCGGAAGTCGACATCGAGGCCAGGCCGGCCGACGTCATCGGAGCCGAGAGCGCCATCGGACCGGAGCCGCCCGAAGTCGACATCGTGAAGAGACTGCCCGACGTCGTCAAATCGGAGGTAGAGATCGAACCGAGGCCGCCGACATCGGACCGGAACCGCCTGCCGGCGTCGTCAAAGAACTGACATTGTGCCGAGGCCGCCGAGACCGAACCGGAACCGCCTCACGGCGTCGACACGACTCCAGCGGCGTCGGAACATCAGAAAAAGGGCAGTAAGTGGAGTAGAGGGCGCCTAAGGCCCTGTGGAGACCTGAGAGACTGCTCTAAGGGGCTAGGGAGGTGCTGAAACCCACCTGACTGTGCCTGGGGTGAACTGGGACTAACCTAGAGAGGTTGTGTGGAGAAGGAAAGCCAGGGCATTGGTATTCCCCCCTTTGATCTACCTCAGCTTAGGCCTCAGCCTTGTCCCAGCCAGGGAGTAGCCCCCCTCAAGCCTTCCACAACCCTACAAGCTGTGCCTGGGCCAAATCTGCCCTTAAGAATTGAAGTGTCATCTGATTACATGAGGGTTGCTGTATACTTTTAATTATTTATACTGTATTTATTGAGTTTTTACCTATTTATTGCTTCACTATATTTATAGGTCCACAGGACTTGTTGGTGTACAATATTTATTGGTACAGTATTTATTGCCTCAAAGTATTTAATTGTCTGTATATATTGCACTTGTATTTATGCCCTGTTATTTATGATCACCCCTCTTTATTTCATCAAACAGCCAATATTTATTTGACCTGCACTAATTGAAACTTGTATATTGTGATTGACCTATTTATTTTTCCAATCAGCAACTAAGAGAAAAAGATAAAGAAAGAATATTTTCATAATTTTTACGGTGTAGAGTCGTTTTTGGAACGGATGCACGCATGGTTCTTGTATGGGTATATTGTATGCTTAGCACTGCGCCTGTTTCCTGACCACTCGAGCCAAGCTACCACAGTGTGTTCGGGGAGTCCACCACCACCCCTTCTAGTGTGGGAGTGGGCGTTTCCAACAATGGTGAAATCAGATTTTGATAACTTAAGCAGAATATCACCTTATTAAAATGGACTTTAGGCTGCCTGGTTCAGACCTGGCTCAAAACCGGTTCTATCACTCATCATACCTCCAGAGATGGAATTAACATCTTTGGCTGGAAGAGTTCACACATCTGACTCACGAAGACAATGGCTTGCCTCTGGCCCCAGGAAAAGCCAGCGGGTGGTACTGCTGAAGGTTTAGAAAGGATTAGCCAAGGATGTGTAGTTCATCTCTGGAGGTGCTGGAATATCCCTACTTGGCTAGGAGAGATCACACCTTTGACTCAGAGGACAATGGCTTGCCTCTAGATCCAGGAAAAGCCATTGGGTGTTACTGCTCACACTTAGAAGGGATTAGCTATCTTTGAGCGGACCAGAACAGTTGTCAGAATGAAAGGCACCTGCAGAGCTACCTCTTTTATCATTATGCCAGGAAAAAATTCTCCTGTTCATTCCCAGGATTTTCCTAGACAATCCATCCCCAGTCACAGAAGGAGGGTTAACCAGTTCTGCCACCGATCACACTTCCAGAGCTGGAAAACACATATTTATCTGGGAGAGGATACAACTCTGGCTCAGACGACAGTGACATAACTCTGCGCTATGGAAAGGCCAAAGTGTGTTAGCTGCTGATCGCTTAGAAGGGATTAGCTATCTGTGATTGGACATGAGCAAATGGAAGAACAAAAGGCAGCTTTAGCACTATCTCATTTGACTTGGAAATGCCATGAAGGCTTCATCTATTCATCACCAGGACCATCCTAGACAGCTAAGCTCCAGCCTGAGTAGGTAAAAAACAGTTTTGACCCTGTCAGGGGCATGGGAGTGGCCAAGAAGCTGAAGACAGCCTAACCAGGGTCTGCTGGGTGCAGCCATCTTAAAGCAGGGACTCCTAGGTAATTTTACAGTAAGGCAAAGAGGAAATTCTGAAAAAGAGTTGGGAGGACTGCATGGAAATTGGTAGGATATGGCAGTAAAGTTCCTCCAAATACTGGCTTGTCCACATGATAAATCTGTCACCTCCACCACCATCTACTCAGCGCCACCACAGCATCACTCAGTGCCACCACAGCATCACTCAGTGCCACAACAATATCACTCAGCGCCGCCACAGCATCACTCAGCGCCACCACAGCATCACTCAGCACCACCACAGCATCACTGAGCACCACCACAGCATCAGTCAGGGTCACCACAGCATCATGCAGCGCCGCCACAGCATCACTCAGCACCACCACAGCATCACTCAGTGCCACCACAGCATCACTCAGCACCACCACAGCATCACGCAAGGCCACCACAGCATCACAGAGGGCCACCACAGCATCACACAGGGCCACCACAGCATCACACAGCAACACAACAGCATCACTCAGCACCACAACAGCATCACTCAGCACCACCACAGCATCACTCAGAACCACCACAGCATCACTCAGCACCACCACAGCATCACTCAGGGCTACCACAGTGTCACCACAGCATCACCATAGCATCACTCAGTGCCAAAACAATATCACGCCGCACCACCACAGCATCACTCAGCACCACCACAGCATCACTCAGAGTCACCACAGCATCACTCAGGGCCACCACAGCATCACTCAGTGCCACAACAGCATCACTCAGCACCACCAAAGCATCACTCAGCACCACCACAGCATCACTCAGCACCACCACAGCAACACTCAGGGCTACCACAGTGTCACCACAGCATCACCATAGCATCACTCAGTGCCAAAACAATATCACTCAGCACCACCACAGCATCACTCAGCGCCACCACAGCATCACTCAGCACCACCACAGCATCACTCAGCACCACCACAGCATCACTCAGCACCACCACAGCATCACTCAGGGCCACCACAGCATCACTCAGGGCTACCACAGCATCACTCAGTGCCACAACAATATCACTCAGTACCACGCCAGCATCACTCAGCGCCACCACAGCATCACTCAGCGCCACCACAGTATCACTCAGCACCACCACAGCATCACTCTGCACCACCACAGTATCAGTCAGCACCACCACAGCATCACTCAACACCACCACAGCATCACTCAGCACCACCACAGCATCACTCAGGGCTACCACAGTGTCACACAGCAACACAACAGCATCACTCAGCACCACCACAGCATCACTCAGCACCACCACAGCATCACTCAGCACCACCACAGCATCACTCAGGGCTACCACAGTGTCACACAGCAACACAACAGCATCACTCAGCACCACCACAGCATCACTCAGCACCACCACAGCATCACTCAGCACCACCACAGCATCAGTCAGGGTCACCACAGTGTCACACAGCAACACAACAGCATCACTCAGCACCACCACAGCATCACTCAGCACCACCACAGCATCACTCAGCACCACCACAGCATCAGTCAGGGTCACCACAGCATCATGCAGCGCCGCCACAGCATCACTCAGCACCACCACAGCATCACTCAGCGCCACCACAGCATCACTCAGCACCACCACAGCATCACACAGGGCCACCACAGCATCACACAGGGCCACCACAGCATCACACAGCAACACAACAGCATCACTCAGCACCACCACAGCATCACTCAGCACCACCACAGCATCACTCAGCACCACCACAGCATCACTCAGCACCACCACAGCATCACTCAGGGCTACCACAGTGTCACCACAGCATCACCATAGCATCACTCAGTGCCAAAACAATATCACGCCGCACCACCACAGCATCACTCAGCACCACCACAGCATCACTCAGGGCCACCACAGCATCACTCAGGGCCACCACAGCATCACTCAGTGCCACAACAGCATCACTCAGCACCACCACAGCATCACTCAGCATCACCACAGCATCACTCAGCACCACCACAGCAACACTCAGGGCTACCACAGTGTCACCACAGCATCACCATAGCATCACTCAGTGCCAAAACAATATCACTCAGCACCACCACAGCATCACTCAGCGCCACCACAGCATCACTCAGGGCCACCACAGCATCACTCAGTGCCACAACAGCATCACTCAGCACCACCACAGCATCACTCAGCATCACCACAGCATCACTCAGCACCACCACAGCAACACTCAGGGCTACCACAGTGTCACCACAGCATCACCATAGCATCACTCAGTGCCACAACAATATCACTCAGCACCACCACAGCATCACTCAGCACCACCACAGCATCACTCAGCACCACCACAGCATCACTCAGGGCCACCACAGCATCACTCAGGGCTACCACAGCATCACTCAGTGCCACAACAATATCACTCAGTACCACGCCAGCATCACTCAGCGCCACCACAGCATCACTCAGCGCCACCACAGTATCACTCAGCACCACCACAGCATCACTCTGCACCACCACAGTATCAGTCAGCACCACCACAGCATCACTCAACACCACCACAGCATCACTCAGCACCACCACAGCATCACTCAGGGCTACCACAGTGTCACACAGCAACACAACAGCATCACTCAGCACCACCACAGCATCACTCAGCACCACCACAGCATCACTCAGCGCCACCACAGCATCACTCAGCACCACCACAGCATCACACAGGGCCACCACAGCATCACACAGGGCCACCACAGCATCACACAGCAACACAACAGCATCACTCAGCACCACCACAGCATCACTCAGCACCACCACAGCATCACTCAGCACCACCACAGCATCACTCAGCACCACCACAGCATCACTCAGGGCTACCACAGTGTCACCACAGCATCACCATAGCATCACTCAGTGCCAAAACAATATCACGCCGCACCACCACAGCATCACTCAGCACCACCACAGCATCACTCAGGGCCACCACAGCATCACTCAGGGCCACCACAGCATCACTCAGTGCCACAACAGCATCACTCAGCACCACCACAGCATCACTCAGCATCACCACAGCATCACTCAGCACCACCACAGCAACACTCAGGGCTACCACAGTGTCACCACAGCATCACCATAGCATCACTCAGTGCCAAAACAATATCACTCAGCACCACCACAGCATCACTCAGCGCCACCACCGCATCACTCAGCACCACCACAGCATCACTCAGCACCACCACAGCATCACTCAGGGCCACCACAGCATCACTCAGGGTTACCACAGCATCACTCAGTGCCACAACAATATCACTCAGTACCACGCCAGCATCACTCAGCGCCACCACAGCATCACTCAGCGCCACCACAGTATCACTCAGCACCACCACAGCATCACTCTGCACCACCACAGTATCACTCAGCACCACCACAGCATCTGTCAGCACCACCACAGCATCACTCAGCACCACCACAGCATCACTCAGGGCCGCCACAGCATCACTCAGCACCACCACAGCATCACTCAGCACCATAACAGAATCACTCAGCGCCGCCACAGCATTACTCAGTGCCGCCACAGCATCACTCAGCATCACCACAACATCACTCAGTGCCACCACAGCATCACTCAGCACCACCAAAGCATCACTCAGAACCACCACAGCATCACTCAGCGCCACCACAGCATCACTCAGTGCCACAAATGCTTCTGACACTTTTTTATTATAACTTTTCAGCATGCTGCACAGCAGCCACACTTCTCTACAGCACAGCTTGAAGACATTGGCAAAGTCAATAGCTCTCTCAAAACACTTATATGGCCCCAAAGGCGAGACCTATTGGCTATGCCAATGCTTGGTATTTTATTGCAATCTATAAATGTTACTGTGTGTTAGAATGCTATATAAAGTGAAACTGTGGATTCAATTTTTTTGCCACATATATAATATCAAACTCCTTGCTCAGATGTAATGTAGAGGCACATGTGTAAAGTGCGGAGGTTCTGGCTGACAGTTCTAGTTTGATTCTTCCTATTGGAGCAAAATCAAGTCTAGTTTGGATATTGCAGGTGTTTCTTGGTTGGTTACGGGCCCCAGGAATTTCCAGTGGCTGAGATTAATTTGAGCAATCCACTAACCACTTGTATTTTTCTAATATTTAGTTGGCATGGACCTTTTTATTTTTATTTTTTTACTTTAATACTTCTATAACGCAGAGTGCCATAAGCATAGCATTACTCTGCCTCAGTATGGGTGCCATGGTAAATTTCAAAAGGAGTATCTCTATATTTGGGGTTTTTGTATAGACAGTTCTCTACCAAGTATTACTGAAAGGAATTTGCACATGCAGAACTGTGCAGATTGCAACCTGCTTTACAACATAATATCCCCCAAAGACAATTTCTCCACAACAAACAGCTGTTGCAAGAAATGGCACAGTTAGGATCTACATGCCAGCCAACACCTCTTGGGGGCATCATCTGCGACATAAGTGCTTTGAGCCAGTCCTGTTTTTTTGCGAAGTAAAGCCAAGGAACAAGACCCACTGCAGAATGCTACATCGGTTAATCTTTTTAGAAATATACTAATTCCATTCAGTGGCCTTAGTCAATGATGTGCAGAAGCAGTGTCCAGTTATTGCTTTTCTAAGGATCCATTCCTGCTTGTGCCCCACAGTAAGCAACTACAGCATTTCCCGTGTTTTGTAGCATCTGTGCCCGTCCCTCATGCGAGCTGCATTGCCTGATGAATCCAGCAGTAGCTCGCATATTGTGAGTGGCCTTGTTACTTGACTTTCCCCATGCTTGTTTGGATAATCGTTATCAATTTGCTGGAGTCATTATTAATCTGCATTACATCACCACGGTAGCTGCTCTAAATGTGCACTTTTCCCTTGTGATAATGTAGGAACACAATTAACACTAAACACGATTGCAGAGTCACCCATTTTTAGCGCCTGGAAATAATAATTTATCCAGGTAGATATTCACAGTACTGCTTTTTTTCAGGAGGTACATACTGTTCTAGAAATATAGCTGAAGCATACATCAAATCTTTTTTTTTTTTTAAACAACTCTGTAGGGTTCATTGAATTATAGGAAACATCGTGTGACCAACCACAGGAACATTGACCAGCAACAGCATAAGGAATAAAATAAATTCCATAAAGTAAAGGGTGCAGTGCCACAGACTGTTACTAGGTGTCCCTGTGGAGTTGCAAAGGGATCTCTATTAGCCTAATAAGTTACTGCACTCTTAATGCAATTATAAATAGAAAGATTCCAGCTGAGCATGTTTCCATTTATTATTATTGGAAATGAGATTTTTGCTTCAGGTTTAAAAATACACCATTGTTGTTTATTTAGCTTTGTTTGTGAAATAAAGCTAAATAAACAACAATGGTGCATATTGAAAACTCAAGCTAACCAAAATGTCACTTCCAATAAAAACAAATGGAAACTTATGCTCGGCTGCAATTTTTATCTTTATAATTGCATTAAGGGTGAAATCCCTTATGCGGCTAATAGAGGTACCTTTACAACTCCACAGGGACACCCAGCAACAGCCTGTGGTACTGCATTCTTTCCTTGCTTTGTGAATTTTCTTTTATTACTTTGCTACAGCAGGCAAATTTTGGTACAAAAAATAAATCTAACACACCAATAGTTAAAAGTTTCACAAATGCGAGACCTATTGCATTGAAAATGCATGTTTTTTTATCCTCTCACTTGCCTAAGACCCGAAAACCGAAAAGACCTGTTAAACAGTCATTCCAAAATTATATGCTCAGCTTTTATGGATAAAGCTGTTAGTCTATGCCACAAAGAATGCTCACATACACACACACACACACACTTCATGGCTAAAACCTGCAGTGGTCAGGTCTGCAGTATCTCTTGCTACATCTATGATGCTGTTTGATGGTAACATTCCTTCCATGACCACCTCCATAAAGTCTTTCTCAAGAGAGATTCCAAGAACTAGCTCTGTGAATCATGAGAACGGTCACTGTAGCTTACCAAGTGGAGGAAGAAACAAGCTACTTACCTGTAACAATGGTTTTGCAGCCTCAAGCTCTTCTAGATTCCCATGCTATGCATATTCTGCCAACTAGTTGTTGGAGCAGGAAAGTCCTACTTCTTATACCCTTTTTTAGGTCGAGCCTAGCAGTGCACATCTACTGTCTGCAAGACCTGTTGTATTCGATAAAGGACTTTGCTTCCACCTGCTGCTTACCATTGGTTCAGGCTAGTGTTGCTCTTCTTTGCTGCCTCCTAACTGGTTCATGCAGCGATATTTCACTTCAGTTTTTTGCCGAGGAGCACCGGCCACGTACAGTTTCCTTACGCTTGCATTGCTTTTCTGTTCCTTTAGGAGAACTCTTATTTTTTAAATTTAAATTGTCATATGCACAGCTGCCCAGCAAGTAGGGGGCAGCTGCAACGTTTAGTCCATTCATTCTTTGGGGGTATTATTGAGAGATGAGATAGGAGTGAGATGTGTTTTTTGAATGATTATGAGGTTTTGCCTACTGTGTTCATGTTTGAGTTATCCTCTACTGTGGTTCACGTATGAGGTTATTTGCATACTGTGGTTTATGCATGTGAGATTATTCTCTACTGTGGTTTAGGTATGAGTTATTCCCTACTGCGGTTTATGTTAGTAAGAGTATTTCCTTGTGTGAGTTATGCTTAGGAGGTTATGGTCTAATATGTTTAAGCTTATGAGGTTGGCGCAGAATATATTTCTCGCCTTATGTGATACTGTGCATAATATGATTTATGGTTACAGGATGATGCTGAGTACAGTGTTTGCCAGTAATTTCTGGTTGTGTTCTACGTTTATTATATGTCTACAGTTATTATCTTTACTAAGTGATGATTCTGACAATGGCCCATGTGGCCCTGTCATGTGTATATAATCCCCTGTAAATATTGCCCAGTGCCAGTTGGCACAGTGTATATTGCATGATTACCACCTAATGCGTTTTATGATAATACAAAGGCTATTTTTATATATAACCTTGTGTAGAGTTTTTTTTGTGGTGTGCCTAGTATGTTGTTGCTGTGTGTGTTGCGCAAATGCTTTACACATTGCCACCGGGATAAGCCTGACTGCTTGTGCCAAGCTACCAAGGGGGTGAGCAGGGGTTATCTTTGGTGTGTAACTCCCTTGCCCTGAAGAGAGTGGTGGTCTCTGCCTGGCTTTGGTGCAAGCTTTAGCCAACCAGAGATCCCACTTCTAACAGTCATGAACCAGAAAGATGGTGGATTGTCTATTACTTATTTCGCAGACAGGGCTTGTTCTAAAATGTCAGCTTTGTTGACATATACTAGTGGTTTACTCAGTGTGGGATTTAATTAGAGCTATCATGTCGTAGTCTGAATCAGTGATTTATGAAGTCAATCACACCACATCTGTCAGAGCAAACAATCTTCCCGTGCTGCGCCAGTGTTTCCTGGTAAGGGTAGTGGTGTGCAGGGTCGCAGGGGTACTATAATGCGGTAGTTTACCAGCTGCTCTGCTTGGTATGAAGGTTAGACAATGTGCCTACTGCATGTCCATGTCTGTGGCCTCCCTTCACTCATAACTTTTCAGCAACTTATAATAGGGGCGAGTCAGCTCAGGGGACTAGCGCATAATCAACCACTTGTCCTGAGAGAATGCAAAGGCTATTCCTAATCAATAATGCCTCAGCTGAGTGTGTCCCTAGTGCCTTCCACAGCCGAGCACCACCCAGCCTAGCCTTACCAGTGCATCCTACCCATTAGTTCCTTCAGCCTCAAGTAATGCGCTTCTGAAACTACCCAAACCGATACCACACTGTTGGAACAGAAACACTGATGGAGGCCGTGAGAATACCACAGTGCACACACTGGACATCTACACCCTGAATACGGACTATCCTCCGCCTGGTGAACACTCACTGCATTTCTCATATACTGGAGCGCCATTATCGTGGTACATCCTTAAATCTTGCATTTTCCCGGTCCACCGATAAAGAGACGTTCTCTTTGACCAGCCGGGTCGTAATGATAACCGGCGGACCGATTACTTAGATGACCTACAGTCATTTTCAGCCCTGAGGAAGTCACAGGATTAATTCCATAGGCGACGAAACACATGTTGGCTGGTTTCTTTTGCCCACTTTATGCACAAATAAAGACAAGGATCTTATTTACTGGAGATCAACATTGACTTTTCCTTTGCATCGACTTATAGGGAACCTCTCACTGTATAATTACTTTACGTGTGCCCAGGACTTTTAATGTACACACTTTTGGAGAGACACATGTGCATGTACAGCAAGCATTCCACATCGACTGGTCTTCTCCTGCTTCTTCAACCAGCATAAATCACGCAGTCTATGCTGGGAAGGTTTGTGTCATTTTAGAGCCTGATGGCCCTTGCTTCACTTATCCCTCCCCAAAGCTGAGCTCTAATACATCAGCGTTTCCACTGCCAAGTGGACCTCTGTCCCACAAGGTCCCATTGACCACACCAGGCTCTTTAGCTTCTGCTTGCCATTCTAGGATTCAGGAGGGCGCGCAGACACTGTAAGATTCACACTAGTCCCAGACTGCAACTTGTCTGTAGCCAGAAAGAGTGGCCTAGCTGAGAAGGCGCACATAACACGAGGCCACTTGGCAGCTGTGCCTACCTCCTGTGCACCCACCACAACTCGTACATGAATGCTCGGGGTCTGCACCTATTAAAATTGCATATGCAATTGTTATAGAATGCTTTACACATAATGGCACATTTATATCACTAATGCCTTTTTGTCGATTTGGGTGCCACTCTACTTTTTCCCACTAAAAATGTTGAGTTGGGTAAAATAATTTCATTCTGTACTTATGTTGAAACAATTATGGAATTTGTTTTGTGCCTGCTGCAAATGTGGTGTTTAAATTGGAACTGGAATGTTAACTCTAGAAATGTCTTGTTTTGGAACCAGCTGTCTTCGTTAAGCAAAAGTGCTTATCAGGCCGCCCTTTTGTAAAGTCTAAGGTTGACGGACATCTGCTGAGCGCAGGTAACCTTTAGTAACATACTCTTCGGCAGGAACATCATCTACGGACAAAATGAAGGAAATTGAGGTGAAGTGCAGCTCCTCGGCGTCATCGTACTCTAAGGAGTTAATTGCCTGGGAAAAACCTTGGTGGCATGCATCTTCACAAGTCAAGCAGTTTGTTGGCAAAAGAGGTTGAACCAATCAATTTAGAGGGTGCTCCGATTACACTCCACATAATTCCATTACACTCAATACCACATAATTACTATCCACATATTTCCACTGCACACCATGCCACATAATTCCACTCCACACAATTCCACAGCTAACAATTCCAATCCAAACCACATATTTTCACTCCACACCACATACATCTACACCAATCCAAAACACATGGGTAAAAGACATTGTCATTTACAACATCCATAACTCTAAGTCTCACAAATGCGAGACCATTTTTTTTCTTTGCAGTGTTTCAGAACAGCCTCTGCACAGCACTATCAGTAGCTTCTTTCCTCAAGCAATGCTCAGCTGACTGCTAAGGCACAGCACCATGCTTACTGCCCTTTTCTCCATGTTATCCTCACCTTGGCTAGCCTCCTAGGACATATTATTGTAAAGTCTTGAGTTAGCTCAGGACTTGAAGAGTCTGACTTTCGTTGCATACACTGTGGCAATGCTGGAGGGATAAAAGGCATTGTTTATTTGTAGTCCTGTTACACGTAGACTACACCTTACTGGTAAGTCTGCTGAGTTAGGCTTCATACTGGCATCTCCACCACAGAATGGATGTGTAACTTATTACTGTGGATGACTTTGTTCTTCATAGCTCGAATTAGACTTGTTGCAGGAAATGCAGAGCAGAGGTGCACACTCTTCAGAGCCATGTAGGTGACATTTTCCGTCCACACACATTCTTATCTCAGGATCCATTTTAAGCATGGATAAGAAGTCATTCTAGGAAGCAACATTCAAAGGTATGTCACTGACATACCACATATTTCCAATACACAACCTCACACCACACTACACAATTCCACACCAAACAACTCCACAAAAATAATTTCAATCCAACACATATCTACCTTCCACTTCCAACAACCCTGTCAACTCACTCCCACACACCCACTGCCCCTCTCACTCAGGCTGCCACTACTCCCTCTCATTTCACAATCCCACTGTCCGCTCATCCCTTCCTCACACTCCCTACCTCCTCTGTATACTGTCTGCTCACACATACTAAGCACAGTTTCCTTGCTGTGCCTTTTCAAGGATTCTGTCCCTCAATCCCACGTTTTCCTCCTCCTCTTCTTAGGGTGTCTTCTGCATGCACAGGTCCCTCCTCTTTATATGTATGTGGCCTGCTCTTGCCTTCTTTCTCTCACACTCTTTCAGCTCCTCTATCTCGAATTCATGCACCACTCCCTGTACAAACTGCCTATTCCTCTCTATCTTCCTCTCTATCCTGTGCAGCTCTCACCCCTATCTATTCACCATGCCACATAATTCCACTGCACAAATATACTCCACTCTAAAGAATTCCACCCTACACAATTCCACAACTAACAATTCCAATACATCCCACATAATTCCACTCCACTCTGAATACATCTATTACACTCCAAACCAAAACACATAGGTAAAAGGCTTGTTTTTTTCTAATTTCTCTCCTCTTGGAGGTGTGTGTCTGGTGAAACCAGATCCCTTGACAGTAGGCTTTTAAAGCCCCTTTGTGTGTCCAAGCCTTCAGATTATTTTACACTGCAAGCAGCAGTGTATGACAGTTACAGCTGCTTCATATTCTTTCTTTACCTACAAGCATGTCTGTACGTCAAGGCGGCTTTTTCCTAAATATCTTCCGAATGAGGGAGTGTAAAATGCTGAAGCTGTGTGCTTGGACTCTGAGGTGATTTGGCATATTATATTTTAAGTCAATGTCAATCTGTTGTCATGAAGTCATGCTACTTTAGTTCCAACAGCTTCCCATTATAAGCCATTGTTGCTTTAGAATGTAGATATCGATCTTGCAACTGATTTATTAAATATTATCTTTTCCATACTGTATGCGTGACCATGTGTACACAAACCCCGTACTGCCAGTGGACCTTTTTGGCAGCAAGTGCCCTGCAACATTCTCTTACTGATCTAGGAGCAAAATATTTCAGTTAGGCAGTAGGGTATATGTATATATATATATATATATATATATATATATATATATAAATTCACTGAAAAAACCATAGGTTTCACACATGTTATAGTTAGCTGGACATTTTACTGATAAAAAACCAATGAAATTCCCCCGTTATAGTTACTGTAGGCAACTATAACTCACGCGACCGCAATCCTCTGCTGATGCTAATACTGTATTTAGACACTTATTTGCCCATGTCTTCTTCCATTAAATTTTAGCTATACATATATTACAAATATTTTTTTTTCATAAAGACACATATGTCATCAGCAGAGGATTACGGTCGCGTGAGTTATAGTTGCCTACAGTAACTATAACGGGGGAATTTCATTGGTTTTTTATCAGTAAAATGTCCAGCTAACTATAACATGTGTGAAACCTATGGTTTTTTCAGTGAATTTGCAAGGTTTTTTAAATGCTAATTCCTAACTATAACATGTGTGAAACCTATGGTTTTTTCAGTGAATTTGTACGGTTTTCTAAATGCTAAGTTACTTTACGCCATTTGTGGCGTGCGCGCCCACTTAACGCAGTTCGTTCCATGCGCACACGGTGCGCTTCGCGCACCGCGTGCCCACGTTACGCTAGATGGGCCATGAACACACGATGCGCTTCGCGCACCGTGCGCACATGGAGGACATATGATGAGCATCGTTGTGACAGGTAAAATATATGTTTTGTTTTAAAGTTATAAGCCATGCACAAATGGTGCCCTTCGGGCACCGTTTGCACACGGGGTGGGGAGAATGTGGATATTTTTTATTTTTTTTTATTATTCATTACCGTACGCGTACGGTAAGCGTAATCGGCGAAATTTTCGAAAAAATTAAAATTGACTTTTTTCACTTGGGGGATCGTTGGGGACTCCCTCGACATGGGTAGGTGCTTGGGAGCTGTCTAAACAGTCCCTTTACATGTTTTTGCACTTTGTTTTTCAACCCCCTGTCAGAGTGCGAGAGAGAAAATGGCGGCCGCCGCTTCCTGGTTTTGACCGATTCGAATGTTTACTAAGATCTAACGGCCAATCAGAATCGCGCTCGCGCACGTCACCGTACGCGTACGGTAAGCGCACCGTAAGCGCACCGTAAGCTGGCTCAGATATATATATTGATTTAAAGGCTATTTTCTCAGAATCTACTGAACAGATTTACACCAAACCTACAAAAGGCACTTCCTTGACCTGAGGACTACCTCTCTGCCAAATTTCATTAAATTCTGTTCAGCCGTTCGGGCTGTAGCTCTGTCTAAAGGTCCTATGGAAAAATGCATGGGAAAAATGCGTTTTGGGACCCCCCTTTTATCTCAGCCCCCGCTTGACAAATCCCCCCGAGACTTTCAGGGTAGGAGCGGAGCTCAACGCCCCACCTATTTTTAAAATTTTGCGAGGATTCGTCGACCGGCGCCAAAGTTATTCAAAATAGAATGTTGCGGATTTCCTATGGTAAGAGGGTCCTAACTATAACTATCTACTGGCGACCGCCAGTAGATAATATATATATAATATATATATTATCTACTGGCGGTCGCCAGTAGATAGTTATAGTTAGGACCGTGTTTCCATAGGAAATCTGAAAATTCTATTTTGAATAACTTTGGCGCCGGTTGACCAATCCTCGCAAAATTTTCAAAACTAATGGGGCACTCTGCTCAACTCCTACCCTGAAAGTCTCGGGGGGATTCAAGCGGGGGCCGAGAAAAAAGGGGGGTCCCAAAACGCGTTTTCCCCATGCATTTTCCCATAGGACCTTTAGTCGAAGGTACAGCCCGAACGGCTGAACAGAATTACTTGAAATTTGGCAGAGAGGTAGTCCTCAGGTCAGGGATGTGCCTTTTGCATATATGGAGTCAATCTGTTCAGTAGTTCCTGAGAAAATTGCAGTTAAAAGCATATACATATCTATAGCCGCGCCCCGTGCGCGCACCGTGCGCGCACCGTGCGAGCACCCTAACGTGCGCGAGCGTAATTCTGATTGGTGGTTACATGTTGGTCAACGTTCGAATCGGTCGAAATCAGGAAGTGTCGGCCGCCATTTTGTTTGTTTTCAGTGCGAGAGGGAAAAAGGAAGGTGACGAACGTGAAAAGGGGGCAGGGTAGAGAGTTCCTGACCCCCTAGCCTTTGTCAGGGGGTCCTTGAAGGACCCCGAAGGCAGAATTTGTTTTTTTTTTTTTTTATCGCAGGAGTGCGCGCACCGTGCGCGCACGGTGAAAAACCAAAAAGAAAAAAAAAAAATGTAATACGTAGTTTATTGTAAAATAAATATATAAAAAAAATAATAATACATACATAACTTAGCATTTGAAAAACTGTACAAATTCATTGAAAAAACCATAGGTTTCACACATGTTATAGTTAGGTGGATATTTCACTCGTAAAAAACCAATGAAATTCCCCCATTATAGTTAGTTCAGATAACTATAACTCGCGCGACCGCCACTCTATCACAAGGATGATGTCATCAGTGATGTCACGAGTGATGCCACTGACAATGTCATGAGTGATGTAATATGTGACGTCATGAGCAGGATTGCGGGCGCGCGAGTTATAGTTATCTGAACTAACTATAACGGGGGAATTTCATTGGTTTTTTACGAGTGAAATATCTACCTAACTATAACATGTGTGAAACCTATGGTTTTTTAAGTGAATATATATATATATATATATATATTCCGTCAAGTTACTGCTCCAGCAATCCCCTTGCCTGCGACGCTGGTGCCGTCAGTGGTAGCAGTGGCCACTTCAATATGATTGGATTCCTTAACTCCAAAAACACCATTCCAGGAATGAAGGGACAGCACACCAGGAAATGGCACAAAAGAACTTTATTTGTGCGCTAGCTTATTCAAGGAGGACGCGTTTCGGCGTTAGCCTTTGTCAAGTAACTTTCTGCATCCCAATCTGGCATAGAAATACGTGCACGTGATTCATAAACATAGACAAAAGACTATGATATCGTATCTCATAGCGATTGACTTATCTGTTGACATAAACAATATTGATCAATGATAATTGTGCAAAGCAAGAAAATATGTATAAGGAACGGGTCAAAACAAAATCCTATTTAACCCGTATTTGAACGTCATCCTCATAAATGCGTCTGTTTGTGAATCATAGAAATAGACAAAATACCTCAATCTTGTTTAACAAATACATTGCAAGTTGCATTCAAAACAAAATAAACAATAAATTCTTTGGTAACCATGATAACTTTTGTGGAATCAATCAAATCACCATAAAAATTGTTACATTATTTTAGGGTGAGAGCTCCTGTGTAGCGCAATTGCGCATTACTATTGTAAGCTACTAAATGAGTGATAAAGTTATATCAATGTCACTTCAAAAAGAAAAAGAGGAAAGGTATGCGTCATTATTATAACCATACTTCGTCAATTTCTGGTATGCAGTGTGAGCTTTTTTGAATAAGGGCTACACAATGAGCATATCGCTTTTTGCAGCAAATGAGTCAATTAAATTTCATATTGTATTTTTTAAGATAAAGAATTCATCGAGGAAATAGTTATAATTCATGCGTTTTTCTTGGCGCAATTGCGCATTGTTTCTATTGCATAAGCGATAAAATTGCAACCAGTGTATATTGCATATGATCCATCGATTACTCATATGGCCGCATAGCAATAGCATTTTCAGAAATCCTGAGCATGAATGTATTGCCTATATCATGAAATCTATGGCAGGTGCAGGAAGTACCCTTTACTTAGTGCTAGGTATGGGGAGTGATTGGAAAGTGATGTGTGACATTTCAATGTATCGTTAGGTGTGAAAAAGAGGAAGGGTATCAGGACACGATTGGAACAATGGTGAATGACCCATCAAATTATATGACTGGATTCCACAATTGTGGTCGACACTTCAAAAGTGACCCAGATGGGGCATGTAATTTTATCCATCAAAATCCTATTTCCCTATCTTTGATAAAACGTGAAGTTAAAGAAAAAATGTATTTTAACTGTTTAAAATTCCTGATTAATCGGAAAAAATCCTTCTTATTCACTTCTCACATTTCAAAAGAGAGTATAGCAGAGGACAGGAGCTCTCACCCTAAAATAATATAACAATTTTTATGGTGATTTGATTGATTCCACAAAAGTTATCATGGTTACCAATGAATTTATCGTTTATTTTGTTTTGAATGCAACTTGCAATGTATTTGTTAAACAAGATTGAGGTATTTTGTCTATTTCTATGATTCACAAACAGACGCATTTATGAGGATGACGTTCAAATACGGGTTAAATAGGATTTTGTTTTGACCCGTTCCTGATACATATTTTCTTGCTTTGCACAATTATCATTGATCAATATTGTTTATGTCAACAGATAATTCAATCGCTATGAAATACGATATCATAGTCTTTTGTCTATGTTTATGAATCACGTGCATGTATTTCTATGCCAGATTGAGATGCAGGAAGTTACTTGACAAAGGCTAACGCCGAAACGTGTCGTCCTTGAATAAGCTAGCGCACAAATAAAGTTATTTTGTGCCGTTTCCTGGTGTGCTGTCCCATCATTCCTGGAATGGTGTTTTTGGAGTTAAGGAATCCAATCATATTGAAGTGGCCACTGCTACCACTGACGGCACCAGCGTCGCAGGCAAGGGGATTGCTGGAGCAGTAACTTGACGGACTACATTACGTGCTGTGATCCCCGCCGTTCCCGACCTGATTTACACTGAGACAACAACTGTGGGTAAGCCTGTGTCTTGATGAAAGGGTTTTGTGTGAGTTGAGGGTCTGCGTTGGAGAACGGGGATTGTTTAGCCAAACGCATCTCTCCTGATGTCGGACATGGTGCCTCTGCCCCAAATGCTAAATTTAGCACTCTAATTTTGGTACGGGTTACAGACGCGACAGCCGCGGAACAAAAAGAGTTGCGGCGTCAGGAAACCGATGAACTATGAGCAACTGGGATAGTGAGAGGAGAGCAGAAGCGATCTCATTATTCAATGTGGAACATGATGAGTTAGCAGCCAAACCGACAACCAGTTCGGCCCCCGTGGGAAGTGACTCATCTCTAAAACAGAAACTACTCGTATTGGAGAAACTAAGTAAGCGTGAGATAAATAAATGGTGGGAAGTAACCTCTTTAACCAATTACGTAGAAGTTGGCCGTGTCCCTAGAGGCTTAAGGATTACGATTGTACCAACCTACGACAACCCCAATCAGGATCTACTTGCAGAATGGGCCCAATTTATGGCCAAAACATGTAAAGGCATGCTAGAGATGCTTATCAAGTATGCACAAATAGATTTGGACACAACCAGAAAGGAATTGGCGACACTAAGAGTTGACCTAGAAAGATATAAGAAGGACAGCATACTGGAAGAGTTTATGAAAACACTCCCAAAAAAATTTAAGGAATATGAAGATGCGATAAAACAGAAAAAACTGCGGAAATTCCTTAGAGATAAACGAGATTATGCTGAGGGGCGCATCTTAACCTACGCTAAAAACTACGATTGGGCTCAGAGAAATTTGAAGGCTATAACTGCAGAACGCACAACTGAATTATTATCAACAGGTTCCAGTTCCAGCATAAGCACTGATTCAGAAGACCCCAATGCAGGGGTCCCTTTAGTCACACGTCCTCTAACTTTTCTTCACGAGTTCCAAATATTAAAGCAGAAAAAGGAACAAAACCAAGTAAACAAGCCCCAAACGAGAGGACAAACAAGAGGAAAGGGGCAAAGAAGAGGAAGAGGACGAGGGACCACAAAAGAAAGAGATTGAAAAAGAATAAACACAGGAACTTATATGCATCTATTCCCTGTATTGAGGACCAAGCAACAAACAAGACAGTTCTGAATTTACCAACCAGGAACTTGAACAAAGCTGAAATATCAGTGCTGCAATTGGGATTATCTTTTTGCCCCAGCAATAATTTGAACTACATGAATACTAGGATTGATCTTTTTCTATATATTCGAAAACTAAAACTAATGAAGATGTTCGAGACACGTCGGAAATCTAAAACACAACGGATACCAACTACATCAGGCAATACTGAAATGCCCAATTTACAAGTCCAGGATAATGGAATTACTGAAAGTCATGTATGACTTAGAAATGGGAGATAACCATGGTGAAAATGATCACACATTATTACAATCATGCGGGGCTATCAATAAACATCAAGAACACAGTGGTTTGAAAAGGAAATCGAGGTTTAATCCCAATGTTCCCTATGACAATATTGAGGCCTATAATTCTGCTGTCATCATTGAACTTAAAGAAGCAAGAAAGACATTCCAGAATCCTAAATGGGATAATTTAACAAAGGAACAAAGGGATGCCCTCAAGATCTTAGAATCAGATCCAACGATAATAATCAAGCCCTCTGACAAAGGGGGCAATGTTGTTGTAATGGATGTGGAAAACTACAGATCAGAAGCAATGAGACAACTGATGGATCAAACATGCTATGAACTCATCGATTGGAGCTGATATAAACAAACCATCCATGATTACCACAAAATTTTAAGTAACTGGTACTTCCAGGGAGTAATTGATACTGATGAATACAATTTTCTAAGAACTGACAAACCACGTATACCCTGTGTGTACTTTCTACCAAAGATACACAAGAATGCCACTACACCACCAGGGCGCACAATTGTGTCATCTAATGGGGGGCTACTAGAAAACACATCCATTTTTCTGGATACATACTTATCTAAGTATGTGCTGAATCTAATGTCATATTGCAAGGACAGTTTAGACTTTTTGCGCAGACTTCATGATGTACAATGGGAAGAGGGATATGTGATGATTAGTCTAGATGTTTGCTCTCTCTATACGTACATTGATCAACACAAAGGAGTAGCAGCCTGTATGTATTTTCTGAGGAGTAGACACATAGATCACTGGGAGCACAACAAAATGTTGGAGACAATGATGCTATTCTGCCTTCAGAATAATATCTTCTTATTTGAGAAATCAGTGTACCGACAGCGGTCGGGTACCACAATGGGTACTTGTTTTGCCCCCAGTCTAGCAAATCTTTTTCTGGGCTGGTGGGAAGAACAAGTAGTATGGACACAACAACTACAAATGTATACTGATCACATATTAGTGTGGATCAGATACATATGTTCCTTATTTGGGATGGCTCAAAAAATCTAGCCAAAGAGTTTGTTGAACAACTAGGAATCAATGATTTGAATTTACAATTCACGCATACCATGAGTACAACCTATTATGAATTTTTGGATATAGCAGTAGAAATAAGGGAAAAGGAAATTACAACTCGGCTTTTCCGCAAACAAACCGCAGGCAACACAGTGTTGCATGCTGCAAGTCACCATCCTGCCCCATTAAAACAAAGTATACCTTATGGGGAATTACTAAGAGCCCGTCGTGCCTGTAGCACTGACGAGGATTTAATGAAAGAGCAACAGACCATGCTCACACGTTTCAAATCAAGGGGATATAAAGACGAGACTCTAACAATTGCCAAAAATAAGGTTAAAGATTTACAACAGCATGATATACTATTCAAACCATCTAAGAGTAGCACCAAGAGAAAAGAAGATGAGGAAATCAAATCTAATGCACCGAGGATGATAACACAGTTTAGCAGGGGTGCATGGACTTTTGAAAAAATCATGAAAAAACATTGGAATCTTTTAACAGCAGATCCAATCATTGGTGACTGTATAGGAACAAGACCACAGGTGACATATAAAAAGGCTAGATCGTTAAAAGACAGACTAGTCCACAGTTATAACGAAGGAGATACCAAATTGCAATGGTTAAAAATGCCTAATGGTTTCACCATATGTGGGATGTGCAAGGCAGATCGGAATGGCAAAAATTGCAAAGAGTATGTTACAGGCACTGGACAGAAATGTCCAATAAAACACATAATCAATTGTACTAGCGATTTTGCTGTCTACGTACTGGAATGCCCTTGCGGCCTCCGGTACGTAGGCAGTACCAAATTACCGCTAAAATTAAGAATTCTCCAGCATTTGCGTGCAATCACAAACTACCCAATAGCACGCCACTACTTAGAATCCCAAAAGAGTGACAATAGCAGTTTACGATTTTTTGGAGTTGAGAGAATCCCCAAACACATACGGGGAGGGGATCGCGAGAAACAACTACGAATACTTGAGTCCAAATTCATTTTAGATCTGGATTGTAAGGTACCCAAAGGACTCAACAGTGGAGAGGAACTTGCAACCCATATAGGTTTATAGTCCTCTGCTATACTCTCTTTTGAAATGTGAGAAGTGAATAAGAAGGATTTTTTCCGATTAATCAGGAATTTTAAACAGTTAAAATACATTTTTTCTTTAACTTCACGTTTTATCAAAGATAGGGAAATAGGATTTTGATGGATAAAATTACATGCCCCATCTGGGTCACTTTTGAAGTGTCGACCACAATTGTGGAATCCAGTCATATAATTTGATGGGTCATTCACCATTGTTCCAATCGTGTCCTGATACCCTTCCTCTTTTTCACACCTAACGATACATTGAAATGTCACACATCACTTTCCAATCACTCCCCATACCTAGCACTAAGTAAAGGGTACTTCCTGCACCTGCCATAGATTTCATGATATAGGCAATACATTCATGCTCAGGATTTCTGAAAATGCTATTGCTATGCGACTATATGAGTAATCGATGGATCATATGCAATATACACTGGTTGCAATTTTATCGCTTATGCAATAGAAACAATGCGCAATTGCGCCAAGAAAAACGCATGAATTATAACTATTTCCTCGATGAATTCTTTATCTTAAAAAATACAATATGAAATTTAATTGACTCATTTGCAGCAAAAAGCGATATGCTCATTGTGTAGCCCTTATTCAAAAAAGCTCACACTGCATACCAGAAATTGACGAAGTATGGTTATAATAATGACGCATACCTTTCCTCTTTTTCTTTTTGAAGTGACATTGATAGAACTTTATCACTCATTTAGTAGCTTACAATAGTAATGCGCAATTGCGCTACACAGGAGCTCTCACCCTAAAATAATGTAACAATTTTTATGGTGATTTGATTGATTCCACAAAAGTTATCATGGTTACCAATGAATTTATCGTTTATTTTGTTTTGAATGCAACTTGCAATGTATTTGTTAAACAAGATTGAGGTATTTTGTCTATTTCTATGATTCACAAACAGACGCATTTATGAGGATGACGTTCAAATACGGGTTAAATAGGATTTTGTTTTGACCCGTTCCTTATACATATTTTCTTGCTTTGCACAATTATCATTGATCAATATTGTTTATGTCAACAGATAATTCAATCGCTATGAGATACGATATCATAGTCTTTTGTCTATATTTATGAATCACGTGCACGTATTTCTATTCCAGATTGAGATGCAGGAAGTTACTTGACAAAGGCTTACGCCGAAACGTGTCGTCCTTGAATAAGCTAGCGCACAAATAAAGTTCTTTTGTGCCGTTTCCTGGTGTGCTTTCCCTTCATTCCTGGAATGGTGTTTTTGGAGTTAAGGAATCCAATCATATATATATATATATATATATATATATATATATTGAAAAAAACCACAGGTTTCAGGGATGTTATAATTAGTTGGACATTACACTCGTACAAAACCAGTGAAATTAGGCCATTATAGTTAGTTCAGCCAAATATGACTCGCGGCCCCGCAATGCACTGCTGATGACGTCACATATTACATCATTCATGACAAAAAAGAGAAAAGGCTTTTTGAATAGAAAAGAGGTCCTAACTATAACTACCTACTAGCTACCGCCAGTAGGTAATATATATATATATATATATATATATATATATATATATATATATATATATATTACCTACTGGCGGTCGCCAGTAGGTAGTTATAGTTAGGACCACGTTTCCATAGGAAAACCTCAACATTCTATTTTGAATAACTTTGGCGCCGGTCGACGAATCCTCGCGAATTTCTCAAAATAGGTGGGGCGCTACGCTCCGCTCCTACCCTGAAAGTCTCGGGGGGATCCGTCAAGCGGGGGCTGAGATAAAAGGGGGGTCCCAAAACGCGTTTTTCCCATGCATTTTTCCATAGGACCTTTAGAACGAGCTACAGCCCGAACGGCTGAACAGAATTACTCAAAATTTGGCAGAGAGGTAGTCCCTAGGTCAAGGAAGTGCCTTTTGTAGGTTTGGTGTAAATCTGTTCAGTAGATTCTGAGAAAATAGCCTTTAAATCAATATATATATCTGAGCCCGCTTACGGTACGCTTACCGTACGCTTACGGTAAGCGTACGGTGGCGTGCGCGAGCGCGATTCTGATTGGCTCTTAGATCTTAGTAAACATTCGAATCGGCCGAAACCAGGAAGCGGCGGCCGCCATTTTGTGTATTTCACTCTGAAAAAAAAGAGTGAAAACAAGGAAAGGGGGCAATGAGGAGAGTTACAGACCCCCTAACAATTGTAAGGGGGTCAAAGAAGGACAGAAAAGTACAAAAAAAACATTTATTGATTTTAAAAAAAATCACGGGGTACGCGTACGGTAAGCTTACGGTAAGCGTACGGTAAAAAAAAAATAAAAAAAATAAATGAAAAGCAGATTTAAGAGTTTAGAAATTAGGGAGCTCTAAAAAGAGCTGTTGTGTTTATGGAGTCATTTTTTTAGTGGTACCTACAAGTAAGTACCGATGCAGAGTCTAAGGTTCAAGAGGAAGACTCTGTTCCCTTCATCATTGAAGTGTACACCATCTCCTCTATAAATGTCTTGCATGTCGTAACGCAAGTTGTTGTGGTAAATGGCACCCATACCATAGTCACGGAGGAAAGCAGAAACAGATTTGTTGACGTGCTTTCTTGCTTTGTCAATCTGAGGACAGAAATGATTGGACCAGTTCCATTTTTGCCTTTGGCATATGTTGGAAAACACAAAGGCAGTTTTAGGGAAAAGTGTAAACAGTTGTGCAAAGGTGTCCTTCATAAGCATTTCCAGACCTACCCCAGTCAAAGTGCCTAGGTCATTGCCACCACAGTGCACTATTATGAGGTCAGGGTGTTGGATTTGAATGAAGGATTTCACCAATGGCATCAATTGGTGCCACTTTAACCCTCTCTGACCAATCCATTTAATGTCTACATTTGGCAAAGCAAGGTCTCTCACCATATCTGTTTTCTCTGCAAACTTTTCACTCCAGAAGACATAGCTGTGCCCTACAATCCACACTGTGAACATCTTCAAAGGAGAACTGGATGCACTCAGGAGGTGTCTTTCAGTAGAATGGCAATATGAAAAGAAAGACAGTTTGGAAATGGAGGCATACATATTTTTTACAAAACAAAAAGAACTGATTGGCTGTTTCATACCATTCTAGAAAAAAAACTAGGCTGTATGTGAAAATTAAAAGAAGCATGTTTTGTATTGGTACAAAAAAATGTGTAACCAAAGAACAGTACTATGGATTTGCTGTTAGGTTTGAAAAGTCAAGCACTCTTGCTCTGTGGAATTGAAACATTGTGTGTCGAACTTCTGACCTAACTGCACACAGCAGTGTTCCATGAGCTGTTGCTATGGTAGCAGGCAGAAGTCAAGTTGGGGGAAGGGTACTAGGCAGAAGTCAAGTTGGGGGCAGGGTACTTTTGGAAAAGGGTTGGTTTTCAACCAATAGAAATGTGTCATTACATTTGAAAAAAAGGGGGAAGCACTGAGATTTGAAACTTACATGTATATGTGTGGAAAAATAGAGGGAAAGTTTGCCATTATCTGGTTCTGCTGAGAGGAGAGAGGTGAACACAACAGAGATCCTGGCTCTGATAATCTGCTGTTTGAGTGTCACATTTCTTTCACAACTAACTAATTTTAAAGGTGAGTTTACAGTTTGAGAGGGGATGTATGTGGTAACTTAAGAAATGAATAATAGAAATGGGAATTGTTTTTGTTGTAGTTATACATGGTGGTTTCATAATGTGTCAGTCTGTAAAAGTGATTTTCACTTGGCCCGAAAAAAAAAGAGCAGTAAGTGTGCTTTCAAATTGGCAAAGAAATTTCGTTTTGGCACTAATGTGAAAACATGACTCTGTGTGCATAGAAGAATTATAGGCAGAGATTTATTGCGTCTTGCTCTGGTGATTTCACAGTTGCAGTAGATGGAAAGGGGGAGCGAATTTTTGGGGGAAGAAGCAGAGGCTTAGCACACACCCATGTGCTTGCCATGTATAGTCATGCACAGTAATTAGAAGCGAGTGGGGTTTTCAGGTTTAAGTCTGTAATGCAAATACATTCAGCATCACTAAGGCTGGTTGCCCCTGCTGGAGTGTAGGCAGTCACAGAGAATACACACGGTGGTGGTCTGAAAAAAAAACAGCTTGGACATGTGCATTTAAATAAATTAAAAAAAAAGGTTTCAGAATGTGTCAGTCTGTAAAAGTGATTTCAAATTGTAAAAAGAGATTTTCACTTGGCCCGAAAAAAAAAGAGCAGTAAGTGTGCTTTCAAATTGGCAAAGAAATTTCGTTTTGGCACTAATGTGAAAACATGACTCTGTGTGCATAGAAGAATTATAGGCAGAGATTTATTGCGTCTTGCTCTGGTGATTTCACAGTTGCAGTAGATGGAAAAGAGGAGCGAATTTTTGGGGGAAGAAGCAGAGGCTTAGCACACACCCATGTGCTTGCCATGTATAGTCATGCACAGTAATTAGAAGCGAGTGGGGTTTTCAGGTTTAAGTCTGTAATGCAAATACATTCAGCATCACTAAGGCTGGTTGCCCCTGCTGGAGTGTAGGCAGTCACAGAGAATACACACGGTGGTGGTCTGAAAAAAAAACAGCTTGGACATGTGCATTTAAATAAATTTAAAAAAAAGGTTTCAGAATGTGTCAGTCTGTAAAAGTGATTTCAAATTGTAAAAAGAGATTTTCACTTGGCCCGAAAAAAAAAGAGCAGTAAGTGTGCTTTCAAATTGGCAAAGAAATTTCGTTTTGGCACTAATGTGAAAACATGACTGTGTGCATAGAAGAATTATAGGCAGAGATTTATTGCGTCTTGCTCTGGTGATTTCACAGTTGCAGTAGATGGAAAAGAGGAGCGAATTTTTGGGGGAAGAAGCAGAGGCTTAGCACACACCCATGTGCTTGCCATGTATAGTCATGCACAGTAATTAGAAGCGAGTGGGGTTTTCAGGTTTAAGTCTGTAATGCAAATACATTCAGCATCACTAAGGCTGGTTGCCCCTGCTGGAGTGTAGGCAGTCACAGAGAATACACACGGTGGTGGTCTGAAAAAAAAACAGCTTGGACATGTGCATTTAAATAAATTTAAAAAAAAGGTTTCAGAATGTGTCAGTCTGTAAAAGTGATTTCAAATTGTAAAAAGAGATTTTCACTTGGCCCGAAAAAAAAAGAGCAGTAAGTGTGCTTTCAAATTGGCAAAGAAATTTCGTTTTGGCACTAATGTGAAAACATGACTCTGTGTGCATAGAAGAATTATAGGCAGAGATTTATTGCGTCTTGCTCTGGTGATTTCACAGTTGCAGTAGATGGAAAGGGGGAGCGATTTTTTGGGGGAAGAAGCAGAGGCTTAGCACACACCCATGTGCTTGCCATGTATAGTCATGCACAGTAATTAGAAGCGAGTGGGGTTTTCAGGTTTAAGTCTGTAATGCAAATACATTCAGCATCACTAAGGCTGGTTGCCCCTGCTGGAGTGTAGGCAGTCACAGAGAATACACACGGTGGTGGTCTGAAAAAAAAACAGCTTGGACATGTGCATTTAAATAAATTTAAAAAAAAGGATTCAGAATGTGTCAGTCTGTAAAAGTGATTTCAAATTGTAAAAAGAGATTTTCACTTGGCCCGAAAAAAAAAGAGCAGTAAGTGTGCTTTCAAATTGGCAAAGAAATTTCGTTTTGGCACTAATGTGAAAACATGACTCTGTGTGCATAGAAGAATTATAGGCAGAGATTTATTGCGTCTTGCTCTGGTGATTTCACAGTTGCAGTAGATGGAAAAGAGGAGCGAATTTTTGGGGGAAGAAGCAGAGGCTTAGCACACACCCATGTGCTTGCCATGTATAGTCATGCACAGTAATTAGAAGCGAGTGGGGTTTTCAGGTTTAAGTCTGTAATGCAAATACATTCAGCATCACTAAGGCTGGTTGCCCCTGCTGGAGTGTAGGCAGTCACAGAGAATACACACGGTGGTGGTCTGAAAAAAAAACAGCTTGGACATGTGCATTTAAATAAATTTAAAAAAAAGGTTTCAGAATGTGTCAGTCTGTAAAAGTGATTTCAAATTGTAAAAAGAGATTTTCACTTGGCCCGAAAAAAAAAGAGCAGTAAGTGTGCTTTCAAATTGGCAAAGAAATTTCGTTTTGGCACTAATGTGAAAACATGACTCTGTGTGCATAGAAGAATTATAGGCAGAGATTTATTGCGTCTTGCTCTGGTGATTTCACAGTTGCAGTAGATGGAAAAGAGGAGCGAAATTTTGGGGGAAGAAGCAGAGGCTTAGCACACACCCATGTGCTTGCCATGTATAGTCATGCACAGTAATTAGAAGCGAGTGGGGTTTTCAGGTTTAAGTCTGTAATGCAAATACATTCAGCATCACTAAGGCTGGTTGCCCCTGCTGGAGTGTAGGCAGTCACAGAGAATACACACGGTGGTGGTCTGAAAAAAAAACAGCTTGGACATGTGCATTTAAATAAATTTAAAAAAAAGGATTCAGAATGTGTCAGTCTGTAAAAGTGATTTCAAATTGTAAAAAGAGATTTTCACTTGGCCCGAAAAAAAAAGAGCAGTAAGTGTGCTTTCAAATTGGCAAAGAAATTTCGTTTTGGCACTAATGTGAAAACATGACTCTGTGTGCATAGAAGAATTATAGGCAGAGATTTATTGCGTCTTGCTCTGGTGATTTCACAGTTGCAGTAGATGGAAAGGGGGAGCGAATTTTTGGGGGAAGAAGCAGAGGCTTAGCACACACCCATGTGCTTGCCATGTATAGTCATGCACAGTAATTAGAAGCGAGTGGGGTTTTCAGGTTTAAGTCTGTAATGCAAATACATTCAGCATCACTAAGGCTGGTTGCCCCTGCTGGAGTGTAGGCAGTCACAGAGAATACACACGGTGGTGGTCTGAAAAAAAAACAGCTTGGACATGTGCATTTAAATAAATTTAAAAAAAAGGTTTCAGAATGTGTCAGTCTGTAAAAGTGATTTCAAATTGTAAAAAGAGATTTTCACTTGGCCCGAAAAAAAAAGAGCAGTAAGTGTGCTTTCAAATTGGCAAAGAAATTTCGTTTTGGCACTAATGTGAAAACATGACTCTGTGTGCATAGAAGAATTATAGGCAGAGATTTATTGCGTCTTGCTCTGGTGATTTCACAGTTGCAGTAGATGGAAAAGAGGAGCGAATTTTTGAGGGAAGAAGCAGAGGCTTAGCACACACCCATGTGCTTGCCATGTATAGTCATGCACAGTAATTAGAAGCGAGTGGGGTTTTCAGGTTTAAGTCTGTAATGCAAATACATTCAGCATCACTAAGGCTGGTTGCCCCTGCTGGAGTGTAGGCAGTCACAGAGAATACACACGGTGGTGGTCTGAAAAAAAAACAGCTTGGACATGTGCATTTAAATAAATTTAAAAAAAAGGTTTCAGAATGTGTCAGTCTGTAAAAGTGATTTCAAATTGTAAAAAGAGATTTTCACTTGGCCCGAAAAAAAAAGAGCAGTAAGTGTGCTTTCAAATTGGCAAAGAAATTTCGTTTTGGCACTAATGTGAAAACATGACTCTGTGTGCATAGAAGAATTATAGGCAGAGATTTATTGCGTCTTGCTCTGGTGATTTCACAGTTGCAGTAGATGGAAAAGAGGAGCGAATTTTTGGGGGAAGAAGCAGAGGCTTAGCACACACCCATGTGCTTGCCATGTATAGTCATGCACAGTAATTAGAAGCGAGTGGGGTTTTCAGGTTTAAGTCTGTAATGCAAATACATTCAGCATCACTAAGGCTGGTTGCCCCTGCTGGAGTGTAGGCAGTCACAGAGAATACACACGGTGGTGGTCTGAAAAAAAAACAGCTTGGACATGTGCATTTAAATAAATTTAAAAAAAAGGTTTCAGAATGTGTCAGTCTGTAAAAGTGATTTCAAATTGTAAAAAGAGATTTTCACTTGGCCCGAAAAAAAAAGAGCAGTAAGTGTGCTTTCAAATTGGCAAAGAAATTTCGTTTTGGCACTAATGTGAAAACATGACTCTGTGTGCATAGAAGAATTATAGGCAGAGATTTATTGCGTCTTGCTCTGGTGATTTCACAGTTGCAGTAGATGGAAAGGGGGAGCGATTTTTTGGGGGAAGAAGCAGAGGCTTAGCACACACCCATGTGCTTGCCATGTATAGTCATGCACAGTAATTAGAAGCGAGTGGGGTTTTCAGGTTTAAGTCTGAAATGCAAATACATTCAGCATCACTAAGGCTGGTTGCCCCTGCTGGAGTGTAGGCAGTCACAGAGAATACACACGGTGGTGGTCTGAAAAAAAAACAGCTTGGACATGTGCATTTAAATAAATTTAAAAAAAAGGTTTCAGAATGTGTCAGTCTGTAAAAGTGATTTCAAATTGTAAAAAGAGATTTTCACTTGGCCCGAAAAAAAAAGAGCAGTAAGTGTGCTTTCAAATTGGCAAAGAAATTTCGTTTTGGCACTAATGTGAAAACATGACTCTGTGTGCATAGAAGAATTATAGGCAGAGATTTATTGCGTCTTGCTCTGGTGATTTCACAGTTGCAGTAGATGGAAAAGAGGAGCGAATTTTTGAGGGAAGAAGCAGAGGCTTAGCACACACCCATGTGCTTGCCATGTATAGTCATGCACAGTAATTAGAAGCGAGTGGGGTTTTCAGGTTTAAGTCTGTAATGCAAATACATTCAGCATCACTAAGGCTGGTTGCCCCTGCTGGAGTGTAGGCAGTCACAGAGAATACACACGGTGGTGGTCTGAAAAAAAACCAGCTTGGACATGTGCATTTAAATAAATTTAAAAAAAAGGTTTCAGAATGTGTCAGTCTGTAAAAGTGATTTCAAATTGTAAAAAGAGATTTTCACTTGGCCCGAAAAAAAAAGAGCAGTAAGTGTGCTTTCAAATTGGCAAAGAAATTTCGTTTTGGCACTAATGTGAAAACATGACTCTGTGTGCATAGAAGAATTATAGGCAGAGATTTATTGCGTCTTGCTCTGGTGATTTCACAGTTGCAGTAGATGGAAAAGAGGAGCGAATTTTTGGGGGAAGAAGCAGAGGCTTAGCACACACCCATGTGCTTGCCATGTATAGTCATGCACAGTAATTAGAAGCGAGTGGGGTTTTCAGGTTTAAGTCTGTAATGCAAATACATTCAGCATCACTAAGGCTGGTTGCCCCTGCTGGAGTGTAGGCAGTCACAGAGAATACACACGGTGGTGGTCTGAAAAAAAAACAGCTTGGACATGTGCATTTAAATAAATTTAAAAAAAAGGTTTCAGAATGTGTCAGTCTGTAAAAGTGATTTCAAATTGTAAAAAGAGATTTTCACTTGGCCCGAAAAAAAAAGAGCAGTAAGTGTGCTTTCAAATTGGCAAAGAAATTTCGTTTTGGCACTAATGTGAAAACATGACTCTGTGTGCATAGAAGAATTATAGGCAGAGATTTATTGCGTCTTGCTCTGGTGATTTCACAGTTGCAGTAGATGGAAAGGGGGAGCGATTTTTTGGGGGAAGAAGCAGAGGCTTAGCACACACCCATGTGCTTGCCATGTATAGTCATGCACAGTAATTAGAAGCGAGTGGGGTTTTCAGGTTTAAGTCTGTAATGCAAATACATTCAGCATCACTAAGGCTGGTTGCCCCTGCTGGAGTGTAGGCAGTCACAGAGAATACACATGGTGGTGGTCTGAAAAAACAGCTTGGTTTCATAATGTGACAGTTTGTAAAAGAGATTTTCACTTGCCCAAAAAAAAGAGCAGTTTGTGTGCATTCAAATTGGCAAAGAAATTTCGTTTTGTGACTATTGTGAAAAGAAATGTAGTAATATATTTAAATACAATAAAGGATTTTTTTTTTAGTTTTTTCAGGTATTACTGAAGAACAGTGAACAAAATTTAAGATGCCTACAAAATCTCGAGTTCAAAAAACGCTAAAAAAAAAACTGTATTTGAAGACAACTGGAGGACCAAAGTTAGTAGAAGATGCTGATGTTGGGAAAAAGAAAAAATCTTCTGGTAAGCAAAAAAAACAATTTCTAAACAAAATATTCAAAACAAAGAAAAATGTACAAAATGTCTGTTCTCGGAAAAATGTAACAAAACATAGAGAACAGCAAAAAATTGAGAATTTAGTTAATGCAAATATACCTTCTGCAATTGAAAAGTTTAACATAAACAGAAAAACAGCATTTAAAGAGATACGTAGAAAAATGTTTCAGAGAAGAGTTATGTCCAATTTGATAAAGGATATAAAGAAATATAAGCAAAAGGCTAAATATTACAAGAGAAAAAAAGAAATTGAAGCCATTGCAGCAAAAGCATTAGAATTAAAAAGGAAACTATTCATATTAATTTTGAATAGGATGCGTACATTAGATAAAATGGTTAATGTACTGAAATCACAAAGCAAAAGCAAAAGAGTAGTGAACAGAACAAACTTTTGTAAAGTGTTTTTAGGAAAGTGGATGCATAGTTCAAGTAGTGAACCTTTTTTTAATGAAGAGAGCTATTTTCAAAGTAATAGTTTGCTGCATGCAGTTGACACCAGAGGTCGTTCATACGAAGTAAAAAATGGTTGCATAATGGAGAAGGAGATAATGGTTCCAAGAGATGAGGTACAAGTGATGGCAGATGAGGCAATGGGGAGACGTCCTAAAGCCCCAGTGTACACTTGGAATTGTAGTAGTATTTGCACTGTGCGTCAGGAATCTATTGACAGATTTCGAGAGTTTCTAAGAGAATATAGTAAAAAAAGTGTAAAACAAAAGATTAAGGTGCTTCAAAGTCTGGATCCATGCAGAGTGAGAGAGAATACTGGTTTGCAGGGTCATTCTCTTGCTTGTCTATCTAGAAAAGTGTGCAATAGTGTTTTCCATCATTTTAGGATGCTGGCTGTTCATCATACTGAAATGAGAAAGTTTGTGAGACGGTTGTATTTTGCCAAAAGTCCAGCAATAAAGTTAAATGAATTGAATAGGGCTCTGTTCCGAGGAACGGTATCAGATGTAGAGAAGGTTGTTGATGAAATTCAGTTTTGTTACTTTGGTCCTGAACAAAACAGTGCAGAGAAGGACACAGTAAATGAGGCAGAAGTGGAAGAGAATGTAGAACCTTGTGTAAGTAAGACATTTAATGATCACATAACAAAATTTGCAATAATCTCTAATGAAAGACCAAATGTTACTTGTATTTGTTGCCGCAGAACTCATTATAGAAAACAAACTAGGAATGTTGATCTCTACAGAAAGAGTGAAAATGAAGATAATTATAAGTGGATGGATTTTGCCACATATATATTTCTTGAAAATTGTTTTGAATTGGGTGAAGATCAGCGTATTTGTAAATACTGCTACAACAAGTTAGAGGAAAATAGAATGCCGACCAGAGCTGTACATAATAATTTAGAATTGGATGCTATTCCTGCTGAACTTTCTGAATTAAATACATATGAGTCTATACTCATTCAATGTGTTCATCCGTTCCAGACCATAGTACGTATGGAGCCCAAAACTGGTAAATTACCTCCTTCAGATTTACTGAGAGGTTTAAAAGGTAGAGTGGTGTATTTGCCCTTGGATTTGAAAAAAAATATGGAAACTATTGATGCGGATACTTTGGAAACTGAACCATTAATTATTCTGGTTAATGGTGTACCTACAAAGAATAAGAAGATTTGGCAGGAGCTGGTAGATGTGCGGAAAGTACAAAGAGCAAATTTGTATTTGAAAAAAAATAACAAATGGTATGAATCAATTTATATAGAAGAAGAAGAAGATTTACAAGGAGACACAGAAACACCAACTGGACAAATTGAAAAAGTGGACAAGTCAAAGGAAGAAGAAATTTATGAACATTTTAGCATACATCCTCTCCATTCGAAAGAAGTTATGGGAGACAATATTGATCTCTTTCAGATGAAGAAAGCAAAAGGAAATCCCGTGAGTGTATGGGAGGAGAGCTTGGAAGCTCGATGTTTTCCCCAGCTGTTTCCTAAAGGAAAAGGAGGACGATACGATGAACGTCCAGAACAGATTCCAGCTTCAGAGTATCGAACTACAAGACTATATGCTGAAGATCCCAGATTTCGACAAAGTATTCCTTATTTGTTCCATCTTTTATTTGAAAGCGACTTGTCTGCACTGTCTTATGCAGTAAATCACATTTTAAAAAGTGGAGTACATTTACAAAATGTGTCTGCTAAGGATTTTATGGAGAAAGTGCAGCACCGAGATGATCATTTGGAAACACAACTGATCAATCTGATGGCTTGTCAGCGTGGGACAAATGAATATTGGTACCGACGCCATGGTGAACTAAAATGCATGTTACGCAATTTAGGAACACCAACATGGTTCCTTACCCTAAGCTGTGCCGAGTACGCTTGGGATGATTTACTGGATTTTCTACGAGAGGCCAATTCAAACATTAAAAACATCGAATACAAGACAGCAGGAGAACTGTGCTCATTGGATCCGGTTAATGTTTGCAGATATTTCAATCATAGATTTGAGGCTATGATGTCCTTCATCTGCAATAAAAAAAATCCACCCCTTGGAGAAGTAGTGGATTTCTTTTGGAGAAAAGAGTACCAGGCAAGAGGTGCTCCTCATATTCATATGCTGCTGTGGATCAAGGATGCCCCAAAGTTTGGAACAGATACTGATGAAGCAGTGTTATCTTACATTGAAGAATATGCAACATGTGCTATACCTAAAAGCACAGAAGAGAACAAGTTAAAGGAGCAAGTTCTACGTTTCCAAAGTCATCGGTGTGGAAAATACTGTCGACGGAAATACAAGAGCAAAGAAAAATACTACACTAAATGTCGATTTGGATTTCCTAGACCTGTTCTTACAAATGGAAGAGTCAACAGTTTTATGTCAGCTGTGAGACATACTATCACAAGAAAATCACCTAAGAATACCTACAACCTTAAAAGAAAAGAAGAATCAAAAAATATAAATGACTACAACCCAGTCATTTTATCCATGTGGAACGCTAACATGGATATACAGTATGTTGCTGACAATTCCATTGCTGTTGCTCGATATGTAACGTCTTACATTACGAAATCAGAAAAAACAGAATTGAAGGAAATGTGGGAAGAGATTTCTCACGAGAAGACTGTCAGTAAGAAGCTGTACAGTTTCAGTTTGAAGATGTTATCGCATCGAGAAATTGGATCCTACGAATGTTCAGATAGGTTATCTTCTGCAAGTCTCTACTCGAAGTCAAGAAGAATAATTTGGGCAAGTTTAGGCCTTGCAGCAATGAGAAATCGGGTACTGAAATCTGTTGGAGAAATTGAATATTTGGCTGAGAATGACCCAGAAAGTACAGACATATTGAAAACAAACATGTTGGACACATATTATCCCAAGAGAAGTCATCATCTGGAGAACATGTGTCTCTATGAAGTGTTACAGAACTACATTTATTCACGGAAAGCTGCAGAAGACATCAACAGTGGAAAATATAAAGTTGTTGGTGAAGAAGGATGTTTGGTGAAGCAAACCAAAGGAAGTTTGATAAATCACCGGAAGCTGAGTTGCGACACTACCGACAAGAAAGAATTTTACTACTTGGCTCTTTTACAGTTGTTTAAACCATGGCGTACAGAGGATGAACTACTGGGAGAATTCCAGAGCTATGAAGATTCTTTTAATGCTTGCAAAGACAGCATACAATGCAGTACATTCTCAACTTATCTGCAAATGTTAAATGAAGAAATTGAACAGGAAACTACAATTGCAGCAGAAATAGCTAGAGACAGTTCTCAGGACAGCCAAAGTTCAGGAACACACAGTCAAGATCCCCTAGGACAACCAATCGTTGAAAATGAAGCATCAATAGCCATGAATGAAGTGGAAACGGCTATGAATCAAGCTCAAGAAGAATTTATAGACTTAGAAAATTTGGAAAGACAACTGAATCAAGAGCAGCAACAAATTTATGAAGAGATCAAAAACAAAATTGATCACGGATTTCTACATATCAAAAAAGAGTGCTCATGCACATCATTTCATCCAATCAGGATGTATGTAAGCGGACAAGCTGGCACTGGAAAAAGTTTCCTAATTAAAGTCATCAGAAGCTACCTAAAGCAAAAAACGGATTCTACTTTGTCTTGTGTGGTTACTGCTCCAACTGGGTTAGCAGCATATAACATAAAAGGAATCACCTTACATCGTTTGCTAATGTTACCAGTGGAGCATGAGAACAAAATACAATTCAACAAGCTAACTGGAGAAGCATCCTTGGAAGTTTCACGAGTATTGAAGAAGATGCAAGTTCTCATTATTGATGAGGTGAGCATGGTATCAAACTTAATGCTTGCCTTTGTGCATTTAAGAATGCAGCAAATTTTGAAGACAGACTATGACGTGTTATTTGGTGGAAAACACGTCATAGTTTTTGGGGATCTTTTGCAACTTACTCCAGTTAAAGGACAACCAGTGTTTAATACTGTGACACATGAAGACACAAAGAAGTCATTGGGAAGCATTGGAAATACAAATATTTGGTCCTTCTTTGAGTACAAGGAACTTACAACTAATATGAGGCAAGCAAACGATGAAGAATATGGAAGTATTCTGAAAGATATCAGGATTGGACTACTCACAGATGTTGGGAAAAAAGCATTACAGAGTCGGCTGCTACATAATTTATTTCCAAAGGAAGAAATAGTTGCAGAGAAAATATACAAGAATATTGCAGAAAACAAAAGTGTCATCTGCTTAATGCCAACTCTACGTGAATGCTCAATATTTAATGAGGAGCTTTTGAAATTGGAAAAGGAAGACATCAGGAAATTGGAAGCAGTGGACAAAATTGAGGATGGAAGAATTACAGTCACAGTAACAGGCAAACTGAAAAATAAATTGGACTCACTAGAGAAGAACATCTCCAAAACAGCAGGATTAGAAAAAAATCTTTATGTTTGCATGAACTGTAGAGTGTTTTTAAGGAGAAATTTGGATGTTGAGAAAGGCTTAGTGAATGGAGCGATGGGAAGAGTTGTGGGTTTTATTAATTATCAGAAAAAAGAAGGAATTGAATGTTTACAGATAAAATTTGATCAGATAGAGGAAGTTAAAGACATTTGTCGTTGTTCAGTTCGTTTCATGCTTGTGAAAGACTTATATGTACGTAGGAAGCAGTTTCCGTTTTCACTAGCATATGCTGTAACTATCCACAAGTCTCAAGGATTGACTGTAGATTGTGCATTTGTGAACATTGGTTCAACTGTGTTCAAAGAAGGTATGGCATATGTAGCTTTTTCACGAGTCAAAACATTATCAGGTTTATTCATGATAGACTTTGATGACTCAAAAGTTAGTGCTGATACAAACTGTGTAAAGGAGTATAATAGATTAAGAAGAAGCTATGCTCCTCATTTAGGTCAGTATCCTGTGTTGGAGAAACGTGTAGTTTCTCGTAAAAGGAGAAATGAGAATATCTGTAATGAAGATATAGAGAAGAGGAAAAAAAAGAGGAGTGATGTAATTGCAAACAAAAAGAAAAAGGACAATGAAGAACAGGTTGTAGGATGTCATTTTGAAAATAGCTCTGGTGTCAACTGCTACGCTAATGTAGTGCTGAATGTTGCATTTTATCTGGAAAGTTTGCAAGAGCAGATAATAGTAAATCAGGGAAAAAGATTCTGTTCAGAGCTCAGTCTCCTTTTTCAAAAGCTGAGTAAAGATAAAACTCAAATAGAAAGTGCTACTGATATTAGAAAACTTTTAGATGTATGTTCAGGACGAACACAGTTTTCTCAAAATGAACAGCAAGATGCACACGAATTTTTGATGTATTTTCTTCAGGTAGTGGAAGAAGAAGGAGTTCCCATTGACATTTTTTTTGGTCTCTCTTATAAATGGGAACATAGTTGTGATAATTGTTATAATATATGTGGCTCTATTGTTGATAATGAAAGGTTTATTTATTTGACATTGCCAGAGAGTAAAACAGTCACTTTTGCAAAATTAGTTAAAGATGCTAATCATAGCATGAAATGTGGTGAGTGTAATTCTGACATGTTATCAACATTAATTTTAAGGGAATACGGACAGTATGTAATTTTAATGATGCAACGATGTAGAGCTGATGGATCAAAATTGGATACTTTAATAAAGAAGTTTACAGGACAGCAATTATCAATTTCAGGAAAAACTTTTGTAACATTTTTCATGATGGACCTACTGTTACTTCTGGACATTACACAGTTTATCTAAAATGTGAAAAAGGCTGGACACTGTGTAATGATTCCCAATTGATTTTCAAACAACGTTTGCCTTTTGATTTAGCAAATTCCTATCTAATCTTCCTGAAACCTAAATTTTAGAGAGATTTGGCAAGATCTGGACAAAATAATTTTACCATTTTACTGGATTACCATTGCAATTTTGTAGAAAAAAGATTTTTAAAATTATCATTTGGCCTAAAGGAAAGATAACCAATTGTAATGTGGACTTTTTTAAATTTTAATGCAATTTTCAAAAACCAATAATTTAGAGATAATCGGTAACTTCTGCACATTTTAAATTATGGAATGCTATTGGACTGCCATTGGAAATTTTTTCAAAAATGATTTAAAAAATTACTATTTGGCCATGTGGAAAAGTAAGCAATTCTATTGTGGACTAAATAAATTATTCAAAAAATTTTCGTGAACCAAAATGTTACAGAGAATTGGTGAGATCTGGACAGATTAAACTTTAGAATTTTAATGGTTTTCCCTTGGAAATTTATTCCAGGAAAAAAAAAAATACTATTTGGCCTAAAGGAAATAAAATCAGATGTATTTTGGAGTTATTTCAAATATAATATTGTGATTATACTTCTGAAACAAACATATCAGACGGTATTTTAAAGAAAAAAGTATTGTTTTTAGATGATATTTTTTTAGAATAATATGCATTTCTGTAATGATAAGTTTAAGTGAGAAGAGATTCTGGGCTTTTTTAATACAATCTTTGTGATTGTTAATTTTTTTTGCCCGCTGTAAAATGATGAATGCAATTGCTTTCACAATTAATAGTGAAATGCAATATATTCTGAAAACAGCAAAAATAAGGCAAAAATATTTTTTGGTAAAAAATGTAAATATGTGTACTGTATTATAAAATGGATAAAAAATATTAATACTTTTTTCTTTATTTTCAGATCGATATAGAAAATTTTCAGAAACTACAACCATTTTAAAAACTATTTTTTAAAAAAACAAATGAATAAATATTTTTTTGAGTGAGTATGGTAAGTTAAAAATAAAAATTGTAGTCTCTCAAGGAGTTTGTAATGTGATAAATGATTTTTAGTGGTTTTTTTTAAAAAATAAAAAAAAGGTACGCTTACCGTACGCGTACGGTAAAAAAAAAAAAAAAAGTTTTTAAGAAAAAAAAAGATGAAAGATAAGGTTGGCTCTTAAAAGAACCGTTGTGTTCATGCAGGGACAGAGGAAAGAAAGATTGGGAAAATTAGACGGTACGACAAGTGTGCTGATCTATTTTACTGTTCACCAGGGAAACACTGGTCTCCCTATAAGTAATTAGATCGTGACAAGTGGCGCACCGTACTTCAACCCTCGCAAACCGAGGGTTAATTTCCAGAGGGCCAGCAAAAGGAGATTCTCCCCCCACAGATGAAGGGCTCACCTGACCTGCAGAAGAAGGAGTCTGCCCTGCAGATGATGGTCCAGGCTGAGCTGCTGTGGATGTACTGGCTCGTCTTTCTGAAGAGTTACCTCCAAAAAGATGACCATGTGTCCTTCTGTGTACATCCTGGAGGTGTCTCTTCATGGTGTGATTCCCAAAGGAATACTTCCTGTTAGGATTACCTCTAGAAAGTACACGCTTACACAGCTTGCAAGTAACTAAGGGTGCATTCACCTTTTGCTGGCCTTCTGGAAAAGTAAAATAATCCCAAACATAAGAAGGCTTTACTTTCCTCGCTCTCTGCCTCAAGACAGTGCTGCTGGTGCTAGCCTCACTCTCAGAAGAGCTCTGCTGTTCTGCCATCGTATCCCAAAGACAAACCAGCTCCTTCTCCCAAGGGATCACAAGCAGAAATGAGGGGAATGGGTGTGGTGTAGGAGAGTTCTAGAACTGAAAGTAGTTTCAACCAATCAAAAGTTGTGTTTCATGATCACATGACCTACCGTACGCTTACGGTGCGCTTACGGTACGCTTACGGGAAAAAGTACGCGTGCGCGTAAAAAAGACACTTGCGCGCATGCGCATAACAGTCACTCCCCGGCACTTCCGCGTAACGTGCGCGTGTTGCGTAAGCGCGCACGCGTCCCACGCGCAGTACGCGCGGCTACGCAAAGTACGTAACTATACGCAAGCAGCGTAGATAGATTACGGACGTTGCGTAAACCGTACGCTTACCGTGAGCTTACGGTACGAGTACTAAAAAAAAATAAAAAAAATAAAAAAAAAACTGGAAATAAATTTTACATGTTTATTTTAAAAAATATATATAAAAAAAATATTTAAGGATTTTAAAAATTTAAGCATAGTCTTTATAAAAGATAAGAAAATTAAATTAAAAATATGTTTGAAAAAAATGAAGAATAAAAAAAAAAAATAGCATTTAAAAAACCTTGCAAATTCACTGAAAAAACCATGGGTTTCACACACGTTATAGTTAGGAATTAGCATTTAAAAAACCTTGCAAATTCACTGAAAAAACCATGGGTTTCACACACGTTATAGTTAGGAATTAGCATTTAAAAAACCTTAGAAATTCACTGAAAAAACCATAGGTTTCACACACGTTATAGTTAGGAATTAGCATTTAAAAAACCTTAGAAATTCAGTGAAAAAACCATAGGTTTCACACATGTTATAGTTAGCTGGACATTTTACTCGTAAAAAACCAATGAAATTGCCCCGTTATAGTTAGTTCAGCTAACTATAACTCGCGCGCCCGCAATGCACTGCTGATGACGTCACATATTACATCACTCATGACATGGTCAGTGACATCACTCATGACATCACTGATGACATCTCAAATGACATCACTGATGACATCACTGATGACATCATCCTTGTGATAGAGTGGCAGACCTCCTCTCACCTTAATATAAGCTTTGATACACACATTCAAAAATAGAGACTAAAAATTTCAAAACAATGGACATACCAATACCAGTTACAACAACCTCTTCAGTAATTCTAAGATCCACATACACATCCACTCATTCACCAACAGTCCTATACAGTCACTCATACATGTACTCACTCATCATATGTACTCATACATCTATACATCCTGTTACACAATGCCACTCATCCATAGAGTTACTCACACACATAGTCACTCATGCTAATAAAGAATAAAACATACATTTACTTGCATATACAGTAATACACACACCACCATACTTACTTCTACGGAAACTTACACATACTTAGTCTTTTAAACAATCACTTATAGAAACACATACTTATTCATACAGGAACTCTTTCAATCTCTCCCTCTCACATATACTCACATATATACACCAATAGTCACATATACTAGTTTAAAACATATGTAGTTACTCCTGAAGACACTATTGAGACAGTCATTCACTCACTAACACACCCATACACACACTCATCCACCCATACAGTCCTGCACACATGCTGTCTTCAACACATACAAACAGTGAGTCACTCATTCATGCATCTATCCACTACGTAATACCCCCCACCGTACCATACAGACACTCAGACTGATACTCAAAAAAACAAATAATAACCTATATAGACACCCATGTAGCTACTCACCAACCCATGCAGCCACTTATACACAAAGTGAGAGATACACTTAATCAGTCAGTAACACAATCAATTTTTCAAAAACAAATCATCCATTTAGACACTTATATACCCATTTATTCTTCCATCGACCTTGAGATATACATATATAAAACATATTTAATTTTCAGAAAAACACACATTCACTGGATGATGTCATCAGTGATGTCATCAGTGATGTCATTTGAGATGTCATCAGTGATGTCATGAGTGATGTCACTGACCATGTCATGAGTGATGTAATATGTGACGTCATCAGCAGTGCATTGCGGGCGCGCGAGTTATAGTTAGCTGAACTAACTATAACGGGGCAATTTCATTGGTTTTTTACGAGTAAAATGTCCAGCTAACTATAACATGTGTGAAACCTATGGTTTTTTCACTGAATTTCTAAGGTTTTTTAAATGCTAATTCCTAACTATAACGTGTGTGAAACCTATGGTTTTTTCAGTGAATATATATATATATATATCTCAATGATCCTTGCCTTAACTCCTTCGTGGTGTCGGAAAGCAAGAGCAGACCCAGATTCGTCGATAGTGATATTTATTTAGCTCACCACCATGTCGCCATGACGCGTTTCGGTCGGAAACTCCGACCTTGCTCACATAACAGCGCATGGGCGACATGTCTCTTTCAATAGTGCAAACAATCAACAAAGTGTAAACATGGAAGAGTTACTACTATTTGATAATAATACAATTGTACATAGCATTGCATGTAAATACAATTCATATATATTTTTGGGCTTGAATGCCTCTAAATATTATGTGACCATAAAAGGTTAGGAATACATGCCTAATATTAGGATATCATATAACTTAAAAATACATAGAATAAATTCACATGATTAAAATATTAAGATTTTAAAGTTTTTAGTATTTCTACTAATGATAATCAATCCTGGTTGGCATAATATTCCCTATTTCCTGTTCACCAACTCTTATATATGGGCAGGTGGGGATATCTCAGTATAAATACAACCTGACCCCATTACATAATCCAGATACAATCATGCCAAATTGCGTAGCTCAACCATGTTAAAATTCTGTATATAAAGTGTCTAAGTGCATAAAGAGAAAAATGTCCCCATAATCCTATTGATTCTAAAAACGAGATCCCAATTTGAACTATTTTTTATTTATTTCGATTTTTTTACTATATATTTGTGTGCAAATGTGCAAAAAATTTTGTGCAAAAAGGTGCTTGTGTGCAAAAGAGAGTGCGGATAATACAAATATTAATATATTTGTATAAAAGTTATTATATGGCATAAATGCCTTAACACGAGGATAGGATGACAAAACCATTGTGCAGTTAAATTACACAGAAACGGAATAAATGGAAATAATGTAAATCCATAGATAATCACTGAACAACGTAATAGGTTGATTCCCACATAATGAATTATAAAACCATATTATAAAATCATTTCAACCTAAAAAATTGTCAATAAATTAACTAAAATTACTCCTAGAATTTGCTCCTAAAATTTGCATATGAATATTCTAACCATGATATGACATAAACTCAACAAAATAGCATTAAAAAATACTATTAAAATTTCAATTGATAGACTGGGTGGAGAATAACATTATAACACAATGTAAAATATACTGCTTAGTTATGTGAGGGGTATATCTCATAAATATGTATGCAAGTCCTCACAAACATTTAAACCCCTAGGGTGCTTAGTATCCATTTCCAAAATAAATCTGGTCTCAAGACGCCGAAGGTTTCTTTCCCTGTTGGCTCTCCTCTTGGTGAAAGGCACTGCGTCCAACACATGATATTTAAAGTGCTTAAGGTTACTTTGATGTTGTTCCTTAAAGTGCCTAGCAACAGGGTAACTGGGATCTTTATTAGTTATGGCTCGCATGTGTTGCAGAATTCTTTTATGAACTGGCAGCTTGATGCTGCCTATATAGGTTAAATTGCAACTACATGTGAGTGCGTAGACAGCAAAATCGGTTTTGCAGGACAAGTATTTCAGTATAGGGTGTTTTTTAGAGCTAAAAGCCGTTTGATAGGTTTTTGTGTTGACTCCATATTGGCATGCTTTACATTGGGTACATTTATAAAAACCTGTTCTAGGGGCTAGCCAAGTATTGAGTTCAGCTAGCTCTGGGTTATTCTTTACCAGTGTATTACCCATAGACATCGTTTTTCTAAATGTAATAGAAGGTTTCTTGGGTAAGGCTCCCCCTATAACAGGGTCCCCCCTGAGTATTGGCCAATTGCGTCTAATTATAGCTCTAATTTGTCCTTCTTGCCTACTGTATCCCAGAATGAGCCTGATAGGTTCCCTCTTTTTGTCTCTCACCCCATTATTGGTCTGAGATTTATATTGGAGCAGGTCTTGCCTCGCTTTTAATCTAGATTTAACAATTGCCGCTTCGACTACATGGTTCTTATATCCCCGTTGCAAGAATCTGTTTCTACATTCTTCCTGTTTTTCTTGCATGTCATTCTCTCTATATATATATATACCTTTGCAGGATAAATCCACACGCACTCCCTGGTATAGTGTTATTTCCAAATCAGTTTAATTGTATCCACAGCATGGCAAGCAGGTTAGTAACCCAACGCGTTTCAGTCTACTCAGACCTTGTTCACGGGTAACGGACATTTTTTTCAACATTCTTTTTTATACAAGTCACATGATGTTACATCACATCCTGCTTTGCATTGTGGTCCTTGTAGTGCACCAACCCTATTGGGATTATATTAAGCGTTAATATCATGTGACAATGTTAATTCTCACTAACATTTAAAGTGTCTGTTTGTTTCATATATGTTTCATGTCCTAGGGGGAACGTAAGGTGTTTTTTTGACATGTGTGTTGAATTGGCAATCTTGAGATTTTTAGTCAATATGACTTGTACAAGGGTCAATTGTGTAACTCTTGTTCGGTTTATTATGTGTTCTTTTTGCCCGCTAGTGGGCTTTAAATTATACTTCTGTTCATTGTACCCTCCGGTGGGTGATACCCTTTCTAGGTCAAACAAAGTCCCCCTTGGAATTGGCAATCTTGCGATTTGTAGTCAATATGACTTGTACAAGGGTCAATTGTTTAACTCTTGTTCGGTTTATTATGTGTTCTTATTGCCCGCTAGTGGGCTTTAAATTATACTTCTATTCATTGTGCCCTCCGGTGGGTGATACTCTTTCTAAGTCAAACAAAGTCCCCCTTGGGCCTATTTTGTGATGTCAATTTTATGTGAGGTGAGATTTAAAAATTTGCATAAATATACACAAATACTTTCTATTTCCTATCTGTATATCGAGAAGCAATAAGTATAGTGTTTATCCGACTGTGGTACATTATATCCCATTTTTGGTATGACTTAAACCTTAGTGTCACCAATAGTCTGTTTTTCTGCTTCATAGGTGGGAATGCATCTCCTCGTCCTTGTTCAATCCATACGGAACCAGAGTTCTGAAAGAAAGGATGTGGCGTGATTCCTTCTGCCTAAGAGTATTTTCCCGATTGCCACCTCTCACATGGACACGGACCATTTCAACAGCATAAAAACTCAGTTTCTTCCAGTCACTTGCATAGTGTCTTTCCATGTGTTCCGCAACAGCATAGCTGCGGTCTTTATTGATTGTGGCCCTTACGTGTTCTAGAATGCGTTTTTTAAGTTCACAAACCGTGCTCCCCACGTATTTTAGTTTGCACGGACATTCGATGATATAGATCACGTATTGACTTTTACAGTTAATCATTTGGTTGATTTTCCATTTCTTTTGGTTGGCCATTGTGATCTCTTTCATATTGTGTGCGATTTGGCACACTTTACACGTAGAACACTTGTAAAAACCTTTTAGTTGCAACCAGGTTTGCTGTTTTTGTATTTCAAAGTGAGTGTGGACCAAATCGTCCTTTAAGTTCTTAGCTCTCCTGTATGTAATTTTGGGATGGTTACCCACTATTTTGGCACTACGGGGCACGCATGCGTATGTGCTCCACGTGCGCATGCATATGTGCTCCACGTGCGCATGCATACGTCTTGCGTGCTCCATACGCGCGTGCTCTGTACGCGCATGCGCGCATGCTCCGTACGCGCATGCGTATGTGCTCCGTGCGCGTACCCGCATGCGCGCGTGGTCCGTACGCGCATGCGTGCGTGCTCCGTGTGCGTACGCGCATGCGCGCGTGCTCCATACGCGCATGCGTGCGTGCTCCGTGCGCAAACCGTGCGCGAACGGTGCGCGCACGGCAAGTCATGTGATTTAGAAACAACACTTTTCATTGGTTTATAGTAGTTTCAGTTCCAGAAACTTCCAACACCACACCCACTCCCCTCATTATTACTTCTGATTCCCTGGGAGAAGGAGCTGAGCAGCTTTTCCAGTACTCCAGTACTTGAGAATGGCAGAGCAGCAGTCATCTTCTGGGAGTGAGCAGGAGACCCTTGTGAGACAGAGACAGAGGAAACCGAAAGACTCTTTTATATGGCAATTTTTTACATTTCCAGACGGGCAGAAGAAGGTGAATGCTCCAAAAGTCACCTGCACTCTTTGTGATCGTGTCTTATCAAGAGGAGATCCTAAAAAGAAATACTCTTTTAGTATCTTCACTATGATCAGGCACGTTAGAGATGTACATCCTGTGGCTTATGCTCGAGCTGCTAGAGAAAACCCTCCAGCAGCTCAGCCGAGCACATCCGCAGCAGCTCAGCCGAGCACATCATCGGCAGCTCAGCCGAGCACTTCATCTGCGGCGGCAGCTTCACCTGCTTCGGTTCCTCTGGATATACACCCTCTGTTTAAGAGGGTGCATATACGGAGCAATGTGTGCAATGCTCTTCTCTCTTATGGGGACACCAGCATTCCCCTAATAGAGAGCAAGATACAGCAGCACACATGCGGCACCCTATAATTTTTGCCATCTCTTTTGTTCCTCTGTCCCTCAATTAACACAACGGCTCTTTTTAGAGCCACCTAACATCTAAACACTTAAATCTAATTTTTAATTCTATTTTTTTAATGATTTTTTTTCTGCCCTTCTTGGTCCTTCAGGGACCCCCTGACAAAAGCTAGGGGGGCAGGAACACTGTACCCTGCCCCCTTTTCACGTTCTCCACCTTTCTTTTTCACTGTCACACACAAAATGGCGGACAACACTTCCTGATTTCGACCGATTTGAATGTTGACTGACATGTAACCACCAATCAGAATTACGCTCGCGCACGGCACCGTGCGCGCACGGTGCACGCACGGTGCGCGGCTATAGATATTTATGTACTTTTAACTGCAATTTTCTCAGGAACTACTGAACAGATTGACACCATATATGCAAAAGGCACATCCCTGACCTGAGGACTACCTCTTTGCCAAATTTCAAGTAATTCTGTTCAGCCGTTCGGACTGTAACTTCGACTAAAGGTCCTACGGGAAAATGCATGGGGAAAACGCGTTTTGGGACCCCCCTTTTTTCTCAACCCCCGTTTGACAAATCACCCCTAGACTTCCAGGGTAGGAGCTGAGCGGAGCGCCCCATTAGTTTTGAAAATTTCGCGAGGATCCGTCAACCGGCACCAAAGTTATTCAAAACAGAATTTTCAGATTTCCTATGGAAACACGGTCCTAACTATAACTATCTACTGGCGACCGCCAGTAGATAATATATATATATTTATATACTCACACACATATATATACACACTCACACATACATGTATATACACATACATATATGTGTATAAATGTATTCACTATTTATTTTTTATTTTGCCCATTCCTATGTATGTCTACAAAAGATGAGCAATACAGTTATTGTTGACTTAATCATTCTGCTGTTTGATAGTAGACTACAAACATCACTGTATAAGAACAAAAAAGTGCTCTCCTTTAAGTGGTGTGTGGTATATTTGAGGCTTTTCTGAAGAACTGAAGCATCCCAAAGTACATATGTATTTAATGAGTGTAGTTATTTGGGATTTATTTAGTAACTATTTATATTTTTCATAACCCTTTTTTACTGTGTCCTCGTACCTTGGGGAGGTGGAGGGTGGGGTGTCACCTGTGAATCTAGAATAGCTTCAGGATCCAAAACCATTGTTACAGGAAAGTAACTTGTTTCTTTTGCCACATGAAATCTCTTCTAGATTCCTGTGCCTAGACCATGTAGTGACTGTTACCCCTAGCGGAGGAGGGAGTGAAATAGGGATAGTGACAAATAAGTCATCCATATTAGACCTTTGCTTGTATGTAAATAATACTGTAATTGTAAATGTATTCATATTTATATAGCACTTAGGACCCCAGACGAGGCATTGAGGTGCTTTTATCACTGCTACTCTGGAACCCAAGATTAGTAGTTAGTGCAACATAGTTTATGAACGTGATAAGCGATGACTAGTAGCTGCTGCGCTACTGACCCAAAGAGGATGACTGTTGATGTACTTAATTAGCAAAAGTTAACTTTTTATATTTAGTTCAGTTTCTGTGCTCTCAATATGCTTAAACTTTATTTGTAATTGTAGAAGGCCGATTTCACTGTTACAAACCACTAGTATGTTTTATTCCCTGTAGTGTGACTATTTTGTAAGTATGATTAAAAATGACATTGCACACCTACATGACTCAAAGTTGCATGCTTTATTGCCGTGAGTGTGGTTGTCAAGACAGCTGCGCATTTTCCTGGGTCTTTACTTGACACAAACTGCACTCACTCGATCACCCGTTATGAGACTCTGCTGTAATTGTTTATTTATTTTTTATTATTGTTAGTGAGGTGGTCAACCTGCATTGGGTGCCACTCTCCCTTGAATAATCATTAAGGTGGTGTCTTTATAAAGGTCTTCTTGGATTTTGTCTTGCCTCCTAAGACAAATTAGAAGTGGACTAATTTTCAAAGTCATTTTGTGAAATGTCCCTCCATTTAAGGGACACATTTGTTTCATGTTACCAGCACTGACCAATCCCCTTTGACAACGTATACAAGAAAGCATTCTATATCCAATGTATTAACCCATACAGCTTATACATTTATGGATTAATGCACATGCTGCATTAATTTCAGTGTACAAACGTTTGCCAGACCAAATCATGGGACTTCTAAAAAACACATTTTACTCTTCTGTAAATCAGACACCCTTCCCCCTTCCAAAGTTGCTTTATTGCCACTGCAAGGAGATGGAGAATGGTTTACATGTAAACTACTGCGTAAGGAGGCAGAATTCCAATCTTTGCCCAAGTGTGTGATTTTGTGCACATAGTGCTTTTCCTGTTACCTCAGTTCCCCTGTGTAATCCTTGACTAGACTATGTGCTGTTGTGTGCATTGTTTGGTCACACCATGTCTCTACTCCTGTGGCTCATCCATCATAACACCTTGTGAACTTATGGTTATATCTGTCTTACCTCCATTGTGTGCTCGGGCCCTACATATGTCTCCAGTTCTAGGTTTTATCAGATGTAAACCATTGTATTGATACAGGGTGTTTTGGTACTCTGCTATAACGTATGCGTTCTCACCAAGCTACATGTCCTAACCACTTTTAGTACTCTTCTTGATGTGCTTCTATTGTCCTTCAGTGTTCCTAAGGGGCTCTAATAAATACATGCCCTTTCTCCATTCCTTGCTCTCTTTAAATTGTGCATTTGCCTTTACATGTTGACCTTATCTGCTTTTATCGTGAGTGTGGTTCTAACATTCACAATTTCATCACTAGTGTTTGTGTTACAGCAACTTCTATAGTGGCAGTGGGAGACCAGACTTTAAAATTACATTTAGATTTTGTTATATTTTAAATGAGTTAGAGAGAACTATTTATCAATGTTATTTAGAACATTTGGAATGGTACCACTTCTGCTTTTTTCCTCAGTTCCTGTTGCTCTCTCACTGTTGTATGATCTTTTGCTCATCACCATCTAACTTTCAATATTCACTCTGTACTTCCGTTCTCCCGCTCATCCTCAATTTCACTGTATGATCTTGAGCACATCACTATTTTACATTACCAATTCTCTTTGTACCTTGGTTCCCCAATGTGCTAAGATTGGGAGCGCCTAGGAGAGGGCTCTCAGTATTAGGCTACGTTAGTTAAATGTAATTTAAACAAGCCATCATATCGTCACAACATTATAGTACTGCAGATGACATCAGTGATTGTCCGTTTTTAAAAATGGAAATTGAGAGGACCCAGCGTGCTATCGACCAATCTCGCTGATAGACGCCAAAGTAAAAATATTGGCTAGGGTCCTATTCAATAGATTATTCGATTGGTCTGATAGTAAAGACATTTTAACCAACATCCAGTATGACTTTAAAGCAGGGCGTGGCACAGTAGAACAGAACTTGAACTTATATCAACTGATCACTAAATACACTGTTGCCAGGCAGGAAGGCATTCATTTGGCCCTCATGTATGTCAGCACAGCATTCGACACATTGGTTAGATCAAAACTATGGGCTGAGTTGAGAGACATGGGGATGGATGAGACCCTCATAACCTTTTTGCACGATTTGCACTCAGGACTGGAAGCCGCTGTAAGATACGGTCCCAGGGGGAAATGCACATCGCATTTTAAATTAGGTAGAGGAGCTTGGCAGGGTTGTATCCTGACCCGAAGTTTTTTATTCTTTATATCAATCGATTAGAGAAGTTTTTAATTAAAGGCCACAGCATAGATCTCCTGAAGGTAGGATCCAAATTGGTACCCGCACTGTTGTACGCGGATGATTCTGTTTTAATTGCACGTAAACCTAATGGTCTGCAGTTTGTAATGGATCGTTTTAAGATTTTATGGATGCTTTGGGCCTAAAAATTAATTATTCCAAATCATATAAGATGTCATTAGGCCCAAAGAAAATGCAATCTAGGTCTCACTATATTAAGGAACACCATATTGGAGAAGTGGACACATTTTGTTATCTTGGTATCTTGACAGACAGTAAAATGAACTGGGATCCTTTGATGGCTACTCATGTCCAAATTTTCAACAAGGTTGCCCACAGCATAGATTCTTTCTCTAGACGTTTAGGATACAGCCATATTGAGTCTATTTTACACTTATATAAAGCAAAGTGCATTCAGACTGTGTAATTTGGGGCAGACATTTGGGGATACAAGTCTTGTTACCCAATACAATTAGCAGAAAATAAATTTCTTAGGAGGATATTACGGCTACACCAATCTCTTCTCTTCAGAGACCATCCATGAGGAGCTTGGGTACACAGAGGACTATATAAGATTGCGATCCGTATTATTATGGCTCTCTGTTTGGATAATAAGTGATTTAGATTTTAATAGGAAAATTCTAATGGACTGTATGAGAAGGGGCCATTATTTACAGATACCGTGGCATAGGTATATAAAGGCCACGTTTGATGCGCTGGGTAAACCTCAATTGTATAGTGACCCAGGGGGGATTAAGAAAACAGACATTGTTTGGGTCAAGTCGGCCTTCCCAGCACATAGGCAGGGGGAAAGGGATTAAGGTGTCTCGATTAAAAGTATATGTATCCATCATGTCTTCTCCAAGTAAAATAGAATTGTATCTTAGAAAGACATGCCAGTTTTGCATAGAATAGTTTTAACCTATTTTCGATTAAACATGTATCCTCGGCTCCTAAAGGGGTGGCATAGACCCTCTGATTCCCCAAACTGACCATGTGATAAGGGTGCTGCACTAGACACTTTACTCTTCTCTGTCCAAGGTGGGCAAGTTTACGACATAAGTATATTCATCCTCTTCTTTTACCCTTGAATTTCAAACAAGCTTAGCCGGCATTATTATATGTTCAGTTTTTAGAGAATTCTAATGTATGTTATGATATTACATGTTTTTAGTTGCTGTGTATCATGCTAATTTATGATTCTTAAAGTGATATGAATTTTTTTTAATGAAATCTGTACTTTTATGATTTTCTTTGTCAAATCGAATAAACGTAATCTGATGATGTTGAGTTCAAGCTAGGCCAAAACAGAAACTCTGAAAAAATGTAACGGCCACGTGTTTTTTCTTTTCAGAGTCTGTAAATGTTCTTCGTTAACCATGTAGATGCTGAACTAACAAGCTACAGGCAGAACTGAAAAACAATGACAGGATAGGCTTGGTATATTTTTAGACCTAAAGGGGTAAAAAAAAACATGGTGAACTAGATTCCACCCGACATGTTTCTATGTGTAAATGGTTTCAGATATATGTATGTAACGACATATATATTTTATACAAGCACGCATTAATATACATTTGGGCGCGTGCATTTTCAGTTTCTATCTCTAACAACAAGAGAAAAGATACTTCATTTAAGCAGCTAAATGAAACAAAAAGGGCGTGTGTTTCTTTTGCATGGCACTTCCAAGGCAAACTTCCTTTTAGTAAACTCTGGAACTACTTGATTCAGTACACTTTCATGTGTACCTACACTGGCATAAAAAAGGTGATTGCAATGTAAACAAGTGCCGGCCTCTGATGCACTCGAGTGGGTCCCTCGGCTGCGCTGCCGCCCCTGATGCAGGAAACCAGGGTTCGAGCCTCGAGGTCGCGTCCACATCCTGTGATTCTGGACAAATCACTTAATCTCCCTGTGCCTGAATGTGTAATGTAAATACGGTGCTATGTAAAGCGCTCCAATACCTTCGGGTCGAGTTTGCGCTATAAAAATATGCAAAAAAAAATACATAACTGGTGCTCAAGCAAGACAGTTTAGAATCACAGGGGTCTCCACTGGGACCAGCACAGCACGCTTAGCCAACAGCAGTCGGGCAGCACCGGGGAGCTGAAACGCTTAACCCCTTGCCTGCTCATGACGGAACCACTCCGTCATGAGCCACGGGCGCCGTGTGCTCATGACGGAGTGGTTCCGTCATGCTGTGGCCGTTGCGCCCGCTCCGCCCACGCGGCGCTGATTCCCTGCCTGTGCGGGCGAATAATGCAAGTGGGCGGAGTCGTGACGGACCCACTCCGTCATGAGCACAGCGCGCCCGTGGCTCATGACGGAGTGGTTCCGTCACGAGCATGGCGGCGCCGCGCTCACCCCAAACCCCCCCAGCGCCGTGGCAAAATTCGTGCCGCGGCGAAGGGGTTAAAAGAAGTTCTACAAAGCGCATGGAAACATGACTTGAGACACAGGAGAATGATAAGGGAAAGGCACGAGAAGCAACAGGAAATAGTATGCTACAGCCAACTGAAACAGAGGAATAGTAAGTGGCAAACACATGAACCAATGAAAAGCAAGGGTTGTGATGTAAGCCCCTTTTAAGCTTTATATTACCAATAGATTTCACAAGCACAGGGCAAGCGCTGTGCAGCCGAAACCTAAAAAGGCATTAAAAAAAAAAAGGCTCCAACAACTAGATGGTGCAAAATGCAACACATGTAAATCTAGAAGAGATTTCATGCTGCAAAACTAGCTGCTTTGCTAATGCATTAGGACATGTGGCCAATCTTCTTTCCAAAGGTTTCTGCTTCCCTTCTGAAGTGGGTTTAGCAAAGTCAAGCCAGTCACGTTCATTTCATTTCATTTCCACTCAAAACCTTAGCTGGAACCAACTCTTTCACAAAACTGGAGTCTTAATTAGGGGTTCTAAACTTCTTCTCTAGACGTTTCTTCAGTGCACAAACTGAGAAAGGATTTCTGAAGTTTTTCATCATGGATTTCAATAAAGTAGGGACTAATGGAACAATGGGACGAGCCTGTGGTTTTGTCTCGATAGTCTAAAAAATAAGCATTGGCATAGCCATAGGTCTCGCCTTTGGGACCTTTTAAGTGTTTGGCCAGAGCTATTGGCTTTGCCAATGATTTTAATCTATGTTGTTTGTAGAGCATTGTAGCTGCAGTGCAGTATGTTGAAAAATTATAATAAAAAAGTTTTATAAGCATTTTTGTTACCTCATATATTACCAAGAAAACAACAGGAGAGTGGAGGTTGGGAAATAGTACTTGAATTACGAGCAGAGGACGGACACTTGAGGGGAATCAATAGATGCCAGATTCCAAGAGCAGACATGAAGGGTGCGTCTGAGAAGGTGGGAGGGCTGGAGCGGTCGCACGAATGTCAGGCGCTGGCTGCTTAGCATGCCACTGACTCTGCCTCAGTCTAATCAGCTTTGGAGAGGCACTGGCTGTTGAGAATCCTCTCCTTTCAAGCGCAGCCTTGCCACTTTGCCCATAACTGGTGCAAGTGTATCAAAATGAATGTCCTCAGTTTAGCCTAACGTGTAAGGGTGAAAGGATGTATGCTGGTACACGTGTTACTGAACTTTCTTAGTACAACAGCACGGCCACGGCTCATGGAAGGACAGAATCCACCATGGTAGAATTTAACAAGAGATGTACATTGTGGGTCTTAACCGCTTGTATGCTCATGATGAGCCCAGCTCGTCATGAGGCACAGTGGAGCTGTGCTCATGACGAGCTGGGCTTGTCATAACGGTCGTGCCACTCCCACGCGTAATTGATTCCCCGTCTGTGCGGGAGAATCAATTAGTGGGCGAAGTTGTGACGAGCCCAGCTCATCAGGAGCACAGCTCCACTGTGCCTCATGACGAGCTGGGCTCGTCACGAGCACAGCGCCGCCACCCCCCCCCCCTCCGCAGAGGGGGAATTACCCCACAGCGAAGGGGTTAAACCAAATCAAATGTCCAAACTGGACGATATGATTGGGGCTGTGGAAAGTTGGGTTACAGTCATCGTTCCCAGTAACCTGCGCGCTTGTGCGCGCGCGCACAGAGCATTTCACCAGCGCGCACAGACTATTGCAAAGCGCGCACGTAGTGGATTAACGACAGCCACGGCCTTTAAATGTGAGCGCCGTGAAAGGTGTGGTATTTTCTTAACTTTGCAGTGATATTAGGGCTCAGGTTACTCTTGCCATCGGCCTGTGGTGTGGAATGTCTCAGGAGGGGTGGAGGGGCGGGGGGCCTAATTCTTCCAGCCAAAGGCGGAGTGGGGATGCTCTAAGAAGCGGAGAAAAAACAACAAAGCCTCATTAACACGAGAATGGCCTGGTAAAGACCTGTGAAGTACTCGGTGTGGCTGGCAGCTCAAGGACGTTCTTTGTACCCGGGAAGCTGGCTCAGCTCGGGCTGACACACACGACGGGAAGGGGGGGGGGGGTTTAGGGGCTAGGGGCAGAAGCACTTTGAGCACTATGGGCGTTGCGCGCCTGTTCACAATGTAGGATCAGGGCTGCTTTTCACTTACATTTTGGAAAGTGTGCTGTACAAATGCCTCTCTCTGGTCGATGCTGCTAAAAATAAATAATCAAATTGTTATGTTTTCACATCAGACTGGGAGCTGGTTCCATGCACTGACCAGCAGGAAGACGTTGGTGAATGTTGCGGTTATTCAAAAGCTCACAAATGATTTTTTTTAATGTTTTCTTTGTTTCACATAACACAGGATGGATTAATGTCATTGCTGTGTGTGTGTGTTCAATCAGGGCCAGATTTAGGACGTTAGTGCAGTCGCACCTGGCACTGACCCTGTGAGGTGTGTGGGGTGGGGTCACTGTGTTTTTACAGTAGCTTTTGAGTTTGAAAGCAGGTGCTGCTAGTTTCCTTGGGTGGCCATCAGTAATGAGGCAACGTTAAACATTTCAAGATAATGACAGTGATTAATGCTCCTGCTGGAACTCTCAAAGGTTCATGTGCCTGCTGCAAAGAACGTGTGACTGACGCACCATGATCAGAGAACTGACTGTGAATGAACAATGAGTGAGTGAACAATGAGTAGACCTATAAAAAAAAATATGTATGCCAGAGATAAGTTTTAGAGATGTGAAGGGTACTGTTGAATTCAAGGACAAGGTGGTCAGTTGGGGGCTGACAAAACGATTGTCACACTGGGTTCCAGCAGCGCTAAAGCCTACCTGTTTACAGCCTCATCGAGTAATCCCAAGTATAAGGTATTACCAGGGCCACAGGAATTATGCTTCATATTTGCATAATTATGGATATGCCACATAATTCATCATCTGAAACAGAAATCTGTAGATTTAAACCAAATTAAAATAGTTTTTAGCTTAAACAAATCAAAAGATCAAAAGTTACTAAACAAAGTTGAGACATATGTTTGCGTGTATGGAAGGCTCCTCGCAAAGGTTGGCTGGGCATCTTTCAGTTGCTTACGTCTGTATTTGGTTTATAAACCGGTCCTAAGGAGGTGAAATATTTGTGCAGACAGGATTACCATGTATAAAAAAATTATAAAAGAATGAAGTAACACTAAGAAAGCATGTGCTCTATCACACATAATTTGCCTATTCTTATTCCATAATTTAGCCAACACTGCTGCATAATTTAGTGCTTTCCTCTGCTGCAAAATTCTAGGGGCCCTGGGTATTTTTGTTCAGCTTTTGTACAGTACACAATGTGCCATTACTATAGCTTCATTGAATGTATGGACACTGACAAACGTTCTCTCACTCATTTTCAATCACCTTCTCCTACAGTCTTGCACCATATACACACACCTTCAGGTCATATACTGTCTGTGTCCTGAAATGCACCCTGCATTCAGACAACTCACTCCTCATTCTCGCCCTTCACTTTACCGCTCACCCTGCACTCACAGCAATCACAATACACTCACAGCGATCACAATGCACTCACACTGATCACCATTCACAGACACCATTCACTCGCTCACCCAGCCCTCACATTGATCACTCTGCACTCACAATACACTTGCGCTGTTCACCCTGCAGTCACAGGAGCACACTACTCACCATGCACTCATGTGATACTTCACTCACCTGTGCCTCTCACTGCTCAATCTGCAATCTCACTCAAACAAGCCCATCACGAGCAGTGCACTCCTTTGTCCCACTCTGCACTTACATCCACACCCAATTTCATATGATCTCCTCACTCGCCCTGCAGTCACTCCTCTTACCCTACCTACTCTTACACTGTTGCATCACTCACCGTGCATTCACATGGGCATGTCTGCCACCCACACAGCGCAGAGGGTTAATGTGCCTGCTACAAAGAACGTGTACCATGCAGATCACAGACCTGAGTGTGAGTAAACTAGGAACAGCGTTATTAAAAAATGAAATGTTTGGCAGAAAGGTGCTATAGAGAGATCAGGTGCATTGTTGGTGAGTGGTAGTGAGCGAATTCATGAAGGAGGAGGGAATGGGTGTAAAAAAAAGACTGTTGCACAGTGTGTGACCAATGCAGAGCCAGCCCTGGCTGGGAGTGTTAGCCACCAAAGTTCAGGACTAGTTGCTCCCCTGCTCACAGCATCCGTCATGGGCTGCATTTAACATAAATTCTTTCAAAAAGCAAACCATCAACCCCACATTTAAAAAAGAAATGCAGCAATTTTTATATAGTGCGAACTCAATCCAAAAGTATTGGAGCGATGTAAATGATTTATTTATTTTTGTATGCATGGGGTGATTAATTGATTTGCTGAGAATCACAGGATGTTAATCTGACCGAAACTCAAAACCCATCTCCTAAATTAGCAGCTCGAGCATTAAGCCACAACCTCTACCACAAGAGCTGAAGCATTTTCAATATTATATATAATTTTATGCAACAAACAACCATTGAAAACCCAATAGTCCCGGCTTCTTGTAGGTGTAATGTTACCTGTATTATATATTTGGATGCAATGACAGAAGAAGCAAAATATCAGTCAGGTGTCACACTATGCTAAACACAGAATTTTTGCTTAATTGCTTTAAAGCTATGCCCTTAATTGCACCGGTCACGCCCCTTTGAGAGATCCCCCCCCCCCCCCCCCCAAGTTGTTTCATCCCACTTAAAGCCCTGGTCTACATGTGCGGTCGAGTTCTTGGCGCACATAGCCTTGGCTGCAGCGCACAGAGACCTTAATCTGCCGCACACAGAGGAAAAAAGTTTGAGGGAACATTGGTTACAGTGTTGCTTATTTATCTTATGCAACTATGTAAGCTAGTAAATAGTTATAAGCTGCTTACCTGTGCTGTCCGCGCCTGGGTTTCAGGTATTGAGTCAAAGCAAGAAGTGCAGGAAATATTCCAGAGATAAATGGATGGATGAATGAATATGAAGAAGTGTGGGCTGGTGGACGGAAGGATGTGCGGATGAATGGAGTATGGATGAGTGGATGAATAGTTGGATGAGTAAGTGGACGGATGGCTGGTTGATCTGTGGGTGCTTAGATCACTGGTTGGATGCATGGCTGAATGAATAAATGAACATGTAAAGCTCTGCCCTGTAATATGAATAGCCGCTGAGGTCCTGTTGGCTCAAGTGTGGATACACAAAAAACACATATAAAGGTGAGTTTTGACATTTTTCCCACCTGGGACTTAGCTGTGCGTCATGTCATCTGTGTCACGACCAGTTCATGTGCCAGTTTATAGAGTTCACTTCCAACAGCAGTACGGGCATTGGTGATGACAGCCAAAGAGAGCTGTGCTCTTTATGTCACGTGATACATTTTTTGCCAGATAACACTAGTGTACACAGTGGGTGAATTCCCTTTGCATTTCTGCATAGAAAGCCCAGCGTAGTCAATTCAATCTGTACACAAGTACCCTCCGTTACTTTACATTTTAGGAGGGGGGGTGAGGTAGGATGACCCGAAAAGCTCATACAAACCAATGCCTTTTCTAGGCGCTTATAGGGTACGTGTTTTTAAAGCGCGGCACACATCTAGTTGCCGTATCAGTGTAAATGCTGAGGTGCGGAAAAAAGTCATAGATGGGGGCATGCCCTCCTTGTGAATGAAAGTTGGCCCAAAGCGCATCACAATTGCCTAGGGCTTTGTATTTCTCCTTAGCTAAAGTATCTAAGCGCCCTCCTCCCCCCCACAAAGTGAAAAATGTAAAATAATGATATGTTATTTTTTTTAAAGATTCTCCATGGACACACTGTATTACATCAGTAGGCGCAAGAAAACATTAGCAACATGACCCAGTGGAAGCTATTTGTAACTGGTAAACATGAGTTTCCCAGTGTGGAAGATAATTTTCCCAAGATCACACAAAGCGGTAAAGCAGGGAAGCCAGGATTAGAATTCTGGTCGCCTCGAGAAAACTGTCAGGTTACATAGTGCGCTATATAGGGGTGCTAAATTCGCGCATCCGACACATGACCCGCTTGCTCAGCAGTAATCAAGAAGGAATTTGGGACTCACCATCCTGACCCGAGATCTCCAAGTATTCCGCCAAGTCGCAACCGAAGGTGCTCGTTCCCTTTTTCTTGACCTTTGGGCCCTTGTTCTTCATGAGTTAATCCAGAAAGCAGCGCCCACAGATCCCTCGAATAAAAAACAGCAGGGCCCCTCATACCTTCAGGCGGCCTCCCGTGCTGCACCTTCCTCCGTTGACATGGATGTTGGATGCCAAGCAACAGCCTGGGCACAGGAATCTGAAATCCTGAAGGGATGCCCTGCCGCTGTGGGGGCGAGAAGAAGACGAGCAGCCGCGGGGCACTTTGAGTGGGGGACATGTATGTCCTCTTATATAGCGCGTAAATCCCCAGATATCCAAGCGCTTGCTTCTTCCAATTGACTGTGTGCAGTAAACAAGAAAAATGGTGTCAAATCCTGGCACAACAGGGCGGCTTCTAGTTGCTACAATTCTCAGAGACCATTGGGTGAGGTTGTGTCCGTCTTCAATGTGGCTCCTGGAATTAAAAAGCATAACACACTCCAGGGGTGTGATAAACAAACTTGGCACAAGTTTTGAAGTTGAGATGCGGATGTAAAAAAAACAAGCATTTGCAATGCAATAGAACTCACATTCATGCAAGACCTATTGCGAGACGGCATGGACTGCGGTGGAGGGGGGAGGCACAGGAAGAAAATAGTGCTCACAAACTAAATAAAACATACTGTGCAACACTCTAAGTAAAGGGGCCAGTAGCCATGGAAGGATACAAATGACGACATAAGGAGGGACTAACAAGCCTAAAACCAATCAGAAGGCAACATTTAGGAACGACAAAGACACAAGCCAATGAAAAAGATGGGCGGAGCTTCCACTCCATACTGAATACTGCATGAATCGCAAACCGAGCAGCACATGCGAACTGCCGCTATAGGCTCGATCTAATGAGGTGTTGCCTTCTGAAGCAGAAGTCCGGAGACTAAACGTATTCGCAGCTCTACTGGAAGGAACTAAGGTCATCAACCGGTGACACCCTGCAGGGTATAGAATTCAGAGAAGCTGGTGAAAACTCACAGCAAGAAGATGAAGAGGATCGCCTAGAGCCTGAATCTAGCGGTGAAGATCGGTGCTGTCTTCTTAGCCATAGATTGTAAAACTCAGAACAGCATGAATCTGGATGTATGCATGCAAAAACATTCCCTGCATCTCTTGCAAAAATACCCTGATAGTGAGCTTCCCCTGAAAGTTCAGCGGTGCTTATCTCTAGTTTGGATAAATATATAGTCTGGTATAATTCTCGTTGTACAGATCCATTAAATACAAAGCTGTGGAATGTTTTTCTTTTTTGTGCTGTGTTTGACCCAGCAAGGGTTTGCGGTGTGCACTATTAAAGGTTATTTGACAGCCCATTTGAATTTACAACACCAACCGCCCTTAATTAATTGTTGTGATTAGTTTTTTTAAAGGCCTGGGCCATATGTTTTCATCTAAAACTTTTGCAATGCTACAGTGGGACCTTAATTTGGTTCTTACTTTTCTTATGCGTATCAATTTTGAACCAATGCACAGCTGTTCTTTGCGGCTACGTTCTCTTAAAATAATTTTCCTTATAATACTGACCTCAGCTCATAACATGAGTGAGCTACAAGCTCTCTCTGTTCATTGACCATACATTACCTGTTTCACGAATAAACAGATGCTACAAATTAGGGTGGCATTCTTGTCAAAGATTGCCATGCCTTTTCATGTCGGACAATCAGTCACCCTTCTAGTATTCTTTGCTCCACCCCACCACTTAGAAGTGAAAGAGAGGCTCTATCCTTTGGACCTAAAGAGAATTTTGTGTTTGCACTGATCTGAGGTTATTATTAGAAGGAACACTGTTTTAAGAGTACGTAGATGCAAAAGACAGCTGTGCATCGGCTCAAAAGAAAAGAGCGAACCAAATTGATGTACCACTGTAGCACTGATGAGACAGAACTACAGGCTTTGGCACCTCGAAGAAGGCTGCGGAGTTGTCTGAACTTCCGCAGGGTGGCGCTGCAGAAGGGTGAGGCTCATCATCCTCAATGAGGCTGCAACCACCACGTCTGCCGGATCCAGTGGAAAAGCCAACAAAGGAACTATTCTTTTCCTGGTCTTCTGAATGGACGGCATCCTTGTTCTGGCTAAAAACGGAGAGACAAAGAGTCCTGCAGTATCAGAATATCTCTCAATGTCGACAGATACCTTGATGTCGAGCTAGAAATCTTTGAACCCTCTCGATGTCAAACTAATGCTACTCGGTTGCTAAAGGCTGAGCCGGATCAGGAGTGCGGATGACAACACACTGCTGCCCACCCACCTGCAGAAGCACCCTGCAGAAGAGTGTACAATGGTGGCCTCTGCCCCCTCTCAGCAGGAGACAAAACAGATGAGATTATGTGACCCATTTCCCCTTTTTATTAGCCCTGAGAGCCCTGTCCCCAATTCTCAGACTCCTGTCGGACATTTTTGACCAATCTCACAGTTCTTGATAAGAGTGATAGTTTAGAAGGCTCGCCACACAATCATTCCTTGACATTTTTCCAACCCAGTCAGGTTATTTATCAAAAAGAGACTGCATAGCGGTAAAAAACACACACACAGAGGAGAACCACCTCCAAGGAAAGTCAAAGAAAAAAACAGAGGGAAAAAAACCTTTTTAAACAGAAAAAATAGTTAAACAAACACGATAAATCCTTAGATGTCTAATAAAGGCAAATTCTCACTATGCTGGCATAACGTGTAATTTTGCAACTCTCGCGTTATGCCCATTACGCAAAATTCATGAAATTGCGCCACAGGGCATTATTATGCTGCATTCACAGCAACGTTTAACACAAGAGCATGGAGGCAAAGAAAACATGAGCAGCTGCTGTTCGCTGGACATGCTTTTGTTAGCACAATACACGTCATTGCATCTATAATGGTCACGAGGATGATGTAATGCTAAAATATAGCACACAAGCTAATTGCACAAACTTCACACACCCCTCATCAGAGTGGCGCTTGCAATCAGGAATTTAAGTCAGGTGCTTCTATAGGATATCAAGATAACTGTGCTGTTGAAAAACTTTATTTAAAAACAAAGCTTGCACTTTAGCAAATCTGGACACAGTACATCAAGCAATTGGTTTCCGAAGTGACTGAGGCGAAGGACAGCAAAACTCTACTTTGGCAGACACCCCAAATGAAGCGTTTGTCAAAAGACTTCAGTCTGTCAAGGCAGCTCATCATTTTTTTAAAATACATTTTTCTAATTCTCCAAATAAAACACCTGAAAATGTTTTCATTGAGGGAATTGTGTTCCCTGCTCGTTCGTTGAAATTAGTCAGAAAAAAGTATGACTTAGGTAGTATAAAGGTACAAACCTGCAGCAGGAGAGCTCCGCACTGCTGTACCTCAGAGATTGTGCTACCTCTGAATTTTGTTGCATCCCGGAAAGGTCTTCTTCACTGAGGTCCTCAGACAGTCGAACAATGAACCTTTCCTCACAGCAGTTGTCGAGAAAGGAGCAGAAAACATCCCAGCTGTGGAACTCCCTCCCATTTAAACGTGTCTCAGACTCGCTGCATAAACATGACACTGACAAATGTAAACAAAGGTTTTTTTATCACAAATTCTTTATATGAAAAAAAAAATATTACAAGTATTTATAGCATGCCAACCAGCCATAAAGAGAACATAGTATTGTACATCAGAAACTAGAAGTAATTTACACTGGCCAGCAGTTTAACATTAAATATAGTGCTAAGTTTACAGTAGGAAGGAGGGCAGCTGGAAATTGCCTGATAGTACTCAGTATTTATGCAATGGTTATTCCCTGCACATGTAGTTGTAGATTGGAAGAACAAGTTACTTACCTCCCTTAACAGTCTTTCTGGTGGAAAGTCTACCTGACTGCAGATTCCTTAAGTTGTGAATGCCCCCAGGCACCACTCTGAATTCAGGGATTTCTCTCAGCATTGCTCCTGTGCGCCAGCAGGTGGTGTCGTGTGGCTCAGTGTCCACTTCGTACCTCCCTGGAAGTGGCACCGAAGCCAAATATATGCACCGCACATGCTTGTTGGAAGTCAGTTTCTTTCATGATTCTGTGTGGTCAGACACAAAGCTCACCAGCTGATCAGAGGCGACTGTGTGCAGATCTCTTAATTGGGATTATTTCCTAAAAGGTGAAAAGAGTTTGTTGCACAGAAAAGGGAACAGCTAGGAATCTGAAGTTAGACAGAGAATCTGCAAGAAAGAGTGTTACCAAAGGTCCTGCACGACTAAACAGGCAAAGTGATCTTCCCACCACACCTGGCTATCGAGGCAGTAGTTCTTTGTGAACGTATGCATTGACGCCCACCTCACAACTCTGTAGATGTCCAGAAGTGGTACTCTGCGTGCCAACGCAATGGTAGCAGCTTTGGTTTGGGGCCAATAAGCCCTCAGCCGCTGCAGGGGTTTCTTCATGAAAAGGCATTGTAACATTTGACAAGAATGCCACTCTAATCTGTAACACCTGTTTGTTCGGGAAACAGACAGTATATGGTGGTTGAAGGGAGAGAGCTTGTAGCTCACTCGTGCTATGACCGTAGGTTATTATTATTGTAAGGAAAACTGTTTTACGAGTACATACACACAAACGACAGCTGTGCATCGGCTCATATGGGGTACGCATTAGAAAAGTGAGAACCAAATGATGGTCTCGCTGTAGTATTAAACAAGCATTTTCAATGCAATAAGTCTCGCATTTTTTAGTTAGAGCTATTGGCGTTGTAAACGACGACGTTTTTTACCCATGTGTGTCTGTTTGGAGTGTAGTGGATTTATGAACAGAGACTCAGCAGCAGCACTGCCTAGAGATCTTAGAAGGAGAAATTACCACTAGGACAAGAGAAGCAGCTGCACCATTGTCTAGAGGATTTTGAATGAGGAATTACCTATGAGACCAGAGAAGCAAGTAGCAGCACTGCTTAGGGAATTTAGAATGAGGAATTACCGACAAGACCAGAGAAGCAGCTAGCAGAACGGCCTAGAGGACTTAGAATAAGGAATTACAGATGAAACCAGAGAAGCAGCTATAAGTAAACCTATAAGCTATAAGTATGTAGGCATGCAGCACTTTTATTTGATTTTTTTTTTTACAAATGAAGCTCTAAATTCTAGCTGAATCCGGTACTTTAAATAGGCAGGTATTGAGAACCTGCACTCTTTAATCTGAACTTTACCAGTACTTCTCAGTAAATTTAACGGGTAAGTGGCGGCACTTCCCTTCTAGGTGTCCATGTTCAGTAGCGGCACAAACTTCTCACGTCTCACTCCTTGGACCCTGCCACCATTGGCAGACAGTGTCAGGACACTACCAAGCACCCCAGGCACTACCTACTCCAGTCGCTGCCTCAAACCACTTCTGGAACCCAATTCATAAGGATGTAGTGTAGTGACTAAATTGTCCATGGAGCCAGTAGAAATAAGCCTAATGAGAGGTGGTCCACTTAACGAAAAATAATAAAAAACCTGTCCCTTTAATATTCAGAATGAAAAGGCCCATAAGACATTTCAGGGAAACAAGGTAAAAAATAGGCTTTTCGCTACTTAGACCACAGACACGTTCAACTTGCCTGAAAGAGGAGCATAGGAGACGTCTGCAATAGCGCCAAGAGGCCCTTACATGGTGAATGGTGCGCAGTAATAATAATCATCGTCTTAATAAGAATGTGTGAACTTTGGCAAATGCCTCACTCTAGACATGGGAGCTTTTGGAACCCTCAACGGTAGTATGTGTACATTACATAAATTATGCAGTCAAACCAGTGGTCGAAGTGGGGAAAAAAAAAGTGGGGGAATTGTGGGCGGAGAATCAGAGGGCGGTAATAAGCCAAGGATTGGATGAGTGGGCGGAGCCAGAGGTGTGGCCAGAATGTGCAACGATTCCAATTTTTAGTATTAGTATTTAGTATTTCACTGTCCAGTTTAATCAACTAATGGATACACATGAATATTTAAGGTTATAATGAGTTATTGACATTAAAATAAATTCAGAAAGAGGGATATGCTTCTAATCACAGAATGTCCGAAATACGACAAAATGTGGAAGCACAAGCCACTTGTCTCCGAGCCATGGGGTTTCTGTTATCACCACTTCTCCCTTTTTCCACAACAGCAGTTCAAACATGAATGGCAAAATATCCTAGTTTGCAAATGTTTTCTATATAATTATGGCTCTGCCATATTTGCCTCAGAATGTAAGATCTTTCTGCATGATCTGACCTGACTAGAAGATCCGTGCGTGTGATTCTGCCTCGCTTTTGGCTCTGAGCAACTTTAAACACAGACGGTCGGGAACACAACACTTGTTTCTTGTGACTGACACGTAGTTGGAAAAGTAAACATTCCCTCCGGAAGAAATTAAACTGGAAGTCATTTCCCCAGCTGCAGCCAGACTGAGATTTGTGTGGGTGCAATACCAGGGAAGCTTAAAGATATATATGATCAGACTCAAGGGTGAAATTGGCAGGTGAAGTAGGTGCTGCCGAGATGAGGTCAGTACCAATGCTCCACGGAATGTCCCGCCAACAGAGCTGACACAAGAACTGGATAAATGTTGATTGTAGTTGTCTTTTTTGTGACAGTGCTTCTTTGGTGAAAGGTGCATGTTCAACATAATGCGCGGGCCCTCAAGCCTGTCCATCATGACTGCTCAGTCGAGTCACAGGCAGTTCTGGCTGCTCATGGCTGCTGTTGTGACTGTTCAATCACACCCAATCCTGGCATCCCACCGCAGTGTCTCCTGTACCCACGACCGGTCAAGTCCCAGGTCACGAAACCCCTCTAGAGCAACAGAACCATTCAGAAGAGTGAACGGACTGGGGCGTTAACTTGTGCAGCAGGTGCAGTGGCACCGGGGCAATGGCGTGTGAGGAGACCAATGCACACTAATCAGGCCTGTTTTAAGACTAAGACACTTGCAGTGGGAGGAATTTTCCTTTCTATGCAACTGTTTACTGGCAAAACAGAAATAAAAGTGTAGATATCCACACTCAGAAGCTACCGTTCGGGTCCGTCAGGTGCTTTGCAACACACCTACAATATGTATGACTGATGGGAGCTATCACATGGACTTTTTTGCCCATGTGAGTGAGCAGTAGGTGAGTGACTGGAAGGGAGGGGGCTGAGTGAGACAGGATTGGGGGTGTATATTACGAGAAAGAGCCATTGCAGCACACATCAGCAAATGTATGAGGTTTTAGAAAAACGCGAGGAAGAGATGGGTTGGGGGTGACATAGGAGAGGGAAAGCGGAGCAGGGGGTACAGAAAAGATGGTAGAGGGAGCCGGAGCTCCTGGGTAAGAAATACAAGAAGATAACGTGTCAGTGAGAGAGGGTTGGTGGAGAGGCAAAGGTGAAAGAATTGTATGAGAAGGAGGAGTGAAGAAAGAATAAAAGAGGAGGGGAAAGTCAGCGGAGAATAGAGGTTAAAATAGAACAAGAACAAAAAATAGTGTTAAAACAGAGCAAAGGCAACCATTCCTAAAACACGGGCTGAGCAGATAGCAGCTGAAATTTAAAGGGAGGGTCTCTGGAAAAGAGACTCGACTTGAGGCTCTTTAAATATAAAGTGAAAACGCTTGCCCTACACTGCTGTGAAACAAAGATAACACACTCCCCGTGTGCTCACGAGGGGTGCGGGGAGGAGGGCGCTTAGAATCCAAAGGGAAGAAGGGGTTAGGGTGGGTGCATGGTGGGAGGGTGACTGGGGGACGGAACAGATTTAAACCCCCCAAAAAATAAAATACTGGCAGCTGAGATGGACACTGTAGCCATTGATATCGCTATGACAAAACAAGCGGAAAACAAAGTGAAATACCTGCTGCCCCATACTGCTGCAGATGTAATCAGTGTTCTCTAGTAGCAGAGATCGTCCGGAGCCGTGCGCACAAAAGAGCCAGTCTGCTGCGGCACAGGGTCCTGTGTTGCCTTATGTTTACTAATGCATTGCTGACTCAATTTCTTCGGATCTAATTACAAAACAAAACTTGCGCCATAGTTTTACCAGTTACAGCAAAACTGTTTCTTCTTTGATTTTTAGAAGCGTGTATGGTCTGCTCTGACTTCTCTTGCCTGTTTCTAGCGCTGCAGTTTTATGTGAGGTCAGCCAGTCAGTGCTCACTGATGGAAGGTGCCGGGGCACTGGGCTTTACCATCTGGCAATCGTAACAAGCTCGCGGCTAAATAATTAAATAAACAAGCGCGAGGTGAAAGTAAATCGCGCAACTAAATAATAAAAAAAAAAAGAGGCTTGCAGAGGTGGGGGACAAATACGGTGGCTTGAAGATAATAACGGTGGGACCACAACAGACATGAAACACTGTAATACAAGAACAGATAACAGTGGAATACACCGAAAGTGGATAGCAGTAGGAACAAGTAGTCCCTAAACAAAACTAACAAAGCCAGACAGCGCAATAAAACAGTAGTTGGTTGGTGCTGCTTCCGATAAAAACGGAAGTGATGCATCAGATCAACAGCCAACAGAAACAAAGATAACAACAGCAATGCCAGACTTAAACAAATCGCAAGGGGCAGGAGAAATTCCACGGAGTTTGAGCCAACATACAGATTACTTTATGTCTCTCTGAGACAGCGCATGCAGCGCATGCGCTGCCAAGGCGAGATCTAAAAAAGGTTTAGGTGGAAACATATGGACCAGGCCTTTAAGTAAACTCTTCACAACTTGTGTTTTAATTAAGGGCGGTTGGTCTGGTAAATGCAAATGGGCTGTTAAATAACCTTTACAGTGCCCACCGCAAATCCTTGCTGGGCTAAACACAGCACAAAAACGACAAACATTCCAAAACTTTGTATATAATGGGTTTGTACAGCAAGATTTATACCAGGCCATAAATTCATCACAACGTCCAGCATAAACAGTTTATGTAGACAGATGCCTGGCTGCTAGAATGACATACGCTAATTTGTGAGAGAGATCGAAACTGTTGTCACTCAATCTGAACACATGGAGCTGTGCATTGTGGAGGCCCAGGAGTAGAGCAGTGCCCTGCTACGACAGAAAATAGTTGTTAAGTGGCAGCTTCATCGAAGAACAGATGATCATGCCCAGACATTCTGGGTACAACTCTCTTCTGACCCAATTCGGAACCATTGGGCCAGTCATTTCTGATCTTGACAGCTCGGGGCAGGAGAAGTAGGGGCAGCAAGGCATACAAGAATCCTGTGGATGACTCTAGGGGCATGAGCCCCCGAGAGAAAGTCTTATAGGGAATTCCAGAGTGCAGAATTGTTGACACTGGGTGCTCTTGGCAATGGTGAATACATTGAGCTAGAGTTCTTTGCTCTGCTGGAAGATGCCCTGCACCACCACCAGGAGTTGCCACCAAATGTTATCTGCTAGGCGTTGCTGGCTGAGTTCTTCTACACCAGAGTTCCAAGATTTCTCTAGGGGATTCATTACCAGAGCGATGCCTTGTTAATGAAGATAGTTTTAGAGGCACTGAGTCTCCTAACACAGGACCTGGGACCACTCCGCCTTCTTTGTTGCAGTACTAAATGTGTTGTCTTTGAGAAGCTGATCCAGCATCCCTTTGATTGACGGTAGGATGGCCTTCAAAGCCACGTGAATGGCCCACAACTCTACATCAGTCACAAATGTCTGCTCTGGGTGGGAGGTGGTTCTGCTACTGAACAAAGTAGTGGAACAGCCACAACTGCAAGTCTTTTGCAAACTCCTCTGAAACCTGGATGGAATCTGACAGATACCTTTGGTGCTTAGCCCACTGAGACTTCAGATCCCACTGCAGAGCCCACCTTTGCAATCTGGCATATTCTACAAGCAGGACACAGGAGACCAAGAAGTATCTGAACCACTTAAACTGAGACCTAGGACAAAGGTTGAAACATCAGGATCATACGCGAATGTTCTGGACTCGTTCGGCTGGAGGAAAGGCTCACAACTGCACCGATGCATGGAGCTTCTGCAAAGGAGTCAAGCGTGAATATGGGAATTTAACCGAGAACCCCACAGATGTTGAGAGGTCTGCCAATTGTCTGAAGGTGGTCTATAACTGGCTGTGGTGAGCTCCCTTTCAACAGCCAGCCATCAAGGTAGGGGGAAGACTGGTGTCCTCAGCCTTCAATGGTGTGCTACCAGCACCACAATCACTTTCTTGAACATCTGAGGGGCACTGGTGAAGAGGAAGGGGAGCACAGAAAACTGAAAATGCGCTTGCCCAACTTCGAACCACAGGGAATGATTTTGGGACTGCAGGATAGGAAAATGAAAATAGGGGCCCTGCAGGTCCAACTCTACCGTCCAGTCTTAAGGATCCAGGACATATAGACCTTGGGAACAACGGGCGGTAACTTTGAAACGCCGAGGAGTTTCGGGTGGATTGACAGCCTTAGTAAGGTACGCGAGGCGCTGGGCTTGATACACATATGCCCTGGAGAACCGTGAGTGATTATCATATCACGTCATTACACCCTACAATCAACTTTGACTAACATATGACAATAATAAGGCCAATATGCAAGGAGCACAGTACTAAAAGACAAACCTAGGAGTGATATTAAAATTGTCTATCTAATGACACCTTGGAATTCACAAATGCCCTGAAGAAGTTCTGTTTATAGAACGAAACACGTTGGCTGTTGCTTTTCTAAAAAAGAGAGAAAATAAAAACAATAAAGAAGACATCTGAACCATCTCATGAAAATGGGCTGGTTATGACTTAAGTTGATTATATACGAATTGGAATGTAGTGCAATTTCGATACAAGTTATATAGACCTTGGGTCAATGTCAGCATCTTCAATTTGTCCTCTCAGGAAGAAATTGTGAGGGAGAAGATTGACAATTAGACAAAAGGCTTCCGTCCTTTATCGGCACCAGGAAATAAGTAACATCTAGTCCCTAGTTCTGATGCCAGCATCCTCTTAATGGCTCCTTTGTCCAAAACAGGCTTAGCCTCCTCCCACAAAATGCACACACAGTCCTCCTACACCAACTCGGATGTGGGTAGAATATGCAGATCTGACAGAAATGGTAGAGCATATTGTTGCTGGACTATTTGAAGTGCCCATAAGTTGCATCTGATGCTCTACCTGTGGAAGTAATCCTCCAACACGGTGGTAATGTGCTGCACAGAGCAAGTTAAAATGGCTTGGTGACGGTTGCCAGAGGGGCAGAAAACCGAGCAGTGCAGTGCCACTGGGAGCCAGAACATTGTGTGGATCCCTGGCCGTGGCCTTGAAAGAGCTGGGGAAGGTCTGTTGCTATGGAAGTGGAGTTTAGCATTCTCTTTGTGCCAAGCCACTTTCAAAGCCTTGAAAGGGCTGTAGCTATTGTGGATGCTGCCGTACGGGTGCAGAAAGGCAGTGGGTGTGCGCTGAGGCCCTTCTTTCCTTGAAGCGTTTCAGGGCAGTCTGTCTTATCTCTACGCGGGTACCATCACACAGAAGGTCCGTTAGTGTCACCTAATCATCACCAGAGAAGCTCATGAATCTCATCCACACATTACACTTAAGCACCACACTAGCATCGATTACCCTACCAAAGCATTCAGAGGTGTCCAGACCAGAGCGGATGACATGCATCCTGACCATCTTGAATGATCTGAGCAAAATTGGAGCGGCATTGATCAGATTTTGTCAGCAAGCTATTCCTGACCAGATCCCATAAGGCTTGCAAGTATTGTCTAAGACGGAAATTTGAAGAAAAGTGCATCCATGAATTTTAATTCTCTATTCGAAGGTTCAGTAAGGAATAATTTAGGGTTCAGTCTACTTGTCGATGCCTGGAGCAACAAGCTTTCAGAAATAGGGTGCTGCATAAAGAACGGAGGATCACAAGGAGGGTCTATATCTTCTGGCTACTTGTCTATTTACTAGTGCACAAGGGTAAGGTTTGGTCAAAATGCCCAGTGGTAGGACTGTCAGGCTTTCATTAAGATGGGAGAAGCGGTCCTGCAGAACTGTGCCTTGGTTGGGGGATCTCTGGGGGATCTCTGTCAAGACATAAGTCAAATCCTGAACAGATGGAAGATGCAGGTCTAAAACATCTGCAGCTTGTTCGATTAGCACAGCAAATGTAGTAGATTTCTCTGTGGAAGTACCAAGTGCTGGGGAGGTGTCTAGTCCAGACTGTACCTAAAGGTCTATGAAAGGTTTATTTTCATCATAATATTGGATTGCATCATCCCATTCATCTCCAGTATCACCATGCTCACTGTGTTCTGAGTGTGAGGCAAAAGGAATGTTTTCCTTTTCTTTCAACAGCTCATTTAATTATGTTCCAAGACCTGACCTGACCTAACCCTCGGCTGCTGGTTTTGGCAGCAGGCATTGTTACATCAGAAGTCAATAGTAATAAGTCATAGCTCTGGATCCACATCGCTGGGCTCGGGGAAAACAGGAAATGGATGTTGGAGAACCGGGGTGACACCTATGGCTCCAGTGGCTTCATAGATGTACCGCTTACACCACAGAGATTGAGCCTTTGCCACCTAACATAGGAGCAGAGACATGCTTACCCCATACTGTTAGGCAGCCTGTTTAATGAATACCTGGAGATGAAGCTGTAATGCGATAGTGCTCTAGGGCTTCCTAATTATCTAAATCTACTAGATATATGTTAGATACATCAAGGAAATGTAGAATAAGGTATTCACATGTTTGTCCTGGTGCTCTTCATCTATGTCTGCGTATTGTCAGATAGACAGCGCATACATTAGTGAGTCCCGTGATACAAATGCCAGTGTATTTGGGGCTTGTCGTGTCCAGTGGCTATTGTCCATTTAAAAATTCTAGAATGGTGTAACTAGGGTGAAACAGACTCCTTTAATTTGAGTTTTCCTTTGGTATCAGTCTTGCCAGAAGATGGCAGACTGTGATGAAGGACGGGTAAATTGGACCATGTCTGTAAGCCTAAAAACATTTCTCCAAGTGTGTGTTATAATATGACCTCTTTCAGGTTGATATAAATGCATTTTTGTCATATGGCCTGACTATTTGCTGTATCACCTGTGCCGACAAATGTTGATTATTGTCCTTAGATTATTTTTGAAATTGCGGATTTTATCAGAGCAAAACCTTAGTTGATTAGGAAGCAGCACCTGAAAACGAGCTGCCTTTAGGTGTGGGCTTTTGAGAGCGACTGTCACTTGGCCGTCAAAACAACTCTATGGTGACAAACCTCATATTTCAAGATGTACTCTCTGGCACTCCAAGGTGATCAGATTCAACACTTGCAGTGAGTCTGCTCAGACCTTTTAGATGTGGTGTGGATTCTAAGCAGCCTTTGTACATGTGGAAATAATTTTAGAGCCCCTCAAGAAACATAAAGGGTGTAAACATCAACCAAACTGCCCTCTTTATAGAAACAAAATTATATTGGTGGATTCAAAGGACCGCTTTTATATCGCAAAGAAACCCATGATATGGTTCCTTAACAACTGAGGCTCAATCATCAGACCCAACAGTGTTTCTCCTGTCCAGGCAATAAAAACAGCAATTCTCTGGGACACAGGTCATTGAATCACTGGGAATCTTCTTTCTACTCCTTTGTCATGCAAGGGTGGTGGGAGACAACTACGTCCTCATCCTGGTATTCAAGGATGTCTTAATTTTGGGAATCATTCTTGTCTTCAGGGAGAAAATTCCTGGAATTGCCCAGGGCAATAAGCAAAGCAAAAACCAAAGGAAATGATGGACGGAGTGTTGAACATTTCAAGCACTCACCCCCAGTCAACTGATCTGGGTTTAATCCATCACCGTTCTTTAGCCCACTCTGCCACCCTAGTTCAGACATGGCCATATGCAAATCAGTCTGACCCTGTGCCTCATGGGAACAGTCCAGCCTGAACTGCCAAGCCATGTCTTCCCTGGACCGGAAACAAGCTTCCTAGCTTCAGGCAATAAGCAGCCAGAGAATCTATTGCACCACTCAAGTCATCATTATTCTTCTGTTCAGTGTCAGGACTCTGAGGAGGTAGTTCCAAGGTCACCTCACTGTGCATTGGTAATGGTGACACTGTGACCACTGTAGGCGAGTGGTAATAGTCACTTGCCTTGCTGCCATTTGATGGTGCTTTTATTGGTCATTGACTAGGCTATCACTGACTGCTGTTGCTGGTTGACAAAAAAACAGCATAGCAAGTGAAGCATGCAAGTCACCAGTATGACAGTTTAAATGGGACATATAGTTTTGAAGGCACCATAACTGATGGGGTAGGTGCTGCTGGAGTAGAAGTAGAGACAGTTCAAGCCATCATCGAAGCCTTTGATAACGAAGAAGATGTTAAAGGTTGTTTAACAGATAATGCCATCAGCAAAGTCATTGATGAGGTCCCAATTACAAAGACATGAATTTAGCCTTTGCAGATGATGAGGATGTTGTTGCATGAGTTTGGTAGAAACTCAGCCAGTTTGTCAGAAATAGTATCGATCCAGCGCGAAAAGGGGGCAAATTTACACATTCTGCCTGCGTCACAGACCCGTCATCACGCTTACTCATTCACACACGCATTCATTGGTGGGGCCCATAACACCAACTCACATACGTTTTCTCTCATGAGTCTGCGCACAGGAGGAATCGATGTATCCCGCTGGACATGTAGGGGGGTACCTTATTACCTATAGGGAAGAACAATTCTATTACAGAATATACATATTTACATCACCACCTATAGGATCCTAACCTTAACATCAAGGCACTCCACCACTTGGTCGACGGACCAATTAGTTGGACTGGTTGATGGCGATTTAGAACCAGCTAAAACACATTAAAGCTTCAGAATCCTCTAGTAACCTAATGGAAAAACCACAAAATCATTTTTACTGTTGATCAAATTTTGTTTATCTAAAATCTTGTTTGCATTTATATCTTTAGCATTCCGGTAAATCAAGCTTGAATTTCAGTCAATCAAAACAAATCGCATGACATTTTATATTTACCTATTCTTGCTATCGGGGTCTTTTCTAATTCAATTGGCTCTGCATAAACCAAATTCTCTGCTCAATTGTCCCAATAGAAAGCAGGCGAAGACTCAAAAGTCCGGGAAAGTTCTTTGCTCAGCTCGACACAGTCCCTAAGATCTCCAAAGGACCACAAATCGTGCAAGCACGTAGCTCATCTGTCATCGCCCGTGGGGTGGGTAGGGGGTGTGTGTCCTCCCTATTCTACTACCCTTTTTATAATGAAATTCTGGGTAACATGAAACATTTCTTGGGCAATAATGAAATTTGATTGGTCCATTTGATGAAATGTGTAATATCATTCGACTTTCCCAGTAACTTTGGTTCTCAGAGAAGTGCTGGGTTACTTCCTCGGTTTATGTCATAATCATGCAACATTGTTGTTTCCTGGTTGTGGGAGATCATTCTTTCCTCTGGTGATTTTCACTGACTGAAGTTTGGCAGTCCTCCATGTTCCTATCCTTGACCAGGAACACTGTGCTCAGAATTGAGGATGCCTGGAGATCTTCGGAGCCATCCGAGTCTGCGCAGTAGACATCGCGTTCACAAGACGGTGGCCACTTCCGAACTCCATTTTGAATGTCATGGCTTGGTAGGCCCAAATGCCAACTTAAGCGAAACAAACACAAATAAATAATTAATATGCGGAAACGAAGATTCTAATGTTAATCCCATACTAATCCCTTTATGTATTAGTATTTTCCAGGCTTATAGCGACATTTAAAGCGATAATACTCACCATTCGGTCCTAACAGGAATGCAAACGTCACCAAAGCAACATAAATCATGCAATATTCTATCGCCACACGTACTACTGTTAATAGGCGTACCACAATTAGTTATTAGAGTTATTCTGCCATGCAAATAGCAATGAGTCCCGCATGTAATTTGTGTTTACCAAAAATGCAAGTTGTTGGTTAGCATAACACAGCACCCAGTTAATTCAAATTATAATATAAATCGATTATGTAATTAGTATTGAAATGCAAAATAGAGAAGGTATACAAAACTTTGCTTTACCTGTTCCATCAATCCCCCATTTGGTGATTTTTACTATCACCATAAATCGCTTAAATTTTGATAAAATTTATAATAGAAATGAATTCATTTGTCTTAAGTTTGGTTAGGTCACATGATTGTTTCCCCTGTTTCATCCTCTCTTGTCTTTTTATATACATTCTCTTTCCATTCTTCTAATTCTATATCTTCCATTTCTTTTCCCTTTCTTTCTTTCTCTCTTTTCTTAGCAGCTTCTCTTTTTATATGATTTTATAATTTTCTTCTTTTACCACATAAACATCTTTGTCTCAGAATTAATACTAAAAATATCACACATGTTACTTGAATTAAAATCTTACCAATAAATGTACTACCTAATTTTAGTAAAAAGTTCTTAATAGTAGAGAACCCTTTTCCAATCTTCTCACAAACACTTTCAACCTCCAGTGGAACAATCTCCTCGTGCAAATCAGTTATATTCTTTATGTATGTCTTTAAATCTTGACTTTCGTCAGGAATATAAGTACAACAATGTTGAACCTTCGGCATTCCACAGACTTCACCCTCTTTGACCAAAATAATATCAAGGGCAAGTCGATTTTGCATCACCATGGCTCGCATGGGAACCATTTCTGTTTTTACCAATAAAAATCCTCCAGCAGTGCTTGTTGATAAGCGATCCACTACTGTAGACAATTTTCTTATTTTGTGTGCATTCAGAGATATTCCAATGGCTGGTATCAGTGCTCCAAAAATATCCCCTACAATTTCTGCCCAACTCTCTCTCCTTCTACGTGTCAGTTGCCTACCTATCTCATGTGCACCATCTTTTCCCCTTCCCACATGAAATATCTTTGGGAAGACCAGGCCTAGGTAACATGTGCCATACCAATGGTCCGGTAATCGATAATAATCTTTGTTCCCACAGATAAAATATAATCTAGGGAATACCGGATTATTTCCTCCTTCAAATCCCCATCCACCCATGATTCTATAAGTAGCATGGCAGTCACTCGCACCTATGAAATAATTATCATACACAGTTTGATTTCTTCTAATACACAATTTCCCTTTCTGAGGCCAATCTAAAGCCATAGCTGGACTAGTTTCTCCTTTCAAATGTTTTTCTCTTTCAACATCCCAGACTGTCTTTTCTTCTTTTCCCTCAGGTATCTTCCTTTTCATTTTGATTCTCCTTTCTTCTACCATATCTAGAAAAGTATTTTCTTCTCTCGTCAAACTACAAGTGAGATTATTTCTAAATACTGATTCTAAAGTTAATTCTCTAGTTTCTAGAAAACATTCACCTAAAACTTTACCAAGTTTTACTCTATTTAGTTCAGGAACTACGGGTACTTGTGAAAAAATGTTATCTACATCAGAAAAATAATATTCTAGTTTCCCTGTTTTATAAAACAAACTTGCTAATACGCTACATGTTATTCCATATGTTACTGAAAGGGGATGGTAAGTGACTCCCTCAGACACTGATGCAGGCAACTGCATGCAGACATAGCAATCTCTCACATCATTGTTTTTACATATTCATACAACAATTTTGAGAAAACATTGTTAGAAAAATCAGTTATGGACCTATCTTTATGTAAATAAGTTCTATCTATTCCTCTAGTCTGATTAATATCATGAATATTCTCTACATTAGTCTTATTTTCGCTATGACCTTCTATCGTCTCAAACGTTACTTTAAATGAAACTATTAAAGCTAATGCACTCCACAGAAGCATTAGTAATCCTGTACAACAGCAACCCACCTTGCACCATCTTTGAAGGAAAACACATGTAGATTTTCTACTTTCTGTGTTTGCCATTTCGGAAAATGATCAGTGTCTTTTGACTTAGCCTCGTCTACACACAACTAGTTTCGTCTAAACCCAAGGCTCTAGGCACCTACTTGGTTCTTTTCGGATATGTCTCTTGTTCAGTATTTTCAAAATTCTCTTCTGGAACACCTTGGTTTCCTCAATTTGGCATTTGATTGTCTTTCACTTTGCTCTCACAATCTTGATTCAGAATTTCCTGAACATCCGTCTCTTCTCCGATGTCAGACAAGATAACTCTCAGGATTTCCGATTCTTTGTCTTCCTCAACCACTTCTGGTATAGTCACCCCTAGATCCCCTTGGCTGTCTGCTTTCTCTTGTACTTCAGGAAGTGCCACGTATGACCATTCTGGTGACTTATACTTCTGGTTAGGCTTCCTAGTCCGTTTTCTTTCCTCTGACAGTGTCTGTTCAACGTCTTTTGATTTCTCTTGGCTAGACACCTCATTCACTTGCTCAGCTCTGGATGACTTTACTCGTGTCAATCGGTATCTCAATCTCTTTATCTTGTTTGGCCAAACTTCCTTCTTTGCTGGCCTTTTCAACTTATTTCCTTTTTCACTTCTCTCAGTTCTCCATGCTCTTTTTCTCAGAATTCGACCTTCCTGTACTTCGTCGTCACTGTCCTCAGATTCAGTTCCACCTCGACTCTTACTTTCAGTAGTCTTTCTTTCCACAACTTCCTTTTTCTTATCTACTTCTGTCCCTCCTCGTGTTTCTTCCACACAATCTTCCTGCTGACTAACTGTCCCTTCTTCTACCTGGATGTATGGTTTCCCTACACCTCCTCGGGGGTCTTCCGCAACAATCTTTGCCTCTCTCTCTGTATCTGGTACCTCACCATCTACCTCTGCGATTTCAGGTGGAATTTCTCTTGTTTTTTCATGCAGAGCTTCTTTATCAAGAATTTCTTTGACAGTCTCTTCACGGTTTTCGTTTACTCTTTCATGTACTTATACTGGTTCAGTATCTGACTCTGAGCTAGTGTCAGAAATTTGCAATCTCCTTCTTAATGGTAGATTCTCTGGTGCTATAACTGGACTTGATTCTAACTCCCCCCTTTCAGGAGTTGGTCTTGTTCTCGTTTCTTCTGAATCTGACTCAGAACTGGTATCGGATTCTTCAAAGTATTCTTCTTCACTGTTATCCACTGGATTTGGAATTCGCAAGGTATGACTAGCATGAATCCAATTCTTCACTCCTGCACATTTCACAGCTGTCGTCGTGGTCAAGATTACCTGACGTGGTTTACCCCACCGAGGGACCAGACAATTTCTTCTTCTATGCACTTTAATTCTCACCCAGTCACCTTGGCTTAGATCATTAGCTGGCTTCTTTTCAAGAGTGGTTGCATCCGATCCAACTTGATGAAACACAGAATGAACGGAATCAGCCAACCCCTTGCAATAATCCAACACCAAGTCATCAGATAGAGGCAATAGTTTGTTGACAGGAATGAAAACATGTCTCATTGCCCTTCCCATTACTATTTCATGGGGACTCAATCCAGTATTCCTATCAGGGATAGATCTAATAGTCATGAGAACTAGAGGCAAGACATCATGCCATTTCAAACCTGTGGCTAAACACATTTTTCCCAATCTGTTTTTAATGGTGCCATTTACTTGTTCCACCACACCAGAAGCCTCTGGGCGATAAGCACAATGCAGTTTCTGTTGTACATTCAATGCTTCACAAATCAGTTTTATGATTTCATTATGAAAATGTTTTCCTCTATTTGATTCGATCATGACTGGAAAACCAAATCTGGGAATCAACTCTCTCAATAGTAGCTTTGCTACAGTAATTCCATCACTTCGTCTAGTTGGGTATGCTTCCACCCATCGAGAAAACAGACAAACTACCACTAGAACATACCTCAACCTATTACAGGGGGGAATTTCAATGAAGTCAATCTGCATTCTTGTGAAAGGCCCTCCTTCTCGTCCTATCGTTCCTAGACTTACCACTGTTTTTCCTCCAGGATTGTATTGCTGACATATAAGGCATCTCTGACATAGGCTCTCAGCTACAAGTCTAAACTTAGCATTATACCATGTCTGTTTGAAAAGTCTGATCATAGCATCTCTTCCTACATGTGCTTGTCCATGATACATCCGTGCCATGGTAGAAACCATGCTATCAGGCATGACTGGTCTTCCATCCCGATAAACCCACACATGATCTGTCTCTCGTGGTGCACATCCTGCTTTTATCCACTGTTTTCTTTCCTCGTCTCCTGCCTCTTCTTGTAACTGCCTCACCTCCTCCCATGTGTTTACAGTGTTAGTAAAAAGCAAGGGACATGAATTCATTTCTTTTTCCCTGCCACGATTCACTGAATTCTGGTTTTGTGCACAATATTGTGCCATGTCATTATCAAACTTGTTCCCTGCCGATATATAATCAGCGGACTTCGAGTGGGCAGCACACTTTACTACTGCCAATTGCTTAGGAAGCTGTATTGCCTCAAGCAACTTTCCAACCACTTCAGCATTCCTTATAGGAGTTCCACTCGATGTCAAAAATCCTCTTTGGGACCAAATTTGCCCAAAGTCATGCACCACACCACAGCCATACTGACTATCGGTAATCACAGTCACTCTCAGATTCTTTCCCAACTTGCACGCTCTTGTTAATGCAAATAGTTCAGCAACCTGGGCCGGTTTCACTCCTTTCAGACAAGATGCTTCCAGTACAGCTGCTTCAGTACACACTGCGTATGCTGCACTCAAAATTCCCTCGTCTGTTCTCAAGCATGACCCATCCACAAACATCACATAGTCACTTTCTGTCAGAGGTACATCTTTTATATCAGGGCGTGGCTTGGTACAAAATTCAAGCACTTCCAAACAGTCATGATCCACATCATCCCTGACTTCCACATTCTGAGCATCAGGTAACAATGTTGAAGGGTTCACATTCAGACACCTCACAAGGCTCACATTCGTTGCACTTAAAATGACTTTCTCATACTTAGTTAGACGAATATGCGTCATAAACTGTGCGGCTCTAGTTAAAAGGATCGCCACATCATGAGGCACAAACACTCTCACAGGATATCCCATCACAATTCCTTCACTCTGTTCCAGACTCTTACAAGTAGCTGCTACAGCTTTCAAACAACCAGGCAATGCCACAGCTACGGGATCTAGTATAGCTGAAAAATATGCAATTGGTCTTCTCAATTTTCCATGTTTCTGTACTAGTACAGAAAGCGCGCATTCATTTCTTTCACTGCAATAGATCTCAAATTCTTTTTCATAGTCAGGCATGCCAATAGCTGGGGCTTCACACAAACCATCTCTCAATTGTTTAAAAGCCTTCAACTCCTCTTTATTTAATTCAATGGGGTCTTTTACATCACTCTTTGTCAAACGTACCAGAGGTTTTCCAATCAATGAAAAATTACTAATCCACTGACGGCAATATCCAACCATTCCAAGAAACATTCTCACCTCTCTCTGAGTCATTGGGGCTCTCATTACTTTGATTATCCTGATTCTATCTGCAGTCACTTTTCTTAGCCCTTTTTCAATTTTATGGCCTAAATACTGTACTTCCTTTTGACAAAATTGTAACTTTGATGGGGATAATTTAAGTCCTCCATCTGCTAAATGATTCAGCAATGCCACAGTATCTACTACGCAAGCTTCTTGAGTTCTCGATGCCACCAATAGGTCATCGATATATTGGACTAGTACCAAACTTTCGGGCATTTTTAAGTCTTCTAGGGACTTCTTCAAAATCTGATTAAATATCGATGGACTTTCTGTATACCCCTGTGGGATTCGGCACCATGCCAAAGTACGTTCGCCAAACCGAAAAGCAAAAATCTGTTGGCTATCAGGGTGCAATGGAATGGAAAAGAAAGCATGACACAAGTCAATCACTGTGTACCATTCTGCATCACGAGGAATCTGATATAGAATCACAGAAGGATTTGGTACAATGGGACAACATGATACAACAATTTTATTCACTTTTCTCAGGTCTTGTACTATCCTGAAAGTTCCGTTTTTTCAGGCCCATAATTGGAGAATTACATGGACTGCTCATTATTTCTCTCAAAATACCTTCTTCAATCATTCTGTCTATTATAGGAGTAACTCCTGCAATTATCTCGGGTGTCAATTTGTACTGTGGAATATTTGGGTAACTTGCTCCTTCCTTACAGTAATTTTTACGGGACCTACATTTTTCATTAATCCCGTGAAATCCCATACCTCCGTTTTCACTGTGTTCTTCAATTCCTGAGGTAATTCCTCAGGGTCAAATACATCAAATGCCTCAGTAACTTCAGGTTCCATATTAGCTATAGTCATTTTGTACAGTACATACTCATCAGGAGTCTCAAAGGCTATGCCATCAGGAGTACAGAAAATTGTGCAGTTCATCTTGCACAGCAAGTGCCGTCCTAACAAATTTACAGGGCTGGTATCGCACACAACAAAACGGTGTATGCCGGAAAATTTCCCTATTTTGACCTTAACTGGTTCAGTAAGATACGTTTTTATTTGTTTGTTGGATACTCCAACTACTTGGATTGTCCCATCCGAGAGAGGAAGATTTTTAACATCAGCTGATCTAACAGTTGAACGAGTAGCATCAGTATCTACTAGGAAAGTAATGTTTTCGTCATTTATCTTTCCATCCACAAAAGGGCCTTTCTGGTCTACTTCCAGAGTTGCGCCAAGTACGCACTCTTCTTCCTCTCCTTGGCACCGTCAATAACTCTCTTCTGACTCACTCTCATCGCGTTGTAGCCACTATTGCGAAACAGCACTAGCGCGCAGCAGCTTAGTTACCTGTTCTTCGTTGTAGAATCCTGTCTCATTACTGTATCTCTGAGGATTTACGCTCTGTGGAAAAGGCGGTTTGGCACCTGACACTGTTGGGCAACAACCTGCTGCTGTCGCTGTGGTTGACAACTCACCTCATTCTGCACCTGTGGATTTAATGATGCATTATCGCCATTAGCACTTGGGGGTAATTTACACTCGGATTTCCAATGCCCTATCTTTCCGCAGTTATGACATGGCCACTTCTTTTTGGCTTCTTCTATACTAATCTGTCCTTTTCCTTTCCCAATATTGGGTTTTTGTTTCATATGGCTCATGCCATTTGCCTGTTCAATCAGTTGGGCTTTCTGTCTTTCTGCCACTTTCACTTGAGCCCACATGGCTTTTTCTTTTAACTTACGTTGCTTGGCTTCAATCTCATCGCTAAAATATTTTGCATGCCTCAATACTTCATCTATCTTTTTATTTTGCCAATACACAGTATGCAGTTTAATCATTTCACTTACTTCAGGATGCAACCCATACACAAATCGATATACAAAATGACTCAAATCTTTCTCACTCAAATTTGCATCACCACTGAATTGTTTAAAAGCCAATAACAATCTCTCATAATATGTCTGTACAGATTATTTTAGTTCTTTGTGAGTTCTATCAATCTTTACCCAATCAGTTTCTTTTGGAGGTACTTTTTTTTTCAGGAAGGTAACTACCTGTTGGTATTTTCTCATTACTTCCGGATCAGTGGGCACCTGTTTTTGGATCCCTAGGGTATTCTTGAGTAGGCCAACCTATTGTAATTTTACATTCTGCCCATAGATCTACTGGCACAATTACGTCAAATAGACTGTTCAAATCAATCCACAGTACTTTTGATAATTTGACAAACCTGTCTACCTGCCTGTACCACTCCACTGGCTTCTTGAGCAAACGGGGAAAGTCATTTGTAAATGATAAAATGTCCTGTCTAGTCCAGGGGACATGCACATAGCATCCTCCTAGAATCTCCCTCATGGGACACTCAGTTACCACTTTTTCTTTTTCTCTTACTGGGAAAGCTGCAAACGTTTTGTCTGTTGCATCGTCCCGTTTTCGAAACCACCTACTCTTTCATTTATCTACATCGCCCCATTTTCTCAGTAAAACAATTAGCTCTTTAATTTGAATTATTCTTCCTGCAGTATTCAGATTCTCAATGTCCTTTTCAGCAAAGTCTACTCTGTATGGTTTCTGTAATTACTTTATTTTTTCAAAATCGATACCCATTTCACTCGCTACTTCTTCCAATTATTCATGTAAATTTTTCGCTCTCCATGTTATATTTCTACATAGAAACATTAGTTCTTCATGCTGATATGCTTTTAATTTTTCTGTTGGAATAGTTCCTACTATTAATTCTTCTAAAACTATTTTTAATTTTGCCAAATCTAAAGGTCGAGGTTCAGCATCCTTTTGCTGTAAACTCCTTAACCATTCGCTTAGTTCCTCAGAAGTAGGACCTACAGGATTTGGTTTGTTTCTCACTTGTTCTAAACACTTTGGTGTCACTGGTACTGATTCTGTCATCATTATTGCTTTATTCGCTAGGCTCTGATTCACTGTCAAATGTTTAGGAGTACCTAATCCAGAAGTTCCTACCACTTGTCCCCATGGATTTTCTCTTGAATCTCTTTTTTCCATTTAGGTTTGTTTATTACTGTTGTAAGGGATTGTTAAACAATGTTCACTATCCTTTTGCTTATCAAAAATAGGCATCACTGGTCCTATTGTTACAGGAACAGTTACAGCTTCCATATTTTAGTCAATTCCCTCATCTTTTCAGTTAACTCTAAAGTAGTTCTGGCTAATTCAGCTGAATTTTCATTTGTCATTTTACCAGGTTGTGCATTTTCTGATTCTCTAAAGGGATTATTTTTCCCTACCTCAGGTGGCATTGACTCAAATTTTATATTTTGTGGTGTCTCTTTTACTGGGGTACATGGTGTCTACAACGTGGAGTTTGGTTGGTACAGGGGAGGAATTTTATAAAACATGTACTCGAGTACATCATCCTCCGACTCATGCACACCATACTTGTAGCCTTCTGACCCTGTATTGTTTCTAATCTGTCATCATGATTCTCCTGTCCACACGGTCTACCAAACATGTATTTATACCTTCCGCCACTCCGCTGTCGCTCTCTTTGATACATCCCATCTTCCCATTCTTTTAATGCTTCAAACTGAGTAGGTCTAGGTCTCGGTTCTAATCTCATCATCCTTTCTCTTAAGTTCCTTAATACCGCTAAATTAAATGAACCATGTTCTGGAAACGCTAAAACTCCATCATCTTTTGTATACTTTGCCCAATTATCTAGCCAAATACATGTATGATACCCATATTTCGCAACCATGAAGGATGCGGGCGATTTCGGTGGAAGAAGAAACTGTCCCTCTCTAGTCACAATCGGTTTATCCTTTTTAATTCTTGATCTTTCCAGACCAGGACTTTTTCTCTTTTTCTGGTGGATCGTAATACATTGTTTTCTTTTCTTGGTATCGCTAGATTTCTTCTACGACTATTCTGTTGTCTTCTCCAATCGTAGCGCGACTCACAGTAACGCACCAATCAGGAGCGACTATGTCACCTTTGCAAATCTCCAATCCCAGTGCGACTCACACTAACGCACCAATCCGGAGCGTCTATGTCACCCTGTAATTCTCCACTCCTAGCGCGGTGTACACTAACGCACCAATCCGGAGCTTCTACGTCTCTTAATGGCTGGCCAATTCAAGCGCGGTCTTTTCTGACGTCAGCTTTCTCTCTACTCCGACCCCTCCTTTACAACATTTATCGGCAAACTTTCTTTAAGTTCTCTTTTACTCAAAATCTGTTAGTAACGACATTAAAACACCACCATTGTCCGCTTCGCTAACAAAAGAGATAGTTTTGACCTTTCTCACAAGAATTCCGTATTTCTCGAGAACAGCGCTTACCTCTGCCCTACCACGGAATTATTTCATTCTCCGATAAAATAGCACTTCCCTCTACCTTACCCTTCTAACAAGCATTAGCTAACCGTTTCTCTGGAGATAAAACACATGTGGAGATTACACTGCTCCTGAGAATTAAGGCCAGATTTTCACAATAAAGCCGAATGCTATTTCACTTACACACATTCATACGGAAAATGTAGTTCATTTACCCATGAATTCTGTATTTCTCGAGATCAGCGCTTACCTCTGCCCTTCCACAGAATTATTTCATTCGTTGATAAAGTAGCACTTCCCTCTACTTTACCCTTCTATCAAACTTAGGGAAGACCTATAACCTTTCCATTGATAAGCGTAATCAGAGCTCACAATTGACTCCTGTTACTTAAGACCGAAATTTCACAGGTGGCCTTCGCTACCCATACACCACTTTCACACAGAAATGTCCCTACCGATAACACACGACGATGTTACCAATTCGAACGCAGACAATGCGTTGTGCAACTCCAATCTTCACACGTTTTCCCTGTGTACCTACAGGGCAACAAGACAATACATCGTGCGACTTCACTTGCCACACGTTTTCCCCATGTACCTACAGGGTATCCAACTTCCTACATCCCAGAAGTCTTCAGAGACAACATAGAAGGCGACGCGACTCAACATAGAATGTTAGAACATAAATCAATGATCAATCAAACATCCGCAATCAATAATCAATAATCAGAAATCAAAATCCATAAGCAATAATCACCAAACCAATGCAATAAAACCATCAATCTGCTGCCAGAAAAACTGATCCAGCGCGAAAAGGGGGTAAATTTACATATCCACCCTGCGTCACAGACCCATCATCACGCTTACTCATTTACACACACATTCATTGGTGGGGCCCATAACACCAACACACATACGTTTTCTCTTACGAGTCTGCACACAGGAGGAATCGACATATCCCGCTGGACATGTGGGAGGGTACCTTATTACCTATAGTGAAGAAAAATCATATTACAGAATATACATATTTACATCACCACCTATAGGATCCTAACCTTAACATCAACGACGGACCAAACCTTAACCCCTTCAGTGCCCATGACGAGCTGGACTCGTCATGGGCCGCGGTGGCGCTGTGCCCATGACGAGTCCAGCTCGTCATAGACCCCGCCCGCTAATGCAACGGCCGGCACTGGGCGGGGAAAGGGGCGGGCACTGAAGGGGTTAAAATCAACGACGGACCAATTAGTTGGACTGGTTGATGGTGATTTAGAACCAGCTAAAAGACATTAAAGCTTCAGAATCCTCTAGTAACCTAATGGAAAAATCACAAAATCATTCTTTCTGTTGATCAAATTTTGTTTATCTAAAATCTTGTTTGCATTTATATCTTTAGCATTCCGGTAAATCAAGCTTGATTTTCAGCCAATCAAAACAAATCGCATGACATTTTATATTTACCTATTCTTGCTATCGGGGTCTTTTCTAATTCAATTGGCTCTGCATAAACCAAATTCTCTGCTCAATTGTCCCAATAGAAAGCAGGCCAAGACTCAAAAGTCTGGGAAAGTTCTTTGCTCAGCACGACACAGTCCCAAAGATCTCCAAAGGACCACAAATCGTGCAAGCACGTAGCTCATCTGTCATCGCTTGTGGGGTGGGTAGGGGGTGTGTGTCCTCCCTATTCTACTACCCTTTTTATAATAAAATTCTGGGTAACATGAAACATTTCTTGGGCAATAATGAAATTTGATTGGTCCATTTGATGACATTTGTAATATCATCCGACTTTCCCAGTAACTTTGGTTACTGGTTGTGGGAGATCATTGTTTCCTCTGGTGATTTTCACTGACTGAAGTTTGGCAGTCCTCCATGTTACTATCCTTGACCAGGAACACTGTGCTCTGAATTGAGGATGCCTGGAGATCTTCGGAGCCATCTGAGTCTGCGCAGTAGACATCACGGTCACAAGACGGTGGCCACTTCCGAACTCCATTTTTAATGTCATGGCTTGGTAGGCCCGAATGCCAACTTAAGCGAAACAAACACAAAAGAATAATTAATATGCGGAAATGAAGATTGTAATGTTAATCCCATACTAATCCCTTTATGTATTAGTATTTTCCTAGCTTATAGCGACATCTAAAGCGATAATACTCACCATTCGGTCCTAACAGGAACGCAAACGTCACCAAAGCAACATAAATCATGCAATATTCTATCGCCACACGTACTACTGTTAATAGGCGTACCACAATTAGTTATTAGAGTTATTGTGCCATGCAAATAGCAATGACTCCCGCGTGTAATTTGTGTTTACCAAAAATGCAAGTTTTTGGTTAGTATAACACAGCACCCAGTTAATTCAAATTATAATATAAATCGATTACGTCATTAGTATTTTCATGCAAAATAGAGAAGGTATACAAAACTTTGCTTTACCTGCTCCATCAGTATGAACACTTTTCTGGTAGCTTACTGAGGTGGATCTTCAGAATAAGAGGTCAGCTGTTTTGCCGAGGCTGCTTTCTCAGGCCAATTAGACTTGTAGAATGTTAATTTCTGACACCCTTTATGTACCCTTTTAAGGTTCTTCGCCTGAAGAGGAGGTCTCTTAAGAGCGCTAGTCCTTAAAAGTGTAGATTAGCCAACTCATAGTAACCTTCAGGATTTTTCAAAAAGAAGGTTCTGCAGCTTTAAATGTTTTTAGGCTTGTGATCCAGATGGATGCAGTATAGTCTGTTCAGTAAGTCACAAGTACAAATCAACACTAACCTGAATATTAGGTCTTGTCCAGTGTATCGCTTCCAATTAGTGACTGTTCTTTTAATTCAGTATATTCAGTGATTTTTTATGTTAAGTTCTACTTCCCCCCACCATATCACTGCTAGCTCGAAAGTAGTTTACATTTACATTTGAAAATGCTTACTTGCAGGGGCGTAACAAAATCTGATAAGTACATGGAGAGTCCTCAACCCAAAGCTGTTGAGGACAAGTCACCCAGGCACCCATGGTTCCCTCTTACCTCACTTTCCAATTAAATACAAGAAATAAGGCGGCATGTAGGAAAGTAGGATCTGCTTCTATGGTTACCCCTACTTTTTGCTTGATGTAATGCCGTTTCTGACTGGTCTGACTGGGATCCTGCTCTAATCAGGACCCCAGTCTCTCTGCTTTCTCCCCTAATTTGTTATGGTAAGTACTTAGGTAAATCCCAGATTGGATACTGGGGTACCCTTATAAGTCCCTAATATATGGTACTAAGGTACCTAGGGCATAGGTACCCCAGAGGTCCCCCATAAACTGAAACATGTTTTATGCCACCTATGGTAGACCATTCAAACTATGTAAATGTAAATGTAAATGTGTATGTACTTATATAGCGCCGAATCACCCCTAGGGGTATCTCAGCGCTGTACTCATACCGCTGTAGGAACCCTTCCTGGCTATCCGTGTGAAGTGTCCACTCCTGGGCACCCCCATGGTGAAGCCAGGCATCCCAGCGCTGTTGGGGCCGTTGTGGAGATTAAGCAAGCTATTGCCCAGAGTTGCAGCGTGGGACCCATGATTAGAATAGGCACTGAGGCGAGAATATCAGGTCCAAGGAATTTATAGCCCGAGACCCTGCCGCGGCGGGAATCGAACTCTGGTCCCGGACCAGTGCTCTGCATCGAGGTCTGCCGCTCTAACCATTGAGCCACACTTCTCACTACAGGCCTGCCATTGCAGCCTGTGTAAGCTGGTGCTAGCACCACTTACGAAAAATATAGCTTTCCCTATATCTAGGGTCACTGCACTTAAAACCTATAAGTCACCCTCACAATAGGCCTTTTCATTCCTGAAGGCAGGGTGCTTGGTTCTAAGTGTGAGGGTGCCCGTGCATTAGCAGGATACCCCTACAGCCTTCAGAGTCCATTCTCCCGGGTTGTGAGACAGTCATATAACATATAGAGGGGCACCACATCAATACGTGATGACCATCTCGAAGCTGGCTATGTGTGGTATTAAAACATGTTGGAATCATACCTCCCACAAGTATGATTCCAAGCACTGTAAAGGCCCTCCGTTAAGCCCTCAGTGCTCCCGGTACCAGTCTTCTAGACCCAGACAGCATGACATCGCTGTTGCCGCCCAGAGAAACGATTCTGCACTCCTGCTGCTGAGCCAAGCTTGAGCAGGGGAAGGCAGAACAATAGTCATCCTGTCCCAGGGAGGTGTGACCACCTCCCAGATAGGGCTTAGTGTATTGGGACAGGGTGGGAGCGCTTGCCAGGGCCACATAGTCTGCGTGCAGGGCACATTTGGTGCCCACCATGCATAGTCCAGTTCAAACCAGTTCAGGGAGCTGTTGGCTTCTGCTCTGGCGTGAAACTGGACAAAGTTCAAGGAAGCATCCTCCCGTTTTGTCCAGCCCTCCATAGGGAGGTACCCCTGGATTGTCCAAACCCTCTCCTTAGGGTATTTAAGGGCTTACCTGAGGGTTGGTCCCTAGATTTGTCATGGGACACGATCCAATTCAGACACCACTTCAACTTCGACCGACTGGGCACTCTGGACTTTGCTGGACGTCGCTCTGGGCATCAAGGCTGCACCGGGAAGACTCCTGATCTCTTCACCCTGCTCCTCTGCTGCGAAGTCCATGGCTGTGCTCTGTACAGGAAACCTTCCAAGGCCTTTGGGCATCCAAGACACCTGAAGGAATCTCCCTTGAAGTGAAGGAGTCGGTCCCTGCATCTGCAGGCACTGCAACTAAGCTGACCGGTCTATTGATCCTGGGCCCCCACAACTACTGAAGGCTCAGCAACACAGGTGGTGGTTCTTCACATCCCTCGAGGCCTGCCCTGTCACCAAGCTTGAGGCAAGTATCCTTTGCTATAGAAGCAGGAACCGAACCCTTGTGCACCGCGTCGACTTGCAGTTGCAAAGTCTTGTTGGCTTCCTTCCATCAAGATTTTCGGGCTCCAAGTAGCACCATCCTTAAGCATCTCCAGTGACCAGAATCTTCGACCATACCGCATTGCTTGCACAGTGGGCCTGCTTCTTTGGTAGCTGCTCGAGGTCCTCTTGCAACTCCAGTGCCTCCGGCCTGTGGGTCCTTTCGACTGTCATATTTTGAATTCTTTGGGCTCCCCTGATTGCTCGGGGTCTGCCCTGACTCCCCTGCTTGTGGTGAGTCTCCTGGACCTTGCACGTCCCGACATTGAACCTTCTTCTACTCCTTCATTGGTTGCATTTGCCAAGGCTTGTTGGTGCTCCCGCCGGACACCAACCCCTCAACTCTTGACATCCGACATGGGACAGCTTGTGTACAGCTCCACAGCGTCGCCTGGTCCACACAGCTGCAGTATCAAGGTCACCGTCAGCTCTACTGCAACACCTGACATTGGTGGCCATTCTACTTCCGTGCCTCCTGGTCACTCGTGATTGGCATAGACTCTGTCCTCTCTGCTTGCAGGTTCTTCAAATCTTGAATCCACCTTTGGGTTCCACAGGACACTTTCACCTTCTCCAGCAGCGGCATCTTTCTGAAGTCTCCCATTGAGTTCGACTACATTTTCCGACGCAACTTCACAAATATGCACCTGGCTTTCCTAGTTCAGGTATCCTGGTTCCTAAGGTATCCTTGGTGGGGTGGCTCACAAACCTCTTGTCTTCCACAGGATTTCTTTAGGGTCCGCTTGAAAGGGACCTCTTTCTGTAAAATTGCAACGTGACCTACTCATTGACTTGCGTTGATCCCGTGGTCGTGTTCCTACTCTGCACTCAGCCTCCGTGGGGCTCCTGGTTACTTACCTTGGGTGGTTCCTTGGGTCCCCAATACTTCTACATCTTCTTGATATAGTCTTGGCTCAAGTTGTGGTCTGCATACCACTATTTTAGTATATGGTTTGGTCCCCCATTGGTGACCACTCCGGTCTTCTTTTGCACGTTTGAATTAACTTCCTAACCAATCATTGTTCAAGAGAGGTAGATCAGAAACAAATGGTCAAACAACCTTTACAACGCAGCCATTACATCGCACTACCTTTACATAGCAGTTATTACATCGCAACATCCTTTACATCGCATTTATTTATTTTATTTTAGGAGCTTATATAGCGCACAGCTATCCCCAACGGGGGTGTCCCAGCACTTGGACAGGCAAAGGAAGAAGTAGACTCAGTGGATTTAGTCACTGGAGAAGAGCAACGTCTTAAGGTCTCGGCGGAAGATGGATTCTGAATTAGCCAATCGCAATGCCAGGGGTAGGCTATTCCAGGTTTTGGCGGCATTCACTGCAAAGACTCTGCCGCCCATTCTAGCTCGTCGAAAGCTGGGGGGGATGAGGAGGTGCAGGTGGTTGGATCTAAGAGCACGGTTAGATTGGGCAAGCCTGAGTCGAGCTCTCAGATAGGCCGGGCCCGTATTCTGTAGTGCTCTAAAGACTAAGACCATTGATTTAAATTGGATGCGTTTAGCCACTGGAAGCCAGTGTAGCTGCTTCAGGTAGGGGGAGATCGAGTGGTGGTAAGGGATATTGTATATCAGCCTAGCTGCCGCATTCTGGACCGTCTGTAAACGTCTGATCAGGTAAGCAGGAGCCCCTGCGTACAGACTATTTGCGTAGTCTAAATGGGAGGTGATAAGTGCATGAATAACGGTCCGGAGTAAGTCCTGAGGGAGGAAGGGGAATATTTTTCGGATTATGTGGAGTTTTCCAAAACAGACTGCAAATACTTGGTCAATTTGATTTTTACATGAAAGTTCGCAGTTGAATCTGACACCTAGGTTCCTAGCCGATGACACAGGTTCAGGAGGTGGGGACAGTTCTAAAGGCCACCAAAGGAAAGGAGGGGAGGGCTAGGATGGTTAAAGAATATCCGTTTTATCCGAATTAAGCTTGAGGGTGTTGAGGGCCATCCAGGAAGAGATGTTGCGCAGGCAACATTGAAAATTAGAGCAGGCAGCTTCGGAGTGGTCCCTGAATGAGAACACTAATTGGGTGTCGTCAGCGTAGGAGATCATACGGACTCCGCAGGCTTCAACTACTTTAGCTAGGGGGGATAGTTAAACGTTAAAAAGTAGAGGGCTAAGTGTGGAGCCCTGTGGGACATCGCAGTTCAGCGGCTTTTCATTGAAGACAAAAGGCTGCAAGGAGACTTGTTGAGAGCGGTTAGTTAAGAATGATCTGAACCAGGATAGAGGGGGCCCTGGATCCCGAGGCTGAGTAGTCTCTCTACCAAGATGTCATGGGAGACCATATCGAATGCCGCAGACAAGTCGAGGAGCACTAGCATAGCTGCCTCGCCTATGTCTACGCATTCGCGGATATTTTCCGATACCCCCAACAGTGCGATCTCCATACTAAAGCCGGGTCTGAAGCAAGACTGAGAGTCGTGAAGGAGTTGGTTGGCTTCAAGGTAGATGGCGAGTTGCTCCTGGACTATTTTTTCAAGAACCTTCGCCGGTTTTGGTAGTAGGGAGATGGGGCGATAGTTTTTAAAAACCAAAGGGTCGGCATCAGGTTTTTAAAAAATAGGTATTAGCATGGCCTGTTTGCAGGCAGAGGGAAAGATTCCAGACTGTAGTGAGGTGTTCCAAATGGTAATCAGCGAAGAAATAATAAGGGGGGCAACTAAGCTAAAGAGCGAAGCCGGGCAGAGGTCCATCAGTGAACCAGATTTACAGGAGAGCCATTTTTGAAGAGCAGCTTCGTGTGAGATCGGGGCAAAGGAGGTGAAAGAGTGGGCATTGGTAGTTCCCGTGCTAAGTTCTGGGAGTTGCAAGGAGGGGTCGAAAGTAGAGTAGATGTCAACAATATTATCGTAAAAGAAGTCAGAAAGGCCGTTGCAGAGTTACTGAGTGGGGGGAGTCCTACTGGACAGGGCGTCAGGCTTAACAAACCCTTTTATGATTTTAAAAAGGGATTTAGATGAGTTGCTGGCAGAGTTAATCTTCTTAGCATAGTAGTCTTTTATTTCAGCACCCTTTTGTCTGTGGAAGTTCTTGATAGCGGCTCTATAGGTGGGTTTAGCCTCCATACTATAAGTGAGTCTCCAACTTCGCTCCAGTTTTTTGCACTGGCTCGCATGTCATTAAAACGCAGCAATTACATCGCATGTCACTACAACGCATGTCATTACAACGCATGTCCCTACAACGCAGGCATTACATCGCAAGTCATTACAATGCATACCATTACAATGCATAGTACCCTTACACTATCCAACACTTACCCCACTGTTGCACTCACTGGAGTTAGAATAGTAATGTTTACCCCTACACTATCCAACACTTACCCTACTGTTGCACTCATTGGAGTTAGAATAGTAATTTTTACCCCTACACTATCCAACAGTTACCCTACTGTTGCACTCACTGAAGTTAGAATAGTAATTATTATCCCTATACTATCCAACACTTACCTTAAATGCGATGTAATGGTATGCATTGTAATGGTATACGTTGTAAAGATATAATGCGATGTAATGGAATGCGTAATAAAGGTAATTTCTGAAAATGCGATGTAATGTAATGGCATGCGATGTAAAAGAATGCATTGTAAAGGATGTTGCGGTGTAAAAACTGCGTTGTAAAGGCATGCATTGTAAATGTATGTGTTGTAACGTCATACATTCTAAACAAATACATAAATTGGCAGCCCATGCTCACAGTCTCATACTTTAGGGAATGGCCACCACTGCTCCAGCCTTCTCCACACTGAGGGGTACAGATTGCTGGATAGCAAATCTTGTCTCCTCTCTAGTCACCAGGCATCCAAGAAAGAGCAGAAGTCAACGCAGCTGTAGAATTCGCTCTGCTCCAACTGTTCCTCTGAAGCTCCTGTACTAGCCTCTAGAGAAAGTCCCAGAAAGGAAATCACTGCAGAGTCAGTGCAACAAGGAGATACAGCAGCATGACAATAGAGACCCAATGACATGTTTATGAGGCACAAAGAATAGCTGGCTTCCTGAGCTCCGAATTCAAGAGGTTAGAGAGGGATCGCAGCCTAGCAAAAGAAACAAGAATTACTATAGGAATATGATACATTCATGGCTACAGACTAGCAAAACATGAGAAAAAATGCTCTGAATTCAGGATGACAGACAAAATCTTGCTTAACAAGCTAATGGAGACTGCATGCGAGGATATGAGCATTTATAAAGTAAAAGGTTTCCCGTCTTACCAGCAATAGCCATCGGAAATAAGAATAAATAGGCTTTGGAATATTGATATTTCGAATTTACACCAATGGAAAATAAACAATATCAAAATCAAATAACCTAGGTTTCTCAAGAATACCTGTCCTACAGCTACATTCAACTCTTCATTCATCAGTGTGAAAGCCTCCTCTTTTTGCTCTTCAACCTTCTCATTCTCCGCTTTATCCATCTCCTTCTTCGGGTCTCCAATTTGGTCATCTTTATGTCCAACAGTTTCTGCCAAACTATCCTAAAAGGTAAATTGTGCTGCAATGAAAGAGTACAATGACAAAGCATACATGCTCATACGCAATTTCAGTAAACATCAGCAAAACAGGTCTAGAATACAAGGCCTAGCAAGGACTATTCAACTTAAGAAACTTCAGCTGTATCTGTATATCTGCCTTGTCAGAGCGTAAAGGCATTCCCATTCTTTGTTGCTAGAGTTGTATTCCACCAGTTATTAAAAAACAACAAATGTTTGACCGGCAAAACTTGAAGATATGACGCATGGAGGCCGGAGGTTGAAGTGCCATAAGCAGCCAAGCAGCTTACGGCAGCCTCTGGAAGAAGAAAGAGGCCCCCGCCACTGCACTATGGTTTAATCGTCTCCGACACATATTGTCAATGGAACAAATTTCACACAGACTAAGACACACTGCCAAGAAATGCATAGCTGTCTGGCAGCCACTCATTATTTACATATTAAGGATGGAAATTCTCTACTTCTCGCCCACTAGGCTAAGCTTTTTCATTAAAATCTTTGATGGGGTCCCCTGTGACGCTACACCACTACATAAATGTTTCTTGATGACATTAACCCCATTGGTGATACCTATTTACAATGTAGTATAAGCTGCCCTCATTCGATAGCATGTGATGTCGCCTAGTAACACTTTATCAGCTCTCTTAGGTCCAGTTTCCCAGCCCTACTCTCTTCTTTGGAAATTCACTTGGCTTTTTTTCACTTTTAGGTTTTTTATGTTGATTTGTATATGGGGGAGGGATGATGGGTTGAATCTAGCGGTTGTTAATAATTATTAGTTGGAGTTTTCTTTCCACCTATTCAAATCTAGCTTGGGACTAGATTAATTCCACTCCACAGAACGAGCTGGTGGCTTTCACTAATCTGTGGGTATACAGAGTATCCAGCTGAAAGTGTTACGAAAGGTACATTACTCATTCTTCTGTGGGATCTTTCAACATGCAGATTCCCCAACTTTTGAAGCACTACCAAAGCATTCCCCTCCAAAGGAGAAGAGTTTCAGAAGTGGACATACACCAGGAAGTCATGCAGGACCGAACAAGCAAAATGACTCTTTCTGGGTAAATGCTGAGGTGCGGAAAAAAGTCATAGATGGGGGCATGCCCTCCTTGTGAATTAAAGTTGGCCCAAAGTGCATCACAATTGCCTAGGGCTTTGTATTTCTCCTTAGCTAAAGTATCTAAGCACCCTCCTTCCCCCCACAAAGTGGAAAATGTAAAATAATGATATGTTATTTTTTTTTTAAGATTCTCCATGGACACTCTGTATTACATCAGTAGGTGCAAGAAAACATTAGCAACATGACCCAGTGTAAGCTATTTGTAACTGGTAAACATGAGTTTCCCAGTGTGGAAGATAATGTGCCCAAGATCACACAAAGCGGTAAAGCCGGGAAGCCAGGATTAGAATTCTGGTCTCCTCGAGAAAACTGTCAGGTTGCATAGTGCGCTATATAGGGGTGCTAACTTCGTGCATCCGACACATGACCAGCTTACTCAGCAGTAATAAAGAAGGAATTTGGGACTCACCATCCTGACCCGAGATCTCCAAGTATTCCGCCAAGTCGCAACCGAAGGTGCTCGTTCCCTTTTTCTTGAACTTTGGCCCCTTGTTCTTCATGAGTTAATCCAGAAAGCGGCGCCCACAGGTCCCTCGAAAAAAAAACAGCAGGGCCCCTCATACCTTCAGGCAGCCTCTCGTGCTGCACCTTCCTCCGTTGACATGGATGTTGGATGCCAAGCAACAGCCTGGGCACAGGAATCTGAAATCCTGAAGGGATGCCCTGCCGCTGTGGGGGCGGGAAGAAGACGAGCAGCCACGGGGCACTTTCAGTGGGGGACATGTATGTCCTCTTATATAGCGCGTAAATCCCCAGATATCCAAGCGCTTGCTTTTTCCAATTGACTGTGTGCAGTAAACAAGAAAAATGGTGTCAAATCCTGGCACAACAGGGCGGCTTCTAGTTGCTACAATTCTCAGAGACCATTGGGTGAGGTTGTGTCCGTCTTCAATGCGGCTCCTGGAATTAAAAAGCATAACACACTCCAGGGGTGTGATAAACAAACTTGGCACAAGTTTTGAAGTTGAGATGCGGATGTAAAAAAAACAAGCATTTGCAATGCAATAGAACTCACATTTATGCAAGACCTATTGCGAGACGGCATGGACTGCGGTGGAGGGGGAGGCACAGGATGAAAATAGTGCTCACAAACTAAATAAAACATACTGTGCAACACTCTAAGTAAAGGGGCCAGTAGCCATGGAAGGATACAAATGACGACATAAGGAGGGACTAACAAGCCTAAAACCAATCAGAAGGCAACATTTAGGAACGACAAAGACACAAACCAATGAAAAAGATGGGCGGAGCTTCCACTCCATACTGAATACTGCATGCATCGCAAACCGAGCAGCACATGCGAGCTGCCGCTATAGGCTCGACCTAATGAGGTGTTGCCTTCTGAAGCAGAAGTCCGGAGACTAAACGTATTCGCAGCTCTACTGGAAGGAACCAAGGTCATCAACCGGTGACACCCTGCAGGGTATAGAATTCAGAGAAGCTGGTGAAAACTCACAGCAAGAAGATGAAGAGGATCGCCTAGAGCCTGAATCTAGCGGTGAAGATCGGTGCTGTCTTCTTAGCCATAGATTGTACAACTCAGAACAGCATGAATCTGGATGTATGCATGCAAAAACATCCCCTGCATCTCTTGCAAAAATACCCTGATAGTGAGCTTCCCCTGAAAGTTCAGCGATGCTTCTCTCTAGTTTGGATAAATATATAGTCTGGTATAATTCTCGTTGCACAGATCCATTAAATACAAAGCTGTGGAATGTTTTTCTTTTTTGTGCTGTGTTTGACCCAGCAAGGGTTTGCGGTGTGCACTATTAAAGGTTATTTGACAGCCCATTTGAATTTACAACACCAACCGCCCTTAATTAATTGTTGTGATTAGTTTTTTTAAAGGCCTGTGCCATATGTTTTCATCTAAAACTTTTGCAATGCTACAGTGGGACCTTAATTTGGTTCTTACTTTTCTTATGCGTATCAATTTTGAACCAATGCACAGCTGTTCTTTGCGGCTACGTTCTCTTAAAATAATTTACCTTATAATACTGACCTCAGCTCATAACATGAGTGAGCTACAAGCTCTCTCTGTTCATTGACCATACATTACCTGTTTCACGAATAAACAGATGCTACAAATTAGGGTGGCATTCTTGTCAAAGATTGCCATGCCTTTTCATGTCGGACAATCAGTCACCCTTCTAGTATTCTTTGCTCCACCCCACCACTTAGAAGTGAAAGAGAGGCTCTATCCTTTGGACCTAAAGAGAATTTTGTGTTTGCACTGATCTGAGGTTATTATTAGAAGGAACACTGTTTTAAGAGTACGTAGATGCAAAAGACAGCTGTGCATCGGCTCAAAAGAAAAGAGCGAACCAAATTGATGTACCACTGTAGCACTGATGAGACAGAACTACAGGCTTTGGCACCTCGAAGAAGGCTGCGGAGTTGTCTGAACTTCCGCAGGGTGGCGCTGCAGAAGGGTGAGGCTCATCATCCTCAATGAGGCTGCAACCACCACGTCTGCCGGATCCAGTGGAAAAGCCAACAAAGGAACTATTCTTTTCCTGGTCTTCTGAATGGACGGCATCCTTGTTCTGGCTAAAAACGGAGAGACAAAGAGTCCTGCAGTATCAGAATATCTCTCAATGTCGACAGATACCTTGATGTCGAGCTAGAAATCTTTGAACCCTCTCGATGTCAAACTAATGCTACTCGGTTGCTAAAGGCTGAGCCGGATCAGGAGTGCGGATGACAACACACTGCTGCCCACCCACCTGCAGAAGCACCCTGCAGAAGAGTGTACAATGGTGGCCTCTGCCCCCTCTCAGCAGGAGACAAAACAGATGAGATTATGTGACCCATTTCCCCTTTTTATTAGCCCTGAGAGCCCTGTCCCCAATTCTCAGACTCCTGTCGGACATTTTTGACCAATCTCACAGTTCTTGATAAGAGTGATAGTTTAGAAGGCTCGCCACACAATCATTCCTTGACATTTTTCCAACCCAGTCAGGTTATTTATCAAAAAGAGACTGCATAGCGGTAAAAAACACACACACAGAGGAGAACCACCTCCAAGGAAAGTCAAAGAAAAAAACAGAGGGAAAAAAACCTTTTTAAACAGAAAAAATAGTTAAACAAACACGATAAATCCTTAGATGTCTAATAAAGGCAAATTCTCACTATGCTGGCATAACGTGTAATTTTGCAACTCTCGCGTTATGCCCATTACGCAAAATTCATGAAATTGCGCCACAGGGCATTATTATGCTGCATTCACAGCAACGTTTAACACAAGAGCATGGAGGCAAAGAAAACATGAGCAGCTGCTGTTCGCTGGACATGCTTTTGTTAGCACAATACACGTCATTGCATCTATAATGGTCACGAGGATGATGTAATGCTAAAATATAGCACACAAGCTAATTGCACAAACTTCACACACCCCTCATCAGAGTGGCGCTTGCAATCAGGAATTTAAGTCAGGTGCTTCTATAGGATATCAAGATAACTGTGCTGTTGAAAAACTTTATTTAAAAACAAAGCTTGCACTTTAGCAAATCTGGACACAGTACATCAAGCAATTGGTTTCCGAAGTGACTGAGGCGAAGGACAGCAAAACTCTACTTTGGCAGACACCCCAAATGAAGCGTTTGTCAAAAGACTTCAGTCTGTCAAGGCAGCTCATCATTTTTTTAAAATACATTTTTCTAATTCTCCAAATAAAACACCTGAAAATGTTTTCATTGAGGGAATTGTGTTCCCTGCTCGTTCGTTGAAATTAGTCAGAAAAAAGTATGACTTAGGTAGTATAAAGGTACAAACCTGCAGCAGGAGAGCTCCGCACTGCTGTACCTCAGAGATTGTGCTACCTCTGAATTTTGTTGCATCCCGGAAAGGTCTTCTTCACTGAGGTCCTCAGACAGTCGAACAATGAACCTTTCCTCACAGCAGTTGTCGAGAAAGGAGCAGAAAACATCCCAGCTGTGGAACTCCCTCCCATTTAAACGTGTCTCAGACTCGCTGCATAAACATGACACTGACAAATGTAAACAAAGGTTTTTTTATCACAAATTCTTTATATGAAAAAAAAAATATTACAAGTATTTATAGCATGCCAACCAGCCATAAAGAGAACATAGTATTGTACATCAGAAACTAGAAGTAATTTACACTGGCCAGCAGTTTAACATTAAATATAGTGCTAAGTTTACAGTAGGAAGGAGGGCAGCTGGAAATTGCCTGATAGTACTCAGTATTTATGCAATGGTTATTCCCTGCACATGTAGTTGTAGATTGGAAGAACAAGTTACTTACCTCCCTTAACAGTCTTTCTGGTGGAAAGTCTACCTGACTGCAGATTCCTTAAGTTGTGAATGCCCCCAGGCACCACTCTGAATTCAGGGATTTCTCTCAGCATTGCTCCTGTGCGCCAGCAGGTGGTGTCGTGTGGCTCAGTGTCCACTTCGTACCTCCCTGGAAGTGGCACCGAAGCCAAATATATGCACCGCACATGCTTGTTGGAAGTCAGTTTCTTTCATGATTCTGTGTGGTCAGACACAAAGCTCACCAGCTGATCAGAGGCGACTGTGTGCAGATCTCTTAATTGGGATTATTTCCTAAAAGGTGAAAAGAGTTTGTTGCACAGAAAAGGGAACAGCTAGGAATCTGAAGTTAGACAGAGAATCTGCAAGAAAGAGTGTTACCAAAGGTCCTGCACGACTAAACAGGCAAAGTGATCTTCCCACCACACCTGGCTATCGAGGCAGTAGTTCTTTGTGAACGTATGCATTGACGCCCACCTCACAACTCTGTAGATGTCCAGAAGTGGTACTCTGCGTGCCAACGCAATGGTAGCAGCTTTGGTTTGGGGCCAATAAGCCCTCAGCCGCTGCAGGGGTTTCTTCATGAAAAGGCATTGTAACATTTGACAAGAATGCCACTCTAATCTGTAACACCTGTTTGTTCGGGAAACAGACAGTATATGGTGGTTGAAGGGAGAGAGCTTGTAGCTCACTCGTGCTATGACCGTAGGTTATTATTATTGTAAGGAAAACTGTTTTACGAGTACATACACACAAACGACAGCTGTGCATCGGCTCATATGGGGTACGCATTAGAAAAGTGAGAACCAAATGATGGTCTCACTGTAGTATTAAACAAGCATTTTCAATGCAATAAGTCTCGCATTTTTTAGTTAGAGCTATTGGCGTTGTAAACGACGACGTTTTTTACCCATGTGTGTCTGTTTGGAGTGTAGTGGATTTATGAACAGAGACTCAGCAGCAGCACTGCCTAGAGATCTTAGAAGGATAAATTACCACTAGGACAAGAGAAGCAGCTGCACCATTGTCTAGAGGATTTTGAATGAGGAATTACCTATGAGACCAGAGAAGCAAGTAGCAGCACTGCTTAGGGAATTTAGAATGAGGAATTACCGACAAGACCAGAGAAGCAGCTAGCAGAACGGCCTAGAGGACTTAGAATAAGGAATTACAGATGAAACCAGAGAAGCAGCTATAAGTAAACTATAAGCTATAAGTATGTAGGCATGCAGCACATTTATTTGATTTTTTTTTTACAAATGAAGCTCTAAATTCTAGCTGAATCCGGTACTTTAAATAGGCAGGTATTGAGAACCTGCACTCTTTAATCTGAACTTTACCAGTACTTCTCAGTAAATTTAACGGGTAAGTGGCGGCACTTCCCTTCTAGGTGTCCATGTTCAGTAGCGGCACAAACTTCTCACGTCTCACTCCTTGGACCCTGCCACCATTGGCAGACAGTGCCAGGACACTACCAAGCACCCCAGGCACTACCTACTCCAGTCGCTGCCTCAAAGCACTTCTGGAACCCAATTCATAAGGATGTAGTGTAGTGACTAAATTGTCCATGGAGCCAGTAGAAATAAGCCTAATGAGAGGTGGTCCACTTAACGAAAAATAATAAAAAACCTGTCCCTTTAATATTCAGAATGAAAAGGCCCATAAGACATTTCAGGGAAACAAGGTAAAAAATAGGCTTTTCGCTACTTAGACCACAGACACGTTCAACTTGCCTGAAAGAGGAGCATAGGAGACGTCTGCAATAGCGCCAAGAGGCCCTTACATGGTGAATGGTGCGCAATAATAATAATCATCGTGTTAATAAGAATGTGTGAACTTTGGCAAATGCCTCACTCTAGACATGGGAGCTTTTGGAACCCTCAACGGTAGTATGTGTACATTACATAAATTATGCAGTCAAACCAGTGGTCGAAGTGGGGAAAAAAAAAGTAGGGGAATTGTGGGCGGAGAATCAGAGGGCGGTAATAAGCCAAGGATTGGATGAGTGGGCGGAGCCAGAGGTGTGGCCAGAATGTGCAACGATTCCAATTTTTAGTATTAGTATTTAGTATTTCACTGTCCAGTTTAATCAACTAATGGATACACATGAATATTTAAGGTTATAATGAGTTATTGACATTAAAATAAATTCAGAAAGAGGGATATGCTTCTAATCACAGAATGTCCGAAATACGACAAAATGTGGAAGCACAAGCCACTTGTCTCCGAGCCATGGGGTTTCTGTTATCACCACTTCTCCCTTTTTCCACAACAGCAGTTCAAACATGAATGGCAAAATATCCTAGTTTGCAAATGTTTTCTATATAATTATGGCTCTGCCATATTTGCCTCAGAATGTAAGATCTTTCTGCATGATCTGACCTGACTAGAAGATCCGTGCGTGTGATTCTGCCTCGCTTTTGGCTCTGAGCAACTTTAAACACAGACGGTCGGGAACACAACACTTGTTTCTTGTGACTGACACGTAGTTGGAAAAGTAAACATTCCCTCCGGAAGAAATTAAACTGGAAGTCATTTCCCCAGCTGCAGCCAGACTGAGATTTGTGTGGGTGCAATACCAGGGAAGCTTAAAGATATATATGATCAGACTCAAGGGTGAAATTGGCAGGTGAAGTAGGTGCTGCCGAGATGAGGTCAGTACCAATGCTCCACGGAATGTCCCGCCAACAGAGCTGACACAAGAACTGGATAAATGTTGATTGTAGTTGTCTTTTTTGTGACAGTGCTTCTTTGGTGAAAGGTGCATGTTCAACATAATGCGCGGGCCCTCAAGCCTGTCCATCATGACTGCTCAGTCGAGTCACAGGCAGTTCTGGCTGCTCATGGCTGCTGTTGTGACTGTTCAACCACACCCAATCCTGGCATCCCACCGCAGTGTCTCCTGTACCCCCGACCGGTCAAGTCCCAGGTCACGAAACCCCTCTAGAGCAACAGAACCATTCAGAAGAGTGAACGGACTGGGGCGTTAACTTGTGCAGCAGGTGCAGTGGCACCGGGGCAATGGCGTGTGAGGAGACCAATGCACACTAATCAGGCCTGTTTTAAGACTAAGACACTTGCAGTGGGAGGAATTTTCCTTTCTATGCAACTGTTTACTGGCAAAACAGAAATAAAAGTGTAGATATCCACACTCAGAAGCTACCGTTCGGGTCCGTCAGGTGCTTTGCAACACACCTACAATATGTATGACTGATGGGAGCTATCACATGGACTTTTTTGCCCATGTGAGTGAGCAGTAGGTGAGTGACTGGAAGGGAGGGGGCTGAGTGAGACAGGATTGGGGGTGTATATTACGAGAAAGAGCCATTGCAGCACACATCAGCAAATGTATGAGGTTTTAGAAAAACGCGAGGAAGAGATGGGTTGGGGGTGACATAGGAGAGGGAAAGCGGAGCAGGGGGTACAGAAAAGATGGTAGAGGGAGCCGGAGCTCCTGGGTAAGAAATACAAGAAGATAACGTGTCAGTGAGAGAGGGTTGGTGGAGAGGCAAAGGTGAAAGAATTCTATGAGAAGGAGGAGTGAAGAAAGAATAAAAGAGGAGGGGAAAGTCAGCGGAGAAGAGAGGTTAAAATAGAACAAGAACAAAAAATAGTGTTAAAACAGAGCAAAGGCAACCATTCCTAAAACAGGGGCTGAGCAGATAGCAGCTAAAATGTAAAGGGAGGGTCTCTGGAAAAGAGACTCGACTTGAGGCTCTTTAAATATAAGTGAAAACGCTTGCCCTACACTGCTGTGAAACAAAGTTAACACACTCCCCGTGTGCTCACGAGGGCTGCGGGGAGGAGGGCGCTGAGAATCCAAAGGGAAGAAGGGGTTAGGGTGGGTGCATGGTGGGAGGGTGACTGGGGGACGGAACAGATTTAAACCCCCCAAAAAATAAAATACTGGCAGCTGAGATGGACACTGTAGCCATTGATATCGCTATGACAAAACAAGCGGAAAACAAAGTGAAATACCTGCTGCCCCATACTGCTGCAGATGTAATCAGTGTTCTCTAGTAGCAGAGATCGTCTGGAGCCGTGCGCACAAAAGAGGCAGTCTGCTGCGGCACAGGGTCCTGTGTTGCCTTATGTTTACTAATGCATTGCTGACTCAATTTCTTCGGATCTAATTACAAAACAAAACTTGCGCCATAGTTTTACCAGTTACAGCAAAACTGTTTCTTCTTCGATTTTTAGAAGCGTGTATGGTCTGCTCTGACTTCTCTTGCCTGTTTCTAGAGCTGCAGTTTTATGTGAGGTCAGCCAGTCAGTGCTCACTGATGGAAGGTGCCGGGGCACTGGGCTTTACCATCTGGCAATCGTAACAAGCGCGCAGCTAAATAATTAAATAAACAAGCGCGAGGTGAAAGTAAATCGCGCAACTAAATAATAAAAAAAAAAAGAGGCTTGCAGTGGTGGGGGACAAATACGGTTGCTTGAAGATAATAACGGTGGGACCACAACAGACATGAAACACTGTAATACAAGAACAGATAACAGTGGAATACACCGAAAGTGGATAGCAGTAGGAACAAGTAGTCCCTAAACAAAACTAACAAAGCCAGACAGCGCAATAAAACAGTAGTTGGTTGGTGCTGCTTCCGATAAAAACGGAAGTGATGCATCGGATCAACAGCCAACAGAAACAAAGATAACAACAGCAATGCCAGACTTAAACAAATCGCAAGGGGCAGGAGAAATTCCACGGAGTTTGAGCCAACATACAGATTACTTTATGTCTCTCTGAGACAGCGCATGCAGCGCATGCGCTGCAAAGGCAAGATCTAAAAAAGGTTTAGGTGGAAACATATGGACCAGGCCTTTAAGTAAACTCATCACAACTTGTGTTTTAATTAAGGGCAGTTGGTCTGGTAAATGCAAATGGGCTGTTAAATAACCTTTACAGTGCCCACCGCAAATCCATGCTGGGCTAAACACAGCACAAAAACGACAAACATTCCACAACTTTGTATATAATGGGTTTGTACAGCAAGATTTATACCAGGCCATAAATTCATCACAACGTCCAGCATAAACAGTTTATGTAGACAGATGCCTGGCTGCTAGAATGACATACGCTACTTTGTGAGAGAGATCGAAACTGTTGTCACTCAATCTGAACACATGGAGCTGTGCATTGTGGAGGCTCAGGAGTAGAGCAGTGCCCTGCTACGACAGAAAATAGTTGCTAAGTGGCAGCTTCATCGAAGAACAGATGATCATGCCCAGACATTCTGGGTACAACTCTCTTCTGACCCAATTCGGAACCATTGGGCCAGTCATTCCTGATCTTGACAGCTCGGGGCAGGAGAAGTAGGGGCAGCAAGGCATACAAGAATCCTGTGGATGATTCTAGGGGGCATGAGCCCCCGAGAGAAAGTCTTATAGGGAATTCCAGAGTGCAGAATTGTTGACACTGGGTGCTCTTGGCAATGGTGAATACATTGAGCTAGAGTTCTTTGCTCTGCTGGAAGATGCCCTGCACCACCACCAGGAGTTGCCACCAATTGTTATCTGCTAGGCGTTGCTGGCTGAGTTCTTCTACACCAGAGTTCCAAGATTTCTCTAGGGGATTCATTACCAGAGCGATGCCTTGTTAATGAAGATAGTTTTAGAGGCACAGAGTCTCCTAACACAGGACCTGGGACCACTCCACCTTCTTTGTTGCAGTACTAAATGTGTTGTCTTTGAGAAGCTTGTCCAGCATCCCTTTGATTGACGGTAGGATGGCCTTCAAAGCCACGTGAATGGCCCACAACTCTACATCAGTCACGAATGTCTGCTCTGGGTGGGAGGTGGTTCTGCAACTGAACAAAGTAGTGGAACAGCCACAACTGCAAGTCTTTTGCAAACTCCTCTGAAACCTGGATGGAATCTGACAGATACCTTTGGAGCTTAGCCCACTGAGACTTCAGATCCCACTGCAGAGCACACCTTTGCAATCTGGCATATTCTACGAGCAGGACACAGGAGACCAAGAAGTATCTGAACCACTTAAACTGAGACCTAGGACAAAGGTTGAAACATCAGGATCATACCCGAATGTTCTGGACTCGTTCGGCTGGAGGAAAGGCTCACAACTGCACCGAAGCATGGAGCTTCTGCAAAGGAGTCAAGCGTGAATATGGGAATTTAACCGAGAACCCCACAGATGTTGAGAGGTCTGCCATTGTCTGAAGGTGGTCTATAACTGGCTGTGGTGAGCTCCCTTTCAACAGCCAGCCATCAAGGTAGGGGGAAGACTGGTGTCCTCAGCCTTCAATGGTGTGCTACCAGCACCACAATCACTTTCTTGAACATCTGAGGGGCACTGGTGAAGAAAAAGGGCAGCACAGAAAACTGAAAATGTGCTTGCCCAACTTCGAACCACAGGGAATGATTTTGGGACTGCAGGACAGGAAAATGAAAATAGGTGCCCTGCAGGTCCAACTCTACCGTCCAGTCTTAAGGATCCAGGACATATAGACCTTGGGAACAACGGGCGGTAACTGTGAAACGCCGAGGAGTTTTGGGTGGATTGACAGCCTTAGCAAGGTACGCGAGGCGCTGGGCTTGATACACATATGCCCTGGAGAACCGTGAGTGATTATCATATCACGTCATTACACCCTACAATCAACTTTGACTAACATATGACAATAATAAGGCCAATATGCAAGGAGCACAGTACTAAAAGACAAACCTAGGAGTGATATTAAAATTGTCTATCTAATGACACCTTGGAATTCACAAATGCCCTGAAGAAGTTCTGTTTATAGAACGAAACGCATTGGCTGTTGCTTGTCTAAAAAAGAGAGAAAATAAAAACAATAAAGAAGACATCTGAACCATCTCATGAAAATGGGCTGGTTATGACTTAAGTTGATTATATACGAATTGGAATGTAGTGCAATTTCGATACAAGTTATATAGACCTTGGGTCAATGTCAGCATCTTCAATTTGTCCTCTCAGGAAGAAATTGTGAGGGAGAAGATTGACAATTAGACAAAGGGCTTCCGTCCTTTATCGGCACCAGGAAATAAGTAACATCTAGTCCCTAGTTCTGATGCCAGCATCCTCTTAATGGCTCCTTTGTCCAAAACAGGCTAAGCCTCCTCCCACAAAATGCACACACAGTCCTCCTACACCAACTCGGATGTGGGTAGAATATGCAGATCTGACAGAAATGGTAGGGCATATTGTTGCTGGACTATTTGAAGTGCCCATAAGTTGCATCTGATGCTCTACCTGTGGAAGTAATCCTCCAACACAGTGGTAATGTGCTGCACAGAGCAAGTTAAAATGGCTTTGTGACGGTTGCCAGAGGGGCAGAAGACCGAGCAGTGCAGTGCCACTGGGAGCCAGAACATTGTGTGGATCCCTGGCCGTGGCCTTGAAAGAGCTGGGGAAGGTCTGTTGCTATGGAAGGGGAGTTTAGCATTCTCTTTGTGCCAAGCCACTTTCAAAGCCTTGAAAGGGCTGTAGCTATTGTGGATGCTGCCGTACGGGTGCAGAAAGGCAGTGGGAGTGCGCTAAGGCCCTTCTTTCCTTGAAGCGTTTCAGGGCAGTCTGTCTTATCTCTATGCGGGTACCATGACACAGAAGGTCCGTTAGTGTCACCTAATCATCACCAGAGAAGCTCATGAATCTCATCCACGCATTGCACTTAAGCACCACACTAGCATCGATTACCCTACCCAAGCATTCAGAGGTGTCCAGACCAGAGCGGATGACATGCATCCTGACCATCTTGAATGATCTGAGCAAAATTGGAGCGGCATTGATCAGATTTTGTCAGCAAACTATTCCTGACCAGATCCCATAAGGCTTGCAAGTATTGTCTAAGACGGAAACTTGAAGAAAAGTGCATGCATGCATTTTGATTCTCTATTCGAAGGTTCAGTAAGGAATCATTTAGGGTTCAGACTACTTGTCGATGCCTGGAGCAACAAGCTTTCAGAAATAGGGTGCTGCATGAAGAACGGAGGATCACAAGGAGGGTCTATATCTTCTGGCTACTTGTCTATTTACTAGTGCACAAGGGTAAGGTTTGGTCAAAATGCCCAGTGGTAGGACTGTCAGGCTTTCATTAAGATGGGAGAAGCGGTCCTGCAGAACTGTGCCTTGGTTGGGGGATCTCTGGGGGATCTCTGTCAAGACATAAGTCAAATCCTCAACAGATGGAAGATGCAGGTCTAAAACATCTGCAGCTTGTTTGATTAGCACAGCAAACGTAGTAGATTTCTCTGTGGAAGTACCAGGGGGAGACTTCAACCAAGTGCTGGGGAGGTGTCTAGTCCAGACTGTACCTAAAGGTCTATAAAAGGCTTATCTTCATCATAATATTGGATTGCATCATCCCATTCATCTCCAGTATCACCATGCTCACTGTGTTCTGAGTGTGAGGCAAAAGGAATGTTTTCCTTTTCTTTCAACAGCTCATTTAATTATGTTCCAAGACCTGACCTGACCTGACCTAACCCTCGGCTGCTGGTTTTGGCAGCAGGCATTGTTACATCAAAAGTCAATAGTAATAAGTCATAGCTCTGGATCCACATCGCTGGGCTCGGGGAAAACAGGAAATGGATGTTGGAGAACCGGGGTGACACTCTATGGCTCCAGTGGCTTCATAGATGCACCGCTTACACCACAGAGATGGAGCCTTTGCCACCCAACATAGGAGCAGAGACATGCTTACCCCATACTGTTAAGCAGCCTGTTTAATGAATACCTGGAGATGAAGCTGTAATGCGATAGTGCTCTAGGGCTTCCTAATTATCTAAATCTACTAGATATATGTTAGATACATCAAGGAAATGTAGAATAAGGTATTCACATGTTTGTCCTGGTCCTCTTCATCTATGTCTGCGTATTGTCAGATAGACAGCGCATACATTAGTGAGTCCCGTGATACAAATGCCAGTGTATTTGGGGCTTGTCGTGTCCAGTGGCTATTGTCCATTTAAAAATGCTAGAATGGTGTAACTAGGGTGAAACAGCCTCCTTTAATTTGAGTTTTCTTTTGGTATCAGTCTTGCCAGAAGATGGCAGACTGTGATGAAGGATGGGTTAATTGGACCATGTCTGTAAGCCTAAAAACATTTCTCCAAGTGTGTGTTATAATATGACCTCTTTCAGGTTGATATAAATGCATTTTTGTCTTATGGCCTGACTATCTGCTGTATCACCTGTGCCGACAAATGTTGATTATTGTCCTTAGATTATTTTTGAAATTGCGGATTTTATCAGAGCAAAACCTTAGTTGATTAGGAAGCAGCACCTGAAAACGAGCTGCCTTTAGGTGTGGGCTTTTGAGAGCGACTGTCACTGGGCCGTCAAAACAACTCTATGGTGACTAACCTCATATTTCAAGATGTACTTTCTGGAACTCCAAGGTGATCAGATTCAACACTTGCAGTGAGTCTGCTCAGACCTTTTAGATGTGGTGTGGATTCTAAGCAGCCTTTGTACATGTGGAAATAATTTTAGAGCCCCTCAAGAAACATAAAGGGTGTAAACATCAACCAAACTGCCCTCTTTATAGAAACAAAATTATATTGGTGGATTCAAAGGACCGCTTTTATATCGCAAAGAAACCCATGATATGGTTCCTTAACAACTGAGGCACAATCATCAGACCCAAAAGTGTTTCTCCTGTCCAGGCAATAAAAACAGCAATTCTCTGGGACACAGGTCATTGAATCACTGGGAATCTTCTTTCTACTCCTTTGTCATGCAAGGGTGGTGGGAGACAACTACGTCCTCATCCTGGTATTCAAGGATGTCTTAATTTTGGGAATCATTCTTGTCTTCAGGAAGAAAATTCCTGGAATTGCCCAGGGCAATAAGCAAAGCAAAAACCAAAGGAAATGATGGACGGAGTGTTGAACATTGCAAGCACTCACCCCCAGTCAACTGATCTGGGTTTAATCCATCACCGTTCTTTAGCCCACTCTGCCACCCTAGTTCAGACTTGGCCATATGCAAATCAGTCTGACCCTGTGCCTCATGGGAACAGTCCAGCCCGAACTGCCAAGCCATGTCTTCCCTGGACCGGAAACAAGCTTCCTAGCTTCAGGCAATAAGCAGCCAGAGAATCTATTGCACCACTCAAGTCATCATTATTCTTCTGTTCAGTGTCAGGACTCTGAGGAGGTAGTTCCAAGGTCACCTCACTGTGCATTGGTAATGGTGACACTGTGACCACTGTAGGCGAGTGGTAATAGTCACTTGCCTTGCTGCCATTTGATGGCTATCACTGACTGCTGTTGCTGGTTGACAAAAAAACAGCATAGCAAGTGAAGCATGCAAGTCACCAGTATGACAGTTTAAATGGGACATATAGTTTTGAAGGCACCATAACTGATGGGGTAGCTGCTGCTGGACTAGAAGTAGAGACAGTTCAAGCCATCATCGAAGCCTTTGATAACGAAGAAGATGTTAAAGGTTGTTTAACAGATAATGCCATCAGCAAAGTCATTGATGAGGTCCCAATTACAAAGACATGAATTTAGCCTTTGCAGATGATGAGGATGTTGTTGCATGAGTTTGGTAGAAACTCAGCCAGTTTCTCAGAAATAGTATCGATCCAGCGCGAAAAGGGGGCAAATTTACACATTCTGCCTGTGTCACAGACCCGTCATCATGCTTACTCATTCACACACGCATTCATTGGTGGGGCCCATAACACCAACACACATACGTTTTCTCTCATGAGTCTGCGCACAGGAGGAATCGATGTATCCCGCTGGACATGTAGGTGGGTACCTTATTACCTATAGGGAAGAACAATTCTATTACAGAATATACATATTTACATCACCACCTATAGGATCCTAACCTTAACATCAAGGCACTCCACCACTTGGTCGACGGACCAATTAGTTGTACTGGTTGATGGTGATTTAGAACCAGCTAAAACACATTAAAGCTTCAGAATTCTCTAGTAACCTAATGGAAAAACCACAAAATCATTCTTTCTGTTGATCAAATTTTGTTTATCTAAAATCTTGTTTGCATTGATATCTTTAGCATTCCGGTAAATCAAGCTTGAATTTCAGTCAATCAAAACAAATCGCATGACATTTTATATTTACCTATTCTTGCTATCGGGGTCTTTTCTAATTCAATTGGCTCTGCATAAACCAAATTCTCTGCTCAATTGTCCCAATAGAAAGCAGGCGAAGTCTCAAAAGTCCGGTTAAGTTCTTTGCTCAGCACGACACAGTCCCAAAGATCTCCAAAGGACCACAAATCGTGCAAGCACGTAGCTCATCTGTCATCGCCTGTGGGGTGGGTAGGGGGTGTGTGTCCTCCCTATTCTACTACCCTTTTTATAATAAAATTCTGGGTAACATGAAACATTTCTTGGGCAATAATGAAATTTGATTGGTCCATTTTATGAAATTTGTAATATCATTCGACTTTTCCAGTAACTTTGGTTCTCAGAGAAGTGCTGGGTTACTTCCTCGGTTTATGTCATAATCATGCAACATTGTTGTTTCCTGGTTGTGGGAGATCATTGTTTCCTCTGGTGATTTTCACTGACTGAAGTTTGTCAGTCCTCCATGTTCCTATCCTTGACCAGGAACACTGTGCTCTGAATTGAGGATGCCTGGAGATCTTCGGAGCCATCCGAGTCTGCGCAGTAGACATCGCGTTCACAAGACGGTGGCCACTTCCGAACTCCATTTTGAATGTCATGGCTTGGTAGGCCCAAATGCCAACTTAAGCGAAACAAACACAAATGAATAATTAATATGCGGAAACGAAGATTCTAATGTTAATCCCATACTAATCCCTTTATGTATTAGTATTTTCCAGGCTTATAGCGACATTTAGAGCGATAATACTCACCATTCGGTCCTAACAGGAATGCAAACGTCACCAAAGCAACATAAATCATGCAATATTCTATCGCCACACGTACTACTGTTAATAGGCGTACCACAATTAGTTATTAGAGTTATTCTGCCATGCAAATAGCAATGAGTCGCGCATGTAATTTGTGTTTACCAAAAATGCAAGTTGTTGGTTAGCATAACACAGCACCCAGTTAATTCAAATTATAATATAAATCGATTATGTAATTAGTATTTTCATGCAAAATAGAGAAGGTATACAAAACTTTGCTTTACCTGCTCCATCAATCCCCCCTTTGGTGATCTTTACTATCACCATAAATCCCTTAAATTGTGATAACATTTATAATAGAAATGAATTCAGTTCTTTTAAGTTTGGTTAGGTCACGTGATTGTTTCCCCTGTTTCATCCTCTCTTGTCTTTTTATATACATTCTCTTTCCATTCTTCTGATTCTATATCTTCCATTTCTTTTCCCTTTCTTTCTTTCTCTCTTTTCTTAGCAGCTTCTCTTTTTATATGATTTTGTAATTTTCTTCTTTTACCACATAAACATCCTTGTCTCAGAATTAATACTAAAAATATCACACATGTTACTTGAATTAAAATCTTACCAATAAATGTACTACCTAATTTTAGTAAAAAGTTCTTAATAGTAGAGAACCCTTTTCCAATCTTCTCACAAACACTTTCAACCTCCAGTGGAACAATCTCCTCGTGCAAATCAGTTATATTCTTTATGCATGTCTTTACATCTTGACTTTCGTCAGGAATATAAGTACAACAATGTTGAACCTTCGGCATTCCACAGACTCCACCCTCTTTGACCAAAATAATATCAAGGGCAAGTCGATTTTGCATCACCATGGCTCGCATGGGAACCATTTCTGTTTTTACCAATAAAAATCCTCCAGCAGTGCTTGTTGATAAGCGATCCACTACTGTAGACAATTTTCTAATTTTGTGTGCATTCAGAGATATTCCAATGGCTGGTATCAGTGCTCCAAAAATATCCCCTACAATTTATGCCCAACTCTCTCTCCTTCTACGTGTTAGTTGCCTACCTATCTCATGTGCACCATCTTTTCCCCTTCCCACATGAAATATCTTTGGGAAGACCAGGCCTAGGTAACATGTGCCATACCAATGGTCCGGTAATCGATAATAATCTTTGTTCCCACAGATAAAATATAATCCAGGGAATACCGGATCATTTCCTCCTTCAAATCCCCATCCACCCATGATTCTATAAGTATCATGGCAGTCACTCGCATCTATGAAATAATTATCATACACAGTTTGATTTCTTCTAATACACAATTTCCCTTTCTGAGGCCAATCTAAAGCCATAGCTGGACTAGTTTCTCCTTTCAAATGTTTTTCTCTTTCAACATCCCAGACTGTCTTTTCTTCTTTTCCCTCAGGTATCTTCCTTTTCATTTTGATTCTCCTTTCTTCTACCATATCTAGAAAAGTCTTTTCTTCCCTCGTCAAACTACAAGTGAGATTATTTCTAAATACTGATTCTAAAGTTAATTCTCTAGTTTCTAGAAAACATTCACCTAAAACTTTACAAAGTTTTACTCTATTTAGTTCAGGAACTACGGGTACTTGTGAAAAAATGTTATCTACATCAGAAAAATAATATTCTAGTTACCCTGTTATATAAAACAAACTTGCTAATACGCTACATGTTATTCCATATGTTACTGGAAGGTGATGGTAAGTGACTCCCTCAGACACTGATGCAGGCAACTGCATGCAGACATAGCAATCTCTCACATCATTGTTTTTACATATTCATACAACAATTTTGAGAAAACATTGTTAGAAAAATCAGTTATGGACCTATCTTTATGTAAATAAGTTCTATCTATTCCTCTAGTCTGATTAATATCTTGAATATTCTCTACATTAGTCTTATTTTCGCTATGACCTTCTATCGTCTCAAACGTTACTTTAAATGAAACTATTAAAGCTAATGCACTCCACAGAAGCATTAGTAATCCTGTACAACAGCAACACACCTTGCACCATCTTCGAAGGAACACATGTAGATTTTCTACTTTCTGTGTTTGCCATTTCGGAAAATGATCAGTGTCTTTTGACTTAGCCTCGTCTCCACACAACTAGTTTCGTCTAAACCCAAGGCTCTAGGCGCCTACTTGGTTCTTTTCGGATATGTCTCTTGTTCGGTATTTTCAAAATTCTCTTCTGGAACACCTTGGTTTCCTCAATTTGGCATTTGATTGTCTTTCACTTTGCTCTCACAATCTTGATTCAGAATTTCCTGAACATCCGTCTCTTCTCCGATGTCAGACAAGATAATTCTCAGGATTTACGATTCTTTGTCTTCCTCAACCACTTCTGGTATAGTCACCCCTAGATCCCCTTGGCTGTCTGCTTTCTCTTGTACTTCAGGAAGTGCCACGTATGACCATTCTGGTGACTTATACTTCTGGTTAGGCTTCTTAGTCCGTTTTCTTTCCTCTGACGGTGTCTGTTCAACGTCTTTTGATTTCTCTTGGCTAGACACCTCATTCACTTGCTCAGCTCTGGATGACTTTACTCGTGTCAATCGGTATCTCAATCTCTTTATCTTGTTTGGCCAAACTTCCTTCTTTGCTGGCCTTTTCAACTTATTTCCTTTTTCACTTCTCTCAGTTCTCCATGCTCTTTTTCTCAGAATTCGACCTTCCTGTACTTCGTCGTCACTGTCCTCAGATTCAGTTCCACCTCGACTCTTACTTTCAGTAGTCTTTCTTTCCACAACTTCCTTTTTCTTATCTACTTCTGTCCCTCCTCATGTTTCTTCCACACAATCTTCCTGCTGACTAACTGTCCCTTCTTCTACCTGGATGTATGGTTTCCCTACACCTCCTCGGGGGTCTTCCGCAACAATCTTTGCCTCTCTCTCTGTATCTGGTACCTCACCATCTACCTCTGCGATTTCAGGTGGAATTTCTCTTGTTTTTTCATGCAGAGCTTCTTTATCAAGAATTTCTTTGACAGTCTCTTCACGGTTTTCGTTTACTCTTTCATGTACTTGTACTGGTTCAGTATCTGACTCTGAGCTAGTGTCAGAAATGTGCAATCTCCTTCTTAATGGTAGATTCTCTGGTGCTATAACTGGACTTGATTCTAACTCCCCCCTTTCAGGAGTTGGTCTTGTTCTCGTTTCTTCTGAATCTGACTCAGAACTGGTATCGGATTCTTCAAAGTATTCTTCTTCACTGTTATCCACTGGATTTGGAATTCGCAAGGTATGACTAGCATGAATCCAATTCTTCACTCCTGCACATTTCACAGCTGTCGTCGTGGTCAAAATTACCTGACGTGGTTTACCCCACCGTGGGACCAGACAATTTCTTCTTCTATGCACTTTAATTCTCACCCAGTCACCTTGGCTTAGATCATTAGCTGGCTTCTTTTCAAGAGTGGTTGCATCCGATCCAACTTGATGAAACACAGAATGAACGGAATCAGCCAACCCCTTGCAATAATCCAACACCAAGTTATCAGATATAGGCAATAGTTTGTTGACAGGAATGAAAACATGTCTCATTGCCCTTCCCATTACTATTTCATGGGGACTCAATCCAGTATTCCTATCAGGGATAGATCTAATAGTCATGAGAACTAGAGGCAAGACATCATGCCATTTCAAACCTGTGGCTAAACACATTTTTCCCAATCTGTTTTTAATGGTGCCATTTACTTGTTCCACCACACCAGAAGCCTCTGGGCGATAAGCACAATGCAGTTTCTGTTGTACATTCAATGCTTCACAAATCAGTTTTATGATTTCATTATGAAAATGTTATCCTCTATCTGATTCGATCGTGACTGGAAAACCAAATCTGGGAATTAACTCTCTCAATAGTAGCTTTGCTACAGTAATTCCATCACTTCTTCTAGTTGGGTATGCTTCCACCCATCGAGAAAACAGACAAACTACCACTAGAACATACCTCAACCTATTACAGGGGGGGCATTTCAATGAAGTCAATCTGCATTCTTGTGAAAGGCCCTCCTTCTCGTCCTATCGTTCCTAGACTTACCACTGTTTTTCCTCCAGGATTGTATTGCTGACATATAAGGCATCTCTGACATAGGCTCTCAGCTACAAGTCTAAACTTAGCATTATACCATGTCTGTTTGAAAAGTCTGATCATAGCATCTCTTCCTACATGTGCTTGTCCATGATACATCCGTGCCATGGTAGAAACCATGCTATCAGGCATGACTGGTCTTCCATCCCGATAAACCCACACATGATCTGTCTCTCGTGGTGCACATCTTGCTTTTATCCACTGTTTTCTTTCCTCGTCTCCTGCCTCTTCTTGTAACTGCCTCACCTCCTCCCATGTGTTTACAGTGTTAGTAAAAAGCAAGGGACATGAATTCATTTCTTTTTCCCTGCCACGATTCACTGAATTCTGGTTTTGTGCACAATATTGTGCCATGTCATTATCAAACTTGTTCCCTGCCGATATATAATCAGCGGACTTCGAGTGAGCAGCACACTTTACTACTGCCAATTGCTTAGGAAGCTGTATCGCCTCAAGCAACTTTCCAACCACTTCAGCATTCCTTATAGGAGTTCCACTCAATGTCAAAAATCCTCTTTGGGACCAAATTTGCCAAAAGTCATACACCACACCACAGCCATACTGACTATCGGTAATCACAGTCACTCTCAGATTCTTTCCCAACTTGCACGCTCTTGTTAATGCAAATAGTTCAGCAACCTGGGCCGGTTTCACTCCTTTCAGACAAGATGCTTCCAGTACAGCTGCTTCAGTACACACTGCGTATGCTGCACTCAAAATTCCCTCGTCTGTTCTCAAGCATGACCCATCCACAAACATCACATAGTCACTTTCTGTCAGAGGTACATCTTTTATATCAGGGCGTGGCTTGGTACAAAAATCAAGCACTTCCAAACAGTCATGATCCACATCATCCCTGACTTCCACATTCTCAGCATCAGGTAACAATGTTGAAGGGTTCACATTCAGACACCTCACAAGGCTCACATTCGTTGCACCTAAAATGACTTTCCCATACTTAGTTAGACGACTATGCGTCATAAACTGAGTGCGGCTCTAGTTAAAAGGATCGCCACATCATGAGGCACAAACACTCTCACAGGATATCCCATCACAATTCCTTCACTCTGTTCCAGACTCTTACAAGTAGCTGCTACAGCTTTCAAACAACCAGGCAATGCCACAGCTACGGGATCTAGTATAGCTGAAAAATATGCAATTGGTCTTCTCAATTTTCCATGTTTCTGTACTAGTACAGAAAGCGCGCATTCATTTCTTTCGCTGCGATAGATCTCAAATTCTTTTTCATAGTCAGGCATGCCAAGAGCTGGGGTTTCACACAAACCATCTCTCAATTGTTTAAAAGCCTTCAACTCCTCTTTATTTAATTCAATGGGGTCTTTTACATCACTCTTTGTCAAACGTACCAGAGGTTTTGCAATCAATGAAAAATTACTAATCCACTGACGGCAATATCCAACCATTCCAAGAAACATTCTCACCTCTCTCTGAGTCATTGGGGCTCTCATTACTTTGATTATCCTGATTCTATCTGCAGTCACTTTTCTTAGCCCTTTTTCAATCTTATGGTCAAATACACCAAATGCCTTAGCAACTTCAGGTTCCATATTAGCTATAGTCATTTTGTACAGTACATACTCATCAGGAGTCTCAAAGGCTATGCCATCAGGAGTACAGAAAATTGTGCAGTTCATCTTGCACAGCAAGTGCCGTCCTAACAAATTTACAGGGCTGGTATCGCACACAACAAAACGGTGTATGCCGGAAAATTTCCCTATTTTGACCTTAACTGATTCAGTAAGATACGTTTTTATCTGTCTGTTGGATACTCCAACTACTTGGATTGTCTCATCCGAGAGAGGAAGATGTTTAACATCAGCTAATCTAACAGTTGAACGAGCAGCACCAGTATCTACTAGGAAAGTAATGTTTTCGTCATTTATCTTTCCATCCACAAAAGGGCCTTTCTGGTCTACTTCCAGAGTTGCGCCAAGTACGCACTCTTCTTCCTCTCCTCGGCACCGTCAATAACTCTCTTCTGACTCACTCTCATCGCGTTGTAGCCACTATTGCGAAACAGCACTAGCGGGCGGCAGCTTAGTTACCTGTTCTTCGTTGTAGAATCCTGTCTCATTACTGTATCTCTGAGGATTTACGCTCTGTGGAAAAGGCGGTTTTGGCACCTGACACTGTTGGGCAACAACCTGCTGCTGTCGCTGTGGTTGGCAACTCACCTCATTCTGCACCTGTGGATTTAATGATGCATTATCGCCATTAGCACTTGGGGGTAATTTACACTCGGATTTCCAATGCCCTATCTTTCCGCAGTTCTGACATGGCCACTTCTTTTTGGCTTCTTCTATACTAATCTGTCCTTTTCCTTTCCCAATATTGGGTTTTTGTTTCATATGGCTCATGCCATTTGCCTGTTCAATCAGTTGGGCTTTCTGTCTTTCTGCCACTTTCACTTGAGCCCACATGGTTTTTTCTTTTAACTTACTTTGCTTGGCTTCAATCTCATCGCTAAAATATTTTGCATGCCTCAATACTTCATCTATCTTTTTATTTTGCCAATACACAGTATGCAGTTTAATCATTTCACTTACTTCAGGCTGCAACCCATACACAAATCGATATACAAAATGACTCAAATCTTTCTCACTCAAATTTGCATCACCACTGAATTGTTTAAAAGCCAATAACAATCTCTCATAATATGTCTGTACAGATTATTTTAGTTCTTTGTGAGTTCTATCAATCTTTACCCAATCAGTTTCTTTTGGAGGTACTTTTTTTTTCAGGAAGGTAACTACCTGTTGGTATTTTCTCATTACTTCCGGATCAGTGGGCACCTGTTTTTGGATCCCTAGGGTATTCTTGAGTAAGCCAACCTATTGTAATTTTACATTCTGCCCATAGATCTACTGGCACAATTATGTCAAATAGACTGTTCAAATCAATCCACAGTACTTTTGATAATTTGACAAACCTGTCTACCTGCCTGTACCACTCCACTGGCTTCTTGAGCAAACGGGGAAAGTCATTTGTAAATGATAAAATGTCCTGTCTAGTCCAGGGGACATGCACATAGCATCCTCCTAGAATCTCCCTCATGGGACACTCAGTTACCACTTTTTCTTTTTCTCTTACTGGGAAAGCTGCAAACGTTTTGTCTGTTGCATCGTCCCGTTTTCGAAACCACCTACTCTTCCATTTATCTACATCGCCCCATTTTCTCAGTAAAACAATTAGCTCTTTAATTTGAATTATTCTTCCTGCAGTATTCAGATTCTCAATATCCTTTTCAGCAAAGTCTACTCTGTATGGTTTTTGTAATTACTTTATTTTTTCAAAATCGATACCCATTTCACTCGCTACTTCTTCCAATTATTCATGTAAATTTTTCGCTCTCCATGTTATATTTCTACATAGAAACATTAGTTCTTCATGCTGATATGCTTTTAATTTTTCTGTTGGAATAGTTCCTACTATTAATTCTTCTAAAACTATTTTTCATTTTGCCAAATCTAAAGGTCGAGGTTCAGCATCCTTTTGCTGTAAACTCCTTAACCATTCGCTTAGTTCCTCAGAAGTAGGACCTACAGGATTTGGTTTGTTTCTCACTTGTTCTAAACACTTTGGTGTCGCTGGTACTGATTCTGTCATCATTATTGCTTTATTCGCTAGGCTCTGATTCACTGTCAAATGTTTAGGAGTACTTAATACAGAAGTTCCTACCACTTGTCCCCATGGATTTTCTCTTGAATCTCTTTTTTCCATTTAGGTTTGTTTATTACTGTTGTAAGGGATCGTTAAACAATGTTCACTATCCTTTTGCTTATCAAAAATAGGCATCACTGGTCCTATTGTTACAGGAACAGTTACAGCTTCCATATTTTTAGTCAATTCCCTCATCTTTTCAGTTAACTCTAAAGTAGTTCTGGCTAATTCAGCTGAAGTTTCATTTGTCATTTTACCAGGTTGTGCATTTTCTGATTCTCTAAAGGGATTATTTTTCCCTACCTCAGGTGGCATTGACTCAAATTTTATATTTTGTGGTGTCTCTTTTACTGGGGTACTTGGTGTCTACAACATGGAATTTGGTTGCTACAGGGGAGGAATTTTATAAAACATGTACTCGAGTACATCATCCTCCGACTCATGCACACCATACTTGTAGCCTTCTGACCCTGTATTGTTTCTAATCTGTCATCATGATTCTCCTGTCCACACGGTCTACCAAACATGTATTTATACCTTCCGCCACTCCGCTGTCGCTCTCTTTCATACATCTCATCTTCCCATTCTTTTAATGCTTCAAACTGAGTAGGTCTAGGTCTCGGTTCTAATCTCATCATCCTTTCTCTTAAGTTCCTTAATACCGCTAAATTAATGAACCATGTTCTGGAAACGCTAAAACTCCATCATCTTTTGTATACTTTGCCCAATTATTGAGCCAAATACATGTATGATACCCATATTTCGCAACCATGAAGGATGCGGGTGATTTCGGTGGAAGAAGAAACTGTCCCTCTCTAGTCACAATCGGTTTATCCTTTTTAAATAAATTCTTGATCTTTCCGGACCAGGACTTTTTCTCTTTTTCTGGTGGATCGTAATACATTGTTTTCTTTTCTCGGTATCGCTAGATTTCTTCTACGACTATTCTGTTGTCTTACTTGACTCACAGTAACGCACCAATCAGGAGCGACTATGTCACCTTTGCAAATCTCCAATCCCAGTGCGACTCGCACTAACGCACCAATCCGGAGCGTCTACGTCACCCTGTAATTCTCCACTCCTAGCGCGGTGTACACTAACGCACCAATCCGGAGCGTCTACGTCTCTTAATGGCTGGCCAATTCCAGTGCGGTCTTTTCTGACGTCAGCTTTCTCTCTACTCCTGCTTCTGCTGACCCCTCCTTTACAACATTTATCGGCAAACTTTCTTTAAGTTCTCTTTTACTCAAAATCTGTTAGTAACGACATTAAGACACCACCATTGTCCCCTTCGCTAACAAAAGAGATAGTTTTGACCTTTCTCACAAGAATTCCGTATTTCTCGAGAACAGCGCTTACCTCTGCCCTACCACGGAATTATTTCATTCTCTGATAAAATAGCTCTTCCCTCTACCTTACCCTTCTAACAAGCATTAGCTAACCGTTTCTCTGGAAATAAAACACATGTGGAGATTACACTGCTCCTGAGAATTAAGGCCAGAGTTTCACAATAAAGCCGAATGCTATTTCACTTACATACATTCATACGGAAAATGTAGTTCATTTACCCATGAATTCTGTATTTCTCGAGATCAGCGCTTACCTCTGCCCTTCCACAGAATTATTTCATTCGTTGATAAAGTAGCACTTCCCTCTACTTTACCCTTCTCTCAAGCTTAGGGAAGACCTATAACCTTTCCATTGATAAGCGTAATCAGAGCTCACAATTGACTCCTGTTACTTAAGACCGAAATTTCACAGGTGGCCTTCGCTACCCATACACCACTTTCACACAGAAATGTCCCTACCGATAACACACGACAATGTTACCAATTCGAACCCAGACAATGCGTTGTGCAACTCCAATCTTCACACGTTTTCCCTGTGTACCTACAGGGCAACAAGACAATACATCGTGCGACTTCACTTGCCACACGTTTTCTACCTACAGGTTATCCAACTTCCTACATCCCAGAAGTCTTCAGAGACAACATAGAAGGCGACGCGACGCGACTCAACATAGAATGTTAGAACATAAATCAATGATCAATCAAACATCCGCAATCAATAATGAATAATCAGAAATCAAAATCCATAAGCAATAATCACCAAACCAATGCAATAAAACCATCAATCTGCTGCCAGAAAAACTGATCCAGCGCGAAAAGGGGGTAAATTTACATATCCTCTCTGCGTCACAGACCCATCATCACGCTTACTCATTTACACACGCATTCATTGGTGGGGCCCATAACACCAACACACATACGTTTTCTCTCACGAGTCTGCGCACAGGAGGAATCGACATATCCCGCTGGACATGTGGGGGGGTACCTTATTACCTATAGGGAAGAAAAATCATATTACAGAATATACATATTTACATCACCACCTATAGGATCCTAACCTTAACATCAACGACGGACCAAACCTTAAAATCAACGACGGACCAATTAGTTGGACTGGTTGATGGTGATTTAGAACCAGCTAAAACACATTAAAGCTTCAGAATCCTCTAGTAACCTAATGGAAAAATCACAAAATCATTCTTTCTGTTGATCAAATTTTGTTTATCTAAAATCTTGTTTGCATTTATATCTTAAGCATTCCGGTAAATCAAGCTTGATTTTCAGCCAATCAAAACAAATCGCATGACATTTTATATTTACCTATTCTTGCTATCGGGGTCTTTTCTAATTCAATTGGCTCTGCATAAACCAAATTCTCTGCTCAATTGTCCCAATAGAAAGCAGGCCAAGACTCAAAAGTCTGGGAAAGTTCTTTGCTCAGCACGACACAGTCCCAAAGATCTCCAAAGGACCACAAATCGTGCAAGCACGTAGCTCATCTGTCATCGCTTGTGGGGTGGGTAGGGGGGGTGTGTACTCCCTATTCTACTACCCTTTTTATAATAAAATTCTGGGTAACATGAAACATTTCTTGGGCAATAATGAAATTTGATTGGTCCATTTGATGACATTTGTAATATAATCCGACTTTCCCAGTAACTTTGGTTCTCAGAGAAGTGCTGGGTCACTTCCTCGGTTTATGTCATAATCATGCAACATTGTTGTTTCCTGGTTGTGGGAGCTCATTGTTTCCTCTGGTGATTTTCACTGACTGAAGTTTGGCAGTCCTCCATGTTACTATCCTTGACCAGGAACACTGTGCTCTGAATTGAGGATGCCTGGAGATCTTCGGAGCCATCTGAGTCTGCGCAGTAGACATCACGTTCACAAGACGGTGGCCACTTCCGAACTCCATTTTGAACGTCATGGCTTGGTAGGCCTGAATGCCAACTTAAGCGAAACAAACACAAAAGAATAATTAATATGTGGAAATGAAGATTGTAATGTTAATCCCATACTAATCCCTTTATGTATTAGTATTTTCCTAGCTTATAGCGACATCTAAAGCGATAATACTCACCATTCGGTCCTAATAGGAACGCAAACGTCACCAAAGCAACATAAATCATGCAATATTCTATCGCCACACGTACTACTGTTAATAGGCGTACCACAATTAGTTATTAGAGTTATTCTGCCATGCAAATAGCAATGAGTCCCGCGTGTAATTTGTGTTTACCAAAAATGAAAGTTTTTGGTTAGTATAACACAGCACCCAGTTAATTCAAATTATAATATAAATCGATTAGAGGTCTCTTAAGAGTGCTAGTCCTTAAAAGTGTAGATTAGCCAACTCATAGTAACCTTCAGGATTTTTCAAAAAGAAGGTTCTGCAGCTTTAAATGTTTTTAGGCTTGTGATCCAGATAGATGCAGTATAGTCTGTTCAGTAAGTCACAAGTACAAATCAACACTAACCTGAATATTAGGTCTTGTCCAGTGTATCGCTTCCAATTAGTGACTGTTCTTTTAATTCAGTATATTCAGTGATTTTTTATGTTAAGTTCTACTTCCCCCCACCATATCTATGCTAGCTCGAAAGTAGTTTACATTTACATTTGAAAATGCTTACTTGCAGGGGCGTAACAAAATCTGATAAGTACATGGAGAGTCCTCAACCCAAAGCTGCTGAGGACAAGTCACCCAGGCACCCATGGTTCCCTCTTACCTCACTTTCCAATTAAATACAAGAAATAAGGCGGCATGTAGGAAAGTAGGATCTGCTTCTATGGTTACCCCTACTTTTTGCTTGATGTAATGCCGTTTCTGACTGGTCTGACTGGGATCCTGCTCTAATCAGGACCCCAGTCTCTCTGCTTTCTTCCCTAATTTGTTATGGTAAGTACTTAGGTAAATCCCAGATTGGATACTGGGGTACCCTTATAAGTCCCTAATATATGGTACTAAGCTACCTAGGGCATAGGTACCCCAGAGGTCCCCCATAAACTGAAACATGTTTTATGCCACCTATGGTAGACTATTCAAACTATGTAAATGTAAATGTGTATGTACTTATATAGCGCCGAATCACCCCTAGGGGTATCTCAGCGCTGTACTCATACCGCTGTAGGAACCCTTCCTGGCTATCCGTGTGAAGTGTCCACTCCTGGGCACCCCCATGGTGAAGCCTGGCATCCCAGTGCTGTTGGGGCCGTTGTGGAGATTAAGCAAGCTTGCAGAGTTGCAGCGTGGGACCCATGATTAGAATAAGCACTGAGGCGAGAATATCAGGTCCGAGGAATTTATAGCCCGAGACCCTGCCGCGGCGGGAATCGAACCCTGGTCCCGGACCAGTGCTCTGCATCGAGGTCTGCCGCTCTAACCATTGAGCCACACTTCTCTCTACAGGCCTGCCATTGCAGCCTGTGTAAGCTGGTGCTAGCACCACATACGAAAAATATAGCTTTCCCTATATCTAGGGTCACTGCACTTAAAACCTATAAGTCACCCTCACAATAGGCCTTTTCATTCCTGAAGGCAGGGTGCTTGGTTCCAAGTGTGAGGGTGCCCGTGTATTAGCAGGATACCCCTACAGCCTTCAGAGTCCATTCTCCCGGGTTGTGAGACAGTCATATAACATATAGAGGGGCACCACATCAATACGTGATGACCATCTCGAAACTGGCTATGTGTGGTATTAAAACATGTTGGAATCATACCTCCCACAAGTATGATTCCAAGCACTGTAAAGGCCCTCCGTTAAGCCCTCAGTGCTCCCGGTACCAGTCTTCTAGACCCAGACAGCATAACATCGCTGTTGCCGCCCAGAGAAACGATTCTGCACTCCTGCTGCTGAGCCAAGCTTGAGCAGGGGAAGGCAGAACAATAGTCATCCTGTCACAGGGAGGTGTGACCACCTCCCAGATAGGGCTTAGTGTATTGGGACAGGGTGGGAGCGCTTGCCAGGGCCACATAGTCTGCGTGCAGGGCACATTTGGTGCCCACCATGCATAGTCCAGTTCAAACCAGTTCAGGGAGCTGTTGGCTCCTGCTCTGGCGTGAAACTGGACAAAGTTCAGGGGAGCATCCTCCCGTTTTGTCCAGCCCTCCATAGGGAGGGACCCCTGGATTGTCCAAACCCTCTCCTTATGGTATTTAAGGGCTTACCTGAGGGTGGGTCCCTAAATTCGTCATGGGACACGATCCAATTCAGACACCACTTTAACTTCGACCGACTGGGCACTCTGGACTTTGCTGGACGTCGCTCTGGGCATCAAGGCTGCACCGGGAAGACTCCTGCTGCTCCTGATCTCTTCACCCTGCTCCTCTGCTGCGAAATCCATGGCTGTGCTCTGTACAGGAAACCTTCCAAGGCCTTTGGGCATCCAAGACACCTGAAGGAATCTCCATTGAAGTGAAGGAGTCGCTCCCCTGCATCTGCAGGCACTGCAACTAAGCTGACCGGTCTATTGATCCTGGGCCCCCACAACTACTGAAGGCTCAGCAACACAGGTGGTGGTTCTTCACGTCCCTCGAGGCCTGCCCTGTCACCAAGCTTGAGGCAAGTATCCTTTGCTATAGAAGCAGGAACCGAACCCCTGTGCACCGCGTCGACTTGCAGTTGCAAAGTCTTGTTGGCTTCCTTCCATCAAGATTTTCGGGCTCCAAGTAGCACCATCCTTAAGCATCTCCAGTTACCAGAATCTTCGACCATACCGCATTGCTTGCACAGTGGGCCTGCTTCTTTGGTAGCTGCTCGAGGTCCTCTTGCAACTCCAGTGCCTCCGGCCTGTGGGTCCTTTCGACTGTCATATTTTGAATTCTTTGGGCTCCCCTGATTGCTCGGGGTCTGCCCTGACTCCCCTGCTTGTGGTGAGTCTCCTGGACCTTGCACGTCCCGACATTGTACCTTCTTCTACTCCTTCATTGGTTGCATTTGCCAAGGCTTGTTGGTGCTCCCGCCGGACACCAACCCCTCAACTCTTGACATCCGACATGGGACAGCTTGTGTACAGCTCCACAGCGTTGCCTGGTCCACACAGTTGCAGTATCAAGGTCACCGTCAGCTCTACTGCAACACCTGACATTGGTGGCCATTCTACTTCCGTGCCTCCTGGTCACTCGTGATTGGCATAGACTCTGTCCTCTCTGCTTGCAGGTTCTTCAAATCTTGAATCCACCTTTGGGTTCCACAGGACACTTTCACCTTCTCCAGCAGCAGCATCTTTCTGAAGTCTCCCATTGAGTTCGACGACAGTTTGACGCAACTTCACAAATATGCACCTGGCTTTCCTAGTTCAGGTATCCTGGTTCCTAAGGTATCCTTGGTGGGGTGGCTCACAAACCTCTTGTCTTCCACAGGATTTCTTTAGGGTCCGCTTGGAAGGGACCTCTTTCTGTAAAATTGCAACGTGACCTACTCATTGACTTGCGTTGATCCCGTGGTCGTGTTCCTACTCTGCACTCAGCCTCCGTGGGGCTCCTGGTTACTTACCTTGGGTGGTTCCTTGGGTCCCCAATACTTCAACATCTTCTTGATATAGTCTTGACTCAAGTTGTGGTCCGCATACCACTATTTTAGTATATGGTTTGGTCCCCCATTGGTGACCACTCCGGTCTTCTTTTGCACGTTTGAATTGACTTCCTAACCAATCATTGTCAAGAGAGGTAGATCAGAAACAAATGGTCAAACAACCTTTACAACGCAACCATTACATCGCACTACCTTTACATAGCAGTTATTACATCGCAACATCCTTTACATCACATTTATTTATTTTATTTTAGGAGCTTATATAGCGCACAGCTATCCCCAACGGGGGTGTCCCAGCACTTGGACAGGCAAAGGAGGAAGTAGACTCAGTGGTTTTAGTCGCTGGAGAAGAGCAACGTCTTAAGGTCTCAGCGGAAGATGGATTCTGAATTAGCCAATCGCAATGCCAGGGCTAGGCTATTCCAGGTTTTGGCGGCATTCACTGCAAAGGCTCAGCCGCCCATTCTAGCTCGTCGAAAGCTGGGGGGGATGAGGAGGTGCAGGTGGTTGGATCTAAGAGCACGGTTAGATTGGGTAAGCCTGAGTCGAGGTCTCAGATAGGCCGGGCCCGTATTCTGTAGTGCTCTAAAGACTAAGACCATTTAAATTGGATGCGTTTAGCCACTGGAAGCCAGTGTAGCTGCTTCAGGTAGGGGGAGATCGAGTGGTGGTAAGGGATATTGTATATCAGCCTAGCTGCCGCATTCTGGACCGTCTGTAAACGTCTGATCAGGTAAGCAGGAGCCCCTGCGTACAGACTATTTGCGTAGTCTAAATGGGAGGTGATAAGTGCATGAATAACGGCCCGGAGAGTCCTGAGGGAGGAAGGGGAATATTTTTCGGATTATGTTGAGTTTTCCAAAACAGACTGCAAATACTTGGTCAATTAGATTTTTACATGAAAGTTCGCAGTTGAATCTGACACCTAGGTTCCTAGCCGATGACACAGGTTCAGGAGGTGGGGACAGTTCTAAAGGCCACCAAAGGGAAGGAGGGGAGGGCTAGGATGGTTAAAGAATATCCGTTTTATCCGAATTAAGCTTGAGGGTGTTGAGGGCCATCCAGGAAGAGATGTTGCGCAGGCAACATTGAAAATTAGAGAAGGCAGCTTCGGAGTGGTCCCTGAATGAGAACACTAATTGGGTGTCGTCAGCGTAGGAGATCATACGGACTCCGCAGGCTTCAACTACTTTAGCTAGGGGGGATAGGTAAACGTTAAGAAGTAGAGGGCTAAGTGCGGAGCCCTGTGGGACATCGCAGTTCAGCGGCTTTTCATTGGAGACAAAAGGCTGCAAGGAGACTTGTTGAGAGCGGTTAGTTAAGAATGATCTGAACCAGGATAGAGGGGGCCCTGGATCCCGAGGCGGAGTAGTCTCTCTACCAAGATGTCATGGGAGACCATATCGAATGCCGCAGACAAGTCGAGGAGCACTAGCATAGCTGCCTCGCCTATGTCTACGCATTCGCGGATATTTTCCGATACCCCCAACAGTGTGATCTCCATACTAAAGCCGGGTCTGAAGCAAGACTGAGAGTCGTGAAGGAGTTGGTTAGCTTCAAGGTAGATGGCGAGTTGCTCCTGGACTATTTTTTCGAGAACCTTCGCCGGTTTTGGTAGTAGGGATATGGGGCGATAGTTTTTAAAAACCAAAGGGTCGGCATCAGGTTTTTTAAAAATAGGTATTAGCATGGCCTGTTTGCAGGCAGAGGGAAAGATTCCAGACTGTAGTGAGGTGTTCCAAATGGTAATCAGGGAAGAAATATTAAGGGGGGCAACTAAGCTAAAGAGCGAAGCCGGGCAGAGGTCCATCAGTGAACCAGATTTACAGGAGAGCCATTTTTGAAGAGCAGCTTCGTGTGAGATCGGGGCAAAGGAGGTGAAAGAGTGGGCATTGGTAGTTCCCGTGCTAAGTTCCGGGAGTTTCAAGGAGGGGTCGAAAGTAGTGTAGATGTCAACAATATTATCGTAAAAGAAGTCAGAAAGGCCGTTGCAGAGTTCCTGAGTGGGGGGAGTCCTACTGGACAGGGCATCAGGCTTAACAAAACCTTTTACGATTTTAAAAAGGGATTTAGATGAGTTGCTGGCAGAGTTAATCTTCTTAGCATAGTAGTCTTTCATTTCAGCACCCTTTTGTCTGTGGAAGTTCTTGATAGCGGCTCTATAGGTGGTTTTAGCCTCCATACTATAAGTGAGTCTCCAACTTCGCTCCAGTTTTTTGCACTGGCTCGCATGTCATTACAATGCAGCCATTACATCGCATGTCACTACAACGCATGTCATTACAACGCATGTCACTACAACGCAGGCATTACATCGCAAGTCATTACAATGCATACCATTACAACGCATAGTACCCTTACACTATCCAACACTTACCCCACTGTTGCACTCACTGGAGTTAGAATAGTAATGTTTACCCCTACACTATCCAACACTTACCCTACTGTTGCACTCATTGGAGTTAGAATAGTAATTTTTACCCCTACACTATCCAACAGTTACCCTACTGTTGCACTCACTGAAGTTAGAATAGTAATTATTATCCCTATACTATGCAACACTTACCTTAAATGCGATGTAATGGTATGCATTGTAATGGTATACGTTGTAAAGGTATAATGCGATGTAATGGAATGCGTAATAAAGGTAATTTCTGAAAATGCGATGTAATGTAATGGCATGCGATGTAAAAGAATGCATTGTTGTCGTAAATAAATTTTACGCTCTCAGAATTTCAGAATATCAATAGGATCATGCATAAAGCAAGAGGCTGAGTCTGTGGTATCAGGTTCAAAAGGGGCTTTATTTCAATAACTCGAGTCATAGGGAGAATATTACCATCACCACAAGGGATCTGGAAGGGTCTCAAAAGTATTCTCAAAACATTATTCACAGAGTACAGTATATATACATTTCTCAATTGTACGTAAGCAAAAGAGCAAAAGAGAATGAGATAAGAGCATGTGGGCGTGTAAGTAGGTGTGAAGGTGGGCGTCCATGTGGGCGTCCACTTGATGATAATGGGTAATTTGTCATAGGTGGGTGGATACCTGGAGGGGGTTGCATGATCAGCTGGAACTTTACTGGAACTTTGCCTTACTTGTGCTCAACTCGAGCAGGACGTGTAACTGACGTGTGACTGGGGGAAGGCTGCTTGTGCAGTCGGGAAGTCTGGAAGAGAGACCTTCAGTGTCAGGGCGACCAGCACATCTTGTATTATCTGGTATCTAAAGTCTGGAGCAGGGACTGATTTGTGACATAGGTTGCCCATCACCAAGAGCCAATGTGGCATCTATTTCTTCATTTACTTCATTTACTGCAGGGGCCTTACATGGGGGCTATGGGCTTTTTACTGACGTGAGCTTTGCAATCTCACAAAAAGAGACAGAAAGGCTAGGCTTTCTCCTTTGCAGATGGGTTATGTTGATCCCTCCTTCTCCAGGCAGGAATGCGACTCTGTAGGAGTAAGCAGATAACCGTGCTCAATACTGTCTCGGCACCTCTGACAGGGCCCCTTTGGCTGAGGCCCAAGTGTGCAAGGCCAAGGATACACAGCTACAGCTTTCAGAGCGTTCTGAGGCCTGAAGCCTCTTCTCGGCTCTGGCTGGGCCACAATAATGGGCTTCATGAAAATGCAGGAAAACATGATGCAAAACGTGTAGGCCTCAGAGCAGATTTGTTGTTTCTCTCATGGGAGACTGGATTATGGCAGGCCACGTTATAGCATAAGCATCATGATAGACAGGCCATGGAGGGGAAATACGTAGGTGACATGTATGTGCACATGAGTGTGGGGGAACACACGGGGACACATAGGCCTCATGATATTTTATTCTCCTCATTCCCTCCTTGTCCCCTAGTGGACCCTCATGTCATATCTATTCTCATGAGACAGTCAATCTGTTCTTGCAGCATTATTTTACCATTTTCAATGCTCTGTAAATGGGGATGTGGAACACATGCAGTAGCACACAGGCCGCAATGGCCGGGCCACACTGCAGACATAGACAACAACTGAATGTCATTAGTAGTATTAATCCACAGACGGTCAACACTTTCCATCCCCAAGCCGATATTAATCCCCAGAGCCAACTGGACCAAGTCCACGTGCCTGGGTCTTGATGTATGCTTTGGGCAATCTTGTGGAGCCTTGTTATTGCTTTGTATACAGACGGTGCGTTATTAGGAATAAAAGAAATGATATGTAGCACGTCCCACCCCAGTCCAAGGGCAGTTGCACATAGGCTGTCTGGCCACAAATAAAGTAGGTGTGTCGTGATGCTCTGAAATAGGACTTTCCTTTGTCTTTAAACACTATTATAGTATTACACTCGCTGTGCCCCAAATGTACTGAGCCTTCTTTTCTGACACACAAGTTCCCTTTTACTGGCAGGACTGTAATTGAGGATGGACCTAAATTGTGTATGGGCTTAACATTCAACACTATAAAGTCAAGGGTCGCATTTCTTTGCAGATACTCTTCATTTTCTAGATCTGTACCTTTCCTTTGGGGAAGACCTTCTTCATCTGGGAAACATGCTTCATTCATGACTTTATTCAAGTTACCCCATACCCAGTCGCCCCTACACTCCTTGTCTTGACATTCTTTGGCATCACCGTTGATGGATGTCATTAAGGCAAACCATGCTCCGCAAGAACCATTATGGGAGAACGGAAAAGGGAAAAGAGGCAACACTCCCTTCACCTTCTGATACGGGGGAAGTCGGCCACAGACCCAGCAGTCTTTAGCATTGCTAGTCTGATGTGAATGGTGCAGCATCTGAATAAAGGTATTGTTGCGTAAGGCAAGTCGATGACGACCAGCCGCCTGAAACTGAACACAGACAAGACGGAAGTCCTCATCCTGGGCTCCTCACCCTCCGCCTGGGACGACTCCTGGTGGCCCCCCGCCCTGGGCAACGCACCCAAACCGACAGACCACGCACGCAACCTGGGCTTCATCCTGGACTCCTCCCTCTCCATGACCAGACAAGTCAACGCCGTCTCCTCGTCCTGTTTCAACATCCTGCGCATGCTACGTAAGATCTTCCGGTGGATCCCCACCGAGACCAGGAAGACGGTCACCCAGGCCCTCGTCACCAGTCGATTGGACTACGGCAACGCCCTCTACGCCGGTACCACCGCCAAGCTCCAGAAGAGACTCCAGCGGATCCAGAAGGCCTCGGCGAGACTCATCCTCGACGTCCCCAGACGAACTCACATCTCCAGACACCTGAGAGACCTGCACTGGCTCCCGATCAACAAAAGAATCACCTTCCGGCTCCTCACCCACGCACACAAAGCCCTACACAACCAAGGCCCGACCTACCTCAACAGCCGCCTCAACTTCTACGCTCCCAAACGCCACCTCCGCTCGACCAGTCACGCCCTCGCAGCCGTCCCCCGCATCCACAGAGCGATAACAGGAGGAAGATCCTTCTCCCACCTGGCCGCCAAGACTTGGAACGCCCTCCCGACCGACCTACGCCTGACCCAAGACCACCTCTCCTTCAGGAAGAAGCTCAAGACCTGGTTGTTCGAGCAGTAGCGGACCCCCCCCCCCTAGCGCCTTGAGACCCTCCGGGTGAGTAGTGCGCTTTATAAATGCCTATGATTGATTGATTGATTGATATGATAGCTCATGCGATGGCAGATCACTAAATGTGTGCTTTATGGTATCATTAGTGGAGAAGTATAAGAGTGAAGCAATAGGAGGAAAAATAGCATGTAGTATTAAGCTGATACATATTATCGTGATGCACAGAAGAGATAGAAAAATCACAGTCACTATACATCTACCACGTAATAGTTTACAGTATTTGCTTTTTATCTTGCTCTTTTTTTTTTTTAATGTTATTGTCCAAGATCTTATGCAAGCCAGAATACATATTCAACCGCTTCACCACCTAGTGGACTTAATTGATCAAACGGGTTCTGACTTTTTAGATCTAAGTTTCTTTGTACTCCTGCTGGGGAGTCTCCTCTAGAAAATGGTGCTCAAAGTCTGAAAAGTTATTTTCCTTTGCAAAAGAGTGGTGAAGGTGCAACCATCCTTTCCGCCCTTTGACTTTAACGACTTCGGCGCCTTCCACCTCGGCTCAAGAGGGCTTGATCTATCAAAGTTCCTTATTAGCGATGGAGTGTCCCTTGACCTGGGTGTTGTCAGGGAAGGCGGCAGCAACCTGCGAACGACAAGAGAGTAGTGCAGACATCAAGGAAGCCAGGCAATCTGTCAGCATGTTACTATCAACATCAGTAATCTTTTTAGGCATCGGAGTGCCCCACATATTCGGTGGTCTACCAAAGACCACTTCATAGGGAGATAAGCCTGTTCTAGAATGGGCTACCATTCGCATGTAAAAGAGGGCAACCGGCAGGGCTACCATCCAATCTACACCTTTGTCTGCGCAAATCTTTGCTAGTTTTATTTTTAATGTCTGATTATGTCTTTCTACAAGGCCTGCTGCTTCAGGATGTCGCACACAATGGAACTTCCAGGTATACCCTAACAGAAGGGACACCTGCTTCATGAGTACCAGGAGATATTTGTAACCTCTACATCTGTTCATTAGGATATAATCCATTTGGAGCACTTCAAAAGGGTGGTCAGGTGGATGGAATCCACCTTGTTCCATCGGAATGCCTTTACCTGGATTGAATTGGCAACAGATCATACATGTTCTGACCTTTTGTTTCGCTGCTGCACACAGGTGCTTGTTGAACCATATATTCTGTAAGCTGTCTAGCATTGCTTTCTCTCCTAAGTGTGCAGGACTATGTGCGTATTTATGATCACTTGTACCATTGAATCAGGAAGAAACCATGTGGATTTACACTTAGTCATCCAACCCTGATCAGTCAGTACCCCTCCTTGTTCCGACCATTTCTTTAATTCGTCTAGAGTAGCATGTGTCTGTATGTCTTGTACATCCCTGGAAGGATCCCTAACTGTCATGGCTTTGGACACTGATGGTATCTGTGAGTTCGCTAGTGGGGTCTGAGCTGTCTGTTTAGCAGTTCGGTCTGCCAGATCATTGCCTTGAGAAATGGTATCTGTGGCTCTAGTATGTGCTTTGCATTTTAGGATAGCTATGGCTGTTGGTAAATGTATTGCTTCCAGAAGTGCTTGAATAAGGGGGCCATGCTGTATCTTGGCCCCGTGAGAGGTCAAGAAACCTCTTTCTCTCCACAGAATCGGTGTAAATGTTTACTCTCAGGTGCTTAGCTCTTATGCATGCTTGTGTTAGGGCGATGAGCTCTGCTGCTTGTGCTGACAATATGTCTATTCTTTTAGTCTCTATTATTTCAGTAGCAGTAGTCACTGCATATGCTGCCACTAATTCTCCCGCCCCTGTCCTCATGCATGAGCCGTCAACATATAGTGTTAGGTCAGGGTCTGGAAGTGCAACGTCTGTCAAGTCTTGTCTTGGCTTAGTCACGGTATGTATTACTTCAACACAGTCGTGTGGTGGAACGTTTTCTGTACTGGAGGGCAAAAGAGTAGCAGGATTCAGTATGTTGCATCGTCTGATTTCTATGTGTGGTTGAAATAACGTCAGTTCATAGCCTGTCAGTCTAGCTACAGTCAGGTGTTGGGTTTGTGTCCGGTTCAGGAGAACCTCCACTGCGTGTGGTACTTGTACTGTCAGAGGGTGGCCCAGCACTATCGAGTCACTTTGTCTTATGGCTAAGGCCGTTGCTGCAACAGATTTTAAGCACGCAGGCAAAGCCTGTGCTACTGGGTCCAATGTACTAGAAAAATAAGCACAGGGCTTTTGTTTTCCTGCATGATCTTGTGTGAGGACAGATAGTGCTGTTCCATCTCGCTCTGTCACAAAAAGCATAAAAGATTTGTTGTAATCAGGGATCGCTAAAACTGGTGATTGACATAAAGCTCTTTTTAATTCTTCAAATGCCACAGTGTGTTCTTGTGTCCAAGGGAGGACATTAGTAGAAGCTATCTCCTGTGTCGTCAACTGTATTAGGGGCTTGGCTATGTAAGCATACTGGGGGATCCACTGCCTGCAATATGAAGTGAGGCCAATGAATGCACGTACCTCCTTTTGTGTCTTGGGCTGTGAAAAACCAGAAATCAATTGAATACGTTCCGGTGCCCACAACTAATTCCCCTGAAAGATCACAATAAAACATGAGAAAAAGGGGAAAGCAACATACCTATTCCCTCGGCTTAATTTCTAAGGGGGCTAATTTCTAAGGGGCTAGCGGGAAGCGAACCTCCTCAGGGGCCAGCAGGAAGCCAATATTCTCCTCCTTCCCCCCTTTTTGACAGGAGGAAATCTGAAACAGATTCCACTGCTGTCAAACACTATCAAACCCTGTGTGTAGCAACTGGGCGTAAGCAAAATTATAGGAGATGCACAGCGCAGTTGAAATTCAAGAGAAATCCCTCCAGCAAATGTACAAACTTCATTGTGTGAGCCCATAGGCTGGCCAAATGACATCTCATATGCAAATGTCCCCATTATGTGAACCTACACCAACCTGAAGTCAATATTAATGCTAGGAGGCCCTAATAGGAATGCTAAACTTCCTAAATATTTGGAAAACCAAGTTTAAGAACAGTTGTTAATGTTGATAATTAATAATTAATAATTTATCTGCTAAAGAAACCAGTCATTTTGCAATAATTTCCACCTATACAATAAACTGCATCCCTCGCCTTTCATATTCAAACTCCTCCCATCAGAAGCCCAAACCCAATAGCCTAATTTAAAAACATGTCAACTTTTGGCGCCACCATTTACAAGAATGAGCTTACTAAAGCAAACTTTAAAAAGGAAATCCTGTCAGATATTTTCTCATTACCCTAAACACCGAGCCTCATTTGTCACTCTGGGGTGGCAGTCCTTATCTAAAACAGGCTCTTCAAGAGTTAAGATGCGAGTGTACAGATCATAATTGTTCCTTAATGTCCAATCTGGAAACATATGACCGAGGCTGCCTGTCTATAAGAGAAAGGCAGTTATGTGAAACATATTTTAGTCTTGCATAGCCTTTTTCTTTTGTTTTATTCATCTCCAATACCAATTAGACATACACTGATAACGTGTTGTCTGCTATTTTGACAGCATGATAATGGTAATATCATGTCTGTGAAATTTAGTAATTGTGAACAAGTTCCAGCCAAGCGCTGTGCAAAGATTGCCGTCGTCACGACCATCTCTGTAACGCCCAGGAGAACTTGTATAAATGCTAAACATACTGGTCAATACGACACAAAAACAAAACATATATAAAATACATATGCCAAGCCATCAGTATACCAAGCACAGAAAGCATAGACAATTACACTAACATATATAAATGAGCAGTGATGCGCAATTTCCGTACCTACAGCTCAGAGGCGAACATTCTGGCCTGCTTAATTTGTCAGGCTTATAATCAATAACTGATTTACCTGCCCTATTCACCCCCATCTGACAGTAGGTCATCTCAATGATGACCAGCTGTCAGCTGAACTGACTGTGTCAAGTCTGACACACAGGACCAGCAAGAATAATCAAAAATGAAGAACACACGAACATTTTTTTTCTTTTTTTTGAAAAGGTGTTATGCATCAATTTCAACACAATGAACCCTCACTTCCTACTTGAAGGCGCATATCTCATAAGTCTTCCCATACTCGTAACCTTGGGATCATTTTGCCAATCCAACTGGTGGCAACTTTTGCGCCACAATTTAAAAGTGTCCGAATTTGAAAATCGTTTTTATATAGGCATATAGCCCTTAAAATTTCAAGCAAGAGCAACATTTTACTTTTTGTCTAGAAGCAATATAACATTTGCTAAAAAATAAAACAACACTTCTCCTTAGACATTTCCTCGGGGCACTGGTTTTGCACAGAATAGAACAATGGAATTTTTCTCGACTTTCATTTCTCAGCTGCCCCGTCTTATCAGAGAAGCTAAAAATAGCCCCCAGCGCGGCTTGAGCCTGGCCTGCCAGCCATCTGTTTTTTTATCTACTCCTGGCCCTCAAGGCTCTCCGGCTGCAGGCATTACACAGATGCTATGTCAGAGAAGCTTTCTAAGCAGTGCCTCTGTTCTGCTCCTTCCACTGGCCCCCACCTTTACTGGCTTCAAGGTCAGAATCCGTCTCCGATTTCTGTCTCACATTCTGCTCTATTCAGCCCCCACCTTCTCCACACTCCGAAGCTGTCAAAGACAAAAAGTCTTCTCAATTCCATAAAAACTGCAATAATTCGCCCAATTGAAAAATTATTTTTATACACAATTTGTTCTCAGGGGGTCATAATCTTACCGTCTTGACCCAGCACATTGGCTCACCGGACCACCAAGAACACAAACCTGCATTCTTGAACAAGTTGCAAATTCGAAATACCCACAATTATTTTCCCAAGCTAAACCCTTAACGGATCACTAATTATTTTTCGTTAACACTTTGTACATTAGTGGTGTCATCAAATCACAGGTGTTGCTCTTTCTCTAGCTACACCCCTCTCAATTTCCTGTCGACAACGTAATCAAATGTTGGACCATGTAAACACCAGCAATGCGCTGTTCTCTTGGCGGGAGGCTCAAGAACATTTGAGCTACTATATCATTATTATATGTATCATTGTGGGACACCCACAGGGTCGCTGACCGTGCTAATTCATTTTCGGTCGGGGTGAGGGGCTGGTTGTTACCTATCCATCCTCTCCTGGAGCTGGGCTTGTTTGGGGGTGCAGGGAAAGATCTGTCTAGGTATGCTGGTGGGGAGTCCTCTAGGTAGGTGGTAACAAACGCTTCGGATTCTGTCGGCCTTATTTTTCGGGGTACTTGCGGTGGCACTCTAACGGGTCTATCTACCGGGGCCACTCTTGCTAGTTCCTCTGAAAGGACGGGATAAATACCAGCAACAACAGTATTTCTTTCTCTTCCAGCCTGTTCTCTTTTTACCCGCTCCCCTTCCTCCTGTAACATCTTTACTTTGGCATTTTCAGACGCCTGTCTACTTCTCTCTGCTTTGTGAAACACTTACTCTGTCCTTCCATGTGACTCCCTGCGCCAAAACTCAATGGCATCCTTCTGAGCAGGTCTACATTTTCTCTACCATATCTCTTCCTCTACTTTCATAATGCATTCCGCATCCCACGTTCCCTGATAGGCCATCAATATTTTGTCTCTAAATCCTACGTGTAATCCACCCATAGTTCTAAAAACAACACGGCATCTAAACCATGCTTACAGTACATGAAATGTCCAGGTGTGTCCCTAGGCGGAATGTTAACTTGTTCCTCTAGTACACCTTTTCTGGTACATATTTTACGCAGTTTCGAAAATAACGGCATGTAGGAATGTAGCCAAAAACAAAAATCACAATAGCGCTGTAAAAACAAAAACTATAATAAAACAAACTTACATAAAACCTGACACATTCAAACCTAACTGAACCTGACTAGGACAACAACATTCATACAGGTATATCGGTGCACCTTGAATACTTTGAGATCTCTATTTCCTATAACTCTAGCTGCATGCACTTGAACATACAGGTCTCACAAGTGAGAACCCGTCTTGATTGCAACCCCCATGAGAAAACTCACCGGGAAGCGGAACTTGAACTTGAACTTGAAGTCGAAGGCCTCCGAAACTTGACGCTGCGCGGGGAATGGCGTATCCTAGGTGGATCTCCAGAAACCTCGGACACAGCTCTCTCGCAGGTGGGCTCTGGGTAGGACAATCTGCATTCCACACCGCCTCGTATGGATGCCTGGTCGCAGTCCGTCTCCTTCGTTGGCCTGAGGGAGTTGGCGGGAAGACCCGCGACGTGTACACTCGAAGTCCGTCACGGCTGTGGAAGGGGGCAAAACTGGACCTTCATCTCCGGCGTGTGGGGAAAGAGATAGAACTATTCGGGCGCCATTATGTCGTAAATAAATTTTACGCTCTCAGAATTTCAGAATATCAATAGGATCATGCATAAAGCAAGAGGCTGAGTCTGTGGTATCAGGTTCAAAAAGGGCTTTATTTCAATAACTCGAGTCATAGGGAGAATATTACCATCACCACAAGGGATCTGGAAGGGTCTCAAAAGTATTCTCAAAACATTATTCACAGAGTACAGTATATATACATTTCTCAATTGTACGTAAGCAAAAGAGCAAAAGAGAATGAGATAAGAGCATGTGGGCGTGTAAGTAGGTGTGAAGGTGGGCGTCCATGTGGGCGTCCACTTGATGATAATGGGTAATTTGTCATAGGTGGGTGGATACCTGGAGGGGGTTGCATGATCAGCTGGAACTTTACTGGAACTTTGCCTTACTTGTGCTCAACTCGAGCAGGACGTGTAACTGACGTGTGACTGGGGGAAGGCTGCTTGTGCAGTCGGGAAGTCTGGAAGAGAGACCTTCAGTGTCAGGGCGACCAGCACATCTTGTATTATCTGGTATCTAAAGTCTGGAGCAGGGACTGATTTGTGACATAGGTTGCCCATCACCAAGAGCCAATGTGGCATCTATTTCTTCATTTACTTCATTTACTGCAGGGGCCTTACATGGGGGCTATGGGCTTTTTACTGACGTGAGCTTTGCAATCTCACAAAAAGAGACAGAAAGGCTAGGCTTTCTCCTTTGCAGATGGGTTATGTTGAGCCCTCCTTCTCCAGGCAGGAATGCGACTCTGTAGGAGTAAGCAGATAACCGTGCTCAATACTGTCTCGGCACCTCTGACAGGGCCCCTTTGGCTGAGGCCCAAGTGTGCAAGGCCAAGGATACACAGCTACAGCTTTCAGAGCGTTCTGAGGCCTGAAGCCTCTTCTCGGCTCTGGCTGGGCCACAATAATGGGCTTCATGAAAATGCAGGAAAACATGATGCAAAACGTGTAGGCCTCAGAGCAGATTTGTCGTTTCTCTCATGGGAGACTGGATTATGGCAGGCCACGTTATAGCATAAGCATCATGATAGACAGGCCATGGAGGGGAAATACGTAGGTGACATGTATGTGCACATGAGTGTGGGGGAACACACAGGGACACATAGGCCTCATGATATTTTATTTTCCTCATTGTAAAGGATGTTGCGATGTAAAAACTGCGTTGTAAAGGCATGCATTGTAAATGTATGCGTTGTAACGTCATACATTTGAAACAAATACATAAATTGGCAGCCCATGCTCACAGTCTCATACTTTAGGGAATGGGCCACCACTGCTCCAGCCTTCTCCACACTGAGGGGTACAGATTGCTGGATAGTCAACCCAGCTGTAGAATTCGCTCTGCTCCAACTGTTCCTCTGAAGCTCCTGTACTAGCCTCTAGAGAAAGTCCCAGAAAGGAAATCACTGCAGAGTCAGTGCAACAAGGAGATACAGCAGCATGACAATAGAGACCCAATGACATGTTTATAAGGCACAAAGAATAGCTGGCTTCCTGAGCTCCGAATTCAAGAGGTTAGAGAGGGATCGCAGCCTAGCAAAAGAAACAAGAATTACTATAGGAATATGATACATTCATGGCTACAGACTAGCAAAACATGAGAAAAAATGCTCTGAATTGAGGATGACAGACAAAATCTTGCTGAACAAGCTAATGGAGACTGCATGCGAGGATATGAGCATTTATAAAGTAAAAGGTTTCCCGTCTTACCAGCAATAGCCATCGGAAATAAGAATAAATAGGCTTTGGAATATTGATATTTCGAATTTACACCAATGGAAAATAAACAATATCAAAATCAAATAACCTAGGTTTCTCAAGAATACCTGTCCTACAGCTACATTCAACTCTTCATTCATCAGTGTGAAAGCCTCCTCTTTTTGCTCTTCAACCTTCTCATTCTCCGCTTTATCCATCTCCTTCTTCGGGTCTCCAATTTGGTCATCATTATGTTCAACAGTTTCTGCCAAACTATCCTAAAAGGTAAATTGTGCTGCAATGAAAGAGTACAATGACAAAGCATACATGCTCATACGCAATTTCAGTAAACATCAGCAAAACATGTCTAGAATACAAGGCCTAGTGAGGACTATTCAACATAAGAAACTTCAGCTGTATCTGTATATCTGCCTTGTCAGAGCGTAAAGGCATTCCCATTCTTTGTTGCTAGAGTTGTATTCCACCAGTTGTTAAAAAACAACAAATGTTTGACCGGCAAAACTTGAAGATATGACGCATGGAGGCCGGAGGTTGAAGTGCCATAAGCAGCCAAACAGCTTACGGCAGCCTCTGGAAGAAGAAAGAGGCCCCCGCCACTGCACTATGGTTTAATCGTCTCCGACACATATTGTCAATGGAACAAATTTCACACAGACTAAGACACACTGCCAAGAAAAGCATAGCTGCCTGGCAGCCACTCATTATTTACATATTAAGGATGGAAATTCTCTACTTCTCGCCCACTAGGCTAAGCTTTTTCATTAAAATCTTTGATGGGGTCCCCTGTGACGCTACACCACTACATAAATGTTTCATGATGACATTAACCCCATTGGTGATACCTATTTACAATGTAGTATAAGCTGCCCTCATTCGATAGCATGTGATGTCGACTAGTAACACTTTATCAGCTCTCTTAGGTCCAGTTTCCCAGCCCTACTCTCTTCTTTAGAACTTCACTTGGCTTTTTTTAACTTTTAGGTTTTTTATGTTGATTTGTATATGGGGGAGGGATGATGGGTTGAATCTAGCGGTTGTTAATAATTATTAGTTGGAGTTTTCTTTCCACCTATTCAAATCTATGTTGGGACCAGATTAATTCCACTCCACAGAACGAGCTGGTGGCTTTCACTAATCTGTGGGTACACAGAGTATCCAGCTGAAAGTGTTACGAAAGCTACATTACTCATTCTTCTGTGGGATCTTTCAACATGCATATTCCCCAACTTTTGAAGCACTACCAAAGCATTCCCCTCCAAAGGAGAAGAGTTTCAGAAGTGGACATACACCAGGAAGTCATGCAGGTCCGAACAAGCAAAATGACTCTTTCTGGGTACCTTACTGGACATACAACAGTGCCTAATGAAAGTGTAGTAATATCGTAATCCAAAGGTGGTCTGAGACTAGCAGAAGACAAGCCAGCCTTCAACACCCAATCGAGAAGGTTTGGGAGCACATTTACACAAACCTAAGAAAAGGAGCCATGACCACCAACATGACCTTCATAAAGGCCACAGTATCAGACTAGAGGAGGTAGCCCCTATACCCTGAGGAGACTAGGGCATTCATCTATGCCCTGTGACAACGCTTAATATTACTTTACTCATTGGCATTGTTGCATGATTAATCATGAACACTATGTACTTCACCCTCTACACTTTGTGTAGACCATCCTACAGCTTTATGAGTCACTCTTAAGTATGCCTTGTTAAATTACCCAGCTCATACACAAATTGGTTTCTTCTTTTTTTGAAGCCCATTGCCCCTACATGTAATATACCCCCTTCAGTGGGTCGTTATCGTGGCTTAAACAAATATTGTATAAAATTACATGTTATACTAGCTTAAATACACACAGATGAATATTGTGTATATACGCCATCTCGCCTGGACCAACATCAGCGATGACGACACCATCAAGATCATAAACACCATCCTCTCCGGATCCCTGGAAGACCCCTGCCCACACCACATCTTCAACAAAGCCAGCAGCACCATCGCACCCCATCTCCGGAAAACCATCAACATCTCCTTCAAGACAGCGACCTTCCCGGAGAGCTGGAAGCACGCAGAGATCAACGCCTTACTCAAGAAACCCAAGGCGGACCCCAAGGACCTCAGGAACTTCCGACCCATCTCCCTGCTCCCGTTCCCGGCGAAGGTCATTGAAAAGTCCGTCAACAAACAACTGACCAGCTACCTCGAGGGTAACCGCATCCTGGACCCGTCCCAGTCCGGGTTCCGCAGCAACCACAGTACCGAAACTGCCCTCATCGCCGCCACCAACGACATCAGGACCCTGCTTGACAACGGGGAGACCGCGACCCTCATCCTCCAGGACCTGTCAGCCGCCTTCGACACGGTCTGCCACCGCACACTATGAACATGCCTCCATGACGCCGGAATCCAAGAGAAGGCCCTGGACTGGACTACCTCCTTACTCTCCAGCATAACACAGAGCGTCCGCCTCCCCCTTTTCCGCTCCAAACCCACCGGGATCATCTGCGGCGTACCCCAAGGCTCATCCCTCAGCCCAACATTGTTCATCGTCTACATGGCACCGCTTGCCCACATTGCACGTCGGCATGACCTCAACATCATCTCCTATGCCGACGACACTCAGCTGATCCTCTCCCTCAACAAAGACCCTCACTCTGCTAAAACCAACCTCCACAAAGGAATGAAGGCCGTCGCCAACTGGATGAGAAACAGCCGACTGAAGCTGAAGTCGGACAAGACGGAGGTCCTCATCCTCGGCTCCACCCCCTCGGCCTGGGATGACTCCTGGTGGCCGACTGCACTAGGAACACCCCCTACACCCACCAACCACGCACGCAACCTAGGGGTCATCCTCAACTCCACCCTGTCCATGACAAAGCAGGTCAATGTCGTCTCCTCCTCCTGCTTCAACACCCTCCGCATGCTTTGCAGGATCTTCAAGTGAATCCCCACCAAAACCAGAAGGACGGTCACCCAGGCCCTTGTCAGCAGCAGACTGGACTACAGAAACGCATTCTACGCAGGAGCCCCGGTCAAACTCCTGAAATGGCTCCAACGCATCCAGAACGCCTCCGCACGCCTGACCCTCGACATCCCTCGCCGCAGCCACATCACACTCCACCTGAGAGATCTGCACTGGCTCCCCATCAACAAGAGGATAACCTTCAAACTCCTCACCCATGCACACAGGGCACTCCACAACACCGGACCAGCCTACCTCAACAGCCGACTCAGCCACTACACCCCCACCCACCAGCTCCGCTCCGCAGACGGCGCCCTCACCACCGTCCCCCGCATCCGGAAAGTGACCACCGGCGGCAGATCATTCTCCCACCTCGCCGCCAAGACATGGAACACCCTCCCCATCCGCCTGCGGCAGACCGAAGACGTCCTAACCTTCAGGAGACTTCTCAAGACCTGGCTCTTCGAACAGTAGCAGCTGTCCCCCCCTAGCGCCTTGAGACCCTCACGGGTATGTGGTGCGCTTTATAAATGCTATGATTGATTGATTGATTAATGCATCGTCATAAAGTTTTGTTTGAATACCGCTGGTTTATTTGCAATCGCTGATGCAGACATCCATAAACTGTTTTCCTCTTTTGTAGGCCATTGCTGCTCCATGTAATATACCCTTTACAGTGGTTCATTGTCATGGCTTCAACAAATATTGTACTAATTACGTGTTAAAAATTCGTTTAATGGGGACCCAAAGGGAACAGGGCACGGGCCGTTGTTCCCCTGGAGTTTCACGCAGTGGAATAATCCACACTGCGTGATAGGTGTTAGGTAGGTAAGGGGGCGGGGCTTATAGGTAGTCTATATGTAGGTGTGCTTTTGGCGGGAGGGCATTGCGGCGGTTAAAATTAATGTCGGGCTGCTTGCTTTGACGTGTGCCCTTTTTTCTGTCAGAAGTTAGTTGTGGTGTGTTTTGGTTGCGTTACGAAGGTATTTCTGGGTATTACCATGGCGGAAGGGGTGGCAGTGAGGGAATCGCTGCGGGTTCTCGGTGCAGCGGGAAGGGAAGATTTACTGAGGCCCGGTGGGTCCCCCGCGGAGGGGGCAGGCGTTGCGCGCCCGATAAGGAGGGTGGCGCGGGGGTGGCCGAAGCGGTAGCTGCGTGTTTGCCGCCAACTGGCAGGGTTCCTTTAACGCCAGTGAATATGGACGGTGGAACGGCATTAAAACAGAGCCGCGGCCATTCTCACCTCCTGTATGTGAGGCAGGGCAATTGGGGCAGTCTCTGCCTCCCGCTGGGGATGGGAGAGTAGAAGGAGAGCTTTGCTGAGGGGTGTTGCCGCCACAAGAAAGTTTTCCGCATTGCAGCTGAGCGGAGGGTTAAAATGGGGCGGGGTTTTGTCAGTCAGATCGTCAGTCTCAATTTCTTTGCGGCGAGCCCCTCCCCTTCAAAGCCAGGGAAAAATTAGCTATCGGCTCAAAACACTCATGCTGCAGTGTTGAAGGTGTTAAAATTGACATTGTGCCTCACGTTGTTTATGGCAGGAGCTCTGCTTCTTTGGTAGATTATTCCAGTGACAGCTGCAAAGAAGTTATGGAAGAACAGAAATTGTTCCCTGCACCTAAACAGGGAGGGAATCCTCAATTATTGAACAAGTTTATGGTATCCAGTTCATTGTTGGTGGGGGATGATTCTGTGGTTTCACTGTCCCTGTTGCCTAGAGGTCCCCCTGGTTACTCAGTTCCTTTTTCATGGGTAGATTCGTTGTCAGCCATACATCTTGAGGGAACAAGGTCTGTGGGGCAGGATTATTCTCATGAAGGGTTTGAAGTCTTAGCCCCATTTTCTCATAGTGCAAGTATTGATCATCAGTCTGAACAGCTTGGGGTTTTACCTGTGAACGAGTTCTTATTTCCCACATCTCGTCCTCCTCCTAGTCAGTTGACGTCTGATTTTGGCTCATCTTTTTGGCCTTGGGCGGGGCAGTGGGTTTGGGTTGAGCATTCAAACCCCCCCCCCCCCGGCTACAGGTGTCAGCTTGGTAAGGGGGTAGGGGGACAGAATTTGAATTCGTTATCTTCCTCAGGCAAGAGCGGCTCGAAGGTCCAAGCATCGTCAGGAGTACGGTCTACGGTTGATGTCTTCAGTTCGTCGTCTATTGACCATGTTGCGGCTTGGGGTAAAAAACCGGACAAGCAGGGCGGATCACGAGCGGATTTTCAGTCAGCGGCCGGGCATTCAGAGCGGATGTCTGTGGCCAATTAGAGGTTATATGATGGGGGTCGGGATGGGGAAATGCCTGGACATAGCAGCTCTGCTTTGGAATTTTGTGATGATCAATTGGATTATGGGGAGGATTATGATGATTTTAAAGATGGGGGTTTGGAGAAGGAACAAGGTGATGGCGATGAATAGATTACACTTCATTTTTGGATTTGAAGGGTGTGTCGGGGGCAACCAGTGTTTTTAGTCTGTTGCAGAAGTCAGGGGCGGACAGCACAATGGTCCAGGAACAGCAGCACAGTCATCGTCAGCGTGATGATCCAAAAGAATTTCAGAAACGCTCTGCTCAGTTGCCTAAAGGTAAGCCACATTGGTGGGTTTCATGGTCACAACCTGCTATCAACAAGCACAATACTCGTTCTGTGGGAGTTAGGGATGCTGTGTTGGCTCATGACTCGGGGCGCTTTCTGAGGAGGGCGTGGGGACTGCGATTGGGCAGGTTCCAGATGTGGGTAGCGTTTCTGTGGAAGGCAGGGATAACAGTCAGGCTAAAAAAGTTGATGAGGCTAAAGGCTCTTGTAATGTGAAGGTGAGTGAAGACAAGAATATTCATAAGAAGCTCCCTTATATGGGTATAGCAATGCCATTGGGGACTCGTCTTTCAGAAAAGACAAAAACTAGAATTTGGCATCATGAGTTCGTTGATGTGTTTAAGCTCTTACATAGGGATATACAGGCTAAAGAAGGGTCCAAAGAAGAGGAATGGGAGTTTGCCAAGCACCCTACGGTCCCTAAGAACATCGAGAATATACATATGCTTTCTTGATATATGCGAGTGTAAATTGTGAAAGACATCAAGACAGAGCTGTTGCAATGTTCAAATACATAGATATAATTCGTAAGGCCAAAATGCACTTTGGTGGTTACGCGTGGCTTAGCTATGATAAGGAATTTACGGCCAGGGTTAGCATATTCCACGACAAACCTTGGGGTGACGTTGACTGAGCTTTGGCTTCAGTGAATGTCATCTACACAACCGCCAGCAAAGACACATACAGCAAATAGTTTGCCAATTACATACCGTCCCTTTCGGCCTTGCCCCGCCCAAATCGGGGTGGGTTGGTTTGGTAGAGGACAATTTCCAGTATCTGGAGCCTGTTGGAATTTCAACCGGGGTTTTTGTACCAGACAGTTCTGTAGACTTAAACATGAGTGTTCACAATGTGGGAGTAAACATGCCATCACACAATGTTTCACTAGTCAAAGGTTTGGGGAACAGGGGAGATTTCAAAGGGGAAGGGGTGCAACATTTCAGCCTGTACCAAAGGGCTCATATCCCAATCAGGCTGTTGATTCTTGAATCCTGGCTGAAGGAGTACCCAGATGTTGAAGCGGCTTCGAAGCTCTATTGGGGTTTCAGGGATGGCTTAAAAATTGTTTATCAAGGGCAACGGTTTAATCGATGGGCGGACAATCTTAAATCTGCTAAGGAGCTACCACAGATTGTGCAAAAGAAATTAGATTCAGAACTGCAAGCGGGCAGAATAGCAGGTCCATTTCAGCAAATCCCGTTGGAAAACTTGATTGTATCACCTTTGGGTCTAGTTCCAAAGAAAGAGGCTGGGGAATTTTGTTTGATCCACCATCTCTCCTGGTCAGAGGGTCATTCCATTAATGATTTAATTTCTCCAGATGATACTGTGTCCTATGCTTCAGTGGATGATGCTTTGAAACTGGTAAGGATGGTTGGGACTGGAGCTGTATTGGCTAAGAGCGATATTCAGTCGGCTTTTCGCTTATTACCGCTACGTCCATCGGATTTTGAGCTTTTAGGCATGTTTTTTAATGGTGAATTCTATGTAGATAAAGTCCTCCCAATGGGTCGTTCGGTGTCCTGTGCTCTTTTTGAGATGTTTATTACTTTTCTGCAATGGTGCTTTACTAAGCGAAGTGGACACACGTATGTGTGCCATTATTTGGATGACTATGTTCATTGAATTCGCCCATTCAGATCAGGGCAGCAGGGCACTGTGCAATTTTCAGGACATGGCTAAAGAGTTGGGTGTCCCGTTAGCTCCGGGAAAGACTGAAGGCCCCAGCACCAAGCTAACCTTTATGGGTATCGAAATTGACACTCAGGACATGATAGCACGTTTGCCGGCTGAGAAGGTACAGGGAATCAGGTCCTTTTTATTGAGTGTAATGGTGAAAGAAAAGATTGAGCTCAGGCAGGTTCAACATTTGTTGGGCTATTTAAACATTGTCTGCAGGGTGGTCAGGGCAGGTAGGACTTTTTGCAGGCATTTAGTTATGGCAATGCCTGGAGCTTACCTTCCCCAACACAGGATCAGATTATCTAAGGCCATCAAGGAAGATCTTTCTATCCGGTTACAGTTTCTTGAAGACTTTAACGGTGTTTTTGTATTTTTTGTGGAGGATGACACAATCTGGCAAATCCAACTATTTTCAGATGCATCAGGGGCACATGGCTTTGGTCTGTTTTGGGAGGGTCGCTGGTGTGCAGAAAAGTGGCCTCCCCATTGGCTTCAACAAGGGCGCAGTATTGCTTTCTTGAAATTATTTCCTCTCATTGTTGCTTTGCTAGTGTGGGGTGAAGAGTTTCGGGATAGATGTGTGCTTTTTCATGTTGATAATATATCTGTGGTAAAGCTGCTTAATAAACAAAGAGCGAAAGACATAACAGTGTTACGCCGTTTGCGGGTTTTCATGCTGCAGAGTCTTAAACTGAAAATTGTTTTCAGGGCCAAGCACATTCCTGGCATCAACAATGCTATTGCAGACGCTTTGTCTCGCTTTAATTGGCAGAAATTTCACAGTTTGGCGCCAGGGGCGGACAACGTCAAAACTCCGATTCCACAGAACACCTGGGTGCTGGGGGATTGAGGATCGCCGAATTAGTTGAAACTTCTATAGCTCCCTCCACCAGACGAAGCTACCAACAGGCTTGGAACTAATTTTTAAGTTATGCAAAACGATTTCAATGTTATGGTGGGAATTTTCATGGTAAGAAACGTTTCATTTTACAGTTTGTACAACATTTAATTAACAAAGGCCTATCTCACACGACTAATTCTGGGAAATAAGCTGGGATTTCCTTTTATGGACAATTATGGTGGGGTCATGATCCTGTTGAGGATATTTTGTTAAGGAAAATGTTGAAAGGGCTTTGCAGGGAGTGCACTCATCATGTGTCATTGAGAGAGCCTGTTACTTTTGATTTGTTGCAAAAGTTGTTGTTACAGTTACCTTGTTGCTGTTATGATGATTGGGAGGTTTATAGATTTAGGTTATGCTTGATTTGGCTGTTTTTTGGTGCTTTCAGGGTTTCGGAATTATTGGGACTGCGCTATCAGGATGGGATCCAGAGGAGTGAGGTTCAGTTACATGATAGTAAGCTAAGGATCTGGTTGAGAATGTCAAAAACTGACCAAATAGGCAGAGGCATGTGGGTTCACTTAAACAGTTGTGAGGTCACAGATTGTTGTCCTTTGATGGAATGGGAGTCATTTACCAAGTCCCCCATTTTCAGGCTTGGTAAAATAAATTGTCATTTTAAAGGTAATAAGATTTCTAGCACCCAGTTATTATCTGTGTTAACCCCTTCAACGCGCATGACGGAACGGTTCCGTCATGCACGTCGGTTGCGCTGTGCGCATGACGGAACCGTTCCGTCATGGCCCCGCCCGCGCACGGAACCTTCAGCGTGGCGCGGAAATCCACGCCGCGCTGAAGGGGTTAAGGAAGGCCGTGGTTGGGATTGGTAAAGACCCTTTAGCATTTGGCACACACTCTTTTTGGATTGGGGCGGCTACTGAGGCTTCCAGAATGGGTTGGGCTTGGAAGGATATACGGAGAATAGGGAGGTGAAAATCGGCTTGTTGTACTCGCTATGTCAGGAAATTAGAGCTCCGTTTGTCCACTTTATTCCTTCCTAATATTTGTTTTTCTGTTTAGGTTGCGTGAAAGGTCCACTGTCAACAAAAATTCACACTTGGATAGTGGGACACTCATTCATTAAATAGGTAACAATCTTTGCAGAGCAGCAGATATATGGCAGATCACTCGGACTTCCAAGCAAAGGGCATGAAGTATTCTGGAAGGGTAGAGGTGGGATGCGGTGGGCAGGTTTGTTGCCCACTTTAACGGAGCTGTCTGCTGCACGAGGTTTTCCTGACATGTTAATTATACATTTAGGAGAAAATGACTTAGTGCCTTTGTCGGGCCTCTCCCTTATTAAACAAATGAAGTTGGACCTTGCAGCCTTAAAAAACAATTGGGTGGGCACATGTGTTATCTGGACAGAGTTCATCTATAGAAAACAGTGGAGAGGGGCAAGGAATCACGCAGCTGTTGAAAAGGCCAGAAGGAAGCTCAATTGAGCGATGAAAGTTTTTTGCCAATCTATGGGTATTAAAGTTTTATCGCATGATAATATTACAGGTTCGGAGGGTCACCTATTCAGAGAGGATGGAGTGCATTTATCACAAATGGGTCAAGTGTATTATCTATTAGAAGTGACGGATCTGCTGGTCAATTTTTGGAACGAAATTTTATGGTGCAATAAAAGTGTTTTATAAAAAAAAATCTTTTTCAGCAGCCAGTTGGGTGGGGCCAGGAAAACTCTCTGGTTTTCCTGGGTGGCGTTTTTGGGGGATTTTGGATAGTCTGGAGTGGGCTTATCCATTCCTCAGGGGTGGGGGTGGGGGAGAAGAAGGTCAGTAAGCAAAGGAGAGGAAAGGAAATGATGGGATTTTGCATTACATGGGGTTTATTTATGCAAGTTGTGGAAATATGGATTTTTATGATCAGTTATGTCCCCTATCTTGGACCCCAACGGTTTCATGTATAAATCACAAGTACATGTATGTTCCCTCCAGTTCCAGTTATGAAGACGCAAATACATGTGCGTCCACCGTTAACATGTCCTCTTTCAGATCCGCCATGAATGGGCCGGATATTCCATTCCTAAGTACGAAAGGCCACCGGCTTTATATGGTTCACTTATGCTATTTTTCAGTCCAGGCGAGTAGGCCCTGATTCTGCCATCAAGCTTTTCCTGCCTTCTGCCTCTGAGAGCTCCAGTCTGAGACTGCATCTGTATCCATGAACTTTGTCCTCATTCTCTGCGCAGCTAACGGTGCCTGACTCGACCTGTCTGCTTGCCAAGAACTGTATTTCACCTTGTGATTATCTGCTCCGCTCCCTGCCCAATGCATTCCTGTCTAGTAGTTTAAGTAAACATCCTGCCAGCTACCGAGCAAAGGCCCGGCTTCTCTGTCTTTATGCAAGTAATTCATAGCCCTGTTACTATGGACGATTTCTGCCCCCGCATATTGTGTAGACACTTAGACGCTTGTACACGCACTCACAGTCAATATAGTCAGTATAGAATAAGGTTCTACTCCGAGAGACCTTTCTTTTTGGATAACATAGTTCTTTAAACATAGGATGTTAGATATGATTTGGGATTAGGTTGACATAACCCCAGACTTTTGTCTCCACATGTAGAGCTAAATGTCAAGTCCCTTTCTCCCTCTAGCCCCACGTCAGTTACACGTCATGCTCGAGTTGAGCACAAGTAAGGCAAAGTTCCAGTACAATTCCAGCAGATCACGCAACCCCCTCCAGGTATCCACCCACACATGACAAATTACCCATTATCATCAAGTGGACGCCCACATGGACGCCCACCTTCACGCCTACTTACACGCCCACATGCTCTTATCTCATTCTCTCTTGCTCTTTTGCTTACGTACAATTGAGAAATGTATATATACTGTACTCTGTGAATAATGTTTGGAGAATATATTGAGAATACTTTTGAGCCCCTTTCCAGATCCAATTTTGGTGATGGAAATATTCTCCCTTTGACTCGAGTTATTGGAATAAATCCCTTTATGAACCTGATACCATAGACTCAGCCTCTTGCTTTATGCATGATCTTATTTATATTTTAAAAGTCTGAGAGCGTAATATTTTATTTACCACATAATGGCGCCCGAACAGTTTAATCTCTTTCCCCACACGCCGGAGATGAAGGTCCAGTTTTGCCCCCTTCCACAGCCGTGATGGACTTCAAGCGCGCACGTCGCGGGTCTTCCCGCCAACTCCCTCAGGCCAACGAAGGGGACAGACTGCGACCAGGCATCCATACGAGGCGGTGAGGAACGCAGATTGTCCTACCCAGAGCCCACCTGCGAGAGAGCTGTGTCCGAGGTATACAGAGGCCCACCAGATTCCGAAGTTCCGAAGTATCCAAGTCACGAGTCGAGTCGAGTCCAGTCCAGTTTGGTCTAGTCCAGTTCAGTTCCGAGGCCTTCCGTTCCGAGCTACCCGGTGAGTACCATTGCCGGGGAGGCGTTCTGACGTGCACATAGGTTGTGCCGGTCAAGACGGGTTTGGGTACACAAATCCGGTCTGCACTGTTTTAGCAGTGTATCTGTACTGTTTAGCAGTATATCTAGTATATCAAGTATATAAATTCAGAATAATCCAGTTCATGCCGAGTATTATGTTTAGTGACCAGTTTCTTAGATCATCATCATCATTGTTGCTCATTAAATGTTAAATGTTAAATGTGTTAATACGTCCTACATATTGTGGTATGAATGACTGTTCATTATCGTGTTTTATTGTATTAAGTGTGTTCGATAATCAGGTATCAAATCAATTCTCAAAAAGGGGTACTCGAAGAAGCTGTTCCCATTCAACCTAGGGACACTCCAGGGTACTTTATGTATCATAAGCATGGCCTAGATGCCGTATTATTTCTTGATTTATGGGTGAACTACACCAAGGATTTACCAGGAAGTCAGAGGTGGCCCGCAGTTGGGACATGGGATGCAGATTGCATCATGAGAGTAGAAGAAGAATTATGGAAAAAGATAGCCAGACAGTAACAGAAAGATGCCATTGAATTATGGCGTAAAGAATAGCATAGACGCACAGAGTAAGCGCTCAGAAAAGAAGAGAAAAGTAGGGAGGATTCAGACAAAGCCCGAGAAAACGTGTTAGTTGAGGAAGGTATCCGAGTAAAAGCAGAACAAGTAGATGGACAACGAAATGCTCTTATGAAAGAGAAAATGTAGACCAGCTTGGAAGGATGCCATTGAGTTTTTGGCGCAAGGAGTCACATAGGAGGTCAGAGTAAGTGTTTCACGAAGCAGAGAGAAGTAGACTGGAGTCTGGAAGAGCCAAGGAAAAGATGTTACAGGTAAAATGAGCGCAGGCTGACAGAGAAAGAAATACTGACGTTGCTGGTATTTATCCCGTCCTTTCAGAGGACCTAGCAAGAGTGGCCCCAGTAGAAAGACCAGTTAGAGTGCCACCGCAAGTACCACGATACATATAATAATGATATAGTAGCCCAAAGGTTCTTGAGCCACCCACCAAATGAACAGCGCATAGCTGGTGTTTACGTGGTCCAACATTTGACTACGTTGTCAATAGGAAATTGAGAGGGGTGTAGCTAGAGAAGGAGCAACACCTGTGATTTGATGACACCCCTAATGTACAAAGTGTTAATGAAAAATAATTAGTGAAAAGTTTAGCTTGAGAAAAATTGTGGGTATTTCGAATTTACAAAATTGTTCCAGAATTCAGGTTTGTGTTCTTGGTGGTCCAGTGAGCCAATGTGCTGGGTCAAGTCGGTGAGATTATGACCCCCTGAGTGCAAATTGTATGTAAAAATAATTTTTCAATTGAGCGAATTATTGCAGTTTTTATGGAATTGAGTAGTCTTTTTGTCTTTGACAGCTTCAGAGTGAGGAGAAGGTGGGGGCTGTGTAGAGCAGTATGTGAAACAGAAATCGGAGACAGATTCTGACCTTGTAGCCAGTGTAGGTGGGGGCCGGTGAGAGGAGCAGAACAGAGGCACTGCTTAGAAAGCTTCTCTGACATCGCATCTGTGTAATGCCTGCAGCCGGAACAACGAAAAAAAGTTGGCTGGCAGCCCAGGCTCAGGCCGCGCTGAGGGGCTATTTTTAACTTCTCTGATAAGACAGGGCAGCTGAGAAATGTAAGTCGAGAAAGATTCCCTTGCTCTATTCTGTGCAAAACGAGTGCCCCGAGGAAATGTCTATGGAGAAGATTTGTTTTATTTTTTAGAAAATGCTATATTGCTTCTGGCCAGAAAGTAAAATGTTGCTCTTGCTTGGAATTTTAAGGGCTATGTGCCTATATAAAAACGATTTTCAAATTCAGACATTTTTGAATTGTGGCCACAAGCTGCCACCAGTTGCATTGGATAAATGATCCAGTGGTTAAAAGTCTGTGAGGGGAGATGAGAGGTGCGTCTTCGTCTGGGACATTAGGGTACATTGTGTTGACGAAGATGCATAGCTCATTTTTATAAAAGAAAACAAACAGGTTCGTGTGTTCTTCGTTTTTGATTATTATTGCTGATTCTGTTTTTATAAAAGAAAACAAACAGGTTCGTGTATTCTTCGTTTTTGATTATTATTGCTGATTCTGTGTGTCAGACTTGACACGGTGATTTCAGATGGGGGTGTATAGGGCAGGTAAATGAATTATTGATTATAAGCCTGACAAATTAAGCAGGCCAGAATGTTCGCCTCTGAGCTGTAGGTACTGTAATTGCGCATCGCTGCTCATTTATATATGTTAGTGCAATTGTCTATGCTTTCTGTGCTTAGTATACTGATGGCTTGGCATATGTATTTTATATATGTTTTGTTTTTGTGTTGTATTGACCAGTCTGTTTAGCGTTTAATACCAAGTTCTCCTGTGCAAGTACAGAGATAGTCGTGACGACGGCGATCTTTGCACAGCGCTTGGCTGGAACTTGTTCACAATTACTAAATTTCACAGACGTGATATTACCTTTATCATGCTGTCAAAATAGCAGACAAGTCGTTATCAGTGTATGTCTAATTGGTGTTGGAGATGAATGAAACAAAAGAAAGAGGCTATGCAAGACTAAAATATTTTTCACATAACTGCCTTTCTCTTATAGACAGGCAGCCTCGGTCATATGTTTCCAGATTGGACATTGAGGAACCATTATGATCTGTGCACTCGCATCTTACCTCTTGAAAGGCCTGTTTTAAATAAGGACTGCCACCACAGAGTGACAAATGAGGCTCGGTATTTAGGGTAATGAGAAAATATCTGACAGGATTTCCTTTTTAAAGTTTGCTTTAGTAAGCTCATTCTTGTAAATGGTGGCCCCAAAAGTTGACTTGTTTTTAAATTAGGCTATTTATTGTATAGGTGGAAATTATTGCAAAATGACTGATTTCTTTAGCAGATAAATTATTAATTATCAACATTAACAACTGTTCTTAAACTTGGTTTTCCGAATATTTAGGTAATTTAGCATTCCTATTAGGGCCTACTAGCATTAATATTGACTTCAGGTTGGTGTAGGTTCATGTAATAGGGACATTTGCATATGAGATGTCATTTGGCTAGCTTATGAGCTAACACAATGAGGTTTGTACATTAATTTGAAGGATTTCTCGCCGTTTCAAATACGCTGTGTATCTCCTATAATTTTGCTTACGCCCAGTAGCTACACACAGGGATTAATAGTGTTGACAAGACACAGGGTTTGATAGTGTTTGACAGCAGTGAAATCTGTTTCAGATTTCCTCCTGTCAAAAAGGGGGGGAAGGAGGAGAATATTGGCTTTCTGCTGGCCCCTGAGGAGGTTCGCTTCCCGCTAGCCCCTTAAGAAATTAAGCCCCTTAGAAATTAGCCCCCTTAGAAATTAAGTCGAGGAAATAGGTATGGTGCTTTCCCCTTTTTCTCATGTTTTATTGTGATCTTTCAGGGGAATTAGTTGTGGGCACCGGAACGTATTCAATTGATTTCTGGTTTTTCCCAGCCCAAGACACAAAAAGACTAAAGTCCTCAAGAACACACTGTGGCATTTGAAGAATTAAAGAGGGCTTTATGTCAAGCACCAGTTTTAGCAAACCCTGATTACAACAAATCGTTTATGTTTTTTGTGACAGAGCGGGATGGAACAGCACTATCTGTCCTAACACAAGATCATGCAGGAAAACACGAGCCCTGTGCTTATTTTTCTAGTACATTAGACCCAGTAGCACAGGCTTTGCCTGCGTGTCTAAAATCAGTTGCAGCAACGGCCTTAGCCATAAGACAAAGTGACTTGATAGTGCTGGGCCACCCTCTGACAGTACAAGTACCACGCGCAGTAGAGGTTCTCTTGAACCGGACACAAACACAACACCTGACTGTAGCTAGACTGACAGGCTATGAGCCAACGTTATTTCAACCACACATAGAGATCAGACGATGCAACATACTGAATCCTGCTACCCTTTTGCCCTCCAGTACAGAAAGCGTTTCACCACACGACTGTGTTGAAGTAATACATACCGTGACTAAACCAAGACAAGACTTGACAGACGTTGCACTCCCAGACCCCGACCTAACACTATAAGTTGACGGCTCATGCATGAGGACAGGGGCGGGAGAATTAGTGGCAGCATATGCAGTGACTACTGATACTGTAATAATAGAGACTAAAAGAATAGACATATTGTCAGCACAAGCAGCAGAGCTCATCGCCCTGACACAAGCGTGCATAAGAGCTAAGCACCTGAGAGTAAACATTTACACCGATTCTCTGGCGAGAAAGAGGTTTCTTGACCTCTCATGGGGCCAAGATACAGCATGGCCCCCATATTCAAGCCCTACTGGAAGCAATACATTTACCAACAGCCATAGCTATCCTAAAATGTAAAGCACATACTAGAGCCACAGATACCATTTCCCAAGGCAATGATCTGGCAGACCGAACAGCTAAACAGACAGCTCAGACCCCACTAGACATGACAAAGTTACAGGTTCAATAAGTGTCCAAAGCCATGACAGTTAGGGATCCTTCCAAGGATGTACAAGACATACAGACACATGCTACTATGGACGAATTAAAGAAATGGTCGGAACAAGGAGGGGTACTGACTGATCAGGGTTGGATGAATAAGGGCAAATCCATATGGTTTCTTCCTGATTCTATGGTACAAGTGATTATAAATACCGCACATAGTCGTGCACACTTAGGAGAGAAAGCAATGATAGATAGCTTACAGAATATATGGTTCAACAAGCACCTGCGTGCAGCAGCGAAACAAAAGGTCAGAACATGTATGATCTGTTGCCAATTCAATCCAGGTAAAGGCATTCCGATGGAACAAGGTGGATTCCATCCACCTGACCACCCTTTTGAAGTGCTCCAAATGGATTATATCCAAATAAACAGATGTAGAGGTTACAAATATGTCCTGGTACTAATGAAGCAGGTGTCCCTTCTGTTAGGGTATACCTGGAAATTCCATTGTGTGCGACATCCTGAAGCAGCAGGCCTTGTAGAAAGACATAAACAGACATTAAAAATTTGCGCAGACAAAGGTGTAGATTGGATGGTAGCCCTGCCGGTTGCCCTCTTTTACATGCGAATGGTAGCTCATTCTAGAACAGGCTTATCTCCCTATGAAGTGGTCTTTGGTAGACCACCAAATATGTGGGGCACTCCAATGCCTAAAAGATTACTGATGTTAATAGTAACATGCTGACAGATTACCTGGCTTCCTTGATGTCTGCACTTCTCTCTTGTTGTTCGCAGGTTGCTGCCGTCTTCCCTGACAACACCCAGGTCAAAGAATACTCCATCGCTCCTGGATGAAAGGCGCCAAAGTCAGTGCTCTGGACCACGGGGACGGCCGTTAAAGTCAAAGTGCACCTTCACCACTCTTTTACAAAGGAAAAAGACTTTGAACTTGGATTTTGGATTTTGAACACCATTTTCTAGAGGAGACTCCCCAGAAGTTTCCACAAAGCTAAACTTTGATCTAAGAAGTCAGAACCCGTTTGATCAATTAAGTCCACTAGGTGGTGAAGCGGTTGAACATGTATTCTGGCTTGCATAAGATCTTGGACAATAACATTAATATTAAAAAAAAAAAAAAGAGCAAGATGTGCATCACGATAATATGTATCAGCTTAATACTACATGCTATTTTTCCTTCTATTGCCTCACTCTTATACTCCTCCACTAATGATACCATAAAGCACACATTTAGTGATCTGCCATCCCATGAGTTATCATATCGACTTGCCTTACGCAACAATACCTTTATTCAGATGCTGCACCATTCACATCAGACTAGCAATGCTACAGACTGCTGGGTCTGTGGCCGACTCCCCCCCTATCAGAACTATAAGGGAGTTTTGCCCCTCTTTCTCTATCCGTTCACACACAATGGCTCCTGTGGAGCATGGTTTAGTTTGATTAATTCCCTAGATTCGAATTCCGCAGTTTATCAAGACAACTGGGTATGGGGAAACCTGAACTTAGTTTTGCTTAAAGTCTGCTACCCTAACAAGGAGGGACTTCCCAAAAGAACAGGAACTGATCTAAGAAATGAAGTATATGGATTAGGTAATTTTACACTTAACCTCATGATCCTGAACGTTGAATCTGAAGCTACACCAATCTTGCCCGCCATGTCCGTATTCCCAGTAAAAGGGGAATTATGTATAAGAAAGAATGGCTCCATACACATGGGCCATAGTAAATGCACCACTGTAATAAAATTCAGTGATCAAGGCAAGTCTACATTTAGAGCTTCTCGTCAGTCCTACTTTATATGTGGCCAGACCGCATATATACGCCTACCTCTAGATTGGGATGGTACCTGTTACATAGCATTCCTCCTACCACCTGTTTTCCTAGCTCCTCCTGATTATCATAGAAATACTCATTTAGTACACAATAGACAGCAGAGAGATCTCCCAATTGTCGATTACACTGAAACAGCATGGGAAAAATACACAGATTTCAATAAAGGTTTCTTTCCCTATATAGGTACAGTTACCAATAGTAAGCTGATACGTAGATTAACCAGAACCCTTGAAGCAGTAGTGAACGAAACTATTTCCGCCTTAGGCAATTTAACAGAAGAGCAGTCTGCTATGCGGATTGTTGTGCTTCAAAATAGTCTTGTCCTTGACGTTATCCTGGCCGATAGGGGCGGAGCTTGTAGGGTCATCAAATCAAGCTGTTGCATTTTTCATACCAGAAAATTCGCCATCTGTATATAAAGCCATAACTCGCCTTCATAAGATTGTAAGCCAGATACACCAGAATCCAGGCACCTGGACTTGGTCCGGTTGGTTTTGGAGTGTATTATCTACCTTTGGATGGAGGGTCCTATCCTTCCTAGGTATTGGCTTTCTCATACTATTCAGTTGCTGCTTGTGCCTACAATGTGGACCAGCGATTTGTGGTCTGTGTGCCACATCGTGTATTCCACCACCAAGATTTCGTTCGTCCCAGAAGAAAAAAGAAGAACAAATGATGCTATATGAACAGATCAATGGATTGATGAAGATTGATATCTCTTGACGGGCAAGTAGGGGACAAGGAGGGAATGTGGAAATATGGATTTTTATGATCAGTTATGTCCCCTATCTTGGACCCCAACGGTTTCATGTATAAATCACAAGTACATGTATGTTCCCTCCAGTTCCAGTTATGAAGACGCAAATACATGTGCGTCCACCGTTAACATGTCCTCTTTCAGATCCGCCATGAATGGGCCGGATATTCCATTCCTAAGTACGAAAGACCACCGGCTTTATATGGTTCACTTATGCTATTTTTCAGTCCAGGCGAGTAGGCCCTGATTCTGCCATCAAGCTTTTCCTGCCTTCTGCCTCTGAGAGCTCCAGTCTGAGACTGCATCTGTATCCATGAACTTTGTCCTCATTCTCTGCGCAGCTAACGGTGCCTGACTCGACCTGTCTGCTTGCCAAGAACTGTATTTCACCTTGTGATTATCTGCTCCGCTCCCTGCCCAATGCATTCCTGTCTAGTAGTTTAAGTAAACATCCTGCCAGCTACCGAGCAAAGGCCCGGCTTCTCTGTCTTTATGCAAGTAATTCATAGCCCTGTTACTATGGACGATTTCTGCCCCCGCATATTGTGTAGACACTTAGACGCTTGTACACGCACTCACAGTCAATATAGTCAGTATAGAATAAGGTTCTACTCCGAGAGACCTTTCTTTTTGGATAACATAGTTCTTTAAACATAGGATGTTAGATATGATTTGGGATTAGGTTGACATAACCCCAGACTTTTGTCTCCACATGTAGAGCTAAATGTCAAGTCCCTTTCTCCCTCTAGCCCCACGTCAGTTACACGTCATGCTCGAGTTGAGCACAAGTAAGGCAAAGTTCCAGTACAATTCCAGCAGATCACGCAACCCCCTCCAGGTATCCACCCACACATGACAAATTACCCATTATCATCAAGTGGACGCCCACATGGACGCCCACCTTCACGCCTACTTACACGCCCACATGCTCTTATCTCATTCTCTCTTGCTCTTTTGCTTACGTACAATTGAGAAATGTATATATACTGTACTCTGTGAATAATGTTTGGAGAATATATTGAGAATACTTTTGAGCCCCTTTCCAGATCCAATTTTGGTGATGGAAATATTCTCCCTTTGACTCGAGTTATTGGAATAAATCCCTTTATGAACCTGATACCACAGACTCAGCCTCTTGCTTTATGCATGATCTTATTTATATTTTAAAAGTCTGAGAGCGTAATATTTTATTTACCACAGGAAATAGTTGTGGTATTCTCATGCTAAATTTGTTGGGGTTGTTTTTCAAAGTATAATGCAATAAAGGGGTTTTCATGGTGTCAATAATTGTGTATAGTTGTACATATAGAAAGTTTAAGTCTTACCTGTCTCAATAAAGGTGGCCTTTTCTGCTAAGATAACAACAGTGAGTGGGTTGTATTAATGAGCGACGGGGACCCAGGGGGAACAGGGGGCGAGCCGATGTCCCCCTGGGGTTTTTCGCGCTGTGGGATAATCCACGCTGCATGATAGGTGTTAGGTAGGTAAGGGGGCTGGCCTTATAGGTAGTCTATATGTAGGTGTACTTTTGGCGGGAGGGCATTGCGGCGGTTAAAATTAATGACAGACTGCTTTCTATTATCCACCCACCCACTATAATAAAAAAATTAATTTAAAAAAAAGTCCCTTTAAGACAGGTGAGATTCCCTATAAGTTCAATGCTACGTAGGCGTTTTTTGGGGGTTTTGGATAGTCTGGAGCGGGCTTATCCATCCCTCAGAGGTGGTGGGGGGAAAGGTCAGTAAGCAAAGGAGGGGAAAGGAAATGATGGGATTTTGCATTACATGGGGTGTATTTATGCAAGTTTTGTTGGAAATATTTGGGGTATTCTCATGCTAAATTTGTTGAGGTTGTTTTTCAAAGTATAATGCAATAAAGGGGTTTTGATGGTGTCAATAATTGTGTATAGTTGTACATAAAGAAAGTTTAAGTCTTACCTGTCTTAATAAAGGTGGTCTTTTCTGCTAAGATAACAACAGTGAGTGGATTGTATTATTGCACGAATACACACAGATGTTTATTGTGTATATACACCATCATGAAGTTTTGGTTGAATATCGCTGTTTATTTGCAATTGCTGGTGCAGACATCCCTAGTCTTTCTTCTTCTCTATCACTCACTTCTGCTGATTTGTTGGCGCACGCTCTAGTTTCCTCCAGACCTTAGCACACCACGTGACTTGCATCCTCGATTTAGATGCTGCAAGCCGAGGACGCTCACAGTGCCTGACTCCTGCCAGCCCTGTGATGCACCTCGCCATGCTCCTAGCTGACTCTTTCAAGTAAGTTCTGCCCTGCGCCTTCCCAAGAACACAATCGGTGCTGTTCATGGCCCCCACAGGCCGGACCTCCTTCTTTACCACGTCACGATAGCTACCGGCCCTACCCTCATATCCCAGCAGTCTCCTGCTTGGTGATTGCTCTCTCTCCCTCTCTACCCCTCCCTACACTTGCAGCCCCTTGTTCTACCTCAAAGGAGGTAAACACTGCATGCCAACTTCACCAGTCATTTCCATCAGCTTGCGCCCATACCAGTATGCATCCAGTGCAGTTCTCGGCCCCAGCCATCGATCCTCCCATTCCCACCACGTCTTGACAGTTACCGGCATTACCCACGCATTCTGGTGAATCCCCCCGCACTGGTTGGCTTGCATTGCTCTCCCCTTCCGAGTCCAGTGTCCAGTACCTGTAGCCTCTTGCACACCTCAACGGAGGTTCATTCTGTTTTCCAGATCATTCACAGCGCCACTCCACTCCCACAGCCCGGTGGCTCCCTGCCCTGCGTCTGTGTTCTATTTGAAAGAGTCCAGTACTCTTCAATCCTTGTACGCCTAGGTCCCTATGCCGCACTGGTATCATTTACTGCAGCCCCCTGCACCTGTTCACCCACGGTGCAATGCTGGCCACGATTCCAGGATGTGCATTACTCCTTCATTGCACATCACACTCACCAGGATCACTCGCTTGCTTTCTAGGTAACCTCACCAGCAGCCCCTTGGTTATCGGGACCGCAAGCGATTTCCGTTTCCTCCTGGGACTTCCAATCACGTCCATCTCAGTAAGAGTTTTCCCCTAATTCATCCTTCCCTTTCTCTGCCTCGGGACTTCTTCCACTCCCGCTCCCTTCTTCCTTTCTCCCCTTAGACAGTACCTCTGAAGGTCCCAATTCCTTGGCACCTTGCCCCGTCTGGATTTTTGACAGCACCCCACCGGAAATTTGACAGTGCGCCCCCTCGCGTAAGTCGTCTCTCCCCCCAGTGGGACCAGCGCAATTTCGCACTATTCTTTTCTTTGAGCCTAGTCACGTGGTAATTGTCTGCTGCGACCCATCCCTACTCTGTCCCTCACCCCCACTTGGGCTCACTTTTAATTAGCTCTTATACTTTCTCCTTTCTATTCTCTTCATCTTGGTCCACCATGGAGTGATCATATATATATATATATATATAACAGGCCAAGCAATGTTTTTGGTTAGTTTGTATTTGAAAGGATGAACGGAATTCTTTCTTAATTTTATCTTTCTTTATTCCTTTTATGTACAGGATTTTATGGTGCTTTTTCTCTCTCTAATCAGTCTCCTTCTGGAATGTTCCGGTTCCCCGCAGTGTGCCCCTCGGAGGAAAATAGGACCCAGGTAAGACTTTGTCCTTATTTCTTCTTATTTTAGTAAGCTGTTTATTTAGCTATTCGTGGCAAAGGGGTTTGAGGAGTTAATTAATCTCATCACCCACCTGTCACCAGTGCGGTCACTCGCAGTCACTCTATTATCGGTTCTCTTTGTTTTTACTTTTCTCTGTGTCCCAACCTCCACCCTCCTCCTACCTTGCCCCTACTTTAAGTTTGCTCGTTTCCTCGAGCAGACTTCCACCACTTATGGACCCAGCCACGCACCTGAGAGAGCCACGCTCCTCCGATAACGTGGCGTGGTACAGGGTCTTCTTCCTTCCAGCTCCGGTCACTCTTCGTCCTTAGTTGGTCTGTCACGCAGAGGAATACCGCGTTCTCTCCAGGCCGTCCTCCTTCTCGTCCGTCCGCGTCTTCCTCTTGGATCTTGGACTGTGTCCCGCCTCCTTCTTCTTCTGGGCTCCCTCTTAAAGGGCCAACACTGTTTACAGCTGCCTCCGGTCACGTGAGCAGGCAGCGCTGCTCGAGTTGTCTCGATACCGCACGAAGCAGGATTGGCTGTAGGCTAGAAGGAAGGGGAGAAGAAGGGGGTAAGGCAGCAGGGTCCTCCTCCTCTTCCCTTATTAAGATATCATGCGGGGATACTTTGTGACATACCCCTCCCCAAGTCTCTTCCCGATCGGAGAAGAGAGGGAAGCGTGAGAGAAAATCAGCATTCACATTGGCCGAGCCCTTGCGATGTTTAATCTCAAATGAAAAAGGTTGTAATGAAAGAAACCATCTTAATATATACGGGGGATATTCCTTTTGTTACAGCTCATCCATTGCAAGGGAGCATGGTCCGTGTATAGGGTAAAAAATGAGCCCTCTAAATAGTAGCATAGTTTGTCTATGGCCCATTTGATAGCAAGACATTCCTTTTAAATAGTTGAATTTCTTTGTTCTCGAGGATGTAATTTCCGGCTAATAAATAACACCGGACGTTCAATTCCCTCTTTGGTTACTTGGGAGAGGACAGCACCTAGTCCCTTTTCTGAGGCATCAGTTTGCAGTATAAAAGGTTCCAGAAAGTTGGCAGAGATCAGAACAGGGTTGGATGTTATGGCTGTCTTTAGCCGTTGAAATGCTCTTTGTTCAGAATATGGGGGATTTAAGAGGTCTTTCTTTTTCACTTCTTTTTTTAAAAGATCCGTTAAAGGTGCCGCTATTTCAGAGTACTGGGCTATAAAGCGTCGGTAATAACCCAGTAAGCCCAAGAAGGACCTGATGTCTTTTTTGCTGGTCGGAAAAGGAGTGTCTAGGATTGCCTTGACCTTATCTTGTTGTGGAGCTATGACACCGTTCCCTAGAAGATACCCCAGATATCTGACCTTACTGAAAGCTACCCTGGATTTGTTTGCATTTACGTGAAGTCCCGAGGATCGTAGGGCTTGGAATACTTTTTGGAAGTGTATGAGATGTTGTTCGCAATTGGGGCTGAAGACAATGATATCATCCAAATAGGCTGATGAATAGGATTGATGGTTATGGAGAATCCTGTTCATGAGCCTTTGGAAAGTAGCAGGAGCCCCGTGTAAGCCAAAAGGAAGAACCGTGAACTCAAAAAGGCCAGTAGGGGTACTGAAAGCGTTTTTTTCTTGGTCTTCTGCTCGCAATGGGACCTACCAATACCCTTTTATAAGATCTAAGGTAGTGATATACTGAGCCTCACCAAGCTTCTCGATCAGTTCATCGATTCAGGGAAGAGGGTATGAGTCGAGTTTTAAAATGGCATTGACCGCTCTAAAGTCAATGCAGAAACGGATCGAGCCATCCAATTTTGGAACAATCACAATAGGAGAAAACCAGTTGCTCTGTGAAGGCTTTATAACTCCCATTTGTAACATATATTCTATTTCCATAACAATAGCAGTCCGTCTGGCTACTGGGATACGGAAAGGGCGTTGCTTCACTACCTTTCCTGGGGGAGTGATAATGGCATGTTCAAAGAGATTGGTTTTCCCCGGTAGATCAGAGAAGATGGACGCAAAAGAAACCAGTAATTGTTGCAGAGAGGCTCTTTGTGTGTCACTTAAAGCCTCATCTATAACAAGGTGGTCCAGAGAAGAAAGGGTTGTTAGAAGGTTATTGCTTTTAGGGGGTAGGACCTATCCACTTCTTTAAAAGATTGATATGATAAGTCTGGGTTCTGTGTGGGGACATCTGTATCTTATACGTTGTGAGACCAATCTTTCCTATGACTTCGTATGGTCCCTTCCACTCTGGTTGTTTTTTTATTAAGGGTGATTAACCCAGTCATGGATGTTCAGGCTCCTCCATTTTGTTCCTCTATTATGAATGATCAGTTGTCTTTTTTGGGCCTTATCTAGATTAGCGTATGCAAACCCCCTCAGCTTACTTAAGCAAGTTCTTAGTCCCTGGGTGTAATCTAACAGGGTTAGGTGATCTTCGGGCTTTTCCTGTTCCCAGGATTCCTTTGTCATTTGTAGTAGGGTTCGGGGCTGTCTTTCATATACAAGTTCAATGGGAGAAGCTCCGAGGCTACTTTGTTTTTGGCTCCTGATGACAAAGAGAGCAAGGGGTAAAAGGAGATCCCACTCTTTGCCGGAGAGCATATTTTTGAGGGTTAACTTGAGTGTAGCGTTGCATCTTTCGCACAAACCATCCGTTTGTGGGTGGCAAACTGATGTTTTCATATGAGTGATATTAAGGGTTTTACAGATTTACAGAGGGAGGGGACCTATAAGGTCCATACCTACTCTCTCAAAGGGTTTCCCTATTATCGAGAGAGGTTGCAAGGGGGCAGGAGGAGGCTTATAAGGATTTCTCTACCGGCAAATCTCACACTCTTGGCAATACTTGGCTATGTGTGCATAGATACCAGGCCAATAAAAGTGGCGCAGAGCGGTTTGTGTGGTTTTCTCCGCTCCCGAATGCCCAGCAAGAAGATGGGCATGGGCATAAAAGAGTACTTGTTCGCCGAATGATTGTGGCACGACCAACTGAAGGACATCACCTTGTTTTCCTATACGATACAACAAATCATGTTGTATGAGGAAATGAGGGTAAGTCACATTGGGAGTGATAGAGAGGTCTTTTGCTTGCTGCCAGGCCGCTTTTAATGTAGGATCTTGGGTTTGGGCATAATGAAAACTCCTATCAGAAACCCATGGAGCTTGAGTGAGTAAAGCGGGATTGGACTTTGGTTCTCGGCATTTATATTGAAGCTGTTCTGTAAGCAGTGCTTAATTTGTGCCGGTGCTTTCCGGTGCTCAGCACCGGCACTTATTTCTCAGGGCCGGGTCAATTGAAGTTTTCTCCAGGACACTGGTTGTGTTTGCCAATGCTTGATGGCAGTGTAGTTAAACTGTTTTGATTATGGTCGGTTTTCTATTTCTACCATACATCTCACTAGATTATCTCTGCTCGGAATGGAAGAGGATGCTGAGTTAACGTGCACTGCAGTTGAACCCAGGCGGGAAGAGAAGTTCTGCTGCTCGATGACTGTGCATATTTGGGCACGCTTACTAGAAAGGTAGAGAAGAAGCCATTGTTCCATTTCATTGGTATGTTTTGAATGGTTGGACAGGGGGAAAAGGCACAAAGTGATTAAGGTAGGTTTGATTTTTGGTGCCTCCTTGCACTGCTAGTTATTGTTAGAAAAGGTGGGAACTGCCACTTTTGTTATGTGACGCTTAAATGTAGTGCGTCATTAGTGAATGAACGTAGTAAATTATTACAAGTGATGAGGTGTGTCATTTCCTCATAAAAGATGTCGTATGGCTACAGAGAATACCTTGGATTTTAATGTCTCCCGCTTATTATTGTTAAATATATCATATGGTAAGCCTAAAGCCCCAGCGTTTTTTCCAATTTATGCTTAGGTGTCCACTGTGCAGTCTCTCGGTCACAGCAGTTTCAGACCCACATTCCCCGAAGTTAGTCATTTACACTTGCTAGGTATGTGTGATGTGCAGACAGAATAATGAATCTTTCGCCAGTAAGCGGTGTTGCACAGGCATCATGGTAGTGAGGAGTAAGAGTTATATTTCTGTGCTGTGGCGTGATCGTTTAAAAGGAAATAAACTATGTTTTGTACGATGTGTGAGGTTTTGGCCAATGATCTTTAATGTCAGTCATTGTGCAGTCGTCTTCACACGACAATGGGTGGGTTTCAGTTTGAATAATGTTAAAAGTGTATATAAATTGAGGGGCATGAAAAAGCAATACAGTTAAGAGCACAGTTTTGCAGTAGCTCATAAATCTGCAAGGCTGTATGGAAATCAGGGGTAACTCTTTGACCTGTGGTAAAGGTGTGTGTGTGTGTGCACCGCAAACTAATTATCAGAGGCACATGGACTCAAGGTGGCCAATGAGGAAAAAAACGTGTTTTTCATTTCAGTTCTACCTCCATTCTCGCTAGAGCCTTCCTTTTTGTGTGTGTTTGTTTTCTGGCATTTTTTCTGGCCTCAGCCTCGGTGTGTGATCTTACTCGATGTGCCCTGGTTATTTTCAGGGTAAAGACACTGAGTAAGTGTTAAAGTATAAGGCGCAGTTGTGAAGCAATAAATGAATGATTTAATTAATTTTCTTTTGTGTGGCTTCCACCTTAAGAACTTTCAGTGTAATGAGATAATGTTGGGAAACTCTAACTTCCCATCACTCCCGAGAGAAGGGTTGGAATGGAGACCTTACCTGAGTTCTCATCTGGGCCGGCTTTTGGCATGGGCGAACTGGGCCAAGGCCACCATACTTCAGATGAGTGGATGGAGCTGTCTCAATTAAAGTCCTAAAGACACCAACGTCCCTTTTGATTCTAATGATTCAAGATTAAACTGCTTTAAATATATTGTTTTACTTGTTGCAGGCGTTGTTTTACACCCCAATAAACCCCCTCCCATCTTCCTCTTACCCTCTGCTGTCACGCATCAGTACTGCTCGTTATTATCCTGTCTCATGCACTAAACATTTTGCAATTATAAGAAAATCACTTTATTTTCCACAATTGTGATACTACCCCGATTACAACCTGATTCATTTTCAACAGGTTCTACTGCTCCACACACATTTTTTACACCTCGTGTTTGAGAAGCAAATACTACTATAGGTGTTTTCTGTACAGCGTTTCACTGCTCTTTTGAATTAGGCTTCTGTTATATCAAGCAAAACAAAATAACCACTGACAAAACCAATAGGTTGGACTTTTGACTAGTGAAACCACATATGCATGCAAGTACACAATATAGATGCGCATTATAACAGAAATCACATGTTCAAGCAGACAGACCAATATCTCTACAGATTTTAATGCATATGCAACCAACAAAAAGAGAAAGTGTACACTTTCAGCTCAGTCTGCTAGTTGTGCTCTCATGACTGGCAGCGAAGTTCCTCTGAAATGTAGTCCCAGAGCAGGGTATGACCAGAAGGCCACCGAGGCACTATGCAGAGGGCAGTCTAATTCACCATGCTCCAGGGCCACAAAGGCCAGACGTTCTATGTCCACGCCTGTCTCTTCTCTGCTTGCATGCATTTCACATGTGCCCTTTAGAGTTTTATCCCTTTCAAAGAGAACTATCCCGATCTCTTCTCATCCTCCCTCTTTCCAGATTTCGCCTATGCCTGTGATCTTACCTCATTTGTTCACCCCACATGTGAACCTCGACAGTATTTGAATTGCCATACCAATAAAGAATCTGGGGTGAGCATGTGACACAAAATGAGGCACTGTTATTTTTGCTGCCTCCTTGCAGTTTGAGTTTTCGGCAAACACTGTGCTTTGTTTCAAAGGTGGGAACTGCCATTCTTTATTATGCGACGCTTAACTGTAGTGCTCTATGTGAGAAAGGTGTGCGCAGGACTCAGGTTCCCCTCTGTGAGGTTTAAAAATTGTGGCTTTCGTCATGGAGAGGTAGAAATAACTACCAGTGAATTAGATTGCATGAATAGGGGGGCTTTTTTTGGAACATGTGGGTTGCTACATTTTCAGGAGTAAAATACAGGCCATTTGTAGTTGTTTTAAAAGTCTGTAAAGACCCAGACATGATATTAAATAGGACTTTAAACAAAATGTAATGTATTCTTATGTAATCAACACTTGCAACACTCCTGTGCTGCCTAACCAATCTTACAGCTTTAGACAAAGTGACTCACAAACTTTACTTGGTTCAAGTTCATTTTTATTCTTTAGTTTTCACAGTTCATCCAGTTTAAATTGCTTTTTCACGATAAGACTGTCCAAACACCCATCGCTTCACATGAGGTAGTTGTGCCAATCCAGGCCTCCTACCACATCACGTACGGGACATTTAATTCATGTATCACAGCTAATGTCTTAGTCCCAATGCATTTCGGGCCCTTATTTTTGGCCCTTCTTCAGGGAAAGCTGTTTAAATTTAAAAATAACATAAAGACCCATATTAGTCTTCCATAATACAACATTGTGATGTTATAACTCATATACACATTCTGTGATAATCTTATCCATGTTATGCCCTTTCAACCAACAAACATTAATTAATACAACCACGTTCCCTCAATAATATTCTAACCTTGCCAAGAGTTTACTGCAAGCGGCAACCTCCCCCACTCCATCCGCGATATTAAACCTGCCAATATACCCGGGCTGCTACGTAAACAATCAACCCTCCTTCATGTTATCTACTTGAACTTAATGCTGAACGGACCCTTACTCCCTGCGGTCAACCCTTGTGTAATAAGCCAGAGCCCTGTAAACTAACCTCTTAACAACATGCCGTCCCACGGTTCCATTTTATATCATTTACCTGCTGGTGTTACATTGTATTCATATGTAGCCTGACTCTTGTCTTTTATTACTTAATTAGTAGTCAAGGATCCTTAACTCTGCAATCATCTCTTTTAAAAGTGCTTTCTAGTTATATTTGCTAGTTGAAGTATATACAGAGAAGGGCAAAAAATACCAGCTTTAGGTGATTCTGCTTATTTTTGTGCTGGCCAGGACATTAAAATACCGTTGGTGCTATTAGAAAGAAAACGATCAGTTGGCAACCCTAGAAAGTTCTGCGAATGTGGCAATTACATTTGGGGTGGAAGTTTGTGGGAAGGGTGTTATATGCTCACATCTCAACAAGAGTGAGGCAAACTCAGCTGAAATTGGTGCTTTATTAGTTCAAAAGTGCATGTGGAAGCCTCTCTGAATAGAGCTGAATGTCTGACTTCATTGAAATAGGTGGCAGTGATATTTTGTGTCTTATAGCCTGATTGTGTAATAGAACAATTTGTTTGAAGCATGAGAGAAAGATTCTCCATTAAAGCTCTATTCCTATGGTATAACTGATACTTAATTATATTTCTTCAGAAATATCTATTGTGATGCCACAAAACATTGTTTGATGGCACACAACTTTAACACAGTTAAAGAATAGCTACTGATTCCTGTACAGCACAGCTATGCATTGATGAAACAGGCCCAAGAATGATAAAGCCCTATCATCCCTCGACTTTACGTACTCAATTACTATATATTGATAAAGTAGAGGTGTACTCTTTTTTTCTCTCCCTCAGTATCGGCTTTTTTCCCCCCTTCACACCTCACTCCTTCCCTTCTCTCCCTTCTCCCTTCACTTTGTACCCTACGTCCGCATTTCCTGTTAATTGCTGCCCAATCTAATTGCTTTTCATTTTTCACCTTCCCATTTTCCCTTTCACTCTCTTTTCACATGCTCCCCGCTGTCTGCTCTTCTTCCTTTGCCTTTCTCCTCTTTTCATTCTCATCACGTTCCACTCCCAATCTCTGCTTTCCCCACTTCGCTACACATTAATTATCTACCTTATCCATATTTGCCTTCGGACCTCTCCTCCTTACTCACTCTCCCTTTTATGTTTTTCTTTCTTGCACACATCTTAAATGTCCACTCCAGTAATCTGCCTTATATCTCAGATCTTAAATCTTGGTGTGGCCACTCAGTCATCTTTCTGAGGTTCTTAAAATTAGTGCCATTGAGCTGGGATAACAACATTTTTTACTTGGTGTCAAGGGCCCCTCTGGTGAATATGTCCTTTACAAACCTACACAGTGTGTTAAAGACACAGAAATGTATTTCAATCTTTTGTTTTTCAATTTCTTTGCAATATTTCACTGTCGTCATTCCATCAGTCCCATCTTGACTCCCTTTCATACTCATATCCATTCCACTGACTTTCTTTCCTTCATCCCACCTTTTTTCATTTCCTTTTTCTCTTCCTCAGTACCTTTAGCCATGCCTCCTTTCTTCTTTTCATTCTTGCTTCCTTACATCTTCATTTATTCTCCATCGTTCTTCCCTTGGTGCATTTCTTCCTTCTTCCTCCATTTGTTGCTTACTTTCTTTTTTCTGCTCCTTCCTGCATCCCTTATTTAATTTCTTCCTTCATTATCCTCAACCCTACCTTGCATTTTTCTTCCTTGTTTCCTTTCTTCTTTCTATTCATCACACATCGTTCACTTCCTTTCTCCTTCTATCCCTTCATTTCTTCCTTTCACATTCTTTTCTTAATTCCTCCTTCCTTTGTCTCTTCCTTGCTTTTGAACACCACAGTACAGGCACATTCTGTTTAGTTTGCAAAGCTGTCTGAAATCCTCAAACTATCTTTCCTAACGCTGCATTTTGGGATGTACACACATTCTCTAATTTATGTTCACTTTTGAGTTGTTGTCAAAGGCTTTCCGTATGTTATGTTACATTGATTTGTATAGAGCACTAATCACCCTAGAGGGTATCCAGGCGCTTGGGCAGGTGTGTAGGTATGTGGTCCCCGAGGTGCTTATATGAAGAGCCAGGTCTTCAGCTTCTTGCAGAACTCATGAAGTAAGGAGGTGGCTGTGATGTTTTGAGGCTTGTGGATGTGAATGGAGCCAATAAATGAAGTGGGAGCAGCCAGTGGATGAAGTGGGCAGAGCCGGGAAGTGGGTGGGGCCTCCTAGAAAAATGTGAGCACCTGCACTTAATATTTTACAAATTAAGCACTGAAGAAGTCTAAGTAAAACGGGATTGTCAGTCCCTAGGATAACCTTCTTGGGGAGCCTGTCCATTACCCCTACTTTTACCAGCATCTCTACTCCCTTTAACGTTTTCACTGGTATTTCCGCTAAGGGATATGGCTTAATATCTCCATGAACACACTGGATGGGCACCTGCATTTTGGACGATATTTGGGAAGGTTTTATCATGGACTCATGTACTACGTATTGGTGACATCTGGAGTCTAGTAAAGCAATAACTCTATCCCCATTGACAAACAAACTTACATAGAAGTAGGAACCTAATTCTTCTGTATATAAGAGGGATCAGGGCATATAACTTATGTCCATTGGTTCTTCTGTTTGTTTCTTGTGTGGGCAGAGTCTGGCTATGTGGCCCCACTCGCCACAATGAAAACATTGGGGCCCTTTTGCCAGTAGGAATTCTGTTTTGAAGGTCCGGTTTTTGGTTGGTTCTACTGCTACCTTGGGGTTCCTTTTTTCTCCCTTTCCCTGTGCTGACGTTGAACGTGAATGTCTTTCAGTGTCCATTGATAGAGGTGTCAGTTGGGCACTAGTGAAGATTGTTGCCATCTCCACGGCCTGCTCAACTGTAAGATGGGGCTGATGTCTCAGCCGTCGCTGGGTGACATAGGGTAGGGCTTCTAAATATTGTTCCAAATAAATTAAATTAATTATGTCTTCCTTGCTGTTCTCTTGTGGATGGAGCCACTTGTCGTCAGCCGCTTTTAATTTTAAGAATAGGGTCTTCAGGTTATCTCCTGGAACACCTTTTCTTTCCTAAAGCGTACTCTATACGCTTCTTGGTCCATACCTAAATGGTCCAAAAGTATTGCCTTAATATCTTTGTAAGTGGCTGTACCAGTAGGGTTAGCGACGTGAGATGCCGACTGTGCTTCACCGGGCAAAGAAAAATGGCCATTTAACCTCAGGCCAGCCGCACACCCTGGCTACTCTTTCGAAGTTTAGCAGGAAAGCGTCAGGGTCTTCTCCTGGTATATATTTCTGTACAGTGACCCCTGGGAATCCTGTTTGGTTATTAGGTTTGGTTTGGTCCCGCCTGACTTTGTTTTTCTACTGCCCTCTGAAAATATTCCAGTTGCTGTGTTAGTGAAGTTTTAAATAGGTCCCGGTCAGCCTCGGCAGAGGTAATTTGTCGCTCCATTACCCACTCCAGTTTTTCTTGGCCCCTTAAAACATGCTGTATGTGATTTTCCATTTTGTCAGTCAAATGGATAGTTATCCGAGTCACGGCACCAAATGTGACAGGCCAAGCAATGTTTTTGGTTACAGTTTGTATTTGAAAGGATGAACGGGATTCTTTCTTAGTTTAATCTTTCTTTATTCCTTTTATGTACAGGATTTTATGGAGCTTTTTCTCTTTTTCTATCTCTAATCAGTCTCTTCATCCTAAATATACAGTCTTCTTTCTTCCCTTTTTGGCTCTCCAGTCTCCTTCTGGAATGTTCTGGTTCCCCGCAGTGTGCCCCTCGGAGGAAAACAGGACCCATGTAATACTTTGTCCTTATTTCTTCCTATTTTAGTAAGCTGTTTATTTAGCTAATCGTGACAAAGGGGTGTGAGGGGTTAATTAATCTTATCACCCACCCTTCACAAGTGCGGTCACTCGCAGTCACTCTATTATCGGTTCTCTTTGTTTTTTTCTTTTCTCTGTGTCCCACCCTCCACCCTCCTCCCACCTTGCCCCTACTCTAAGTTTGCTTGTTTCCTCAAGCAGACTTCCACCACTTATGGACCCGGCCACTGACCAGAGAGAGCCACGCTCCTCCAGGAACGTGGCGGGGTACCGGGTCTTCTTCCTTCCACCTCCCGTCACTCTTCGTCCTTAGTTGAATTATGGCATTATTCTTTGCTATCCGATGTTACAATGGGCATACTACAATGTGTGCTTATTTTTCTTAAGGCCACATCGGGCACCTCTTCAGGAATACACAGTGGCTATTTTTAGTATACAAGCAGAAACACATTATGTATTAATACTTATCACTGCTGTTGAGTTTGGGAGGGTGCCATGAATCACAAGAGGTGAAACCTCAATTGAGTCATGTTGTTCGTCCCGCCTTCACCTAAAAAAACAAATAGTAAAAAGTATATGAAATCCGCATATACAGTTAATCTCATGCTGTTCTCTCAAATGTATTAGCTTTAAAACACGTATTTAAAGAGCCACAGAGTATATGAATCGGAACAAAGAATGAAGCAGTAACAATCAGCAATAATGATTCAGAAGGCTCTACCGTGCCTTGTGGTAATAACATGAGATGTGACATTTGCACAGTAGTAATAAATATCTGAATATGCGTTTATCACACTTGCTCCAGATACCATTATTCAGTACCTACTTGAGAACAGCTGCATGAAGAAACCCCACACAAAACTTGTTTTTTTCCCCTGGCATTACTTTTTAGGAGTAAGCAACATATAGCCACAGTGGATTGTGACCACTCATATTCACAATAACATGAGGGGCAAGACTTCAGCCCTACCTATTCAGACCCATTGATCAATGGAGACAGACAGGGGAAGTAGGGAGATGAGAGGGCATCCCAAGTAAGAAGCACACAGAGACTGGATCTCATGCCTCGGCACCAATGTACACAATTGATGAAAGTGCTGGTAACAGAAACCCCAAACATTGAGATATATACTGGAAGGAGAAATACCTGCTGGGTTAGCATCTCTTCAGACTGCAGAAGTTGGCAAAACTCAACCAAATAAAACATGGTGTCACCATCACGGAGAACCACTTGGAGGCACTGATCCAGAGTGGGAGAATCACACAGCTGGGACTTCACTGCTTGGTATTTTCATCTTGCAAGGGCATGAATGTTAGCCTCCTTGAACTGAGTCCTAATGTCTTCTTTAACCCATGTTTGTCTGCGGGGATGTCAGGTGTCATAGTAGAACTAGTACAACTATGGCAGAAAGATGGTCTTTAGGTCATTCAAGTATTGATAGTAGACTTCAAGTGAGTCAGTGTTCAGTAAGACATGCAAAATCCCCTTTGTTTCATCTTCTGTTGTGGTTTATGGGTGAGCCATTTTCTGGTGCAGCACATCCATAACCAGAGGCATACAGTACCTGATGGAAGCATGAGGCAGAAATGCTGCAAGATCAAGAGGATCCAGTATCTCGGGGCTCAATGTTATGTGCTTGACTTGTATGTTCATTTTGAAAATGCTCTGCATGATGGAGACCAGAATGAACCGCAGGATTCCCGGTGCTCCTTTCCTTGCAATGCAGTATGCACATATTTTCCAGCTTGAGAGATCTTCTTCACAGAAGGCAGTGTACAAATCAAATTCTTTGCAGACGTCTTGCAGGAGGTCTCTATAGAGAGACACTGGAAAATGTTGAGCAACTTCTTGCATGTATGACACCATAACGAATATGCATTTCACTAGTAATTTGTCCTCTATAAAAACTAGTTTGACTTTGGCCTTTGGATCGGATGCAAAGAGAGATTTAAATCTTTCAAGACTTGGATTCCATCTCCAAATGCCTCTGGGGGCGAGCGAAGAAGTCTTTTCAGGTCATGGGTATCAAGGAACTTGTTGGAGATATCATTAGCAAGGACCGCAGGAGTCAGGATCCTGTTCCTCTTCACCTCTTGTTCAGGAACAGCTTCTGCTGTTATGTGGTTATGCTGGAGGTTGGCAACGATGACAATGAGTCGATCCTTTCGGAGGCCCAGTCGTAGCTTAATGACTGCAGGACAACTTTTCCTAAATGAAGAAATAAGAATTATTTTGCTGCAAGCTCCTTGCAAGCTCCTTGCAACATTGAAAGAGACAACCTACTCATCGAACATTTTAAGATCTTGAAGCAATGCACAGTCAAGTGGAAAAATCACCACATTCTCAAGGCTTGTTTCAAAGTCTCTCAAAGTAAATCAATTATTGATTTTTTTTCAGACTAAAAATTGCAGTTTATCAAACCTACACATCCTGTATGTTCAAATGCATCTTCTGAAGTTGCAGCACATGATTAGCCTTTAAAAATAGGCACATGGTCATGGAAAAGACTGGAAAGAGTGATGTGGGTAAAAGAAAAGGGGATGTAGATCCAAAGGTACAATTCCACCCAAGAAGGTGGGAGCAAAGAAGGGATGCGAAAGCAGTAGAAGCTGACAAGTTCCAGATGTTAGACTATGGGAAGGTTCACTGGAGGGTGCACTGAGGATGACAAAAACGACACAAAAAACAGAGGGTATTACACGTGGGAAGTGCATCCGGCTTCCGCCAGATACAGCTGAACCAGACATGGTCAAAGCGCCAGAGGACCCACCCTGCACCCCAGACGGCAAAGGAATTGTCACTGAGAGGTAAGATGTCTCACATTTAAGAGTTGTTGATAGGTGGTGCGATGGATGTTGAGGTGCTGGCCAAGATTAGTGACTAAAAGTAGTAAAATGCCCCTTTTTGACATGTTCACCCCCACTTTTTTCCTGGCATCTGATGCAATTTGAAGCACACTGGGTTCCTGCTATCCAGGCCCCCAGGGCCAGATCTCTTTCCCTAAAACTGTACAATTGTTCCACCAAATGGCAATACCTTTAGCATCCCCTGTAAGTCCCTAGTAAATGGTACTAGGGCAAGGAGGCTAAAGAGGGTCCCTAAGGGATGCAGCATGTATAGTGCCACCCTAAGGGACTCCTGAGTACCAACATGCAAACTGCCAGTGCAGAGAAAAGTGAAGACATGACATGGCAAACCTCCGGTGTGACATGCCTGCAGACACTGTATTCAGTATACATAAGTCACCCCTACAGCAGGCCATACAGCCCTAAGGCAGGGTGCACTATACTACATATGTGGACATATCTGCATCAGCAGATATGCCCCTGTGATGTCTAAGTCAATTCTTAGATATTATAAGTGAACAGGGAAGCCGCACAGGACCAATACCCGTGGTACCTGACCCCTTGCAGTAAACAGAGTGCAATCTGGACTCCCACTTTACAGAGACCGAGAAGCTATTGAGGGACATCAGCACCGAAGAGACCCTCCTGGAGTGGTTCAGCTGTCCTGTGAGACTAAAAACTGCAAGGTCCCAAGACGCACAGAGCCCAGCCGACCTTTCCACTCTGTACCCAAGCACCCAAGCACCCCAGCCCAGGTACAGATGAGCCAGGGGTGCCCCATTGTTGCCAGGAACCTTGTGACCCAAGCCCCCTGTTGGGAGCTCCCGGATTTGTCCCCAATTCCCCCTCTGCAGCCTGTTTCTAGGTGGCCCTCCTTCTTTCCACTGACATAGCGCGCACAGCTACCAACCTGACCAGTACTTCTGCACCCAGTTGCCTCAGGGCAGGTAACGAGTAACTGCTGGTGGTACTTTGGACCTTGGCCCCCTATGACCCTTTCTACCAAAGGAGACCTGCCCAGAAGCCGACCGTAAATAACTGTATGCAACATATGCCTTTTCTCCAACAGGGAAAAATTGCAAATTCTTGGTATGATAATTTATATAAAAACACAACTTATTTTTCTAAATTAGTCTGGGATTTATTCTCGAGTGTGTCTCTCATTTATTGCCCCTGTGAGTACAACAAATGCTTAGCACTGCCGAATAATAAGCCTAAACTGCTCGCTCACACTAACACAAAAGAAAGCATTTAGTGTTATCATTTTTGCCACAGTAAACCAATAAGGGTTGCCTGGACTCTTTACACAGTTTACTTCATTTTGGTCCACCATATAAAGAGCCAGCTTCCTACAGTGGGCAATGGAACTGTAGGATATTTGCAGGATACGGATTAATGTGGACAACAAATCGCCCCACCAGTAAAGCTTTACAAATGTCAGTGAAGTACATCAGTTATTATAAATATTGTATCCACGGTAGCAAAATCTCAATTTGAAGCAATTTGTTGGGGCCCTGTGGTAGTTGATGGCTACTCTGCTTATTGTATGTGACTGACCTGGATTTATAAAATTATTTTCACTGCAACTTTATTTACCCTCCTTGCCCTAAAAAATGGATGATTACATGATTTTGGAGGTCTCATACACACAATGAAAGTCACTGGCAGAGCATCTGAAAGGAGTTAAAGTTCCATGCTGGGACACTCTACAAGGAGAATTGTGCAAAGCAGTCCCAAAACACTATTATTTTCACACTTTTACTCTCTGTAATACAGGCATTTTTGTTCAAAAGCTGGCTTGGAGAACCAAGTATATTTCTTTATTTTTCAAGAAAACAGTGTTCCTCTTATCAAACTCAGATTGTAAAGTTTTAGAAAAACAAGCATTTCTCTCACAACTCTTCCGGGGATTCTTAACACATGTGTGCTCCCCAGCTTCCAGTGACACTCATTACTTGTGAGAGAATTTTGAAGATGCTGGCTGTCAGGGTTAAAGATATGCATGGGGAAGTTGCGAGCAGTAATGTGCATGTGATTAAGGAAAAGAGGGAAGGGGCGTGGCCTGACGGAGCACCAAGATGGTGGTTTGATTCAGGAGCTCAGGAGTGGCCGTAATATTAATCCAGCCTAACATCAATGACTGCTGCTGAAACCTGCCGTTGCTGCCCACTGCGCCGTGGACTGAAGATAGGCAACGCTGGTGAGCAAGACTCTCCCGCCTGATTGGGGCCTCTTGCTGACAGCAGCTTGAAGCTGTCCTCAGAGGCCTGCAACGTCAGGGGTCACGGGCGAGCCTGAGGGCGAGGCTGCGACGATGCTGAGCAAAATCGTGGTTGGTGCAGGTGCCTGCCAAACGCGGCGCAACAGTGAAAGACTTCTTGGCCCCCCGTGTGGCTGAAATTCCATCCACATGCATGGCAGTGAGCCTCCCTTACAATCCCCAACCGCCTGGCTACTTCGTTCCCCAGGACCCTCCCTCACAGTGAGCAGCGGCCTGCAATGTCGGAGTACAGAGAGATTGCTCACAGGCCACGGGGTGAAACGCTAGGCAGGACTCCCACGTGGACAATGAACGGGAACCCTCTCATTAAAAACGGCCTGACGCTACAACAGATATCAGCAAAATGCCAGGAAAATAAGACATATTGCACTGGAAAGAGCCAACACAAAACGCTAACTGGTGGCTGGCCCACTGCCCGAATCCCCATTGTATGGTGGGGCGGGTGAAGTCAGTCTCATGCCTGAATTGAATAGTTACAAGACAGATGCTGTTTCACTCCGGCCCACCTACACTCATCTCACTGCCCTACGATCAAGACACTCTTGCTTACTCAATATTAATTCCACTGCCTCTCTGGAACACAAGTGTTGGGCGGGCCTTTTTGCACTCCATGGGTTGTGGTGACCCCAAACAGCGGCAGCTCACCTTTCAGACCACAAAAACCCCAAGGAGGGTGGGCAGTGAAGACTCCTCATGCAGTGGTATTCCAAGCCCCGACAACCCACCAGACTCTGAGCAGCCCACTATGAATGGTGCGGCGGCCATCATGGCGGAGCTGTGTGCTGGTTTTAAAGCCATAGACGCGCAATTTGACACCCTGGTGTCCCGACTGGATACTATACATGGCCACCTGGAACAGCAGGAGAACCGTATCGACATTGCGGAGCTTTGCATTTTGGAGGTGGAGGTTGCGCAATTGGCTATTATCAAGCGATTAGAATGAACAGAACACCTCCTTAAGATAACAGCGGCCAAAGCAGAAGACCTGGAGGCCAGGTCACGAAACAACAACTTGCCAAATCCACCAACACAGGCCCTAAGGAGGCATAGGTGGAACAACTTCTTGTGGAGCACTTTGGAGGAGACAGCTTCTCTGCCACATTCGCAGTCGAAAGGGCCCACAGAGCGGTTGCTACGATATCGGGGCCCGGTGCTCCACTGCAACTCGTTATAGCCCGGCTTCTAAACTACCATGACCGGGACGTTGCATTGCGCAAGGTCAGGGACATAGAAGAACTTCAACACAAGGGAATGCCGCTCTCCCTCTTTCCCGATTTTACACCAATAGTCCAGGAGGCTCGACGCAAATTTAAAGATATAAAACGGACATTGAGAAGAGCGAACATTCGATACGCATTGCTCTATCAGGCATGGCCATTTTCAGATCAATGGTAAAACCCACATCTTTGAGACACCTGCAGAAGCCACTGAGTTTTGGAAGAACCACAAGCCGACCTCAAATTCATCCCCCGGGAAATTAACTACAATTCCTCAGTCTACAGCTACCTCGATGAAGGGACCCGATAGACACGTACTCACTGACAATGAGCAACTGATATGATGAAATATCTTTATTGGTGAATTTTCTCTCTTTTATTCAATAATAGCTGCACTAGTTCTGCTTCAATAACTGTGCTAATCTAAGCTGCCCACTCTGGGAGTTGCCTCCCCCCTAGGAGATCTCCTACGTTTTTCGGATACAGGTTGGGTGGTTATTCGATGTGGGTGGAGGGTGGTGGGTTGGATGTTCTCTTTTATATTATGGCGCATGTTGGTTTTATGCAGGATGTTGCACATTACACTTGCTGGCTGCACGACATCTTATATATGGATTCCCCTCTTTGCACACCATCATGTCTGCTAGGACATGACCATATGGGAACGCGGGGGCTCTTGAGTTGAAATGCATGTCATGGAACGTGAGAGAACTATCCAACACCCGTAAAGGGAGACAGGTACTAGCCCACCATGTCAGACACAAGATACGAGAACCACAGCGCTCCTCTCTCAGATAATCGTTTCGCCGCTACCTGGGGAATTAACCGATTTTTTGCCAGTTGCAGCACCTACTTCCATGGAGTATGCATTTTATTTCAGAAAACAATACAATTTACGGCCCACACACTGATCAAGGACTAATGATCAATGTATACGCACCTAATGTAGATACCTGCTGAATTTTTACCAACATTTCCACTCACATTTCCAATCTTCACATCAACTGCATTATTTTGGGGGGTGACTTCAATCTCACACTGCAACCCACTCTTGACACTACAGGTACAGGACATGTTACTAAATTACTCTCCGCAAAAGAACTCACAGCCCTGATACGAACCCACTTATTGTCCAATGCTTGGCGGCATCAGCACCCTGCTGATGCTGGATTCTCATTTTATTCGGTGCCACATGGTACATAGTCTCAGATAGATCACTGGTACCTGACACCTGATCTCTTGCTCCATGGACTATCAACGGACTCTGCCCGGACGCTATCGGAACATTCACCGGTGCTAATGTCACTGACAATTCCCGGCATTACACGACCATACAGACCCTGGCATTTCTCAACTGACGTACTGCTTGATGCCATTTTAAAAAGCGAGATAAACAAGGCTATTGTTAAATATTTCCAGCTCAACACGGGCTAGGTGCCTCACTACGCCACTCTATGGGAAGCATTTAAAGTGTATATTCATGGCATCTGCATAACCAAATAGGCGGCTGTCTTGCGTACCATTCGGCGCAATCGTGACGTGGCAGAGAGGGCACTGAGAGACCTTGAAGCTCGTACCCTGTCGGGCGACCCACCTCCTTCCTTACATCAACATGCGTAGCTTCTGGTGGAATTCTAAGAGCTCGCTGCCCATGAAAGTGCCTGCTAATGGGATATATACGCGGGCCCGGGTATACAATGAGGGGGAGAGAACGGGGCGGACATTGGCCAGGCTACTTAGCCCCAGACACCAGACCTCATACATTACTCAGTTGCAACCAGACGATGGCACTCACATCACTCAAGGGGCGGACATAATCTCAACTTTTTTTTCCATACTAGACTCGCTTGTACACTATGTGCTCCCCACCAGTGGATACCACTCTCTCCAACTATTTAGCGGAGGTGACGATGGTCTGGATTGAAGAGGGCCAACGTCAATTTTTTGCCTCTCCCATAAACGCCAATGAAGTATCCCAGACCATAGACGACATTGATGGCGCCCGTGCCCCAGGCACAGATAGACTCACAGGCATATTCTATATGACATACAAAACCCTACTAATTCTGCACCTACTAGAGGTTTATGCGGAGGCATTGGAATCGGGGACACTCCCTCCCACGATGCGAGAGGCTATTGTTTCTTTACTACTTAAGCCAGGTAAGCCACCTGATAGATGTGCCTCTTACAGGCCCCTACCCATACTAAACCAAGACAATAAGATTTTAGCTAAGGTGCTCGCGACACACATATCGCTTTTAATTGACTAAATTATCCCCCCTCTTCAGATGGCTTTGTTCTGAACAGGTCAACCTCCGTCAACTTGTGTGCAATACTCGTGGTAATCAATCAAATCAAACCTGAAGTCCCTGCTGCTGCGATTTTATTGGACGCTGAGAAAGCCTTAGATTCCCTGGAGTGGCCGCTCCTCTATGCAACACTTAGCAAATTAGGCTTCCCCCGTGTCTTTTGAGACCTGGCCCGTCTTCTCTACACCACTCCTGTGGCTCGGCTCCGAGTCAATAGAGAACTTACAGATCAATTCCCTTTGTCGTGAGGCACCAGACAGGGCTGTCCGCTCTCGCCCCTACTAATTATCATTGCTATGGACCCGTGGTGCGGCATCTCCAGGAGCTACATCGCCAGCAGGGCCTCAGGTTTCACTGTGGTCCTCTCTTGACCTCTCTAAATGAAGATGATGTGCTTCTGTTTGTATGTGACCTGAAAACAACCTCCCTCCCCTCCTCCAGGAGGTGGTACGATTCAGAGTCTTCTCTGACCTCCATATCAAATGAGCCAAGACCAACATATTCCCCTTGACGAACGCTACGCTCCCCTTCACACTAGACTTCCCTTTGCGCTGGTGTGATGACCCTCCTCTGTATCTCGATATTACACTGCATCGCACAGCATCTGAAGTCATCCGCCTTAACTATGGCACTGCAATCAACCGATTATCAACGCAAATTGATGAATGGATAGCACTCCCATTGTCGATCGCCCTTAGAATAGCCATCTTTAAGATGGTTGTGATGCTCTGTTTCTTATATCTGTTTTTAAATATTCCCATCCAACTCACATCTAAAACAATATAAACTCTTCGGAGTATGATAATCAGGCTGGTCTGGGCCGGCGTGCAGGCCCGCATAAGATGGCAAACACTCACAATGCCCTTTGCACGGGGGATAGGGATCCAAACATTGCATCTAACATGCTGGGCTTGGGAAAGACTTCTCCGATATCTGAAAGCAAATTGCCTTTACTCTCCACACTTTCTGCTACCGAACAATCAGTGGTTATCCCTGACCACTGAAAGACTGACCAAGTACACGCTCTCCCGATGTGGGCTCCGCACTATGTTGTTGGTGTTGTTGAACTACCTGCCACTGTCGTGCTTTATGTTACTACCAATCCTATATATTATGCACTGTATGTACTGTGGCAATTCTTTATGAAAAAATACAATAAAAACAGTTTTTTTTAAAAGGAGCAGAGGGATGAGGTGTCTAGAGTAAGTCTTGGGAAGAAAAGGAAAAGTTACAAGGGAGGCCTATATGTTTAAGAGTGGCTGTGTAGGACACACCTCCTAATAGCCTTAGATTCACGCCAGAAAATCTAATTGCAGGAAGTGTGGATATATGGGGCATTATGCACAGATATGCAGAGAAAGAAAAGTTGAGCATACTCAAGAGATCCGTGATGAGAATAAGAACGGTGTTTTTGCAAGTTAAAGTGTTGTAATGTTAATAAGTAGCTTAATGAAACTCTAGAATGTCAGTAAATTCTGGACAAAGAGACATTATTAGTTTTAGCTGACCTGGTACATTGATTGGTACAGTCATGAGAAGAATCAGGAATTGTTATCCACAGATATTAATCCTGGTGAACAAGATCAATTTAAGAGGTATGCTGGGCAATAGTATGATTCAGAAATAAAAATACAGTAGGTAATGGTAAGAACCCATTAATTTGTATTCGTATTCACCTTGTGTTTCATTATCTACATTTGAGTGTAGACACGAGCCGGTACTGATGCAGCACTTTCTTGACCCTAATGGGGTGAGTTATGTCTTGGACCTCTCCCGTTTGCTACGCAGTGTGCTTTTGCAGCATACCATATAATATTTTACAGATGTGACATAGAAGACATGACTGTCCCATGGAAAATGCTGAGCTAGTCAAAGAAAAATGGGTTAAATTATTTGAGTCATGTGCTAGATGGAGAAGAGATCAAGCCTACACTTGATCTGGTAGAAGAGATTGTAAAGGCCCAAAAACCAAAAGAAAAGAAGGATGTTTAATAATGTATGGGCCTAGAAGAATATTGCTGTGTCGAAACGTTTTCCAAGATTGTTTTCCTTTGATAGAGAAAGAGGAGGTGATGGCATCAACCCAGAAAAGTGGCAAGACTTTTGAGACGATCAAAGATAAAACTGTGATAGCTGCGTAGCTGGAGTAATTTAAATTTAAAGAGGAGAAGTTTGTTAGTAGATGATGGGAGTAACGGGTGTTTTGAGGCAAAGTTATCCTAAATGGTTGATAACGCAAAAATGGTTTTAGCAATTTTTTTCATGGTGATAAAATGAACAGAAGTACTCTAACTGTAAGAGAAACTGTGTGGTGGTGTCAGGTGAGGACACATTTCAAATTATTTTTGTGGAGAGATCATAAACCTATGATTTGTTTCAATTTATAGGCTTAGGAAGGGCAACAAAGACTCTCAAGGTGGGTGGCAGGTTTGCTTGAGTTTAACATACAGACAATTTGCTTGGGATGAGAAGCAGGGCAACTATTTGTTGTAGCTAACCACTGTTAGGGATTTTGATGCCTTGAAGGTTTCTGAATCATTGGGGATATGGGGTTGGTAGGAGGCAATTTGTCATGATGAGTGGAATCTGGTCACTAATAATAATGAATTGCTTACAGAGGTTAGCAAGTATGTTGTAGACGCTGGCCCAATAAAAACGTGTAAAGAAGGTTTCAGGCATTTTGGGAGATGATTTGAATGGTAGATGGAAGATAATGAGCTGGATGAAAGTGATACCCCCAAAGGGGATGAGAGACAAATTGATTTATGTGACCCATGAAGGTCAACTGGCCAGGAGTTTGATGATGGGGGAGATCTAGAGACCATCTTGTAGAAGGAGCGGTGCGGAAATGTTTCCATTGTACGGCTAGGGATAAACCCAGACCATTAATAAAGCACCTTTGTTGTCTGCAAGTGTTTTGGAGAATGCTGTTTGTGTCAGTGTTAAGAACACAAGATTAGTAACTGAATTTGAACCCTGTTGCATGTAAATCATCTTTTCAATGGTTGAACGGAAGGCTGGCAATAACACATTTTTTTCTGGTTTAAGTGAAATTGAAGGGGAAGGTTGAAGAGATAGGGGAAAGAATCATCCAAAGAGTACAGAATCATTACAAGTGCACAAATTATTAACAAAATTCTAAGTATATATGATATTGACTACAATCTTACAGTGAGGTGGTCACGTAATTCAAATATCAAGCTTCTCAAAGTGAGATCACAACATACAGTTGATCACAACAATCTGTGGGGTTGGTGAATACTTAAAACGGAACAACCCAGATATCACCACAACATCCGCAAACAGATGGGAAGGATAGCTTACCTCAAAGGACAAGTGCCGCATCCCAAGTCCACACTGCTGCACTTCAAGGCTTGAGCCACCTCCCTGCAGACTCCGTCATCACTGAGCAGAACGCAGTGTGGGACGGTGAACACTGCCTTTCGCACCTCACACCATGCATCAAGGAAGGTGGGAAAGTCTTGCCAGCTGAAGAACTCATTCCTTCCGAGCCTATCCCCCATCAGCCAACCTGCAGTCTTGGAAGATTCCTTTCCCCGTCGCACAAGTGCGCTATCAGAAAAGAGAATGCATGTGCCAAAAGAAAGATTGTTTTAAAACTGTTTAGAAATACATCACTAATACTGTCAACAAGGCTGGGGGTGCAGCTCGGCTGTATAATTTTTTTATTCCAAACCTTTTTATTGTGTTTTTTTGCAATTAAACAGATATGGCTTATACACAGTGTGTACATCTTATACAAAGAAAGACATTGGAAGTAACAGAAATGATGCATTTCCCCAAGGCATGGTAGAGCAGAACTCACTACAATAGAGGTCAACTTGGTTATATAGGTACCAAGGAAGCTTGAATCCAACATCTAGGGTGCTCAGCCGTACAGCTTCGATAATTGGCTAACATGTGGATTACATTGAGCCCGCCATTGGCCCCATATCTGTTTTGTTTAGACGGACATCGTGGTGCCCTATACACCGTCCTTTCAAGGATGCAACAGTGATCCACACCAGTTCGCCATTCCCTCAAAGTGAGGTGGTGTTGGGCCCTCCAGTGTATTGCCATGCCACGCTAGGCCACCAAGTAGCCAACATCGATACCACAGAGTTGGGCCAGGGTGCCACGCAGGTCTTCCATATTTCCAAAGAGGGCAATTTGGGATTATAAATCATCCCTCACTGGATTTGTTTCCAATATGGTTGAGTGGCCGGACACACCCAGGTTATGTGAAGAAGGGTTCCTCGTGAGGACTGGCATCTAGTGCAGGTAGGAGAGGGGTATGATTTCTTTTCGATACGGTACAGGTATACGGTATATGAAGCTTAATGAGTCTGAGCCTAGCTGAGATAGCGAGTATACGAGGGGCCATTTTTGCCTCCCTCCAGTCTTCATTGTCTACAGGGGCCTATGTCTGTGTTCCATTAAACCTCTGCACTGCCTTCCGATAAAAAAGGCGCTCCTTTTTCAAACTCCTGTGTCTAGTTCACAAGTCCCTTTTTGGAAACGGGCTGTTTGTGGTACAAGATTCAGTTCTATACTCCCACAGGTAACTTTAGATCCAGAGGGCAGTCATTACGTCGCCCCCGTCGCAATCGTACTGTTAGATATGGAGGCAGATCCTTTTCATATTTGGCACCCTATCATTGGAACAAATTACCTTTGTGCAAACTCCTCAAAACCTGGCTCGTTTACTTTGCTGTTTTAGAGTGCTCCAGCCTGAGTGGCCCCTTTGGGGGTGATTTGTTTGTGCTTCGTAAATAAAATATAACTAACATGCCAATAATAAAGACAGCATTGGGTCTAGTACACGAGCCAGTAGCGTGTGGTAAATCTGTGCAATGTGTTTCTTCGCCAAGGGTTCCATAGTTAATCTGACTACTAATGAGCTAGATTCTGGCAGGCATAGTAAGCGGTAGAGTAGGAGGTCCAGCATGTACCAAAGTTGGAGGGAAACACAATTGAGACTTGTGCAACTGAAAGTTAATTTGCTGTTCCTTGGAGAAGTGTGGTGCAGCGGCCAGGGCAGTTGACCTCGGAGCACAGGGCTCACAGCTCCAGCGGCAGACCAGCTCAGCACCATGTGACTCTGGGCAATAGCTCACTTAATTTCCATTGCAAAGAAAACGAAGTGTGCTGCTCATACGGATGCTCTCGAATGTGTACGCCGGTCTCTAAAGGATCAAGTCCAGACTTTCCTTTTGACTCCAGACCGGCGAAGCCACTCGCCAGCTGCAGAGCGAGGAGGACGCTGCTACCCTCCCTTGCAGCTTCATTGTTTTTGCGGACAGCACCTCGATCCCGGCCGGCGGCTCCTGCGGCCCCCCGCGGTCTCAGTGCAGCCTACAGTGCGAGCGAGGAAGAGGTCGCATAGCTACCCTGTGAGCTTGCCGAGTTTGCTTCTAACTGCTGCCAGAAAAGCGGACCTGCCGATTGCCCGGTGGAGCAGGTGGGATGGCTGCTTAAACTCCCCTACAGCCGTGCTGAGCCGCTGCTGAGCCCGGGACAGGGACTTGTTGCTCCTGTGGTGTGGATCTTTGCCGCTCTTTCCCCCCGTGGTGGCCGTAGGGAGCAGCCGGTCCCGGACAGGAGCTCTCGAGACCCGGAGACGCCGCTGAGTGCTCCGAGCTGGTGCGGATTACAATCCTGCGCACTAACCCCGAGAGAGGGGGGGGGGGGGGGGAGAGAGGCTGTCGTGGCTCTCAAGGACGCACTCACGATTTTGAGGGGCTGCAACTGGTAACTGGAGCCGGCACCCTCGGCCAGCAAGGACAGCAAGGACAGCCACTACAACAGCTAGCACCCGCTACGCGATCCTTTCTGCACCTTTTAACAGTCTCCCTGCCTGCCCGCTCTTCCCACGGCTCCTCCAGCTTCAGCTTTAGCTACGGTGTTTGGAGCAGCAGTAGAGGATATCGAGCGATCAGACTGCGGGGGGGCCGTGCCTGTGACGTCGCTGTTGCCATCGCTGGTTGTTGCTAGCGGGAAGAAAGCGGGAGACCGAGGAGCCGGAGCCCACAAGCAGGTAGCCCATTTAACCACCCCAGTTTTCCCCCACTTAAATCACTGCTTGGCTGGGAGGCGGTGCATGGTGCTGCCCGCCGTGATTCTTCCAGCGATTCTAGTTTTCCGCGTCTTCCGACACACCGCAACAGCAGCAGGTCTAGCGCGAAGAAAGCACGAAGCGGAGTAAAAGTAAAGCAAAGTAAAACACCAAGCACCAAGCATTACAACCCAGCAGCTGGAGATGCGCTCAGGAAAAACCAGAGGAGCGCCTCCACCCAAATCAAAGCACAAAGCCAAGGAGGAATCCACTGTTTTTACCACAGCCCTCCTTAGCAGGCCGTCGTCTGAATTCGATCCACTAAGTGGCAGAGACCCAGACTTCTTATGCGAGCCTGCACCCTCGAAACCCCCTAAAGTCCCTGCGAGTGCAATCCATCTTGAGTCAAGTGTTGTGTCAACAGCGACTCCGAATAAACATACAGTACCAGCCTCGGACGCTGAGTGGAAAAGAGATATCACAGCTCCTCGCATGACCCAAACAAGGTCCCACTTAGGCCAAAACAGTAAAAAACGGGCTCTGATTACCGACTTTCTAAAAGTCGCCACCAAAATCACCCCGGAAAATCTACACTATAACAACCCTAAGACTTCGCATTGTAATAAATTAATCCAACCTACTATAGCCTTCACAAGCGAGGCCCCCATGGGTCCCTCATGGGATGGAACAACCATAAGGAGCGAGGACGACAGGAGTGGCTGGAAAGCAACACCTAAAACAACCACTGTAGTCCCAAGTCTTCAAACTCTATCTTCTAACGCACTTCACTCTTTGGATCTGCACCTAAAACCAACACCCGTCGTAACCGAGGCACAAATTCACCATCATATTCAGTCGTCCAAGTCTTTCTCAGCATCCTCTTGCTTGAAGTCACCACTCTCACCATCACTCTTATTAGGCTCTCAACGACGGCGCTATCAATCTTCAATCGACTTCAAACACCATGAGTCCTTTTGGCAACCTGATTATGCTATCTGGCGGTTGCCACTTTGAAGCGCATGAGCCTAACAATCGCAATACAAATAGCAGAGACAGGCCAGTACAATCATTATATCAGCGGGAAGTTGTACATAACAAACTCCAACATCCCAGCCAATTTGAATCACTGGAGGAGTCGTTTTTTCAGCCCAACACTCACAGATCCACCCCTGCTCCGTCACTTTTTCAATTCAAGTGCATAAGTACAAGGGGCCCATCTTGCACGCCACCCAGACGCCAGTGTCAGAGCAATCGGCTTTCAGCCCCCTCCAGTAACAAGGATTACCATGTTCAAGTTCCCAACGAAGAAATCAGCTGTTCTCCAACACCTTCCGTCTGGCCACTCCTGCTCAACACCCTGGACACAATTAGCAAAGCTATGACCCTCCACGCCAATAAGCTTGACACCCATGTAGATCTTTTAAACATTTTAGCCATTCACGTCCAGGGGATTGAACAAAAAATACATAGCTTCAACGAGATGATCACTAAGGTTCAGCGAGATCAAGAGACCACCTATCAATTGCGCCACTGCCACTGCACTCAAATTATCGACAAACTTGCAGCAGTCCCAATCTTACTAACAGACCTTTTGGGCACCACCAAGGAAGCCCTCTCGAACAATTCTCCCGAGGCAGGGCAAGTTGATAAGGATTTACTGGTAAAGGATATGGCACGGTCCAGGCCCATGGAAGGACAACTAATCGGCTGCACGGGCCCATCTTCATCGCCAGTTTTAGTAAATACACCAGCACCTCTGGCCGCACTTGCTCATGATAACTCTAATACCTCGGCCTCTCAGTTCTCCGATAATCACCATCATTCTCCAGGAAGGCGGATTAAACCAACTAAGCCACTAACTAAGCGGGAGAAAAAACGCCTTAGAAAAGCAAGAAAAAGCAAACAATCAAGTCATTTAACCAATGTAATTACTGTTCCACCAGAAGAGGGAAGGAAACAAAATACCAACGACGAGGTCCCATATACTTCGGTAGCAACAAGCAACAAGGAATCTCTAATCGCCCCACTTGATTCTGCCATTACACCAAGCAGCCCGAATTACACTGAAATCAAACAAACGCTGCCAGACAATCTACACAGTTTATTTAAACTACCAACTAAGAAAGAGAAGCAACATCTTAATACCTCGCCAAAACTAACAGCAAACTCTGTATTTTTGCCCAGGACTGAACTGTACTATGCAACTATAACGAGCCCCAGTGTGGAAAATACGCTAGTAGACAATGTCCGGAAAGATTGTAGTAACTCAGGTAAAATTGAAAAAAAAAAGCATAAGCCGAGTCCGGGACGTATCGTCATCACAAATACAAAGGCCAATAAAACTCCGACACTAGACAATACTAATGTCTTCCCGTATCTGCCTTTGATGCTTCCTGGGCCTACTGAGGGAGCACCTAAAATGGAACACGGCTCTGAACACGCGCCGCAGTCCGAGATCTTTCCAGATAACAAAATATTGGACTTTATCCCCCACTACGTCTCAAGGGGCAACCATGACTTCCTTAACAGAAGTGTTCTGTTGAAGTTATTCAAGGCTCTGCCCACTCTGAGCCACATTAACTCCAGGGACATTAAAAGCATAGGGTTCTACCAGAACCAGCATTCAGTGGAACTCCAAGAATCAACAACCGCCACGTTCATTGACTCCACGTCACTGAGCAAATCTGGCAGCAGAGGGTTTCATTTGGAAACTGGGGTATTGAGTTAAAAAAGATCGACCCCCCACGTTATCCCAGTCCATTACACATGCCAAATCAACCAGCGGGCCTGTTAAAAGGTGCAAAGGCCCGGATAACCGAAGTCTTTTTCCTGGCATAGACTCCACGGTTAGGACAATCACAATCACCTTTGTTCAACCTGAAGCCAGTCAGCCCATCGGACTCCGGCACTTTAATATGCCTGGAATCTCCCAAACCAGGGCATGAAAAAATCCACAAGTCGCCACAAATTCACCTAAAGGCTACCAAATCTGCTCCTGGAACGTGTTCGGCCTTGGGACAAAATTAGAAGACCCTGACTTCATGGAGTTTATAACACAATACAAAATACTCCTCTTCCAGGAAACCTGGTTAATAAAATCTACTCCCCTAGTAGGTTACAAGGAATTTTAGAAGCTGGCCACAAAGGGGACCAATCGAGGGAGAGCAAAAGGGGGCCTCTCCACTTTCATTTCAACCGACATTTCTGGACTCGCCGTTTCCATAGACCTGGATTCCCCCTGGATGTTATGTGTCAAACTTGACAGTGCGCCTTTCAATAGTTTACTGATTATAAATATTTACATTCATCCTGCGTCCAATCAAAAACGGGCAAGCATCGACCACTTATTTGCCTCACTTGCCACCCTAAAACTTGCTTACCCCGACGCTAACATCATTCTGTCAGGGGACTTCAACATGTCTTTATTGCAAGAAACTAATGTCAGTAGGCGGGTCACTCTGGCCAAAACTCGACACGACACCCTTGGCAAGCAATGCGCAGCTCACTTGTATGGTCTTTCCCTGCGTATGCTTAACGGGCACTGTCCAACTGATACCCCAGCGGCATATACAAGGGTCACTCAAAAGTCAGCTTCAACCATTGACTACTCTTTTATAGATCATAATCTAGCTTCCCGGATCAAAAACTTCCAAATTTTGGATAGAGCAGAGAGTGACCATCAACCGCAATTCTTCATACTCCTAAGTAATAATACAAATTCAACTCTCACTAACGCAAAGTCTCAAGAACTCCAATGCTACAATCTCAAACGCCTCATCTGGAAAAATGATAACATAAGTGACTTTATGACAACATGCATTAGCATTTTGGAGAAATTTAATCTCGAACCATCCAGCATCCGGGCCTGGGAGACATTCACCACTGAACTAAACCAAAATTGGTCCAAATTGGCTATTGGCAAAAAAGCAGGCAAACCGTTGGGGGCAGCATGGTTCACCAAAAGCCTGAGAATTCAAAAACAACAAATGAACAAAAACCTACGAAAACTAAGAACACAGGGCTCAACTCCTACTAAAGATCAATTGTTCTTAATTTCCAAAGCCAAAAAAGACCTTAAAAAAGATATCATGGCGGCCAAGAAAGTATTCCAGGAACATCTTTGGGCGAAACTCCACTACTCTTGCAAACAAAGAGACTCCAAGCCTTTCTGGGAAATCATCCACCAGTTAACTAATGGCAGGAACCGCCACCACAATTCGGACACCATGGAGGTCACATTGAGAGCCCACATCGAATCATTATATAATGAAATCTTCTCCCCAGGCACTGCTGATTGTGGCTCCCAACTCAGTAACAGAGTTACCACTGGAGATTCAACGAAATACGACTTCCCCTCTGATTCAGACTCTCCTTTACGGATTCTTAAAGAACAAGTACTGAAAGCAATAAAAAAAACTAAGATCTGAGGGTGCCCCCGGGCCTAATGGCCTCCCAAATGCCTTGTTTCGGCACAATCCACCATTCTGGGCAGATTATTTGTCCCCTCTTTTTTCGGACATTCTAACTTCTAATATGATCCCTGACTCTTGGAGGGGAAGCATTCTAAGCCCAATATACAAATCGGGTTCTCGTTCCGATCCTGCAAACTACAGACTGATCGCGTTAATTGATGTGGAGGCTAAAATTTACGCATCAAACCTGTTGGTAGATCCAGAGGACTGGGTGGCGAGAACAAATCTTATTTCCCCAACACAAACCGGATTTAGGGCTGGGATGGGCACCTTGACGAATATTTCCGCTGTAACACTCATGGCCAATCAAGCCCTTCGTACCTCAAGGCCACTCTATGTATGTTTCATCGACCTTAAAGCGGCCTATGATAAGGTCTCAAGAGCCAGGCTATGGGCAAAAATGCGCAACTGGGGCGTCCCAGCTAAGCTGCTGGAGGCTATAACCAATCTGTACTCCGAAACGTGGGTCCAGATTAGATCAGGAGACGGACTTAGCATTATTATTTATTTATTTATTTATTTGGTAGTCTTATAACACGCATAGCTGGCCCAGCAATGGGGCGTCCCAGCGCGATCAGAGACGCAAGAGAATGGCTGGACAAGATGGACATTATGCCACAGAGGGGAAGAGCCAGGTCTTAATTGCTTTACGAAAGGTCAGGTGAGTCTGGATTTCGCTAATTGAAAGCGGGAGCCGGTTCCAGAGTATCGCCGCAAGACAGCGAAATGATCGCCCTCCGGCTTTTTCTCTTGCAACCCGAGGGACAATTGCCAGCATCTGATTGGCCGATCTAAGGGATCGCTGAGGCAGATATGGTTGAAGCAGCTTGGCCAGGCCCAGAGGGGCCTGTTGAGTGAGAATTTTATGAGCGACACAAAGAGTTTTAAATTGAATTCGTCGCTCAACCGGCAACCAATGTAGTTTTGGTAGGATATGGGAGACCGATGCAGATCTCGGGAGTGCTACCAGCATCCGGGCTGCGGCATTACCAAGAAGATCCACACACTCAACGGGTTAAAACAAGGGTGCGTGTTGGCACTGTGCCTTTTTAACATTTATACCGCTGACTTGGACGAGCACCTCCGGTCTATCCAATGTGATCCCCCGAAACTTGGCACAACACCCATATCCAGCCTTGAATACGCGGACGACATCGTTTTACTGGCGCAAACACCAATTGCTTTGCAACGATTAATTACAGAACTCGGAACCTATACCACCTCGGTCCAACTGACAATCAATCATAAAAAAACTAAGGTGATGAGCTTCAACAAACATCATAAAGCTGACCGCAAATTTACCTGTATTTTGGATAAACGACCTCTGACCGAGGTGAATTCATACAAATACCTTGGCTTCCAAATTGATCGCAAACTTATTTTTAAGACTCACGTGTCCCAAAGCCATACGGAATCCAAACAGCTGCAGTTTGCCTTTAAAACTTTAAAAAACAAACTTGCAGGCGGCTCCACTGGGCACCTATTAAAGGTTATAGCAGCATAATTCTTGCCTTCCATCTCATATGGCACAGATATCTTGAATGGCAAGGATGCTATAGGCCTGAATTTGGAACAGTCAATCCTTTTTAAGAAACTGTTTGCAATCCCCCGCCACATTCCACAAGCCCAAATTCGACTCGAGTATGGTTTGAAAAATCAGATCCCTGACAAACAAGGCATACTAGCCAAGTACTATTGGAGGATGCGAGATGCAGAGGAAAACACACTCGCGCGTTATTGTTGGGCGGAAATTGAAAAGCAAGCTAGCTTCAAAAATTCAATTTTCGAAGCTCTGAGGGCCTCCCTCTCAGCATTGAAGTTAGAGGAGGCATGGCTTACAGCACCCACCTACTCTTGTTTTAAACCATTGGTCAACAAAGCCATAAAACGGCATTCCATATTACTAGACAAAATTGCCTTAGCAAAAAACAAACACGCCTGGGCCGTGATCCAGTCATACCAGAGGCTGCAACCCCAACCCTACCTGCTGGATCATTTTTCGGACCAGAAAAAACACTTTTTTACTTTACTAAGGCTAGGGTCATACCCATCAAAGGACCTGACCCCAAAATGGAAACACGTATGGCAATCAAAGGAATGTCGCCTGTGTGGAGCTTGGGATGAGTCCTTACTGCATCTACTTTGTATCTGCCCCGCCTTGGCAGAAATGCGCAAAAAGGAGCTTCGGGAGATCTTTAGGAAGGAACAAATAAGAACTTGTAGAGCAGCAGTGATTTACTGTCTCACGGGCTCATCCATCCCATTGTCCTGCAGAGCCATAAACTTTTTGAAAAATGCAGCAAGAGATTTGGCCAACACAGAACCCGTTAACCAACTTGCGCAGCATTAGAATACGTGGTTTTGTAACCATTGAAAGTTCTGCTTACATGTTAACTTTTTTAACTTTTTATAATAATAATCACAATGTATATCCTTGAAAGTTTTATTTATGGTGGTTTTTCCACCCTTTTATGGTTTTTTATAAAATCAAATAAAAGTACATTCTCTCTCTCTCACTTAATTTCCATGACGGACCCCAGCGCTTTGAGGCCTGTAAGGGTGAGTAGTTTGCGCTTTACAAATACTGGATTTAGATTTAGATTTTCCTTGAAGAATTTCAAAAGGTCTCCCTGCCGCACATCTCCTAGTTTGGTGAACCCAATGTTATCCCATTTCCTATAGTTGGGAGCCATACTGCTATTAGGGAGCCAGTCTCCCTACCAAACGGGGGTTTCCTAACCCAGCCTAGAATGCCACTTGATCTCTTTTAGGGCAACGCACCAGGTCATCAGGGTCATAACTGTCACCCTGAGGAAATGTAGAGGGGTTTAGAATGACAGAGATGGTTTATTGGGTTTGGGTAGTGAAAAATATCAAATTCTAGTCTATTTGCAGGGGCATTTCTGTCCCTAAATATTCAGTTGTTGATGGCTGCAAGTTGGGTCGCCCAAAAACAAACTTGTGTGCGTCAGACATGTCAAGACCACCATCATATGTGAGTTGCGTACACTCAGCCATGGAAATCCGCGGCTGCCTATCCCCCCCCCCAGAAAAGTGCAGCTCACGTGTAAAATTAACTGTATTGCAAACTAAGCTGTAGTTCTGTATTATAATCACAGTTCACTTGACACATTAAGGTCATTGATCTTAAAGATACATATGATAACAACCCTGTATCTAACAATGTGGTCTTTCTCCTGCATTGTACCGTTTATTCTTTCTCTTTCATTTTCCAGCCTTCTTACTTCAATCAACCATTACTGCAACGCGTCAGCATAAAAAAAGAGTTGTTACAATATTACGCAGATGGGAGGGGAGCAGGGAAGAGGTAAGAAGTCTTTATAATGTAAATGATATTATGGGAAAGTGAGGGACAAATTTGCAGGAGATCCCAACAGATATCCCTGCAACTGGCTGATCTAGATGGGGAGAACAACTAGACTCAGGGCAGGAAACATTAGAAAGAACACCTGGCATGCATCCAACACAGTGCATATACACTAGACATGTGAACATTGATGTGCTCACAACAGTACTCTCATCTAGCAACAACAAACACTCAACACAACACATTAGACAGCACACTTCACAACAATTAACCACAACTGAGATATTCCAAGATTGGATAACAACAAACATACTGGCAAGCATAATTAATGCTGCACACAACAGGGTACAAGTACTGGAGTGCATAACCAAGCAGAAATGCCCAGTACTTAGAAGTCACTGTGCACACAATAGTAAGTTCAAGTAGGCTATCGCATCAAATAGAACAAATCAGACATACCACTGTGCACACTCACAACACAGCTCAGATATTATTTATGTAGTTGGGTGTCAAAAAGATCACAATAGTATCAGTCATAACAATGTACATGTTAATATTGAAAAATATGATGTCGATTTACAACATAATATCTGTACGTATAACAACGAACTCGCATCTCCGTTGCTGGATTCACCTGATATGACCTCCCCCTTAACCCTGAGTCAGAACTCCGTGGTCAGGCAGGCCCTGCAATCTAGGCCTGAAGCAACGGATTGACAGATCATAGGTGGTGGGGGAGGGGCCACATAACTCAGACAAATGTGCGAACAGGAAAAACCAAATCAATCCCAGAGATAGGCAGTGACACCACAGTGGTCTCAGGAGATTGGCCCCAATAAAACACGTTTAGACAGAGGGGCACCCGATCCCAAAAACACCAGAAAGTCAGATGCCACACTAATTTAGCAACACATTGCCAATCAGAGCACAGCAGGCACACTACGCACAGTGATTACGCGCTCCTCATGCCGAACTTCTGGATACGTACCCGTTGTCCTGCATTGTGTCCATGCAAGGTCGAGGCACACCTGTTCTTCTTGCCAAATGACCAGATTTATGTCACTGTGCCTTGTCTCCAAAGGAAGCATAAATTGTTTTATGCTGCTTCATATAATGTATAAAATGACGGCCAAAACCAATGTGTTTTGAAACAGTCTTCAGACCCCAACTCGGTTGTCTGCTCTCCCGGGTGCTGCGTTTAAATAAACCAACTGTTCCCGTTTTGCCTAACGCCTCTTGTCTTTTATTTTTCAAGGTAAATTCATAATTGAACAACATTTTGGTGAGCCAGATATATTGGTTTTCAAGCCCGGTTGTAGCCAAAGGAAAAGGCCTCTGCCTGTACGGAGTCACGTGTGTTCAACAAGAATGGTAAGCAGGCGGGTGGAAGTTTGTTCTGAAGCTGATGTCAGTGGGTAAGAGACTAGATCTGATCCTTAGTCCCAGAAATTTGGTGTATGGCAAACTAGAAAAGATGAGGGTTGTTTGTCTCTTGGACCACTGGGTGTGACACAGAGAATACGCTTGTCTCTCGGGGTGCCTCACAAACTGCTTGGATCGATGAGCAAAACACAAAGCGTACGCATTTTCCCAGGATGAGATACAGGGCTGGGGCCTCACCGCTTGGACTGCTGGGCATGACACAGATATAGAGCCAGCATCTCGATCCTATTTTTTAATCTGAGGGAGTTTTCTTAGTGCTGTTGATTTCTTAACACTGGTGAAAGAAGTGAGAGGTGCTATTCGATTGGAATATCAGGAGTAACACAGTCAGAACGCATTACCTCTGCGTGTGATACAGAGTGCAATTCAGACATTAGGGTAACATTTAGACCTTGGACAGTAAGGTGTGGCTTGGGCATAGCCAAGGAGGGCCTGTAGTTGTCAAGTTACTCCTTCTTCTCTTTGCAAGTTGTTGCTATCTTTGTCCTCAAGCCCATATTGACAGACTATCGGGCTCACTTAGTTCTGTGTACCGCACAGAGCCTCCCCTTGTCATTGAGTGGCATGCCCTAGGAGCGGGCTAATGTTTTTTGACAAATTCATCATTTTTTCTTCTCTTGTTTTTTCTCTTTTTTACTTCTATTTCCATTGTGGTTTTCAGTTGAGGCAATTTTTTATGTTTGGTGCCAATAAATTAATGCAACTGTGTTTTATGTTAAATGTTATGTCTAATTAACGATTCCACTTGTGTATGAAAAAGTTGCCGTTTACATTTTGCTAGTCTGCTGCTAAAAGTACAATTCATAATGTTTTTGAGTTACCCAGTGCACTTTCTTACAGGTTATTTTCCATATGTGTGGTTTTATGTACTAACTTGTATTGAGGCATCTTTGCCCTAAGCTGAGCTCATAGTAAGAATAGTTATTGCCGGCAAAATCCCTTGTACATATTTTCCCCATGATCAGAGTAGTATTTGAGTTTGTTTAAAGGACCTGTTACGTTAGAAGTGTACTAGCGCTTAAAAAGTTCACAACCCATCATAGTGTCGCCTTTAAACCATATGCAAACTAGGTTCCCTAAACAGGCTAAAAAGCTAGATACATTTTGCATTTTGCATTTTGAATAGCACGCACACACAAAGACGCATCCGTTCCCTTGGCAAGGGGGGTGACTTTTGACACCAACATAACAGAACACACAAGTACACACATTTGGACCAAGTATGTAGGCAGAAGAAGGCTAGAAGAGAGGCGCTGTGTCAAGAATTCCTGTCATGCGAGGGGAGGAAAACGGTAACCAGCGAAAACGGACTACATCTCCCAGGATGCTTAGCGGTTGAGAGGTTATGTAAACAGGAGAGCTGGTACATAACTCAAGGAAAACACGCCCTTATGTAAACAGGAGAGCTGTTACATAACTCAAGGAAAACACGCCCTTATGTAAACAGGAGAGCTGTTACATAACTCAAGGAAAACACGCCCTATAAAGGGAGGAACCGGGAGGTACAACGCTGTCGGATATTGTGTTTACACCGACGTACCTGCTTAGTGAAGAGCAGTGTTCCGGAGTGGTGCTCCAGTAAGGCAAGAACGGAGGTAGGTCGAGTCGTTACTCCCTGGGCCGTGTCTTGCCCCATCGTCACCTGTGAAGGACCCGGAAGCTCTACCGGATTACCATTGAGCTTCGCTTTTTGACTCGGCTGAGTCAAAGCGCAGTGGCGCTTTTGCTGGTTGGAGTCGTAACTCCCAGCCCGACCAGAGATACAGGGACTGCCAGCTGTAACGCACACCAGGAGGTGTTTGCCGCGTTACAGACTCGGAAGTCCACAGGATCGATCGAGCGGCTGCTCTCGGTTCAGTCTTCTTTGCTTGTGATTGGGGTATCGGTGACGCATCACCAGGAGGTGACTCCGCGTCCCGGTGCAGTCTGAGGAAGAGGTTGAGCGGCTGCTCCCTTCAGGTAGAGACCCCGGCTGGGTGTTTCCCTGACTCCTCGATTCTCCCCAACACTCTTCGTGCCCCTCACAGCCTACCGATTGGCATTGTCGGCCATTTCATTTCTGCCCTCTGTTGGCATACGCCGGGATCGGCGTATATGCAGAGGACGGCTAGGACCATCCGTGCTGTGGGCTGGTAACGTACTTAGCCTGGAGGATTCCAGTGACTATAACCTTTGTTTATTCCTTGTATTATTTTTGCCTTCATTAAAATAACTAAACCTTCACAAGTGGTTGCGTTCTCATTATCGTGTCTGTTAAACGATCCTGAGACGTTCAGGGCGTTACACGCTGTTAGAAATATGGGCGACCTTTGAGGTGGCACAGACCTGCGATTCTGCCCCAGCAAGCAAGGCGTATGCACCTCTCCCACCATACACAGGCACAGAGGTGCTCTCTCTAATGTCATCCCTGCCATTCCTGCCCTAGGTTACACCAATCCACTGGTCGAGGGGGCCGTGCAGCAAACCACTAGTTCTAGGGCATGGAGAGGATGTCTGCCGCTCCCACTGATTGCACCGGTCAAACAACTGATCCCTGGAGAGATAGTGTTGAGAGAAGAAGGCAAGGTCTTTTTTTGACCATGCTGCCACTTACTAGCCCGCTGGACTGAAAGGGAAGGCCAGTATGATAGACCCTGGCCAGAGGAGGAATCCTTCGAACCAGAGAACATGGCCATTCCGAAAGACTGCAACAGCACGCAGGGGGAGATCCCAGATTGAACTTCACCTACATGCACGAATGCCTGAGAAGATGGGAGAGCTATGTTGCAGAAAAGCCAAAATATGTCCATTGTTACAGAAAGGCACGTCAGGGACCATCTATGTGCCATTGGCCCAGATGGACAAAGAAGGTCTCAGGACTAAACTGCCCCCATTGATGGACGGAGAGGGAAAATGGGTCTCCTGTTTTGAGAAGAAAACTGCGGGGATAAACCTAGCAATAGGTAATGTCAAGAGTCTGCTCAGCAGCCTCATCCGAGAGCAGACCAATATGGTGTTTTCCGGAGCCCGCATCCCAACCGACACGCTGAGCAACACAGAGCATGATGGAGCCCCATTCAACTCATTCAGACACCGGATCGGGATGGCCCTTAGGTAAATGTTCCCTGACTGCCCAGGTTTAGGAGGATGAACCCTGGGGAAACAGTGACCGACTTTCTGGACAGAATAAGGGAACGGTGAGGTCAGGAGACAGGATAGCAATGGACTGACACAGGCCCCCAGGTTGCATTCTTCTACAACAGCCTCAAAAGGAAGGATCACCCGCCAAAATACAGAGTGGTCTAGACAGTGTAGCAGAATTAGACACAAAACCTTGGCGGGAGATACATGCCCACATATTACATTACTACAGGAAGAAACAGAAAATGACAGGGAAATACAGAAGCAAGCCCAAAGAGACACCGCTAAGCTGGTCCAACATAAGTAAAAAAAGACCGCCCTCGAGGGGGCAGCATTGCCCGCAACCGTGTATATAGCACTAGTCTTGAAGGGAGCTCTGCCGCCAAACACCTGAGGGTTTTCACCCAGTCCTAACGGCAGAGGACAGGGAGGCTGGCAGTAGCTAGACATCAGAGTGTGCTATTACTGTCATCGAATGGGCCACATTGCGGATCAATGCCGCCTAAAAGCTTATCACAAGCAAAGATCAATAGGCCTGGATCAGTCCTCGCAAAATCCCCATTCACAAAGCCAAGCCCAATAAACCTGAGCGCACAGTATATTCAGCCACAAGGAAATCAGGCAGCAAGCACACTACTACAACAAGGACCAGGTGGTTGGTGAAACACATGGCAACCGCACCAGCAAGCACACAGCCAAGACAGGGAGGGGTAACTGTCTGGGGAGGTAATACCTTTACACAATTGCCCAATCCAAATGCACAGTACGACTAAAAATCGCAAATACGGCACATCCACTTCATACCCATGTCAGAAAACTCATCATAACAATAAAGATTAGTGACACAGCATTAGGAGAAAACTCAAGCCTTAACTTACGTTCAGGTTAAACTCAGAGCTGCCGTATGTTTGATCGACCAGGAATTCACATTAAAATCCACAATTGTGGATGCCTGCAGGGGCCTATGCCCCACACTGCTGCTAGTTCCCTAAGGCTGGGTTGACTGGCCACGCATAGGGAGGAAGGGCAGTCTGACGAGGGGGCAGGGTAGCCCCAGACCAGTGCACAGAAACAGGCAACCAGGTCCCTTCACCCAAGTCCAATTGGGACGGGTTCCTATGACTAAGATGAAAGGACCTCATTCCTTAACATTTTTTGGACTCCAGCTAGTGGAGGCCCCCTTTCAGTTCCAAAACAAGGTGATGCTCTGTTGCCGGAAGCCAGATTTTCCATGAACTAGAGATAATGGTGTCCCCCTAGAACTCCACAGTCCACGCACAAATAAGCGACAATTTGGGACCAAGTCAGTAGGGAGATTTACCAGGGCAATCAGCCATCTTCGGTCCTTATTTGTAACACAACAAATCCCAGTCGCTCACCTGACTCCCGTCACAAGTAAGACATCTTGCCTCCTCCTTTCCCCTAGTTCTTCCAAACATCAAAAGGCTGCTCATTGGATCATGTCCTTCCAAAACAGCAGGAGTAGCATGTCACCGGGTAGGATGCGGCAGACCCAAAGAATCCTGGATCCGAGGGAGAGAGAGGCCCTGGGAGGGAAAGGGGTTCTGTAGATGACCGTCGCAGCCCCACACAAGGTGCACATATACGATCATCATCGCACCCATCTTGTCAACGCAAATACCACAGGGCCTCACGAACATCGTCCAAGGAAGCAATGGGCTTGATCCCAGTAATTGTCACATAAGAATCACATGGGGCCACAGAGCAGCTTTTTAACCCCCACCAGTATGCCATATTACAACCAACACCCCATGAGACCATAGGAAGGAGCTCAATGGCCTGCAAGAAGAAGCCCAAAAGTAGCCCAAAAGCTGAACCTTCCAGAATAAGGGTGTAGAAAGAACACCCAACTTCATATGGGAAAACCTTGTTACACGCCACGTGCAGGGACCAGAGGGGCATACACGTGCACACAACCCCCAAATTGCTGCAGTAGCAACATCCAAAATCCAAACTAGGCCTAAGGGCTGAAGCTAAAAAGACCAGGAACAATTTTTACAGACAAGTTTTTGACAACACTCTTTACACAGTGCCAATAAAAGACACCCCCAGACACCAGAATGCTGCAGACGACTCCTCCGGACACCATCCCAAGACCTGCAATGTTCCAAAAGTTATGTATTATTGCACCGTTGTATTTCATCTGCTTAGCATGGGTGTGTCCGCATCCATCCACAGCTAGAAATTTGTCTAGTCACATGGAGCCTACCTCGACATTTTCACAGTGCTTGTGAAGGGACCTCTCCCACCTCACTTATACTTGTACTGAACCAAACGCTAGTATTCTGCAGGCACTGCACAGCGCACTCCTGCACAACACATGGTACCAACACATGACCGTGGGTGCAGACAGACTTTACCTAGCGCAAGAAATAGCAGCTGAAAAAGCAATATGTCTCATCTACCTGTACCTATGTAGGATTAGGGCCAACACACAACCCATTAGAGTAGAACCCACAGAGTAGTGGTTAACATCACCTGGTACGAAACCAACCCCACAACGTTATACCTTTTCACTGAACCTAGTCACATTCAAACTGAGCTAGACAGGATGCGCAGGCGGGGCGCTACAGGGGAGGACATTGTTTGGCCCCAAGATTTTCGGGAGAAGAGGTTCTTGGAGGTAGCAAACTACCGCACCAGTATGTCCACGCTCACTTCTGTCTGTGGTCCAGCGGTGGCCCTTAACGTATCTGGGGTAGTATTCTTTAACAAGTGAACCCCAGACATGGAGTTCTAGTACAGGGGAATTCACCTTGATGATACAAGGGGAAATGAGTCTAGAAGGGAAGGATTGAATGCCAGCATAGATACCCTATGTCAGCAATTCTGATACAATGAGATAGATAGGTAAGCGTGGCTCGAAGGGAAGGCGCAACCCCTAATTGTACGAAAACTTACACTGCATTGTTTGTGTTTCAGAGGCAGATGAACGATCCCACTTGGCATCAATTAAAATTGTGCTGTAATACTACACATACCAGATCTGCAATGGGGCTCCTTCATGTTGAGGGATACCTACTGGCAGTGTGGTGAGTTTGCCTACACCCAGCTTTTCCCCAGATGGTGGGGCCTCTACACCCTCGTTCAAGTTGTTCCAACAGCCGCTACAGAAGAAAATAACTCTAGTGCATCAGGCTAGAGAAAAACAAACTGCTGATTACTTTGGGTGGGATCAGTATAAGGGCACTCAGGAAGAATTAACTGTTTTCTGACACTCAAGTAAAAGTAGGAGGGTCCATACCCTTCTTCACTTTGCAAACAAAAGCAAATACCCGTGGTTACAAATAACCAGGTAGGAAACGCTAATGATGATCAACAATAATGAGATCAGCCTAAACACTAACAAGGAAGAACTAAGAGTCATCTGCCTTATGGTTATGCAAAATCGGTATGAGTTGGACTTCACAACCATGATGGAGGGTCGGATGTTTGTCAAGATCAGAGCATCCTGCTATACTTTTATCAGCGGAAACAACATGGATAACAAGACACTAGCTCTTGCCATTCAAGCCCTGCATCATCTGCAATCCGACTTGAAGGAGGGAGGTTCCCCTGCGCAGGACTTGTTTTTCAATTTGTTTTCCTGGTTCCCCCAATGGGTGACCAGAATGAGCCTGTTGTTGCTCCTGATTCTCACTATGTTCTAGTTTTGTGTGGTTTCCTACAAGTGGGAGTTTTCTACTGTAAAAACACAGTCTCAAGTTAGGTAGAATGCAATTTACTAGGGAATTAGTAATAGAGACAACAGATACACACCGAACTTCGACTAATGTGACTGTCATGAAGAATGGGGTAAATTATATAGTTATAAATTAACAACAGGAGAGAGAGGGAGTTTTTTGGAGCCACTCTTAGTCCCCCAGGGCTAGTATAGATCAACAACAGAAGAGTGTGTCCATCAGATGTGAACAAGTGCAGAGCGATTAAGAAAAGTGAATCACTATGTTTTTAAAAGAACCCTCACTCACCAACCTAGTTGGTGACATGCTTCATCATTGGGTTCCCACCGGAGAGACCGAATGTCTCCCCGGTGTGCTGCGACGCCTGAATTACAGCGGAGCTGGTTTTTTGTGTGTGGATGCAGTGCAAAGGGTGATAGTGTAAGTTAAAATATGCCACAGTTTCAACCAATAAGGAATTTTAATAGTGGTAAACCGGACACAATTAAAATTGGTGTGACGGACGTTAGAAACTGGTGATAATTAGGCCAGCTACGTCCTAAATCAAGTGCAAAGTGAAAAAAGTGGTCAACATGTTTCTGCTTCTGGCGTCAGTGCACGAAGCATTCGTCAGGACCTAAAGTGAGACCACCACGGCGGTATACGCGCGCTAAGGCGTACCCTAACCTGTGGGGTCAGATACCACTTGAGACTTACGGTTAAGATTACCCTTCAGCAATTTCTGAGAGCTTTAGTTCTGTTGAGGCAAAGTAAAAAGAAACAACACAGAACAAACATACAATGATTCACAAAATACATATATATTTTCACAAGAAAACAGACTTGGGCTAATCACACAAGTGTTGTGGAAGTATTTCATGCACACACATGGTGGGAATTGTCCATTGTTCTGAGCCTACGGGAAAAATTCACTAGTATTTACCCGTGATCAAAATGTAAAATCATGTGGTGCTCATTAGCGCTATAACTGATCGTGCCGGAGAAAGTGCTACACCCTTTTTTTTGGGGGGTGATACGGCAAAGCGGCATAAGTGTATCGCCTTCACACTGATGGTCAGCACTGCACTCTGGCCGACTTCTAGGAGGCGAAAGGGAAGTAAAATGCTTGGTTTGTGATGGAGTTTCGAAGGGTTATCCTGTCTTATGGATTTGTGAACATCGAGAAAGCTGATCACAGTGCTTACGTGATGTTCAGTTCAGTTTCGCTACATGAGTCCGGGTGGGAGGCGGGACTTGTAGTCACACTCTGGACGGGGAGCGAAAAGAATAAAAAGAGTTAAAAACTTACACGGTTGGAGTAAAGGTATGGGAATCCGTAGAACCTTTACTTACTACTCCAAAGTCACCAGCCCTCTGCAACACCTATTCGGCCCTCCTGCGGACTCGGATATTGACGTCCGGAGCAGCCGAGAAGAAAAAATAGTAGGCGTTTACCAATCAGAAGGCGTAACGTCATCGCGCTTGTCACGTGAGACGTTACCGTGGGAGGAAACAGCTAGACTGCTGCCTGTCAGGCAATACAGTAAGCTTGGTCGACTTCCGGGAGAGTCGCACAACTCTTAGAGGTTTTGGTGCCAAAAAAAGGGGGGGCGGGGGTTTCAATGTGACGGAAGGGAGGCTTATCACATTGTGCGAGTTATGCGTACCGCCTGCTAAGCGGGTGTATGTGACAACTTTTTCGGCTGGAGTGGCTTTTTCAACGGATTTTACGATGTTTTAAAATTTACATACTCTCGAATAAAGCAATGACAGGAATGTTCACTAGAGTAAAGACTTTTAAAAGACATGCCCATTGCTCAGTTTCTATTGCTCTAAACCCGTGATAATAATACTTTAGAATAAAGGCAATGGCGAGAATGTAAGAAATATTGCCTGATGGGTGTTCAGTGGAGCCAAGACTTGTTCATTATGAAGAGCAAAAAACACAGTATCGTGGTGTCATGAAAATACAGGTAGTGAACCACAGAGTGACTGGTTAGATGTTTTGTCTTCCAACAGATTATTTCATTGGCATATCATCTTATTAACTATTTATCTTTTTAGCACTGTGCCCCATGGGATATTATCGTTGAAACCCGTAGTATGACTAGACAGGCGATAAATCCAACGTTGTTCCTTTTCGAACAGAATGTTGGTCGCTCTGATCCCTGGATTAATTTGTTCAATTATAGTCCAGGTGAGGTCGTCAGGGGTGTGTTTGAGTGCTGCGTAGTGTTCTGTCATTTTGGTAATGCTTTTCCCACAGCGGATTGTACTTCTGTGTTCGACAATGCGTTGTTTGATTTTACGTGTGGTCATTCCAACGTATCTGATCCCACACGGACATGTAAGTAGGTAGATGACATTGGATGAGTTACAGTTCGTGTGAGTACGTTGACTCCACACTTTGTCTTGTTCCAGATTCAGAGTCTTGCTTGCTTTCGTGAGGTGGCACACACTGCACTGCCCACAAGGAAAATGTCCTGTTACTTTGGGAAGTCCCCAGGATTGTAGGACAGACGGGATGTTGTCAGGTGATGGCGTTCGTGGTCTCGTGTGTACTAGAGCATCTTTTATGCTTCTAGCCTTCCTGAAAGAAAACAGGGGTTTTTCCCATTTCAAGTTGTTACTCATAAGAATGCCCCAATTTTTACGGATGGACTTGGTAACAGCATTAGAAGCCGTGCTGTAAGTCGTCACACATGTCAGAGGGATATCTTCTGCTGCTTTTACTGAATCCTCCAGTAACGCCTCTCTGTGTTGATTCTTGGCCCTCTTGTAGCTGCGATTTAGAATTTTTTCTGGATAACCTCTTCTTTTCAGTTTTGTGGAAAGGTTATCGGATTGGGTGCGAAAGTCTTCCATGCGACTACAGTTGCGTCTGATACGCAAAAATTGACCAAAAGGGAGGTTTTCTCTAAGTGGTCGTGGGTGGAAACTGGAGAAGGCTAACAGATTGTTTTTTGAGGTCGGTTTGTAATAGGTTTTTGTGAGTAGCTTGCTTTCCCGTTTGGTGATCGTAAGATCCAGAAAGATTATTTCATTCTGGTCATACGTGTAGGTGAACTTCAGGCTGGGGTCGCAGGTGTTGATCCATTCAAAGAAGTTTACAAGTTGGGTTTCAGGTCCTTTCCAGATCACCAAAATATTATCTATATATCTTTTCCAAAAAGATATATAGAGTGAAAAAGGGTTGTTGGGGGTCAGTATGTACTTTTGTTCGAAATCATACACGTAAAGGCCTGCCACACTAGGAGCAAAGGTACTCCCCATGGAAGTACCCGTGGCTTGGAGAAACAGGGTCCCTTTGTATTCAAAGAAATTCTTCTCTAAGGCTAGGGTGGCACAGTCGACAATGAACTGTTTCGAGGTTTGGAAGTCCCAAGGACTCATCTCCAAAGTCTCACTTATGACCCTTATGGTATCTTCCTGGGGAATGCTGGTATATAGACTTTCTATGTCCAAAGATACCAGGAAGGTTGGATCATCTGTCAAGGTTACATCCTGTAAATGAACCAGTAGGCTCTTGGTGTCTTTCAAGTAGGTAGATGTACTCTGGATCAAGGGTTTTAGAAAAAAGTCACAGTATATAGAAAGAGGCTCCAAAAGAGAACCAATACACTATCACCCTTTGCACTGCATCCACACACAAAAAACCAGCTCCGCTGTAATTCAGGCGTCGCAGCACACCGGGGAGACATTCGGTCTCTCCGGTGGGAACCCAATGATGAAGCATGTCACCAACTAGGTTGGTGAGTGAGGGTTCTTTTAAAAACATAGTGATTCACTTTTCTTAATCGCTCTGCACTTGTTCACATCTGATGGACACACTCTTCTGTTGTTGATCTGTAAATTATATAGTTGACAGTTCAACTAGAGGGGAAATGTTAATATTGAAAAATATTATGTCAATGTACATCATGATATCTGTATGTATAACAACGAACTCGCATCTCACTTGTTGAATTATGCTCTCCCCCTCAACCCGGAGTCGGAAATACGTGGTCAGGCAGGCCATGCAACCTAGGCCTGAAGCAAATGATTGACAGATCACAGGTGGGGGAACACACAGCATGCACACCACATGCAGTGATCACGCACTCCCCATGCCTGACTAGGCCTAAGTTTCTGTCTCCAAAGGAATGCGTAAATTGTTTTATGACGCTCCATGTAATGTATAAAATGACGGTCGAAACCAATGTGCTTTGAAACAGTCTCCAGACACAGACTTTGTGCCTGCTCTCCCGGCCACTACGTTTAATTAAACCAACTGTTCCAGTTTTGCCAAGCGCCTCTTGTCATTCCTTTTTTCAAGCAAAATTCATATTCGACCAACTAACATTCACAACCCCCAACAAAACACATGTTCAGTACACCTCATAGAGACCAACTAATTGGATTGTATTATTGAGCTCACTTTCGCAATCCACTGTTCATACTAAACAGTCTAACTCTCTAAGACAACTAATAATGCAATAAAACAACACCAATCAAACAGCCTGTTGAATTTAAAGGGATATTATGTAACCTAACCGCACATAAGGAATATTACCTCAGAGACATAGATCAAGCCGTAAAATGCACATGGCAATTCTTCCCAAAACGGAAATGATAAAGACTTTTGACTGCACATACCAAAAAACTCTTAAAGCCAAATATAACCACACATCATCATCGGCACCCTCGTTGCTGATGATCCTACTTAAGAAGCAAATCTCCATCCTGTGACATAATCCTAGATTCCAAAGTGTGGAGGTAGCGGACCCAGACAGCCCTGAAAAAGCTCATACTAATTGCAAAACAAAGCTATAGAAATTTGGGTTATCATTAAATACCATGGATAGAATTTCACTGTATAAAGCACTTGCAACGGTCCAAAGGTGCTAACATTGCACTTCTTTATCTGGGTTCATAGTGTTTTGTTTAGGTCATGCACCAATCTTGCACTTCTTGACTAACTTTATCAAGCCATGCATTATTATTAAAAAAATAAAAAAAAAACTTTTCAGATCATTACAAATTTTGAAGTGCTGGCTTTAAGAATTGAAGGCCAGAAATGTCAAACAGACGACTGTTGTATTTATATTGTGAGCACCACCAAAACCTAAACAACAATCTGAAACACATTTAAAGGGAACTGTACTGACATATTCAGGAGAAACAACCAAGGGTTGCTCCAAATTATACATTCAGCATTCAGTGAAAAGTACTTTTTCTTTATAAGCAAAGTTCAAAAACAAACCTAAAAATAAATAATATGTTTCATGTTTATTTGACACTTCCTGTTTGAAAGTTACTATAAAAGTGATAGTTAAGCATCATTTTGGTAGCAGGTGAGCTGGAGCTACCCTATGAGGGATTGGTGGTAAAGGGTTGGGGGAAATAGATACTGGCAAGCACTGTATAGCGTGAGATAATATAGGTATGGGCAGAAGGTGGTTACGGGACGAAGTAGCACAGTATAAAATGGACATAGAGTAGCAAAGGTATAGACAATATACATTGCTGGGCAAGAGTCAGGCAGTCTGTATGTTTCTGCTTTTTTTTTATTTAAAAAGTTCCCTTTTTAACATCATGTATTTTTGGAAAAATTCTCAGTGCTCCAGTTTTTACAGCTTAATTTCTTTTTGTTAGGTCTTTGACAAGTGGAGTTCAAATTTAGGCTCTGCTTCCCGCCAACATTTGGTTGCCATGTATAACTTGAGGAGCGTCCAGTGCACTACTGTACTTTCCTGACCCGGTAAGTGACGGTTGTACTGCTGGCCAGGCGTAATTATTCTTAGTACACAGGTGACCTTCTGCCCACACATCAGTCCGCCTTGAAATATTATCACATTTTGAATAACCTGGAAAACATTCCTATCTAAAGTTAATGTAGATATATACTTCAAATGAGGTAGTGAAGTAATTTGTCAGAGTTCATATAGCCAGATGCACTCTGTATCAATTCAAGGTGTGTAGACTTTCTTATAATCGTCTCCATAAGTTTAATTACATTTATCCATAGATTCTCAAAAGGTACAGCTTGCCAAAGTGTGTGTCGGGGAGCACCCATTTAACAAAGCCATAGACATTAGTCCCTCAAAGATATGTAAATTATTGCCTTATTTATTTCGATAAGAGCGCCCGTTCACAATTAGTAAAGTATTGTTTCCTCCATAGCCTCATTCCAGAAAGTGAACTTTTAATTATTCCCTCCATTTCTTTCTACTACAAAACTCTCAGTCCACTGCAACTAAAGTCCCCCACCTTTTGTGGTATCATGATCACAGGGTATTCCATTCACACTTTCACAGCAAACGCTTGCTTTTCGTGTAAGCGTCTGCTTTGAAGTGTGAAGGGGTCACCCTGTGAAGAAGAGAGATGTGGAGGGAATAATTACAGGTAAAATGTCTGGTATCGAGGCTATGGGGGAAATGGTACTTAAGTAACTGAAAGGGAGCTCTTATCAAACATGTGGTGGTGTTTAAGTGTGGCCGAGTTGAGGCCCATCTACAGTGCAGTATTGGACATAGTATGAGACTACAGAGGTTAAGGAGGCCACGTGACGGGACCCAGTGGTGAGCGGTTCTACATACAGTTGAGTGGTATAACCTAGTGCTGTTGTGGAGTAGACGGAAGTAGGGTTTAATGGCATAGGGTGTGAGTTGTGCAATGGCCTTGCAGTGCACTTCTTTGGACTGCAGCAAAGTGGTGTGTTGCTGTGATGTGTAGGACACAGGAGAGTGTGGCTATCTTCAGACATATTTTATGGAGTACCATACGATAGAGGTCAAAGGGAATTGTGCTATGTTGTGCTTCTGAGAATGTCCGTGTAGTACGCAACAGTGGTATCATGTTTAAGTGCTGTATTTTTGTGAGCTACATTGGTGCTGTTGGGGGAGGAGAGGTCACAGTGAGCAGGGAGAACCTGAGTTATTGGGTTCAGACCGAGCCCTGTTTACTGTGCTGAGCTGATGTATTATGCTAGATTGAACATTGAGTTATACTGCATGCAGAACAGAATGGTCCTACTGGCTGGTCATGGCAACGCTCTAATCAATGAGCTGGGAGAATATGAATGTTGTGTGAGTGAGGCATAACTGGAGTCTGATGCCATTGGTTTTAAGTCTCTTACGTTAGTACACTGCTCATTGCCAGGCAGTTAGTGCTGATCTTCACAAGATGTTGTTGGTTGTGAGGTGTCTAAGCACGAGACACTCAGTACCATGAATGGTATTCCGTCTCCTTGTTTGAAATGTGGGGGCTTTACAGACGCCAAATTATGCTGGACTGTGTCACAAAATAAAGATCAACATTGTATCACAATTACCTCAAAACATTTATTCCTTTGGTCGAATACATTTTTCTAGATTTCAATACATAAAATGGGACCATTATAACATTATAATCGTAGCTGGGTATTCGTCTCTTGGTGAGGTACAAGACTGTATTATTTAAATTTGAAAAGACTCAGGGGAGTATGACATAACATTTGGCCCATATATATGGAATATAACATTTAATCAAGCTTTTCGTGGATTACAAAAAAGAGAATCACACAGCGAAAAACGGATCCAGTTCATGACTTCAGTATTGGTGCGCCTGCATTAATCTCAATCCTACTTCAGAAGTCAAACTTGCTCCTTTTTCCATGGATACGTTTAATCAACAAGTCCCCTTTTTGACTCAATTTTCTTGATTAGCAGAGATTTGATTTCATCTGTCGAAAAACTGTTATACTTAATAGAGTAACACAGCAGCAGCTGGAGGGCCGTATCTATCGAATACTTGCTAAGGAGAACTAACCCCCATGCAGTGGACGAAAAAAGCATAAAGGTTCCTGCTGAGCGCCTCGCTTCCAATGCTGAATATAATATTGTCCTTACTGGGCGTGAAGGAAGTGAAACGCACACTTTATTCTGTTAAAAATACCGGCTGAGTAACTACGTTTAGCTTGGTTTGAACAAACATACGCATGCACCCATCTTTTAAACATCTATGACAATATGAAGATCCTCTTGATGGCCAATCACAGTCTCTTGGGAATAAAACACATTCTGGAAAGTCACGGCAGTCTACTCTGGTGAGAGAAGCTAGGTAACTGACTGGCTTTCTATTCAAATCCACATCCTTGCTCAATGTACCAACCACTTGATATAGATCATTAGTGTTCTGACGCTTTAACAGTGTTTAATACTCCTTTCACAGCAGGATTAGAACCTTGAGTGGTATCCTGAGAAGAGGTGAAAAAGTCACCAGGCTGGAACCTCAGTGTTAAAAAAAAAAGCATTTGCAATGCAATAGGTCTCGCATTTGTGAGATTTAGAGATATTGGCATTGTAAATTAAAATCTTTTTTACTTATATGTTTTAGTTTTGAGTGTAGTGGATGTATGTGGTGTGTAGCGGAATTTTGTGTAAATGTAAATTGATACTTGTATAGAGCACTACTCACCCGCAAGGGTCTCAAGGCGCTTGTACGAATACCGATGTGGAACCCATCCTGGCTTTCCCTGTGAGTCATCCACTCCTGGGCACCCCCAAGGAGGCCAGGCATCCTTAGCGTTGTGGAGATTAAGCAAGCTATTGCCCAGAGTTGCAGAGTGGGACTCCATGATTGGAATGGCACCGAGGCGAGAATTATCAGGTCTGTGGAATTTTTGAGCGCAAGACCCGCCGAGGCGGGGAATTGAACCCTGGTCCCAGGCTAGACCTCTGCATCAGGGTCTGCCACTCTAATCATTGAGCTACACTTCTCCACTATGTGGGTTGGATTGGAATGGTTAGTCGTGGCTTGTGTAGTGGAATTATGTGGCATGGTATACTCTGGAATTATGTGGATAGTAATTATGTGGTATTGAGTGTACTGGAATTGTGTGTCATGAGTGTAATTATGTGGAATGGCATGTTGTGAGGTGTTATGTAGTGGAGTTTAATTATTTGGTTTGTTATTGAATTTTGTGGCACGATGTGAAGTTGTGTGTTAGGAATTAAATACATGTGGTGTGTGGTAGAATTGTGTTGTGGAGTGGAAGTATGTGGTTTGGGGTGGAATGTGGTGTGGAGTTGAAAAGTGTGGCATGGGACTGTGTGGGGTTGAGTGAAATTGTTGATTGGAAATATGTGGCATGGTGTGGAGTATTTATTTGGATTGTTATGTGGCATAGAGTTGTTTGATGAGGGGTGTATTTATGTGATATTGGGTAGCATGTACTTAGGTGGAGCTGAATTATGTGGTGTAGAATGGTATTATGTGGAGTGCAAAAATGCTGCGTGGTGTGGAGTTGTGTGGAGCTGAATTGTGTGGGGTGGAATTGTGTGGTTTACTGTTTAATTATGTGGAGTTGAGTGCTTGTCTATGTATAGCAGTGCTGAGGGAGCAGTCTTCTTGGGAGGTGAAACAATGTTTCTATTTCATGTCCTTTTACCACCCTGAAACTGACCAAAACAGTGTGAATGGCATGCAGCAGTGGTTTCTTGCTGCACCACCCCCATCCCCTCCTTCTCCACCCACAGACCAGTATTCCTAACCCTGACAGTTTTGTCCATGTGCAGACGTTGTGAGAAATTTTTGGCCAAAAGCCGGCAGACACAGAGAGAAACTAGGCTGAATAGCTGGGGCAGGACCCTTGAGGAAGATGTGACTACAGGGTGCCCCGCTCCTGACACACAACAACAATTGTGGGCGATTTCTCACAAAGATTGCACATGGGCAAGTATTATCACTGACCCGTTAGGCACAAACTAGTCACCGATAACCCAGGGAGGTACCATTCTGTAACCCTGATGAAAGTCCCGGACCTTTTTGAGCCTTAGAGTAGAGCTGAAACATGTTGGTTTGAAATAGGGTCATAGGACCATAATAGTCCACATTACCCGCAAGATATTGTTTTTACTTTCCCCACCGTCTCCGCTAATAAAGGGATACCTTGGAGAAGGTGAGGGATTTTTGTTCTCTAGTTAAACCCCCTAGTCACCCTTTTAATAAGCGCTCCCTGGAATATGGTTGAGCCCACCCTGACCTTTAGGAGTCAGGGTGAACCCGATAATGAACGATCATGACACTATTAGAGTGTGTGAGGGTTATACATTAAAAAATAATTTTTTCCTTCCCCACACTAGTCATGCGGAGCTACTGTAGTCACTTGGGGTGACCCATCCCTTTATCCCCTGTCCCTCTGTATTGGAAAGTACCACCCAATGGTCCTTGGTAGGATACATTTTGTTAAAACACATTTTCTTCCTTAACTATCCTGTGTGCCTCTGGCCGTTTGTGTATTGAGTGTCTGGTGTTTGAGTGGCAGGAGCTGGGGATGTGCATTCACTCTAGACAGTCACTAGGGGTTGAGGTTTTCCCTGCCTTGCCTGGGTGACTCATCGCCGGGGTGAATAGACCTGGTCTGCATTTAGAGTGGTGGGAGGAGTTTCATTTGCACCTGAATAGGCTGTGTCTCCTTTTTCACAATGCTGTCTTCGCCCCCTGAGGTCATGCAGCACTAGGGACGACAGGACTGGTTCAGACTGGGTTCAGAGACCCTTACAGCAAAGAGAACAATGATAAAATGGGGTATAAGTATGGCACCTGAAACCCCAGGACTTGAGGCTGCTTCAAGAAAGAAGAGGACCCTGCCAAGAAGAAGAGCAGAACGACTGTGTATGGAGTGCTGCCTTTTCTGAGTGAGGGGTGGATTGGTCGTGAAGTAGCTGCTTCAGTCTGTGGTGGAGGAAAGGGATTGGCTCTTTTTGCCCTGCTCTGGTATCCTGCTTGTGAAGAATCTCCAAGGGCTTGTGTGTGCTGGCCTCCTGTTGGAAATCTCAGGGATACAAAAGACTTCAGGAAAGATCCCTGCTGGATCTAAAAGTAACCTGCCTGGAAGGTGAGCTGGAAGCTGTGCGAGGAGCGCCGCCCCTGATTTGTGTGGGGTGGGACGGTCTGCAGTTTCTGCGCCTGGCTGGTGCAGGGGAAGGACTAGACTGTTCTACTTTTAAAGCAAAGAAAGAACATACAAAGCGCTTTATTGTGCTCTCTCTTAAAGAGCTGAAGAGTGTTTGATTTTACAGACCAGCACGTGGAGAGCGCTGATGAAGGGGCCCTTGTGTGAGGAGCCCTGGGAGGGGAGAGCTTGCTATTGAAGACGTTATCTCCCCCTCCCACTTGGCAGCTGGTGTGTGTGTCTGCGCAACCACGAAGAAGCGCTGTGCCTACATTGCAAAAGCATGTGATGAGCGTTTTGAATTTGGTGCCCAAGGCGTGGGCTCACTGTTCAAATGTGGCGGGCATAGAGGAGTGCAATCACACTGTGTGCAGTGTTGCTGGATATTTAGACCCGTCCCAAAGATGCTCAAGTAAAAGCCCTAATTTGCCCAACACAGACCAGTGTCAACCCAAAAACCAGCCCAGTCGAAACTCTCAAATTTTGCAAAAGCAGTCTTCAGATTCTATTTAATATACAGATAGTGAGAATAGGTCAACTGGGCACCTGTGTGAATAACAACTCATTTTCAAGACCAGTCCCCACTTTGACTTTTCATCTTGTAGTTCTATCACCACAGAAGTAAACCCGAACCTGAATTATCTCCACAAAAGCAGATTATAAACCACTTTATGTCAATGAATAGGAATTTCAATGTTAATTCAACATTGTGGCTCCAAAAAAGAATATGAAAAAGGTTATGCAGAATTAACACAACACAATGATCTACATATTAAGAAACATCCCCTTGTATTAAAGTAATTACAACATAACTTGTTTGGCACGGCATAAAATTCTATGTACTTGTCTGAAGATATTCAACAACAAAAAACTTCTTTACAATGACAGTATGGGACAAAGGCAAAAGTAAACATCACAGCAGACAAATCTGATACACAGTTTTTGTGCAAAACAAGTGAACGCAAATGTGAAGCAACTGTGTGAAAACTGAGGGTGGCTACAGTAAGAAGAGAGTTCCACACTTTTCTAGTGAAAATGTAAGAAGAGGCCAGAAAAGAAGCAGTCACCTACTCTGACCAATTCCCTGCCCTCCGTTCCAAAGTCCTTCACCATGACCACTTACTCTGGCACTAAAAATTATACAGGACATTGGTGCTTCCATTGTGTTGCACCAAAAACTTGACTAAAGCTCCTACTCTTGCCAAGCAGCAGAAGGGTGTGTTTGGGTCACAGATGAATGCAAGGCTGTTGGAGCAGAAAGGAAAATTACCCAATTTCCCAGAACTTTTGGCGACACCCTCAATACTGGCACTCCCTCAACTTGACCAATACTGTCTGTGTTTCATCACACTCCATTCCCCATCATCATTAGCACTGCCCCACTCCCATACCACCATTGGCCTGGGCCCTCTCATGAGGCTCCTTTACTACTATTATCCGGCCAGTCTTTAATTATTCATGCTCTTAACTTTAAATTCTCAGCAATGACTGTAAACACCCTAAGGTAATCTGTGCCACCAAAGCAGTCTATGTTTACATTTCAAGTGTTTTCTTTCATGCGGTGTTCTCTAAGAGTATTTCCTTTATGGAGATGATGAGTTTCTCTAGTTTCATTTTCACAAAACATACTTTTATAGTACAAATTGTGAAATGAGTCGCCTTCAGGTCTGGGTGAGTTCAGATTGCAAGTAGACATTTATGATGGGCACGATTGAGAGTCCAGAGGCAGAAGGCAGTACTGCTGTCTCACAGTGCTTGCCACTGGGTCATTAAGGTGTTCAGACTAAATGCACATACAATCCTTGGCCTATTTGGAGAGCGCGTAAAGTGATGGTTATATAAATGCCAATTGTAAATTAAAGCACTACTATACATGTGCCCAATGAGGGCTACAATGTGTGAGAGTCATATCATGCACACTGGTAGGCATTATGTAGTAAGAGCACTTGGTCTGCAGAAACACACTGTCAGGATTAAAAGGCTATGCAATTGTTAAGTGTACTAATAAGTCTTTGTTATCCAAAGTATCCCTTTTTAACAACCCTGTAATTAGAAAAGATTGAGGATAAAACAAGGTTCTAAAGTAAGACATATCCTTTTGAATGCAGTTCCTTGATATCAGGTCATACCTCACTGTGTCAGGTGGCGAGAACCGGTAGCGCGCTGCGCGCATCACCGCAACGCCTTCCCCGCCGAACGAACTCCAGGGGAACTACAGTTCCCAGACCGCCCGGCGGAACACGCCCCACGTGACCTGCGTCGAGCGCGACAGCGGATAAAGCCGCCGACGGACAACAAGCGGTGCCGATGTTTCCTGCCTGTCCAGTATCACTCTTTGTCCTGAAGCAACGTTCCAGTTCTGTGTCCTCGGCCTCGCCCTCGTCCTTTGAATCCAGACTCCCCTGCTCCAGCGGTGTGTCCTAGCCGGCTGCTCCGCCGTGAGGAAGACCTCGGGGAGCTCCCAAGCCTCAGCGTCCCAGCCTTCTGGATGTCACCACCGGCGCTCCTCTGGTCCAGAGTGGTAGCGCGAAGGTGAAATCCTCGCCGGTGACCCCCGACGCTGGTACGCGTCTGAGAGCCCTCAACGTTCCAGTTTTCCTGAAGAGATCTCCCGCGCTCCTCGGCCCACGGAGTTCTGGGTCCTGAGTGGCAGCGCGAACTGGTGCGCTCCTCTGCCCACGGAGTGCCGGGTCCAGAGTAGAAGCACGAACACGGGCGCTCCTCTGCCCACGGAGTTCCGGGTTCAGAGTGGCAGCGCTCACTCTGTTCTCAGTTCTACGTAACTGTGAGTACTGTTTTTTCTTTAGCCTTCAGGGAGGCTACTTTCTTCGTTCTCCGTGAGTGACCCTGATCCGGGACGCGCTCTGGGGCATTAAGCACTGCAGTCTGAGTGCTGGTCTTTGCTCCCAGAGAGGTCGCGCCCCATTGACCTTCCGAACCAGTCTCAAGGGTCCGCCCTGGCTCTGCGACCGTAAGCCAGTGCTTGCATTCCACTGAGCTTCACGCCGTCCCAGGCCGGGGGACCCTCCTTCACACGGGTGGGAAGGTAGCAGGTGAGAACTCACTACAGAGTGGGGGGGAGGCAACGGGAGGGTCACAAGTGACGTGTGTCTTACGGTGTGCTTGTTTCGTTCCAGGTCCCTCTCCCAGCTGCTCCTTCTCTTCCTTCCCTCGCCCACCTGTCTCCATAGTCCGTGTGTGTTACACGTTTCCCGGACTGGGGACGGATGGGAGGTGGACCCCATTTAAGCATCAGCGTCATCCTGAGGAGAGAATTCCCCGGCCGCCGTGACAGAATCATCGGCCCACGAATTAACGCTCCTCCCGATCGCGCTGACCTAGGGGATGACCACCCTAGAGGATGTGATGGCGGCCCTGGCCCTTGTCCAGGGAGAGCTAGCTGCTTCACGGCAGGAAACTGCTGCCCTACACTCCCGGATGGACCGGCTCCAAAGGAACCCCTTTGATGCCGGGCCCATAGGGCCTACCCCCACGCCCCAGGTAGTGGTTGAGATGCCCGCGCACGTTTCCCTGGCCCCTCCTGAGCGGTTCCATGGGGATATACGGAAAGTACAGGTCTTCATGACGCAGATTCTCTTACATTTTCACTGTAAGCCTAAGCTGTTCACTACTAACCAGTCCAGGGTGGCGTTCCTTATCTCTTACCTGTCAGGAGATGCGGCCCAATGGGCAGTCCCTATCGTCAGGAGGGACGACGCCCTGCTCTATGATTGGGATACGTTCCGCAAGGAGTTCGAGAAAACATTCGACCGACGTGCCGACACCTTCTCCGCGGACCGTGATCTTCTCGACCTCAAACAGAGCAGCTCCGATTTCCTCGGATACCTCAACAGTGTCAGGAGGCTGGTGGCGGAAACGGACTGGCCCGAGTCGAAACAGTCAGCCATCTTTTACCGGGGATTGACGGAGGAACTGAAGGACGTCATCGCACAAATAGACCCCCAACCACGCACCTGTGCCGCGATGGTGGAGCTTGCCTCACGGTTGGAATACCGCCTCCGAGAAAGAAAGGGGGACCATAGGAGGAAGGAGAGACCCCCTCCGTCCTCGGACCTGACGCGAGCGCCTGATCACGGGCCGGCCCGTCCCGAGCCCATGGAGATAGGGGCGGTAAGAGCGTCCCTAACGTTGAGCGAGAGAGATTACCGCAGAAAACAGGGCCTCTGTCTGTACTGTGGCAAAAAAGGCCACTATCTCCGAGAATGTCCCGTTCGACCCAAGGTCGGGAGGCCTCGCGCAGGACAAGCCGCGGCAGTGACGGGAGATGGGGAGGCGGGAAATGCCCAGGCTTGAAGGACCACGAAGGGAAGCCTTCAAGCTACCACTCCATCCCTTCGGTAGAGGCAGACGCGGATGCAGAACCGGACCACTTCTTCCTCTCGCTTCAAGTTGAGATAGATCATACCACTCGGACTATTCGGGCCATGATCGATTCAGGTGCCACTGGCTGCTTTTTGGACGAGACTGAAGCCCAGAGGTTGGGGGTCGCTCTTCTCCCCAAACACACGCCTGAACTCGTTTATGCAGTAGACGGCAAGGAGTTGGACTCGGGGCCCATTCGCTATGTCACGCTGACCCTCTGGATGACATAGGGAAAACCCACGGCGAATGGCTGGCCTTGAACATCATCAAAGCACCCCGGTGCAAGCTCATTCTGGGGCTACCATGGTTGAGAAAACACGAACCTACCATAGAGTGGTCCGCGAACACCCTTTCCTTTTGTTCCACCTTTTGCCATCAACACTGTACGCTGACTGAGTCGCCACCAGCCCCTCCGTTGGCCTCTCCGCAACACATCGCCACGGCAGCGGAGAAAGAAGTGGTTCTCCCGGCTTGGTATAGCTCCTATTCGGACGTCTTTGACAAACAGAAGGCCGAAGAGCTGCCACCCCATCGGGCCTATGACTGCCGCATCGACCTGGAACCCGGAGCTATCGTCCCCTGTTGCCGTGTCTATGCGCTCACGGGACCCGAAACGAGCCACCTCCGAGAGTACCTGGACACTTACCTCGCGTTGGGATTCATTCGCCCCTCTCGGTCGACCGCGGCCTCTCCTCTTTTCTTCATCCCGAAGGCCAACGGCGAGTTGCGCTGCTGCATTGACTATCGCGCGCTCAATGCAGTAACAATCAAGAACCAGTACCCCTTGCCGTTAATCCCGGTGCTACTCGAACAGGTCCGGGAGGCAGCCCTGTACACCAAGCTGGACCTACGTGGGGCGTACCACCTAGTTCGGATGAGAGAGGGGGACGAATGGAAGACGGCCTTCAAGACGCGGTATGGGTTATTCGAATACCTTGTGATGCCCTTCGGGCTCTGCAACGCCCCTGCCGCCTTCCAGTTCTTCCTCAACGAGGCCTTGAGAGACTACCTGGACAAATTAGTCATAGTATACATCGACGACATCCTTATCTATTCGTCCAACTCGAAGGAACACGTCGTCCATGTGAGACAGGTCTTGCAAGCCCTTCGTGCACACCGTTTGTACTGTAAACTCACTAAGTGGGAATTTCACGTGACTACGGTGGAATTCCTGGGCGTTCTCCTAACCCCCGCCGGACAAGTCATGTCAGATCGGAACGTGCAAGCCGTGGTAAAGTGGCCTCCGCCCACAACTGTCAAGGACGTCCAATGCTTCCTCGGTTTCTCCAATTTCTACCGGCGCTTTATCCACCATTTCTCCCAGCTGGTGGCCCCTCTCACGAGACTGACCCGCAAAGGCGTTCCGTTTTCCTGGCAACCCGAGGCGCAGATGGCGTCCGAACAGCTCAAGACAGCTTTCACCACCGCCCCTGTACTGCGCCACGCCAAACCCGAACTCCCGTTCATAGTGGAGGCGGACGCCTCGGACATCGCAGTAGGGGCGGTTCTGTCGCAGAGACATCCAGACACCGGCCATCTCCACCCTGTGGCCTACATGTCCAGGAAACTCAATCCCGCCGAAAAGAATTACACAATCGCCGAGAAAGAACTGCTGGCCATAAGGGAAGCCTTCCTGGAATGGAGACACTGGCTGAAGGGGGCGCAACACCAGGTAACGGTCTATACCGACCACCGTAACCTCCAGTTTTTACGGTCTGCTCGGCATCTCACTCCCAGACAACAACGGTGGATGCTCTTCTTCGCGGAGTACCACTTCCTTGTCACGTTCCGACCAGGAACCCAGAACCAAAAAGCGGATGCCTTGTCCCGCCAGGGTATGGCCTGTCTCCCCTTGGCAGACACAGAACGGGCCATCATTACCCCCGACAACGTGGTGGGAGGAGTGGAAACAGAATCGTTCCTAGACGGAGTGAAACGAGGTATCAGAACTTTCGCTTGGTCGTCCTGGTTGCGCAGCCACAGGGAGTGGCGAATACAGCAAGGCCTCCCTCTGTGTGGATCCCGGGTTCTGGTCCCTACTCTCCGCCTCCGAAAACTCGTGTTCAGCTGGTGTCACGACGCCCCCAGCGCCGGTCACATGGGTGGCTCCAAAACCCTGGAAAAGGTACTGCGACAGTTCTGGTGGCCATCGATTCGGCCGGATATCTTACGCTGGGTCAAGAACTGCGTCATATGCGCCCAGATGAAAACCGATCACTGCAAACAACAAGGCCTCCTGCGTCCGCTGCCAACCCCTATGACTCCGTGGGAAAAGATCTCCGTCTATTTCATCGTAGGACTACCTAAAGATCAGAACTGCACGGCTATTGTAGTCGTCATCGATTACCTCACCAAAATGGGGCATTTCATAGCGTGCAAGCAGATACCCACGGCAGGTACCTTGGCAAAGCTCATGTTAAAAGACATCGTGAGGCTACACGGCCTTCCCTTGGAGATCGTGTCGGACAGAGGGTCCCAATTCACCGCCCGTTTTTGGAAGGTCTGGTGCACCGAGTTGGGTATTCAATCGTCCCTGTTCACAAGCTTTCATCCCCAATCCGATGGCCAAACCGAGCGCCTCAACCAAACCCTGAAGCAGTACCTCCGATTCTACGTGAACAAAGCCACTGAAGCCTGGGTGGATTGGCTATGGGTAGCTGAGATAGCTTACAACAGCACCGTCCATGCTTCCACACAACACACTCCCTTCTACCTCTCTTCTGGGTTTCACCCTCGTTTCACCCCTTTTTTGCTCCCTCGCTCTGGCGTCACTCTGCCCGATCTCCAACACCGACTCGCGCAGATACGCTCGACCCTCACAACAGCCCGCGAAAACCTTCGCCTAGCAAAAGAGAGGTATAAGGCACAGGCCGACAAGCACCGTAGGCCCAATCCCGTATACCGTAAGGGGGACAAAGTGTGGTTGTCCACGAGAAACATCACCTTAAAAAAAAACCAGTGTGTTCAACCCCAAGTTCATAGGCCCCTATTCAGTGGTCCGTCACGTCAACCCTGTGGCCGTGCAGCTCCGTCTCCCGGCGCACATGCACATACACCCCGTGTTCCACGTCTCGTTGCTCAAACCCTCGCTTTGTCCTGTGAAGCGAGTCCCTCCTCCGGTGTGGGTGCAGCACGAGCGGGAATACGTGGTGGAGAGGGTACTTGATTCCAAACTGGTGCGGGCCGGGTGTGGAACCTCTTGGCGTGGAAGGGGTATGGTCCGGAGGAGCATTCCTGGGAGCCGGCTACGGCGATCCACGCCCCCCGCCTGGTGGCTGCCTTTCACCGCCGCTGCCCCGACAAGCCCGGTGCCGCTCTCAGCACGTGACTCGGTGGGGAGAGGGGTGTACTGTCAGGTGGTGAGAACCGGTAGCGCGCTGCTCGCATCACCGCAACGCCTTCCCCGCCGAACGAACTCCAGGGGAACTACAGTTCCCAGACCGCCTGGCGTAACACGCCCCACGTGACCTGCGTCGAGCGTGACAGCGGATAAAGCCGCCGACGGACAACGAGCGGTGCCGATGATTCCTGCCTGTCCAGTATCACTCTTTGTCCTGAAGCAACGTTCCAGTTCTGTGTCCTCGGCCTCGCCCTCGTCCTTTGAATCCAGACTCCCCTGCTCCAGCGGTGTGTCCTAGCCGGCTGCTCCGCCGTGAGGAAGACCTCGGGGAGCTCCCAAGCCTCAGCGTCCCAGCCTTCCGGATGTCACCACCGGCGCTTCTCTGGTCCAGAGTGGTAGCGCGAAGGTGAAAACCTCGCCGGTGCCCCCCGATGCTGGTACGCGTCTGAGAGCCCTCAACGTTCCAGTTTTCCTGAAGAGATCTCCCGCGCTCCTCGGCCCACGGAGTTCCGGGTCCTGAGTGGCAGCGCGAACTGGTGCGCTCCTCTGCCCACGGAGTGCCGGGTCCAGAGTAGAAGTGCGAACACGGGTGCTCCTCTGCCCACGGAGTTCCGGGTTCAGAGTGGCAGCGCCCGCTCCGTTCTCAGTTCTACGTAACTGTGAGTACTGTTTTTTCTTTAGCCTTCAGGGAGGCTACTTTCTTCGTTCTCCGTGAGTGACCCTGATCCGGGACACGCTCTGGGGCATTAAGCACTGCAGTCTGAGTGCTGGTCTTTGCTCCCAGAGAGGTCGCGCCCCATTGACCTTCCGAACCAGTCTCAAGGGTCCGCCCTGGCTCTGCGACCGTAAGCCAGTGCTTGCATTCCACTGAGCTTCACGCCGTCCCAGGCCGGGGGACCCTCCTTCACACGGGTGGGAAGATAGCAGGTGAGAACTCACTACAGAGTGGGGGGGAGGCAACGGGAGGGTCACAAGTGAGGTGTGTCTTACGGTGTGCTTGTTTCGTTCCAGGTCCCTCTCCCAGCTGCTCCTTCCCTTCCTTCCCTCGCCCACCTGTCTCCATAGTCCGTGTGTGTTACACGTTTCCCGGACTGGGGACAGATGGGAGGTGGACCCCATTTAATCATCAGCATCATCCTGAGGAGAGAATTCCCCGGCCGCCGTGACACACTGTTGGACTTGACCCTGCTTGCAGGGTCATCCCGGAACTTTTTGCCTTTCCCCTAGCCATTTTGCTGAGATGGAATTGGTGGGTCCAGGATTCTGAACACTTTAGCGCTGGTTAGCAGTGCAAAGTGTGTGTGTTGTCAGCCTCACATAGGCTTACATTAGGAACCCCCATGGTAGAGGATATATAGGCCATGTTTTGTATGTGTCTGGAATGCAAATGTTAAATGCTGCGTAATGGTGTGCAGAGGTTTATTTACGCTAGGGGTACTCACAAACTTTCTCTTGGGGGCCAAATTTACAGTGTTGTTTGTGGCCGAGGGCCGCACCTTGGGGGCGGGGTCATTTGGGGAGGGGGCGGGGCTAGAGTAACAAAAAAAACTGTGACCATGAGGTGGAACACAGGTCCCTGCAGCGGACGCCTTCGTCCACTGAGCCACCGGACCCGGCATACACATATCTCTCTGTCTCCCTCCCTCCTCCGTCTCCCTCCCTCCTCCATCTCCCTCCCTCTCCCTCCGTCTCCCTCCCTCTCCCTCCCTCCTCCATCTCCCTCCCTCTTCCGTCTCCTTCCCTCCTCCGTCTCCCTCCCTCTCTCTCCCTCCCTCTCTCTCTCCCTCTCTCTCTCCCTCCCTCTGTCTCCCTCCTTCCCTCTGTCTCCCCCCTCTGTCTCCATCCCCCTCTGTCTCCCTCCCCCTCTGTCTCCCTCCCCCTCTGTCTCCCTCCCCCCTGTCTCCCTCCCTCTCTCTCCCTCTCTCCCTCTCCCTTCCTCTCCGTCTCCCTCCGTCTCCCCCTCTCTGTCTCCCCATCTCTGTCTCCCCCTCTCTGTCTCCCTCTCTGTCTCCCTCCCTATCTCTCTCCCTCCCTCTCCGTCTCACCCCCTCTCTCTCTCTCCCTCTCTGTCTTCCTCCCTCTCCGTCTCCCTCCCTCCCCCTCTCCCCCTCTCTCCCTCCCTCTCCGTCTCCCTCCCTCCCTCTCCCCGTCTCCCTCCCTCTCAGTCTCCCTTCCTCTCTCCGTCTCCCTCCCTCCCTCTCCCCATCTCCCTCCCTCTCCCCCCCTCTCCCCGTCTCCCTCTCTCTCCCCGTCTCCCTCCCTCTCTCTCTCCGTCGCCCTCGCTCTCTCTCTCCGTCGCCCTCCCTCTCTTTGCCTCTCTGTCCGTCTCTGCCTCTATCTGTCTGTCCCTATCTCTGCCTATCTGTCTCTGTCTGTCCCTGTCTCTGTTAGTCTCTATCTCTATCTGTTTCTGTCTCTCCTTACTGCCCTCTGTCACCCTCTGTCCCCTTACTCGACTCTCACACCCTGCTGTTCTCTCGTCATTCTTTGTCACCTCTCCCCCCACCCCTCCGCTTGTGTGGCAGCTGAGGCAGCTTCCCTTCCAGGGCACACACACAGCCCCACCCGAGTACTTCACAGGTCTTTAAGAGACCATTTGCATGATAACGAGGCTTTGTTGTATTTCACCTCTTAGCGCCCCAGCAGCTCCACTCGGACTAGCGCTTGAATTCCCGGGTCCCCACAGAGCAGAGTCTGTGTTTGCTGACACTGTTAAAAAAAAAAAAAAAAAAAGGTACGATGTCTGCAAGGTCCGCGGGCCGCCAAGAAAGGCTTGCCGGGCCGCTGGCGGCCCGCGGGCCGTACTATGAGTACCCCTGATTTACGCTGTTTAAAAATGTCACTTTTAAAATGTCACCCTGTTTGGTGTGCTTTGTGCCTGCCTGTCTGAGGTGGGTTTCCGGTCTAGTTGTCTGGTGCTTCGCCCCCAGCTATTGGTGGGAAGTCTGGCAGGCAGGGTGCTCTACACCTCCCCCAAAACCAGCTGGGACCTGATTACCAGAGAAGCTTCTAGAAGCTTCTGGCCCTTTCTGGTAGGTGGGGTGAGGGGTGTATATATAGGGGGGCAGTGCCTCCATGTGACAGACTGAGCATGGACTGGATTGAGAGGGGACACTCTGCCATGAGGTACCGCCGCAAGGGCCTGTGTGCTGGCCCCTGCGCCCATCTGTGCCCCTCCGCTGTCCACAGGGCCAGTGAGAGCCCGCTGTTGGAGTGAAGACTGCTATGCCAGGAGGAGTGCCACGTTATGGGGGTTGACTGTTCCAAGGAACAGCTGTCTTGTCTTGATGAGTGCCCACTGACTGCTGATCTTGCCCAGCATTGCCTGCCTGCTCTCCTGCCCTAGCGCTCCGTGAGCGCGACAACTGTGCCCCAAGGAGGTGAGGAGCGAGGGCACTACCTTATTTTATGGGACCTACTGCCGGGGGAGCACTACAGCTTTATCCCAGCATGGATTGTGCTCTGCCTGCTGTCTAGCGCCTGGGAAGTGCTTTGTCGTCACTGCCCAAGAGTGCCTGTCTCCTGCAGCGCTGTGCTGCTAGAGAGCTACGTGATCCTGGGAGGACTCTAGCGCCTCCAGAGCGCTATATTTCATTATCCTGGAGGTGAGGAGCGTGGGTCCTGCAGCGAATGCTGTTAGGGACAGCTGTTTACCTTGAATGTACAGTGGGAGCCTACCACGCCTTTGTGGAACTTCGCGAGTGCCCACCCCGCGTTATTGCGCACCTTTGCTTCTTTAAACTGAAGCGGGAGCCCACCCCTCGTGGGTACCGCCCGTGTGCTTATCCAGACCGGCGGGCGCCCACCCGGCGGTCCTTATACCAAAATAGTGGGAGCCCACCCCACACAGTGCGGAAGAGAGCGGGTGCCCACCCTGCACACTGAAATCACCGCCGTGGCCCGAGCGCCAAGGGAAGGAAGCCAGGCAGTCTACCCGGTTGTGGGTGGAGCCTCGCGGAAGCCATCTCCGCCTCCCCCTGCCTGGGGGAAGCCGTCTGAGCCTCGTGGGCTCCGCATCAAAGTCCTGGGTCCCAGGAAGCCGGGTGAAGTCAGGAGAGGTGCGGCGTGGTGAGCGGGGCTCCCGTGCATGGTGACAGCCCAGTGGCAGCAGCTGAGGCAAGGAGGCCTGTGGCGGAGGGGGCCCGAGGCACATTGTCGGTGCCTGCCCCTCCGCGCTGCTGACGAGGAGAAGGCTCTGCTGGGGGTGAAGCCAGGAGAGATCCCAGCAGCAGGACCTGTCGGGGCACATTGCCGGTGCCCAGAGACTGCAGAGACATCCAGAGGGGCCACGGACTGCCGGTGAGTGGGGTCCTGTGGCACACTGAGTGGGGGGTGTGTCGGGGCACATGGTCAGTACCCGCCCCCTGTGGTAGTGCTTAGGGTTCCGTGAGGGCCCGTGCTGACTCCCCGGCTGCCCCAGCTGACAGGGGGCAGCTGCAACGTATTGGCCATCTCGTGTTTGGGGCTTCCAAGGCCTGGCTGGTGCCAAGTGCTACTCTGCAGTACACAGCAGCGCCGCAGCTGCGGGCCGCTGCAACGATTGGGTATTTTCAATTTAATAGTCCTGGAGTGGGACTTGCATCAATGGTCCACTGCTGACTGGACTTAGCACAGCTGCCCCGCTGGACAGTGGGCCATTGCAATGTTCGGGGCTCCATCTTGCTCAGTTGTGCCAGTGATCCTTTGTTGCTACACCCTGGAGGCCACTTATTTTAGTAACGTGCACCACTGGTTATGTGTCATGCCCCATGCCCATATGATTATGCATTTATGCTGTTGGTTTTCGGCCTACTGAAGATGCCTACTCTGATTTCTGCCTCATGCTGATGAGATGACACCTCTATGCTCACATGTTACTGTATAATGTGATTTACGCTAATGAGGTTTATGCCCACAGGTTTATGCTTAATGATAAGGCTTTTATGTTCATTGCAATGTTGCTAAGGCTAGGCATAATGGGTGTATGCTAAAGTTGTTGTTGATAATGAGATGCCCACACTACTGATGGTGTTGTGCATAATGGGTCTGATGCCTAACCCTAATGTCACGCAGCAATGTTTTCATTCTACGCCTACTACAAATGCCATTCATGCTCCCAATGAGGTGCCTAACATGATGCTTTAAGTTATGCCTGACCTGATGTTTTCCTTCTAGGCCTCATGTGTATGCCCCATGCAATTGGGTCTAATGCTAATGTTAGGAAGCCTTATGTTTATGCCAATGCTAACCGTTTTTCATGCCTAATGTCATGATATGATGCTTGGTTACGTGCCTTCATACTCATGTGACCATGCCCCCGGTTATGGTTATGCATAATGTCTTTTTAGGCCTGATGATGTCACCTTTACACTTATGAGGAAGCTTAACGTCAGGTGCCAAGATGTTCTATATTCACGCCTGATCTCATATGGATATGCCTAATGTTGCTGTGATTCATGACCGAATGTGTTCATGCCTCATGCTAAAGGGATTTATGCAAATGTGATGTTGCTCAGTGCATGATTGTGCCAGTAGCTAGTGGCCATCGCCCCCTTATTGCGGATGGACTTAACATTTATCCTTTGTGCGTTGGTGATGGTTCTGGCAGCGGCCCGATTGGCCCGGCCCTGTAAATAATTCCCCTGTGAACTGCTACCCGGTGCCGGTTGGCACAGTTTATCTGTACCTGAGATTGCATTCTACAATGTGTTTTATAATACACAAATTATTTTTACACAACCTGGTGTAGAGTCTCTTTTGTAGTGTGCCTAGTGTTTTTCGCCTGTGTGAGTGTGTGCTGCACAGTCAATCAATCAATCAATTGCATTTATAAAGCGCGCTACTCACCCGTACGGGTCTCAAGGCGCTGGGGGGGGGGGGGGGGGGTCAGTGCTCGAAGAGCCAGGTCTTGAGCTGCCTTCTGAAGGGGAGGTGGTCTTGTATGGCGCGAAGGTAGCTGGGAAGAGAGTTCCAGGTCTTCGCTGCTAGGTAAGAGAAAGACCTGCCTCCGGCGGTGGCTTTGCGAATGCGAGGTACGGCTGCCAGGGCTTGTCCGCTCGAGCGTAGGGTGCGAGGAGGAGTGTAGAAGGAGACGCGGTGGTTGATGAGTTTTGGTCCGAGGTTGTGCAGGGCTTTGTGTGCGTGGGTGAGGAGTCTGAAGGTGATCCTCTTGTTGACTGGGAGCCAGTGGAGTTTCTTCAGGTGTCCGGAGTCCGGAGATGTGGTGGTGGCGGGGTATGTTCAGGATGAGTCGTGCGGCCGCGTTCTGGATTCGTTGAAGTTTCCTCTGCAGCTTGGTGGTGATGCCGGCGTACAGAGTGTTCCCATAGTCCAAGCGACTGGTGACGAGGGCGTGGGTGACGGTCTTCCTGGTATCGGTGGAGATCCAGCGGAAGATCTTGCGGAGCATGCGGAGAGTGTTGAAGCATGCCGAGGTCACCGCGTTGACCTGTCTGGTCATGGAGAGGGATGAGTCCAGGATGAAGCCGAGGTTGCGTGCTTGGTCGGTGGGTTGGGGAGTGCTGCCTAGGGCGGGGGGCCACCAGGAGTCGTCCCAGGCGGTGGGTGTAGGGCCGAGGATGAGGACCTCCGTCTTCTCTCTGTTCAGTTTAAGCCGGCTGTCTGTCATCCAGTTCGCTACTTCCTTCATGCCTTCGTGTAGTCTGGTTCTTGCTGAGGTGGGGTTGTTGGTGAGGGATAGGATGAGCTGGGTGTCGTCTGCGTAGGATATGAGGTCGAGTCCGTGTTTACGTGCGATGTTCGCCAGGGGGGTCATGTAGATGTTGAAGAGGGTGGGGCTGAGGGAGGATCCTTGGGGGACGCCGCAGATGATCTCCGTAGCTGTGGATCTGATGGGGGGGAGGCGGACTCTCTGAGTTCTTCCGGAGAGGAAGGAGATGATCCATTCCAGGGCCTTGCCTCTGATGCCGGCGTTGTTGAGGCGACGTATCAGGGTACGGTGGCAGACCGTGTCGAATGCTGCAGAGAGGTCCAGGAGTATGAGGGCCACGGTTTCTCCTTTGCCGGTCAGGGATCTGATGTCGTCCGTGGCTGCGATGAGGGCGGTCTCGGTGCTGTGGTTAGCTCTGAAGACGAACTGTGAGGGGTCGAGTGAGTCGTTGGTTTCCAGGGCGGTGGTGAGTTGTGCGTTGACGATTTTCTCAATCACTTTGGCAGGGAACGGTAGGAGCGAGATGGGCCAGAAGTTTTTGAGTTCGGTGGGGTCTGCTGTTGGTTTCTTTAGGAGGGCGTTCAGTTCGGCGTGTTTCCAGTTCTCCGGGAAGGTGGCGGTGGTAAAAGATGTGTTGATGACGTCTCGGAGGTGGGGTGCGATGATGTTGTCGGCTTTGTTGAAGATGTGGTGCGGGCAGGGGTCGGATGGTGATCCTCAGTGGATGGAGTTCATGACGCGGGTGGTTTCCTCGGTGGTGGTTGGGTTCCAGGTGTGGATGGTGGTGTTGTCGGTGGCGGGTTCCGGTGGAGGGCTCGTGTTGGTTGTGGTGAAGCTGTTGTAGATGTCGGTGATCTTGTGGTGGAAGAAGGCTGCGAGGGAGTCGCACAGATGCTTTACACATTGCTCCGAAGATTAGCCTACCCGCTTCGCACCACACTACCCCGTTTCTAACACTCACTGTGCTATATTAGAAGGATTGTGACATACTAGCTGTAAATAACGAAAGGATCTTTGTGTTAAAAGCAGTGGCAGCTGGTAATTTTGCCAGGGAGTGGGTCGGTGCCACACATGCACACATACACCTCACACCCGTGCATTCACACACGTACACACACCCATTCACAACACTAACAAATGTTTTAATTTATTTGAGAGTTTTATATAGTGCTAGAAAGATACACATTAATACGTACATGCATGAAACATAAGATGCATAGAAATTACCATAACTGCAGCTCTCCAAGAGGGAAGCCTCAGAGGTCCAAGGAGGGCTAGGACTGCTGTCCTCCCTCATTGACTGACGGATAGGCAGCAGTCCCAGCCTCATCACAGAGTGGGAAGGGGTCAGTGTGACTGCTGACCCCACCCCACTCTGTGACTAGGTGCCACTGATTGACACTCTACCCTGTGCACTTGAGGGCATAAAAGTGAAGTGCCCAGGTCCACATCAATCTGTGGTGCTCCCCTTCATCACAAGTAGGAGGTCCTTGAGGCACTTTTGGTAGATTGAGGAGACTACACCCACAGGGCTGTCAAATTCTAAGCCTGGCAAAGTTCAGCACATTTAGCGCATGTCCAGCTCTTGCCTGATCTGAACAAGAAGAATGTCTGTCAGGCTGGCCTTTGTTCCACCACAACACCCACTGATTTTGACACTGCCCCCCATTTACGAGGGTGGTGTAAATAGGAGGTAGTAGCAAAATTAAGACCAGGGAAAACCTGGTCTTAACATGGCGAAACGAGGAGAAATGCTTAATTACTCCTCGTTTTCGCTGTTTCTTTGTCTGCTGCATTGTGCAGCACACATAGAAACAGCCAATCGCCATGAATTAATGTTCATATGCAGGAAGGTGTCTTTTCCTGCACATCAACAATCATTTAAGAAATTATGATTTGCAACTTCTATGTATGCTGCCCAATGCAACATACATAGAAGTTACAATTCGCCATTCTGGATTGTTTATGTGCAGGAAGGGACACCTTCACGCACATAAACAATAATTTTCTCAACATAGGCACACTTGCACTGTGGTGCAAATGTGCCTGCGTTGCCGATAAGCAGCTAAATTTAGCGCCAGCGCAAGGGAAAACACAGGGATACGCCATACCATTGTAAACATGGCACATCCCTGCGTTTTCAGAATGGCGGAGAGTGTCATCAGCAATGTTTGCTTAATGCCACACTTCGCCATTCCCTTGTAAATATGCCTATTGGAGTGCTGTGCATGCAAATCCTGCATTGCCAATCCCTGGTGAGTTGCACTACTCCTGCTGAAACAAGGCTAATGGAGGTACCAATGGGTGATGCGGGCTCCCCTCCCTTTTTCCACAAGAGCAGTTCAAACATGAATGGCAACACATCCTAGTTTGAAAAGGTTTTCCACATAATTATGGCTCTGCCATATTTTCCACATAATACATCATCTGCTGCATAATCTGTCGATTTTAACTATTGAATTGTTTATACCTCAAATGGATCAAAAGTTACTAAAATATGTGACTTGTGCTGCTGTGAAGTAGAGGGCCCTTTGCAAAGGTTGACTGGTCACCTTTCTCACTGCTGCAGTTGTATGTTCCACTGATACTAATAAGGAAAAATCTTAGCAAAGACTGTTAGCATGTGTAAAAATGTCAAAATAATAAAGTACCAGAAAATTTACAGCACCACCAATACCAGTGTAGGGTGTCGGAGCACTTTACATCACGCAAATTACACAGAGACAATCATTCATATGTGTGTAAATCACTGTATAGGAAATGTTACATAAGACAAAGGACTACAAGGCGTAGGAGTCACATGACAACCATACTAGTAGGCAGCATAGTTTAACAGCGATTGGTCTGGAGAAACACAAACTCAGAATTTAAAAAGTAATACCATGGTTGGGTGTTCTCTTTAATAATCAGCATTGATTTCTACCCAAATGAACCCTTTTTGCAACATTAGGATAATGAAAGACTGGGGAAAAAACCATATCGCTCTAATGTATACCTTGCAGTTTTCATGCAGCACTTACATGACAGCTAATAACTTATTAACTGCAAGTAACAATAGGGTCTCTCTGACAAAAGCAGTAACCCACTGTCCTATTTACATTATCTGCACTTTGTGATCTGTATGGTACATGTTCTTAGCAGCAGGCACATTAACCCTCTGCGCTGCCTTTCCATGAGTCAAAACATCCACTAGACAAAACACCATCTCTCTCTACTAAGAACATTAATCACTGGAGTTATCATGACATTTTTATTATTGCTGAAAATTGTTGGAGGCCAGGAAGAAGGCAGCAAGTGCTTTTAAAACCATATTATACTTGCAAACACGACGCTACCACCTAAAGTTAGCGCCAGCCGCGGTCCGTGCAGGTAACAGCGGTGGGGCAGTGGGGCCGGCTACGGGGGGATTTCGAGGGACGATGCAGAGGTGTGGAAATGTGCTTTTAATGAGCACACCGGTGCAGGAGTCACCCTTCTCTGTCCACGCGTCCTTAGACCAACAAAATAGAGATTGGCACTGAAGATGGAATTCAAATAACAAGTTTATTAATCACTCATGAGTGGGACCACGTCCACACAGCACTCTCAAGTGCTGCCTGAGGTAGTACATTGAAGTCACAGGCCTTATATACAGCTTTTTCTGCACTGGTAAGCATGTGGATACAAATAGAAGGTACAAGCATACACAGGAATAACTACCGACAAACATGGGCAGATGGAAGATCACTTAGTCAGCAAAGTGGGAGGGGGACCAGAACTGTTCACATCAGCAGAGAATGATTGACAGTTGAGTCTGAGACCAGATGTTCTGGCAGCTACAAACTCCTAGCATGCATATTGCTTTTAGCTGAGTCAGGAAGTCAACTAAAATAGACAGCACAGGCAGGGAAAAAGACAAGCAGCAGAGGATGGGAGAATTACAAAGCCAACAAAATGGATGCCACAACCAAGATGGCTTCAGCTTATGCCAACGGAAATTATTTCAGATTTCCACAGAGGGAAAATTATTTATTTTATTTTCCCTCTGCATCGTCCTTCGAAATACCCCCTTATCAGTCCCCTCTGCCCCACTGTGATTACCTGCACAGACCGCGGCTGGTCAGTGCCTGGTGCGGTCGCACTGCCCTAGAGCCACCCTGCTCATGGGCTCTGTGACCTCAGTGACAGAGTCACTGTCATGATGTGCTGCTTCATAGGCCTGCCTGCAAGACTGGAGGTGAACTTCACAATGAATTGTGGTGGCTAAGTCATCAAGATTAACCCACATTTGCCACTGCTAGGGTCCACCTGCTGGTGCTAAGACACCAGGGCTTTTAAGAACTTGCGGGGCCTTCTAAGGTCTAGCATGGGAATGTGCTCCCTCAGGGGAAGTGGCCTGGTGGACTGGTCATGAAGGCTGAACCTGGTTTCCCAGTACCAAATTCAGCAGCTCATGCCACATCCTCTCCCCCACTGAACACCATACTGTCCCACTGAGAGAAACTTGCACTGCACTGACTCGCTATAAACACCTGGATGTGACTCAATTCAAATTATGCACTAGACAAGAGCAATATGCTGCTTAAAAAAAATTAACAACATCCTAGAAAAAGCAAACACTCATAGGGAATGCAAGATTAAGTAAAGCATGTGAAATGTAAGTAGGAACAACATGGTTACCTTTTTCTTTTTACACTCATTATTCAGAAATTAGCAAGTGCTTTTGACCCAAAAGTTAAGGTCCATGACTACAGGGCCCAGAAAGGACACGTTTTAATGCCCATTGCTTATATCCTTACAAAATATAAGCAGTATGGTTTAAAAAGACCACATTTGTGAACACAGAGCTGCGGTACACATTTTGTTTTCCAATTCACCCATCAAGCAGGTATTTCAGTACCTCCAGGAATAGTGCACTTTCCCGCTCAGGGAATGCAATGTTTTTCAAAGAGAGACGAGAAAACAAAAGTAGCGCTTCCCTGGCAAACACTGTAAAGTTGAGCAAATGTGTTTAGGTGTGAATAAATCAATCTAGCCACCTTGCAACCTCTCAGTCTTGCTTTAGTTAGTTATTTTTCATATTTTTAATGTTTTATTTCTCTCCACCGCGAGGCTGCACTTAGAAATTGAAAAATGTCAGAAAAAGACGACGTTTCCAGCAAAAGTGTTTTTCTTTTTTGGATCCATTTCACAGGAGAGCAAACAGGGCACGAGTCGGGGGTACACGCGGGTGGACGGCGTCCGCCCACTATTTTCACAGGGTGGACACCGTCCACCATGCCAAGAAGTTGGGCCCCACTAAAAAATATGCTGAATTCGTCCAAGTGTTATTTGAAAACACCGGGACACATTCATTTAGCAGCGCCTAGCGGTCGTAACAACGAGCAGGCTGGGACGGGACTTTCTTAGTTCAGACTCCTGCTGGGCCCATAACAAAGGCCGAATCTGAGGGGTTATCGGGCCTCTTTTTGTTCGAGTCTCCTGGCTGGGAGCAGTCAGGAGCCTCACACTTAGTAACAAATGCAGCAGAGGGGAAACAAAATCTCATACCTTGCTAGCACTTCACACATACTTAAGAGAGGCAGCTTTTCACTTTGGTCAATCCCTGTTATGTCAGATGCATTTGGTCTTTCCCTGTATTTACACAAAATAAATGTAATTTATATAGTGCTTAATACCCCTGAGGAGGCGTTGAATAATTTAAGTACCACAAATTTTTCTTGTACAGCACTATGGGTAGAGGAAATTTGCGCTGACAAAAGGCAACACTGTTTTATGCATAGCTTTCAAAAGTGTGAATCTTCTGCCTCAATCAGGAGGGTTTGCGCGTATACTCGAAATGTGCTCCAATGTACTCATGATAGACCTGCTAAACATATATGTGAGGGCTCAAGATCTGATGTCACTTCTTATGATGCCACTTTTAATAATGTCACGAGCCGCGATATCACGTGCCGTGATGCCACTTGCATTCTGATTAACTAGGTTAGTCCCCCAACTTCTTTTTTTAGGACTTGTGCCCTGGGAACAAATAAACGAAAGAAGAAAAGAGAAGGTAATACCTGTTGCTTGAAGTCTCCGTTTTCACTCAGTGAGGAGGAGCGAGACAGAAAAAGAGGGAAGAGTGGGAACAAAGAGAGCAGCGGCAGGAGAACTGGACACTGTCCTTGTCTTCTCTGGGCACGAAGGAAAAGACAGATTCCTTTTCCTTCTCTGCTCGTTCCACCCGTCCCCAAAAGCCAAGCCTTAACTATCGGCCTTGGTGATTTCTGTCGTCCGGGAGGCATGTTTAAAATAAGAAAGTAGGGGAACGGACTATAGGAAATTAAAGAAGTAGAGGCACTGTTGGACTTGGCCCTTTTTCCCCGAAATTTTTCGCTTTTTCTGGGAAATCGCATGATGTGTAAATGCAAAGATTGAAGCTGTGCAATAAAGTACGCAGACTGAGTTTCCCCATTTTAAACATATAACTTTTAAAATGGATGCCATGGCTGTGTGGTTGTGCCAATTGACGGAGCTGGGTTAACAGTCTAGTTATTATTTCCCAGCAACCCCAGCTTTTGGAGGGAAGCCTGGCACCCAGGGTGCTCTACCCCTCCCCCTAGGCCAGTTATAGCCAGTCTCCCCAGACGCTTCTAGAAGCTTCTTGCACTGTCTGGAAGGTGGGGTGAGGGGCGTTGTTCTGCTCGATTTTCCCGGCCTTCTTGTGTGAAAAAGTGATTGAATGTGACTTCAGTCTCTTACCATTCAAGTCTAAGGGTTAGAGTAGTGAATGGAGCCTATTTACTAGGCACTTCGACATGATTCTGTGCTCTTCCCCATAGATCAGGGCTTGCACACATAGCCTAGGGGATAGATTCGTTAGTATTAGGGATAACCTGTCCTGTAATGAGGGTATTTCATGGAGCCGTGCTGAATTCAGGCCTGGTAGGCCTCAAACGGGAGAGACTCCATCTTTCTTTCTGCTCCGGCAGCTTGGGATGCTTCTAGGTCAAATGTAATGTTTTAGTTATGAGGTGTTATTCGCTTGGAGAGAACCGGTTCAGGCCGGCCCTTATCGAAGGATTGTATTTTTCTTCATGCCGAAGACACTACATCAGGCCGGCCGGCTGGGAACGTGTCCTTGGTACGGGGAGGTACAAGAATTTGGTGGGCGGCAGGTTACGGGCCGGAATTTTCCATGAGGAAACGCACCTCTATATTAGTGAAAGTCTGAGGCAGTTACATGTTCAGTCCGTAGGCGGCATCTAGCCGTTAGCAGTAAAGCTACTACTTATTCCAGGGAAGACAGACGCCATCTTGAAGGCGGAGAAGAACCGAGAGACAGATACTCTCCTAGCAGAATAGCCAGAGAGGAGAGAGTAGCCGATAAGGAAGAGGTCCCAGTGACTCGGAGAAGGGTGAAGAGAACAGCGCATAGTGGTGCAGACATGTATCCGTGACTGCGGAGGTGTGACTTCCAGGCGAGCCGAGGCACAGACGAGAAGGGAACCTAGATGACCACTGAGTGCAGGCTACACACTATTAAGGTGATGTCGACCCTTTCTTATTAGAGTGTACAACTTAATCTTTCACTTTTCTTTGCAGGTTATGTGTTATATTGTAATGTTATGTGATTGCGTATGTAATGAGTAATAAAGTACCCAGTTTGTAGTGAACCAACATGTGCTGCGTGTTCTTGTATGAGAGGGTAGCCTATTCTTCTAGTCAGCTGCGGCTACATGAACAGATGTTAACCCTGATCAGGTAAGTGGTAACTGAATAAGGGAAAGAGGAGCCCCTCGAACCGGAGAACAGGCTATGCTCGAACTGGCAGTCCTTGTGTGATCTGATGAATAGTGAGACTGATTCCCTTTTTGTATGTTATGGTGATCATAGGATGAACTGTCGTATGAGACTGCCGTCTGGGTAGAGAGGTCTGGATTCGTATGGGATCGCGAGGCCGCCACTTGTGATACTGTCGTATGGGCAGAGAGGTCTGGATTCGTATGGGATCGCGAGGCCGCCACTTGTGATACTGTCGTATGGGCAGAGAGGTCTGGATTCGTATGGGATCGCGAGGCCGCCACTTGTGCTGAGACTGCCGTCTGGGTAGAGAGGTCTGGATTCGTATGGGATCGCGAGGCCGCCACTTGTGATACTGTCGTATGGGCAGAGAGGTCTGGATTCGTATGGGATCGCGAGGCCGCCGATTGTGCTGAGACTGCCGTCTGGGTAGAGAGGTCTGGATTCGTATGGGATCGCGAGGCCGCCACTTGTGATACTGTCGTATGGGCAGAGAGGTCTGGATTCGTATGGGATCGCGAGGCCGCCACTTGTGATACTGTCGTATGGGCAGAGAGATCTGGATTCGTATGGGATCGCGAGGCCGCCACTTGTGCTGAGACTGCCGTCTGGGTAGAGAGGTCTGGATTCGTATGGGATCGCGAGGCCGCCACTTGTGATACTGTCGTATGGGCAGAGAGGTCTGGATTCGTATGGGATTGCGAGGCCGCCACTTGTGCTGAGACTGCCGTCTGGGTAGAGAGGTCTGGATTCGTATGGGATCGCGAGGCCGCCACTTGTGATACTGTCGTATGGGCAGAGAGGTCTGGATTCGTATGGGATCGCGAGGCCGCCACTTGTGATACTGTCGTATGGGCAGAGAGGTCTGGATCCGTATGGGATCGCGAGGCCGCCGATTATAAGAGGTCTTGGTATGTATAGTAGGAATTCCCTGTCCTTAGGTGGTAAGATATATGTGGTTACCTATTGTAGATAGGCCCTAGGGAGAGGGAGGGGGTAACGTTCTGGCTGGGTTAGTGAGGCTCTGATGAGCGGGTTCTATCTGATCCGAAAACCCAAGCAGAACATTTGGCGTCACGAACCGTTTACGAAACCTGTGTGCGTTGTGGTTATATCGTGTTTGCTTTCGGCGCGTGCGTGGTTTCGTTTGTATATTATTTGTATATAATTGTGTGTAGTTTTCTTTTCTCTTTCTTCTTTCTCTTTTTCTCTTTTTCTTTCTTTTCCGAGATGTTTTCTAGAAAGTCGAAATCTACTTTTAAGTTGCCCGTTGATATTCCCGGCTGGGATTCAACGCCTTATGAAGCCTTGGCCCGTGAGTGGGCTGATTCTACTGGTTTGAGTGAGAATTGGAATTCTTTTTTGGAGCTGGCGGAGCCGGCTAATGTGATTACTTGTTTACAGAAGGCGCCGGTATCTAAGGGTGATGAGCTTCCCGTTTTGGGGCGCAGAGGTTGGATTATTCTGTCTGCGTACAGGATTCTGCATGAGAGGTTGTTGAAGTTACAGACATTGCATAAGGATGTGGAAGCGAACTTTGTTGAGATTCAGAATGCTCATACTTTGTTGCGGTGTCAAAATAAGTTGCTTGCTGACAAACTTGAGACGTACCAAACTATTGCCGAGAGGGCGGCTGTGCGAATTGCTCGTTATAAATACAAGAACCGGCGTGGTCGGGTTTCGACGCGAAAGGTGCGTCTGGTCGTGGCGAAAGCCGGACTGGATTGGAATCCTGATGAATGGGATGGTAATATCTGGAACTCGAGTGATTCTCCTTCCTCGGGTGAGGAGTCTGCCAAGCGCGAGTCCTCTCGCTCCGGCCGTGATTGTAAGTCTGCTTCTTGCGCCTCTGATGGTGCACCCCATGATTGCGCTCGTCCTTCGAGTGGGGTCGATGCTTCTTACACTGATTGTTCCTCTATGTGTACTGGTCGAGCTCCTTGTGTTGCTCGTCCCGCGGTCTCGGTGCATCCAGTTTTTCGGCGGAAGTTGCAGCAGGCTCCCGGTGCTCCGAATGGTATTGCTTTAGACTCTTTGGAGGATTTTACTCAACAAGAAATTAGTGATATTTTGCAGCGATTTTGGCAGCGAGCTGGTGAGACCTTACTCACATGGATGGTGCGCCTTTATGAACTGGGCGCTGCTGGCATTATGTTGGATGCTGGCGATTGTTTGAAGTTTTGTTCCTTGAGTTCGGATTCTACTGTACAGGATCATTTTCGTAACTTTAATGTTGGTGGTCAAATTTCTTTGCTTCAATTGGCGACTGAGGGTTGTAATCAAAAATATCCTACTGAGTCTGACTGGCCTGTGAATGACAAACCGTGGTATACTTTGCGCGATGCTGCACAACGTCTCAAAGAGGAGGTGATGAAAACGGCAATTTTTCTGAATACTGCTGACAGGTTGCTTGATGGTTTGTTGACATCTTCTGTGTGGAATCGTATTATTCGTTCTTCCCCTGTTGCTTATAAGCAGGTCATGATGACTTTATTGATTAATCAGACTGGTAACATATTATCTATGGTGCTGGAATCGGTACGCCAACTCGGTGAGTTGGGTGAGTGGTTTAAACCTGAACGGCAATCCCGGCCTGACACTCGTACTCCTGGTGACAATAAACTTACTAGACGTGATATGTTTTTTGGTCTTATGGCCGATGGTGTGCGGAAGGAGGACATTGACGGTGAGACTACTTCTCGTTTGTGGGAAATGTTTCGCAAACGTGGCTTGGATCGAAAGGAGGGTGCCCGGCGTGTTCGGACGACTGAGTGTGATCGTGGTTTTTCTGACGGTAGCGGTGATGACGACCGCCGTGGGCGCTCTGATCGTCGTGATGATCGACGTTATGTACGTGATTTGTCCCCCCGTCGTGAGAGAGACAGGGAGAGAGAGGGGGAAAGAGAGAGGGGGAGAGATGATTATGTTAACAGCAGACGTAGAGATGATAGGGATCAATCCCCTGAGTTGAGAAGGAGAGAGGATCGACACAGATTGGCCGATCGAAACCCGCAGTACAATGCAGAGGACAGGAATCCATTTCGTAATGGAGATGGATATGAACAGGAGGTATCGATACCTGGGAAACGTGAGAGTCTTTATCCTGATTTATCCTAGTACACAGAACGCAGTAAAAATGACTAGGAAATAGGTCAAGCTCCAGTACACAGATGGGCTCACAGAGATAATAGACCCTATGTAGATATTGATATTTATTGGAGACATCGTAATATCCAAAGGGCCCGAGCATTGGTAGATACAGGAGCGGAGGCCACTCTTATTCATGGAAAATCAAAGAAGTTTAAAGGTCAGCCTTTTACAATTACCGGATTAGGTGGAAAGGAAACTCCCGCAGTCCAAACTTTACTTGAAATGAGAATAGGTAGAATTCCTAGAAAAGAATACTCTGTATTAGTGGTACCACTCTTAGAATTCATAATTGGAATTGATATTTTGAAAGGAATGACTTTGCACTTAGATGATGGATGTTACCAATTTGGAACTAAACATTATATATCGTCCAGGCCTGTACGGGTTGGTCGTTTAAGAATGCCCCCCATAAAAGTTCCCCAGGCGACAAAAGTGGTTCGTCAGAAGCAGTATCGTATTCCAGGTGGTCATGAAGAGATTAGTACCACTATTCAGGAGTTGGTGGATGCAGGAGTTATAACCCCAGTTACTTCTGCTTGGAATAATCCTGTTTGGCCTGTACGTAAGAGTGATAATTCTTGGCGCATGACTGTTGATTATCGAGAATTGAATAGACACACACCCTCTTTGACTGTTGCAGTACCGGATGTTATTACCCTAATTGAAAGAATCCAAAAACATCCAGGTACATGGTATGCGTCCATTGATATTGCTAATGCTTTCTTTTCGATTCCGATTGCCCCTGAGTGTCAGGAACAATTCAGTTTTACGTGGAACGGGCGTCAGATGACGTTTAGAAGTCTTCCCCAGGGCTATGTGCATAGTCCTACGATATGTCACCGGCTGGTGGCAGAGCATTTGGCTGAGGTACCGGTTCATCCGCAAATTCAGATATGTCACTATATTGATGATATTTTGATCCAAGGCGAAACACAAGAGGAAGTTCAGACCCAATTGGACAGAGTCATTGAGTGCCTGCGTGAGAAAGGTTGGGAAATAAACCCGGATAAGTTACAAGGTCCGTCCCAGGCTGTGAAATTTTTGGGTATTAATTGGCATGAGGGGCACCGACAAGTGATCCCTCAGGTTAAACAGAAAATTCTTGATTTTGCAGTTCCGAGGAATAGGAAAGAAGCCCAAAGCTTCATTGGTTTGTTTGGTTTTTGGCGCCAGCATATTCCTCATTTGAGTCAAATATTGGCCCCTTTGTACCATGTCACTCGTAAAAAGAATGCATTTGAATGGGATAAACCACAGCAAGATGCGTTCAGTCTGGCAAAAGAAGCAATTCAGCATGCTCTGGATTTATGGCCTGTATGTGATGGTGATGTGGATTTGAATGTGTCTGTACAAGGCCTTTATGCGAATTGGAGTTTGTGGCAGAAACAAGGCAAGAGTAGAGTACCGTTAGGTTTCTGGACCAAAAAGTTACCTGATGCTGGTGAGCGTTATACACCTTTTGAGAAACAGTTACTTGCATGTTATTGGGCTCTGGTGGATACCGAGCAATTGACTTTGGGACATGATATAGTTTTGCGACCTGAAATTCCTATCATGCAGTGGGTTATGAGTTTGCCGAAAACTCACCGAATTGGACACGCTCAAGAGGCGAGTGTGATTAAATGGAAATGGTATATACAAGACAGGGCACGTGTGGGACAAAAAGGAGTTGCATCTTTGCATGAGCAGGTGGCGCGGGCGCCATCGACTGAGACTGAGAGTGAATGTTCCGTACCTTTAGTACAGGAGTCTCCTGTTAAGTGGGGTAGACCTTTTGATGATTTGTCGACGGAGGACAGAAACCATGTCTGGTTTACGGATGGTTCAGCAAGGTTCATAGGGACGAAACGGCATTGGAAGGCGGTGTCCTATAATCCGATCACACAAAAATTGCTGAGCACAACTGGTGAGGGTAAGAGCAGTCAATTTGCTGAACTCTATGCTGTTTATCAAGTTCTGAAACAAGAGTTACCTGGCACATGTCATATTTTCACCGATTCTTGGTCTACTGCCAATGGACTGGCAGTTTGGTTACCGACTTGGCATTCCCATAGTTGGAAAATCCATTCAAAAGAACTGTGGGGAAAAGAATTATGGCAGGAGATTTGGGAAATGCTCCCACAGAGTACTGTTACAATCTTCCATGTGGATGCTCATACCCCGATAGACTCTCTTGACAAATTCTTTCATAACATTGCAGATGAGAAATCTAAAATTGCTGAGGCAGTGGTGGACAGGCAAGATTCTGATATTGCGGGATTGGCGAAATGGGCCCACCAGAAAGCAGGACACTTTGGAGAGAAAGCCACTAGCAGGTGGGCTGCTGATCGAGGAATTTATATTCCCCTAGATTTAATCAAAAATGTTATTCTACATTGTCCCATTTGTCAGCATATCAGGCAGCGCAAAGTGCCCCAAACTGTTAAAGGTCATTTACATCGCGGGAAATTGCCCGCTCAAATTTGGCAGATTGATTACATCGGTCCACTTCCTATGAGTAGGAATTGTCAATATGTTTGCACTATTGTTGATACATACAGTGGCCTGTTGGTGGCCCTTCCCTGTAAGCAAGCTACCCAATTGAATACTATTAAAACATTGGAATTGATTATGATGTATTATGGTGTGCCATTCCAAATTCAATCTGATAATGCATCCCATTTTCGTGGAAGATTGGTACAGGAATTCTGTGTGGAAAACAATATTGAATGGGTGTTTCATATACCATATTATCCACAGGCCTCGGGTCTTGTGGAGAGGTTGAATGGACTGCTGAAAGATCAGTTACGTAAATTAACAGATGACAAGTATAAGAATTGGCGAGACTTTTTGCCTCAAGCGCTATTGATTTTGAATAACTGTCCTTTTCTAAATGCTGAATCCCCACTTATGCGTTTGTTTCCTCCGAATGTTGATGCTAAGCCCAATGAAATCAGAGAGACTGTGATGTACTGGGAGATTACTCCCGGAGCTTTGGCTCCATGTAGAGCGACCCCAGGGTCGGCAGGTTTAGACTTGCATGCCATGGATAACACCGTTATAAAAAGTAAGGATCGAGTCATCATTGAAACTGGTGTTGGTGTTCATATACCAACTGGGAATTTCGGATTAATCGCCCCTAGATCGGGGCTGGCTGTAAAAGGCATTCAGGTGTGGAGGAATCATTGATAGTGATTATCAGGGAGAGATTAAGGTGCTCCTGCTGAATAGCAGTGAGGTTGACTTACTGATACATCAAACTGACCGAGTGGCTCAATTGCTAATAATGCCTGTTTTCAGTGGTGAGATCACAAAAGGCACTGCCCCAACGTTGCTAACTGTACGAGGCCAGAAAGGTTTTGGCTCCACAGATAATCCTGGGGCCAGAGTTTGGGTGCAGTCGCCTAAGAATCCCCCTGAACAAGCAGAAGTCATTGCAACCGGTCAAGACAACACCATTTTAGTTATGAGACCAGGGAAAGATAGCTGGAAAGCAGTCCCGGCTGACAAATGTTACTTACGAGAATGAATAATGCCTGTATTTGATTCTCTTTCAGATCATTCTTTGGACTGTTGCTGCAGGATGTGTCGGCGTTGGACTCCTTTTGGGCTGGTACGACGAGAGAGGAGGGATCCCATCAACCCGGGCTGAGTTGAGAACCCGAGTGTCGCGTTCCTTCGCTGCGTGGGATTCGTCGTCGAACTTTTGGACTACGTTAGCCAAACGAGTGACTAAAGCCCCTCATTTCTGCTTGACACCGATGAGATCGGTGACTGACATTCTAGCGACTTGTTTAGTTGCTTTCCCTGCTTCATTGGAGACTTTGACTCATATTTTTAATATATCGAATGCTCGCCCCAATGTTCTTCTGGGCAATTTTGCTACCCATGAGTATTGCCCCTTGTGTACTGTACTGTCAGACCCGATACCCCCCATCCAGTCCCAAATAGTTACCTATAATATCACACAGGGTGATTTGTGTTTTTTCCTTACTTGTGATCCTAGTGCGATTTCTGAATGTATGCGTTTAAGATTGAAAGGTGCCACTTCATTCACCGCTCATGAACGAACTTTGTGCCTTCAAAGGACACCGAAAACATGTACTTCTGTTCAGAATGACATGACTTGCAAGAGTATGGTAGTTACCCCCAGTCATTATCGCACGATGTTACTACCTGCCGGATGGCTTTTCTCATGTGGTAATACTTCCTGGCCATATATCCCCGCAAATATTTCTGGAGGCCCTTGTGCCATTACTAGACTGAGCTTGTTAATGTTTTCATCACATCCGAATGCCAACTCTCGTGTGATTCGAGATACAGTGAGGTTACAGGAGGATTGTGACTCATCTTTGCATTTATATTCCAAGTCTGAATACCTTAGCCTGGCTGTTTCAATTGTTGGTGTTCCTGCTTTGGCAGTTTATAATGCCAAATCTATTGGGAAAATGGCCTGCTGGATGGTAAAATCCATTAATCATACTTCTACAGTCCTGTCTGACATGCTATTAGACGCCCAGGGTGAACGTAGAGCTATCTTGCAAAATCGAGCGGCCATTGATTATCTTTTGCTTAAACATGGACACGATTGTTCTGATTTTGAGGGTCTTTGTTGTTTTAACTTGTCTGATCATACAAAATCCATTCAAGCTCACATTGATAAACTACATGACTTGACAGAAGAAGTTAGAAAACACATTGACCAGGGCTGGTTTGACTGGCTCTTTAATTGGTTACCTGATTTGCATATGTTACGTCAGATATTAGGAGGTATTCTGGTTACTATCGGCATTTTGATTTCTATCTGTTGCTTTATTCAGTGTATTCCTTCACTACTTCAATTCTGTACACCTGGTACTAGACATAGATCAGTTAGTCTTGTTTCATATTATTCTTCCACAGATATTAGTTCTGTTTAATGAATGTATAATAGACTGAAGTCAAGGGTGAAATGTTCTGCTCGATTTTCCCGGCCTTCTTGTGTGAAAAAGTGATTGAATGTGACTTCAGTCTCTTACCATTCAAGTCTAAGGGTTAGAGTAGTGAATGGAGCCTATTTACTAGGCACTTCGACATGATTCTGTGCTCTTCCCCATAGATCAGGGCTTGCACACATAGCCTAGGGGATAGATTCGTTAGTATTAGGGATAACCTGTCCTGTAATGAGGGTATTTCATGGAGCCGTGCTGAATTCAGGCCTGGTAGGCCTCAAACGGGAGAGACTCCATCTTTCTTTCTGCTCCGGCAGCTTGGGATGCTTCTAGGTCAAATGTAATGTTTTAGTTATGAGGTGTTATTCGCTTGGAGAGAACCGGTTCAGGCCGGCCCTTATCGAAGGATTGTATTTTTCTTCATGCCGAAGACACTACATCAGGCCGGCCGGCTGGGAACGTGTCCTTGGTACGGGGAGGTACAAGAATTTGGTGGGCGGCAGGTTACGGGCCGGAATTTTCCATGAGGACACGCACCTCTATATTAGTGAAAGTCTGAGGCAGTTACATGTTCAGTCCGTAGGCGGCATCTAGCCGTTAGCAGTAAAGCTACTACTTATTCCAGGGAAGACAGACGCCATCTTGAAGGCGGAGAAGAACCGAGAGACAGATACTCTCCTAGCAGAATAGCCAGAGAGGAGAGAGTAGCCGATAAGGAAGAGGTCCCAGTGACTCGGAGAAGGGTGAAGAGAACAGCGCATAGTGGTGCAGACATGTATCCGTGACTGCGGAGGTGTGACTTCCAGGCGAGCCGAGGCACAGACGAGAAGGGAACCTAGATGACCACTGAGTGCAGGCTACACACTATTAAGGTGATGTCGACCCTTTCTTATTAGAGTGTACAACTTAATCTTTCACTTTTCTTTGCAGGCTATGTGTTATATTGTAATGTTATGTGATTGCGTATGTAATGAGTAATAAAGTACCCAGTTTGTAGTGAACCAACATGTGCTGCGTGTTCTTGTATGAGAGGGTAGCCTATTCTTCTAGTCAGCTGCGGCTACATGAACAGATGTTAACCCTGATCAGGTAAGTGGTAACTGAATAAGGGAAAGAGGAGCCCCTCGAACCGGAGAACAGGCTATGCTCGAACTGGCAGTCCTTGTGTGATCTGATGAATAGTGAGACTGATTCCCTTTTTGTATGTTATGGTGATCATAGGATGAACTGTCGTATGAGACTGCCGTCTGGGTAGAGAGGTCTGGATTCGTATGGGATCGCGAGGCCGCCACTTGTGATACTGTCGTATGGGCAGAGAGGTCTGGATTCGTATGGGATCGCGAGGCCGCCACTTGTGATACTGTCGTATGGGCAGAGAGGTCTGGATTCGTATGGGATCGCGAGGCCGCCACTTGTGCTGAGACTGCCGTCTGGGTAGAGAGGTCTGGATTCGTATGGGATCGCGAGGCCGCCACTTGTGATACTGTCGTATGGGCAGAGAGGTCTGGATTCGTATAGGATCGCGAGGCCGCCGATTGTGCTGAGACTGCCGTCTGGGTAGAGAGGTCTGGATTCGTATGGGATCGCGAGGCCGCCACTTGTGATACTGTCGTATGGGCAGAGAGGTCTGGATTCGTATGGGATCGCGAGGCCGCCACTTGTGATACTGTCGTATGGGCAGAGAGGTCTGGATTCGTATGGGATCGCGAGGCCGCCACTTGTGCTGAGACTGCCGTCTGGGTAGAGAGGTCTGGATTCGTATGGGATCGCGAGGCCGCCACTTGTGATACTGTCGTATGGGCAGAGAGGTCTGGATTCGTATGGGATTGCGAGGCCGCCACTTGTGCTGAGACTGCCGTCTGGGTAGAGAGGTCTGGATTCGTATGGGATCGCGAGGCCGCCACTTGTGATACTGTCGTATGGGCAGAGAGGTCTGGATTCGTATGGGATCGCGAGGCCGCCACTTGTGATACTGTCGTATGGGCAGAGAGGTCTGGATCCGTATGGGATCGCGAGGCCGCCGATTATAAGAGGTCTTGGTATGTATAGTAGGAATTCCCTGTCCTTAGGTGGTAAGATATATGTGGTTACCTATTGTAGATAGGCCCTAGGGAGAGGGAGGGGGTAACGTTCTGGCTGGGTTAGTGAGGCTCTGATGAGCGGGTTCTATCTGATCCGAAAACCCAAGCAGAACAGGCGTATAAAGGGCGGAGCTGGGCTGCCATGTGCTCAGTCAGAGGGTGGACCTGAGAGAGAGGGGACCTGCTGCCAGGGGTTACCGCCACATGGGCCTGTGTGCTGGGCCCTGAGCCTATCTACCCCCCCTCTACTGTCCCCAGGGCAAGGGAAAGCTATAGTTGGGGCAATGCAGACCTGGAGAGACCTCCGCAGGAGTTTTAGGCGGTAGGGTTTAGTCAGGGACCTATGCCTCTGAAAGTGACAGGGCTTAGGTGCTGCCTTTTAAGTGAGTGAGGGATCCTGAACTAACCCACTGATCTGGCCCGGCGAGAGGAGAACCCAGGGATGACAGGCAGAGGCTAACTAGTCCGCCTTCAGCCACCAACGCAACTCCCCCCCTCAAGAAACCCTCCACCAAGAAGCAGGAACCAGAAAGCGCCTCGTGGGAACCGGACTGCAGTCCCTGCAGAGAGGAAGCGCTATTTACAAGCTGCCTGCAGAGAGAGAGCGCTATTTACAAGCCGCCTGCAGGGAGAGAGCTCTATATTCAAGCTGCCCGTGGAAGGAGAGCACGATAGCTGGTGAGCGCTACCTTTCTAATTGGCTGTGCCCGGCTGGTGAGTGTGGGAGAACTGCCTTAGTCAAAGTTGGAGCCCACCCCGCATCATTGCCGCAGGTGTGCCTATTTTTATCACGGGTGCCCACCCCATGTTATGGCGGCCCTTTCCATGCTCCGGTAATATCAGGAGCCCACCCCGTGCGTGTGCCGCCACGCGGTGTTTTCATTGATACTAGCGGGTGCCCACCCCGCACTTGGTAGCCGCCGTAAATCACCGCCGCCGCCCAGGGTGCAGACGAGTAGTGGGCCGCCGCGCGGCCTCCGGCGACCCGGAAGCTCAAGCATCGTGGAGGGCGGGACCTACATTCCCTGACCGGGAAGAGGAAGCCAGGCGGGAGCCTACCCCGCGCTGGCGCATCGCTAAGGAGGCGGTGGGGGCTCCCCGTGCGACGAGGAGAGCCCCGAGTGTCGCCGGAATCTGGGTGGGGCTCTCGCCTGTGAGGAGAGCCCCGCGAAAGAAGTCCCGGGTCCCAGGAGGGGGCCCGGGTGAAGGTCCGGAGGTGTGATGGCTGTCGTGGAGAGTGAAGCCGGCCAAAGAGGTCCGGAAAGAGCAGGGGACATTCGAGTGCTGCCCGGGTGGAGGACGGAGAAGCCGCCACCAAGGACGTCTGCAGCCTCGCGGAGCCTTCTCGGAGTCCCGGGTCCCAGGAGGGGGCCCGGGTGAAGTTCAGTGCAGGCCGCCGGAGGAGCCCTGGTGAGTAGGGCCTGGGCTTGCTTGGTGGGGGTGTGTCGGGGCACATTGCCGGTGCCCGCCCCTAGTCCTAGGAGTGCCGTATTGGTTCCCTGCACAGCTGCCCCACCTGACAGCGGGCAGCTGCAACGAAGGGGGCCATTAGTCCCACCCCCGGGTCCCATAAGAGGGCCCCCCACGCTCCCAGTTGACCAAGACTGAGTCACCTGGACTCAACTGCCCCGCCGGACAGTGGGTAGTTGCCGCCATTGGGCATGTGAAAGAGGGTACTAAGGGTCCCCGGTGATTTTCTATGTGCAGCGCCGTGTTAACATGCCATACTTGAAGCGCTGTGGATTTTCTATGTGTAGCGCTATGTTAACATGCCATATTTGGAGCGCTATTGATTTTCGATGTGCAGCGTTATGTTGAAATGCCCTATTTCAAGCGCTATTGAATTCCTATGGGCGGCGCTATGTTGAAAGGCTCTATTTGAAGCGCTGTTGATTTTCTATGTGCAGCGCTATGTTAACCTGCCATATTTAAAGCGCTTTTGAGTTGCTATGTGCAGTGCTAAGTCAAATGCCATGTTTCAAAGCGCCATTGCCTTGCTATGTGCAGCGCTATGCTACATGCCATGTTTTAGAGCGCCGTTGCCTTGCTATGTGCAGCGCTATGCCCAATGCCATGTTTTTAAAGCGCTATTGCCGTGCTATGTGCAGCGCTATGTTAAAAGGCTCTATGTGACACGCTGTTGATTTGCTAGGTGCAGCGCTATGTTTAGATGCCAGGTTTTGACGTGTTGATGCACTGCCTACCTTAATTTCTGCCTCAGGCTCAGGGGTCGCTCATATTGGTGATGCCTAGGGGAATGCCAAGATGTGTTTATTACAGGTTTTCCGGACTATTGCTTAATGTTATGCCATGATGATTTCCTTGCAGGTCTGAGGCTGATGGACTTATTTTTATTGTCTTCTATGTCGCAATGATTCCGGCAGGGGCCCGATTGGCCCTGCCCTGTATATAATTCCCCCCTGTAAATTTAAACCGAGCGCCAGTTGGCGCAGTGTAGAGATTACCAAACCTACTGTGTTTTGACAATACAAAAGTTATTCTTACCTAAACTGGTGTAGTTTCTCTTTTTGTAGTGTGCCTTGTTTGTCGCCTGTGTGTACTGCGTGGATGCTTTGCACATTTCCTCCAGAGTAAGTGTTGAATGGCTCAAGTGTCTTTTCCGCCATATACTATATCACATAATGACGCACATAGCGATTTTAACAAGCATTAGCATAGCTAATAAGTCTCGCTTTTGGGACCTTATAAGTATTTAGTTATGCAGCACAATATCTTTGGTGCAACAACATCAACTGTTGCATGGTTAAACACTTATAAGGTCCCAAAAGCGAGACCTATTGGCTATGCCAATGCTTGTTTATAACATTTCGCGGAAGCAATGTTTTGAGGAAAGGCAATATCAAATGCGGACCACTATTTTTTAAGCGTGCCCGGGCAGATTTTGAATCCCAATCCAACCCTGCTGACCTTAATAAACCTGCCGGGAACCTAAGGATTCTCACGCTCAACAGAAGCAGGCTGTAGAATAGGCCAACCAGCCCTTGCTTTGACACTCCCGACTCCTCCTCTCTGGAACTCCACAGCACTTCGAAGGGACAATGATTCAAAAGTTTACAAAAAACATGACGACAGGCCTGCCCATCCTAACATCATTGGTCCATTCTCTCGGGGGGCAGGCCAGCAACATGAAGCAGCCTGTATTAAGCAGTGCCTGCGCTATGAATGATTGATGGCCCTGATTTGAAACTATGATTAGAGCATATGCGGGCGCCCCGATACCACAAATATTACTCAAACAAAGGAAAATGTCACCCAATTTTCACACAACTCGCCAAGGGAAGTTCCCCCCCCCCTCACCCCCGTACAAATGGGAAAAATGTCGCTCATTTGTGCGGGGAAACAGCCAAATCGGGCGACTCTGGCCGTGTGGAGAAGCCGCAGTGCATTGCCGGAAGAAGCCTGAACGCGGCCCCAGCAAGTTGCCATTCGGAACGATGGAGTCGCAAGCCAGGGAGCCTAGCCCCGCCCAAGCAACCCAAGTGTTGGACGAGGCCAGGCGACTAAAGCGTCCGTCCCGAGTTCTTGACGTCACTGCCAGGAAGTAGACGGGCCTCGCACTGCAGAGAGGAGCAGCGCCGGTAAGAGTCCCGAGCTGGACTGAGCAAGTCACTTCTGCACGTCGCAGCTCCCTAGCACTCGCAGACAGCTGCAATTAGGGGCCATTCTGCCTGAGGGAGATCCAGCGAGGTTTCCCCACCGACGACGGCAGGGCGTGTTTGCCCTTCCCGTCGTGAACCCAACCTTGAGGGCATTGTTGTTGCTAACTCGATGCGGCGGGGGGAGAACGAAGTCAAGGTGCGGCCCCCCTCCCCAGTTGACCACATGAGACCGAGAGAGGTCTCCGACGTGTAGTCTTGCTGCAGCTGCCCATCAGTGCAATCGCGGGCAGCTGCTGGATCACCCGGGGCATTAAAGAGCAGGACGGGCTGGTGATCCTCAACGGAGGCCCCGACCCTGCTCAGGATACTTTGAAAAAACTAAACTTTGTTACCATATGCCCTGTATATGTGGCCTCGTGTTTGGGGGCACACGGATAATGCACGTGAATTATGATATTCACCTACATCTCTCGCCCTGATGTAACTCGTTTCAAATGTGTATCCTAACTACTGCATTTTGCGCCCTACTGTGGTGTCCTGCATGGTCGGAATGACAGGTACTGTTATTCTTAGAGACATCCCCATATTTACTTGTTGACCTCAGTAGAAGTCTAAATCAAATACCAAATCATTGTTGTGTTGTTGAGGGTGCACAGTAATGATGTTCTTGTGACATGGGCCATATATATGTCTTTATATTATCGTCCTACCTATGATGTTATGATTATGCGAAGTGCCTAGAGACAACGGGATTGTTGATCTATGTTATATCTATGACAATTGCCTTATGGCTTAGTGAGTTATGAACTGCAACATATGAGTAATCACTTCAGTGCACTATATGTGATGTAATGACCATTGCCTAGTGGCAAAGTGATTTGTGGTCTAACGTGCTTTACATACTGCAAAGTGATTCATGTAACTGTGGTCTATGGGTCTTATATGCATTTGTAGGACAATAGCCTAGTGGCACAGTGATTTATGTGGCTAAATTGTTTTTATAATACAAAGGATATTTTTATATACCCTTGTGTGGAGTCTCTTTTGTGGTGTGTGTGTTGCTTAAGCACTTTACATATTGCCTTTGGGATAAGCCTGACTTCGCTGACAAGCTACCAAGGGTTTAAGCAGGGGTTATCTTGTGTTTGTAATTCCTTTACCCTGACTAGAGTGGTGGGTTCTTCCTGGCTTAGGTGTATACCCTAGCCAACCAGAAAAACTGTTTCTAACAGTGGCCAAAAGGTGTCGTAAGCAGCAACAATGAGATGATGTAGGGATAATAACTGCTACCTGAAGTTGCTCTTAAATAATGCTCATCGTGTTAATCCCCTGTGATCTCTAGCCGCTAGAAATAACTCTGTTCAAAGTGTGTGCTACACAAAACATGTGCTTACTGGCCTAGTGAATTATGACAGCTTCAAGGGAGGGGGGAATAGCAACTCCTGCCAGCGGTCAGACAAATTATTGAATGTTGCACGGCTCACAACACCATCTTAGTTATCCATGTAGTATGCAGTTTCCTGGTAAGCAGCTAGGCTTGGCCCACTGTATGATCCGGGTAACGTGTGATACATAGGTAATTACCTGATCTAGCCTCTGCCTGTTGAACATTCATTACCTTGCTGTGATGCTTGGCCATGTAGGGATGTGGCATTCAGATTGCAATTGCATTCTGAGATGCAAGGCAAATAATGCGCCCGCATTGTCTTCACCAACCACAGGAAGATTAGACCACAAAATTGAATCACAGAATCAAAGGAAATGTCACCACCGGGCAACGAGGGGAGGCCTGTCGTAGTGATGAACCAAAACAACAACATAAATAAGTGCTACTAGTCCGAAAACAAAATTAAATACGACCAGAGATGCAACGCCTTCATACCCCTTCCAGTGAAATGGATGCTGGGTTGCCATCTGTTGTTATCGCAAAAAGACATAATCTACCATAAAACAACGTAGACATTGGTCTGCGCATCTGTGGCTACACAATGAGCAAGCAGTGTCTTGAGTGGCAGCCACATTGCTTCCAGGTGAAAAGCTAAGTATTGTACCATTAGTATTGAGCCATGCTTTGTACTTTAAATTGGTAATTTTCAAGTTTGGTGTGAAAAGAACACGGCCACCTATGAGAACGGCCCTGCCCACTAGAGACATTTATGATTTCATAGGAGGAGCCCACAGTTTTTTCTACCAGTGCGTGAACATAATCAAATTGGCAAGGCTTTAGAGAAGAGTGCCTCATATAAATAAACATGTTCAAATTGCTGCAGAGCACCGGGCAGTTTGTTACAGGAAGGTGCTCACATCGGAGGAAAGACTGGAACTACTGTGCTAATAACAGGTCAAGTCACGGCAATGAAGAGCTGAAAAACACCTCACCGCTTTATTACAAGCGCACTGCGCTACAAATCCGAGCCGCCCGCTTTATCCTCTCAATGATCTTTACTTTTCAGTTTGGTGACTTTACACCCCCAAAAGTGCCTGATGCAAGCTTTCGGCGAGAGGTTTGGGTGAAGGGAAAAGTTTTGGAGTTGTGACGAGGCAACACAAGCTTCAATGCCGTCACGTAGGGAAAACGTTAGAAGCCACCGAACTGCTGACAATAGCGCACAGGCGCCATTGTAAAAGTGAAAGCGCAGTATTTTGCCACTGCCGGAAAAACAAGCATTGGCATAGCCAATAGGTCTCGCTTTTGGGACCTTATAAGTGTTTACCCATGCAACAGTTGATGTTGTTGCACCAAGGATATTGTGCTGCATAACTAAATACTTATAAGATCCCAAAAGCGAGACCTATTGGCTATGCCAATGCTTGTTATTAGGGCAAGCCTACTAGACGGCCCATGCGGTGATTGTTGCTGTGGCATATTGTGGTTTACCGAACATACAAAGGAGCTTAGGCCTCCCACTGCTCATAATAGGTTGACTTTCCTTGTCACTCTCATTTGCCTACTTCTTCCCAGCTTGTCAGTCTTGTGTTTGTCTTTCCAATGGAGCATTGCCTCTTTACTATGGCTTTGACTGGCTGGCATTGCTCCTTGCTTTAAAAGCACTTATTTTTTCAGTTTTTGTGGAACCCTCCCCGAGTCCTGGGCTTCGCCCTATTGGCTGCCTGCACCAGTGCCCTCCATGCTTCTTTTCAGTTCATCTCGCCTCCTTTCTCTGTGCTGTTTTCCTGTCCCTCCCCCCTTGCTATACCACACAGCAGTGTGGATGCTGTGCAGCTTGGGAATGCGAGAGTGGAAGGCAGCACAGCAGATACAATGAACAGCTAATGCAAGAGATCCCTCAAACATGGGCAAGAGAGGTCCTGCCGTGCAAACAGGGCGTCCATTCCCCCAATCGCACGCCTTTCACTGCCTTGGGTGCAATGGTGTTACAGGCTTATGGCCAGCTTCTCTTCCAGTTCAACGTAGCCACGTTAAACACATGCAAGCGCAGACAGGCCCGTTTCAGTCCACCGATTCCAGAGAGACGGAGACGGCAAAGAAGCTTACAGCATTCCAAATGTACATTTAAAAACCTGTGTAACACAGACTAGCAGTAAGGAATGTGTAAAAAGTATATTCCCGCTTCCACCAATTATAAAACTGCATACCATTTTTCCCCCACATTGGCTGTCCGTTTCTATACTAACAGTGTCCAGGTTGATTTGGCCCCAAAGAGATGTGCTTTAGCAGCGAGATCAACGAAGCTTGAACAAGGGAAGTGTGGGGTCTGGAGAAGCCATAAATAAACGAATACAGTTAAGACACACCATCATGAACATGTGAATAACTGGTATTCTTGAAACCGAACAATACAAACAATCTAGCAGCCCACCAAACGGTGACAATGGTGGCTGACAGGCGAGATGGTGGGGGCCGGGGTCTCATGGAATAACAGAAACGGAACTGAAGGCAACAGGAAACGTTGGAATACATGCAGTGGTCTGTAAAAAATAGTTTACTCTTTACATTTAAAACCAGCACAAGCGCGCGTGCCTCGTGCGGCGGGAGGGTGGGGGAGAGAGGAGGGGGCCTGCGCGATTCACTTGCGGGAGGGAGCGGCTGGCGCTGCGATAATTGATAACATATGGCGCCAGACGCTCGCTCCCGCAAGTGAATCGCCAGACGTGCACGCATTGCCATTGAAGGCAATGGAACTCGTGCATGTTTTTGGCTGAAAAGCCGAAGCGATCAGTAAAGGTCTTTTTGCCTACGCAGCGCATGTGCGCTGCGTAGGCGACACCTAAAAACGTTTTTGAAAAAGTTGTTTTGAGCTAGCCCCGCAGCACAAAAGAAAGGCACGCTGCTACCATGTTAAATCTACAGAGGTATTGCATATTGAAGTTAAAGCGCGACGTTGCGGCGGTTTCTCGTCCAGGGCGTCGGGGCTCTATCCCCTTTGCTTTCTCCTCCCACCATTTCCCCACAAAAAAAACAAAGGTTGCTGTTTAAAGTTTTTAAAATCACAGGCTGCACTCACATAAATACATCATAATTTTTGTTTTCCTTGCTGGGGCCAGAAGCGCTGCAAATTGCCAGTCTGACACTTAGCTTGAGTCAATGATGCTGAGTGAAGCTGGGCGAACTATTTGCCGGGTTGACAAGCTCACAGCCCAGAGGCCTGTGAGTTCATCAGCTCGGCAAACACACAGCTCAAAGGACCAGTCTCCACTCACTTATGAAGTGGGGGTGAAGTTAGCCCTGGGCACTTAAGGCTAAAGCTCTGTAGTGCCAGAGCTTCCCACCAATCAGGGAGTCGAGAGCATGGTTACCCCACCCATTTCCAGCTCATCACAGGGGTTGGTCCTACCCTGTGACGAGTTGGCAAAGGGTGGGGTAGAGGCTGCAGGCAGGAAGTCAAGACAGACTCTGCAGTTTGTCATCAGGATTCTTGAAGACACACTGCACAGAGGTGTCTGCTTCCCGTGCTGCATTTTGTGAGGGATATTTATTTCTGGTGTATCGGTGTGTCACACGTGAATGGCTGTAAACAGTGATGGACTGTATGGCAGCCAGGTGCAGACCTCTGGACCCGGTGGTGACATGGAAGGAAGGTGATGCAGGGTCACACTGCAGTTGTCTGGGATTTTAGCCTGCAGAGTGCAGATGGTGCCCTGCAGAGGCCCATTCCTATGAATCACGAGGTGAGTGGTTTGTATTTTGCGGCTCCATCTGTCCCTGTAAAAGTTTAGTTCAGCAATTGTGTGTGCTTTTTGTTATTTCGTCGTGCTTTTTTCTGCAGTTTTAAACGGCAACTGCCAGAACTCGACCCAAAGGCACAGCTAATGGTTTTTGTACAGATGGCATTCACACACCTAAAAGCAAGGCAGATCCCCCTCACCTGTGGGGTTCCACAGGGGTCCTCATTGAGCCCCACCCTGTTCAACGTGTACCTGAGACCCCTAGCTGATCTAGTCCTCCCATATGGAACCCAGATAGTAACACATGCCGATGACACCCAACTGGTGGTAGCCCTCAACCACCCTGATGGTAGCAAAATCGACCTTGAAGCCTGTCTGACAAAGGTGGCCATCTGGATGGACAAGTCTTACCTGAAGCTCAACGGGGATAAGACTGAACTAATGATCCTCAGCAATACAGCTAGTGGCCCCTTAGACTTAAAATGGCCAGCCTGCCTGGGACCAACTCCCGAACCCAAGGATAGAATAAAGAGCCTAGGAATCTGGCTGGATAAGTCACTTAAACTTGACCATCAAGCGGTACAAGTAGCAGCCACATGCTTTGGCATCCTAAGACAACTAAGGAAAATACTACCACTACTCCCAGATACTGCACGCAGAGCGATGGTTCAAGCATTGATACTTCCTCGGCTGGACTACTGCAATGCACTATACCTGGGTACCCCAAACTCCGTAATTAGTAAACTCCAGGTAGTACAGAACTGCGCAGCTAGACTATTATACAACATCCCCAGAAAACAATCGGCTAAGCCAGCAATGAGGACTCTGCACTGGCTTCCCATCTCAGAACAAATAATGTTTAAATCACTCTGCATTGCACATAAGACCCTCTGGAAAACAGGCCCAAAAATTAATTCCACCCTTTTCTCCTTCCACCGTCCTGTGCGTAATCTGAGATCTGCCAGTCTGTTTCTAGCCAACGTACCAAAGATTCATAAGGTATGATCAGGGGGACGCATGTTCTCTTACAATGCCTCCATCCTGTGGAACTCACTTCCCCTACAGCTCAGATCCACAACTCACCACCTGTCTTTCAGGAAACCACTAAAGACGTGGCCTTTCCAGAAATTGCAGTAAAATAGGAATGTGATTGGCCGCAAACCAGCGCTGGGATGCCTAAGGGTAGCCATGCGCTATACCAAGAATCGATTAATAATAATAATAAGAGTTGTGGTGACATAAAATGTGCCTAAGATCATCCAGTTTAAGTTATGAAGCCCCGATTTATCCATGGTTTTCTGGTTTCACTTTACAAATCAGCCAGTAATTGAGCCTATTAGTCTTTCCTTGTGTTAAGGCTTTGGTTTTGACCTTTTTCTGCAGTTTTTATATGGTGACTGCGAGAACTTAACCTGAAGGCAACCCTAATGTTTTTGAACAACTGGCATTCTTAACTCACATATTTGATTTAAAATGCTTTCATATGCAAAAATGAAGGAAAAGAGATTTGGTGAGATATGGTTCGCATAATTTAAGTGGGGAAGCCCTGATTTCTCAGTGTTTTCTAGTTTCACTTAGTACAAATCAGCTAGAAATTGAAATCCGGAGGTATTGCTGATGTTGCTCAGAACTTGCTCTATAATAACCTGGGCCACCTACAAGGTCTACATGGCTACTGTCATGATTTTTAGTGCACTAATGGTTCATATTTAAAAACTCTCACTTCAGTAAGCACTTCTCAGTGCAGTGTTGCAAATGTAAACATTAGTATGATTCCCATATGTCATAAGATATAGGGAAATTAGCAGATTCTTTGCAACAGATGGTCCCCTTATTTATGGTGAATGCGTTTTTAGATATGAATGTCCTAGGGACCTAATGACACCTAGAAACATTGAACCTTGCTATCGTATGGGCAGTAGAATAGAGCAATAACTGTGGTGCATTTAAAACATAATTTTGTAATAAGATTTGCAGAGAAAATGGTAATTTGCCTCCCAAAAAATGCCGTGCAACACCCCATGCTCGCACCACTCTCAAACTTCACTAGCCGCACCTGAAGAGCATCTGAATTTGATCACTGTAACTGTTCTCAGCAATATGAATGGCAAGGCCGTGCCAACAAACACTCCATTACAAGTTGATTAATAGTATAGGTATGTTGATCACCTCATCAAATAATGAACTGCATACGAGTGCAGTCCACCAACTTAAGGTGTAGGGGGGATACCGTTTTCTGTGCACCAGTCTCTCATAACTCAGGAAAAGGTAGGTTTCTCTGTTCCCCCCCCACCTTGTTGCTCTCACAAGTTTTGAGCTATCCCTCATGATTTTGTAGAGGCAATTTGTCACTGTATGTCCCTTTTGTCTCCCTCATTTTCAAAGTATTCTGTAGCAGCCTTGAGTGCGTTCTTCCTCTCTGGCTGGGGAACCGTAGAGGCTGTCAGTAATTCATTCAGGAGAGGTGCGAGTAAATTCTAAATACCTATATATAATGGGACCACTTTCTTCGCCAAAATAAAGATTGTTCACAACGTACTGCCTTCTATGTGCCGGGCTCTTCTGGACTGAAAAGCGAGAAACTATATAATATCAAGCATATCAATTTACTTTCTTTTAAGGTGATTTCTTCTATAAATGTGATACTAATAAAAGTGTTATTGTGATAGAGTTAAAGTCCATGTGCATCAGTGTAGTGTGTATGTTGCAAGTGTGTGCTTTGTGTGGAGCGAGTGTCTATGTTTATCTATAGTGCCGTCTGTTTTTGGAGTTGCCCTGTGCTTCTATCATTATTTGTGTTTTTGATATAAATGGTTTTGTTTTTAGGTACCATTGGAGCAAGTGGTAGTTGACTATTTTGTGTAAATTCATGACATCTTCTCTTCACAAGACTGATGTAGTTTTGTTTCTAAGGTCTTCAGTAATACTGATGATGGTGTTGGTTGTTCTTACCTTTCCTGCAGTGTGACCCTTGCTCACCTTCGAGGCACCGACTGCAAGTATATGAGGATGGAGGAGATGGGCCTTGGGCAGGAGTTCTATAGCTGGCACCAATTTAGCACTTTCTTTGATGACTGGTCTGAGAAGCATAAGGTTCTTTTCATCATCGCCAGCCTAAAGGCTCTTACCTCATTGCGCCAGGTCGCCTTGCCATACATTACTAACATCTCCAAGACTTTGCGCTACCGATACGTGCGCCTGGTTTGTAAGCACAGTGGCACCTACGTGGGACAGAGCATTGTTCGTCGCAACCAGAAGTGAGTACTGCAGCAACAGTTGCTGGTCTTTTATTTTTTTTAATCGTGGCAGATGGCTAGCCACCGCTGAAGCACCAGGCTCTAACATTTGAGACTGGTATAAACCCCTGCATATAACCGCATTGGCAAACTCCATTTTTGAATTATTTTACATGAATGTATTCTTTCTTGTAAAGGCTCTACATTGAGTTGCATGGTAACCAGATTTTACTTTCATTTGCATAGACCAATTATGGGTAGTGAAACAGTAAGCCATACAAAACTGTTGAAAGTAATAGCATGTGGTGTTCTACTGATGCTCGCTTAACAGTGTGCTAAATTACTTGGTATTATGTTCACTAATGTTAATAAGTCATAAGTGGTTGTGACTAAACAATGAAGCGCATTAAGAAGTGAAGGCAAACTCCGACATTGTTATTGTGAATCGTTGGCACTGCCTTAGTTGCAGAGAATTGTTTAGTGCATTCAGGAGAAATGGCTGTGCATGTGTATTAGTTGTTACTAGTGTAGCAGTCGGGCCTTAGAAATCAGGCGGCAGTGCAGCATGGAGTGAGGACCACTCTGCATCCAAATTGGGGCCTTTACGTAGTACTTGCCTGATGTTTTTCAGCGTCCTGCTTTTTATTCTTAAACTCCTCCCTGATAATCTGGACGAGCATCAAGGCAAATGTGATGCTGCTCTGTCCGATGAACATGGGATGAGACCTCAAAGCCTTGTGTGGCTGTCAAAGCGAGAAACATGTCTCTAGGCCATAATTAGGAGAAGCAGTTCCAATCATTTCATATGCCTTTCACATTAGGCCAAAGGTCTTCAAACTAGGAGGTGGACCCCCAGGAGGGGGACCTTAGTTGATTTTAAAGGTTGTGTGAAAGGGGGCACCAGGCTCTGGCCAAGAAAAATATCATGCTGATAACATTGTTTTGTTATAAGTAAAAGAAAATGAGCTGCACTAAGCCACTCTGTAATGAGCCATCACTAACATCTATTGTCATTTATATCCTGGCTGGGAGTGTCCAAGGAGAAGGAGCTCAACATTTTCCTCAAAACACCCTCCCCCCTTTTTCTTTTTTTAAAATAATCGCAGTGTGGATACTTTAACACTTTAGTAAAGCCTGGCTGACAAGACTAGTATGTTTAGCAATTATTTATTTGAATGCATTTTTAAAAGGGATAGCAGAACTTAACTGCAATGTTCAAATATGTTTAAACATATTTAAACTGAACCAATTTAGCAGAGTAATTGTAAAATATTCTGGAAGAAGGGGTGTGATGTGTGTTTTTATTTTTTGTACATGGAGGGGTGCATGGCGCAGCATTATAAAGTTCGAAGACCACTGCATTAGACTATATAGATTTGTAACTTCACTCCATGAGATTACAATGTCTTGAAATACTATTACCCAATTCTAGCGTACTGGATTTTTATTTGTGACAGCACTGCACTAGGTGTTCTTCACACCATTGAAAAAAAATCACGTATCAGACATATGTTTGATTTCTCCTTGAGTGGTGAACAGGGTTCCAACCAGAAATTGATTCTCAGTTTCTCTGATTTAGCAGGACTACTCTTCAATTATGCCTAGGCTTCCCTAATGTACACTTTGAGGTTGATTACAATGTCATTCGGAAAGGCTCTGAATCTGGTCTGCCGAATCCGATTCGGAGCCCATCTTTCCGACCGACTCGGAAAGCTTTCAGACGACCGATTACGATGTTCAGAAAGCATTCGGATTTTCTGAGTCGGTTCCGTATGGCATTCGAAGGAACCGAGTTGTTTGGAGCAGACTCGTACAGGTCAATGGACCGCATTTCCGACGGAGCGATTACAATGTCAGATTCGGACAGCCTTTACGAATCTGTTGTTCTGACACAGATTGGCTGTCGAAATCCAACTTTGGGGGCCCGTAGCAAGCCCCCCCTTCACCCAGAGCCTTCAGAATGGGGCCCGTGTGGGTACCCAAGGGACCTCTCTTTGCAACCATGCACAGTGTGCCTGGCACCATGAGGTGCCCTCAGCAGGGTGCAAGATTTTCCCAAACCACCCCTTTTGTAGGTCTCTCCTAGGCAGCGCTTGCGCTGTCTCGTTGAGACATGCAGTATATACTGTAGTGGGGAAGCTTCGTTTTAAGCTCCGCCCACTCTCCGCCCATCTTTTGGATTGGCTTACGTCCTAAATGCTGCATTCTGATTGGTTTTTAGCTTGTTAGTCCCTCCCCATGATGGCCATGTCTTCATTTGTGTCCTTCCATGGCTATCGGTCCCTTTACACAGACTATTTTCGTCCCGTCTTTTCCCCTAGATAGCGATAAGATGTTTCTAGTTTCTGATGCTATGATGCAAACGTTCAGCGTTGTTATACATAAATGTGTTTGTATATAAGTATTTCATGCGCTGTTTATTGTGAATCGTGACACGTATTTTTATGTTTTGTATGTTAATTTGAAAAATGTGTCTTTTCACTTCTCATGCAACTAAAAACGTTTTGGTAAATATAATAAGAACAATTGCAAAGAAAGGAATGGTCTAATAAATATTCCATTCAAACAGATAAGATAGTGGTCTGCTTGTTGCTCAACAGTAATAGGGGCATAAGGTTAAACGGAGCCAGTGTCCCCTTTTTTGTGTCTTCAATTTAGCACGGCCCTACCTGGCCCCGGTCCTTTGGGCCTATCCCCCCAGTTTTTGTCCTGGCAGAGACCGCACCTGTTCTGCTTTGCGGGCCATCGGGAGGCCCGAGCAGGAAGTTGCAGAGGAACGAGTGCCTATCTGGTGGGCGGGGCTCAGTGAGTGGAGCCGTGCCACCTGTGCCCCGTCTAAGGCCATACGGCGAGTTCAGGGGCTCAGTTTAAACAGGATACTTTGCTCTGTGCTGCAGCCAATCACGCCTGAGACCAGAAGAGGTCCCCAATGCAGGGGCTGCTTGTTCCTTTACTGCGATCGTGCTCCTGCGGGAGCCTTGTGGAACCTGACCGCGGCCCCAACTCGTTACCCCTACAAAAACAGAGAGAAAGCAGCCAGGACAAGGGAAAGCTGTGACAGGTGCGGCCCCACCCAGCAGGACACCACGGAGAGCCCTGGTGTTATGTTGGGCTTTGTACAATAGCTGTTATGCTGTGAGGAGGAGTGGAGGAGTGTAGTAGAGGGCAAGTGTCCAGCGCCCAGAGGCTATGTATGTAAAGGGAGCCTCCCTTGTTATACTGCCGACAGCAGCGGGAGGAGTGTTTCACACCGCTTTGTGATTTATTTACATTTGTATAGCGCTTCCTACCTCCAACGAGGCGCAAAAGAACATTCCACTTCCGGACCCTCCGAGATCCCGAGCTCGCGGTCATATATTGGTCAGGAAGCACACAGAACACCACAAAGGAAGAAATACCACCCGAAAAAAAGATAACGTTTTCCTATGGAGTCTCAGTGACTTGCTGCATGCGCGCACTTAAGCACAAACGGTATCCATACGCCCCGTGCCTGAAACACTGAGTTTTACAATAACACACATTGCCAAGGGGTTTTAGTTTAGCTGAATTAGCATCGTGTGCCTGGTCAACCTTCCCACTTGAGTGTCGCCGCCGGAACAAGCATGAGCAGGAGTTACAGCACAAGCACTTTAAATCACATGCTGTTTACCCGCTGCACGCCTTTTACTTATTTCAGCATGGACGGCTTTCTCACGTCCCGTGCCTGCCCGGTACCTAGTTACACTTGGCTGCTATAACATTACCTTCATTCTGAGCTGCCTTCCGTACCCCTGTACTCTGGAACTGCGCAGTCAAGCAGTCTGTCTCTGCTTGAGCAGTAAGTAACGCTTTAACGCTCATTATTACAGTGTAACGTGTGTGTGTGTGTCCATGGGGGGCATGCTTGTCGACTAGCGCTGCATGCAAATTGCCTGATTTATAGCGCTGAATAAAACAACCATCTCTCAAGCACGAAAGCTGTGCACCCAGGTCAACTGTGCGATCAGGTTACAAGGACTCCCTCACTAGATTAGTGCCCTTCAATTTCTGGTGCTATGCTGCAATTTTAAAATCTTCTTTTTCATATCGCTCAAATGGGTGTACATTATGATATTTTTGTTTCCCTCTTCATTGCTTTATTTTGCTTGCAAGAAAGTGTCGCTCATTGTCGTTCAAATGTCACTCATAATTACACTGACATTATGAAAATGTCACACATACAATCTGAAACCTTGGCAGCTATGTACTGTCCTCGGGCAAAGTACGCGCTATATAAAAACAAACTTCAGAGTTTGGCGTCTCGTGATTCTCGACTTTGGTTTGCGAGGCTATAGTAGATAAAGTTGTAGTGTGAGCATTGCTTAATATATAACGTAGCCGTAGGTCCGAAGAAGAGAGGGTGGTGAAAGGGTAGGGGAAGTGGCCGAACAGCGGAGAGCTGGGGGTGGAGAGGAAAGACATAGGGATTAGGGTGAGTGGGTGGATGAGGGGGCAGATCTAGAAGTGTGGGGGAGGGCAGGGTTTCATAGAGTTGTTTTGAGCCCCCTGGAGTTCCCCACATGCAGGCTGTGAATGGGAGTACACAAAACCCGCGCAGCTCTGCACGGCATGGACCACCACCACTGCACCATGGCCAGCATGGACTGGCACTACCAGTTCCAAGCGCTCCTCCTAGGGGACGCCACGGCTGAGAAGACGTCGCTGGTGCAGCGGTATACCGAGAAATCCTTCCTGGAGCAGGCGGTGTGCACTCTGGGCGTGGAGTTCAATGTAAAGATGCTGGCGCCCGGCGTGCGTGTCAAGCTGCAGATGTGAAACACTGCGGGCAGGAGCACTTCAGGTGAGTGACTCACCCCAACGCCACTGCCATCGCCACAGCCGCCGTGATAGTTCACTGGGCAACCTGCTGTGCGCACAGTTTCATCCCCACCCCACCACCATAGCAGCAGGGACAATTCAGTGGAGTGACTGACCTGCAGTGCATGCTTGTACTGCAAGTAACCGAATTCACTAATTTATTTATTTATCCAAATCCTGCGTGGCAGGAGCACTACAGGTGAGTGTGACTCTCCCGACCCCAGCACTATAGCAAAGAGTGGCGTGACTGCAGGATACTCTCGCACTGCACATAACTGCAGAAGCATTTCAGGCGATTGGGGCTCCAGTGCACATTTCAAAGCAGCAACATTTCAGGCGAGTGTAATCCTCCATGCAGGCATACTGCACTCCAGGTGAGAGAGTGTCTTCTATGTGTGACCTCGGTTCACACCTGCATTTGCTCACCTGCGGGCAGTGCTTTAGCTGGGCATTCATGGCAATGTTTAGATACTACAAAGAGGGAGATTTTGGAAACCTAAATAGAAGAACTTTATTGTCCCTTGAGGCTGGAGACTGTTAAAAGAAAGCAATTTTTGACTTAAACATCGGGAGTCACCCGCATGAATAATTGGGCATGTAGGTGAGTGTGGCCCCAAGGAAGAGCGCTTGTCCACCCCCACACTGCATCATTCTGCTCCCCATGGATACGTGTTGCATCCATCAAGAGGACACCAGTGCTTCTCGTTAGCATGTCACTCATGTGCACGCATGCACGGAGTCCTCAATGCACACAGTACACACCTGGCAGAGGCACGTAAGACAACAATGGTTCTAGTGTGCACACCCCAGAGATCTTGGGCTAGTTATGTGTGGTTTGTGACAGGGCTCTGTTGCTGGTAGACCTTCTTGTGTTGAAACCGTGTTCTGAGTGTGGGCAGGCCAGTCTCGCAATGAGAGCTTCATGTGTCTGTCTTCTGTGTGCAGGCCCTGTCTTGCTGGTAGACCTTCCTGTGACCGTTTTCTGGGTGCAGGCCCTGTCTCGCCATGAGCGAGAGCCTTGCTAGAAGTGTGTGGTTTGTGACAGCTCAGTTGCTGGTAGGCATATCTATGCTGTGAGTGCTCTGGGTGCAGCAGGCAGGCCTGCCGTGAGAGAAAGCCTTGGTCCGAGAGTCCTACCAGTGCGCGGTTGGTGATAAGCTTATCTGTGCTGTTCACTATATTCCAGTCCATAGAAATTGTCTTTCACGAGCACCCGTTGACAATATTTTTTTTAAATCTAGTATTTTCAGTAATATGATCACTGAAGGCCCTGATTTTATATTAAGAGCAGAGCTTTGGACTATATCATTTCCCGCTAAAAGGCAATATTTATCTCCATGTGTTCCCATACCTGGTGTGTCATGCAGTTTGGTGCTTACTTTCCCCCCATGCTAAAGAACAGTAGATGTTTCAGCACCCAAGCTAATGTACTGCATAGCTAAATACATATAAGGTCCCAAAGGCGAGACCGATGCATTGCAAATGCTTGTTTCAATGGAAGCCTGTGTTCTCGTTGGAGTAAATGCGAGTCGACCTAACTATGTTGGGAAGCATCGTTATCGGCCGGTCAGACTTGCAGTACCCAATTCGGTCGGAAACGATTCCGAAACGGATTCGGTCGGAAGACTTTCCAACTAAAATCGAAATTGGCCCCTTTGTGTTTGTTGTAAATTCAGGTTTTTTTCCCCAGTGTTTTCAGAACTTGTAGGTATTGGAAGTTACAGTGTTTACGTTTTTTTGTGTGTGCAGTAAAGCGTTATCCGGGCTGGTGTTTTTCCTGTGCTTATCAAGAATTCTTCATAATGTTTGTCCTTCCCTCGTTCATTCCTTTTGTCATTTTTTCCTTCCTTTCCTTTTCTTCTACCCATCTCTTTAATTTGCCCTTTCAGGTAACATTTCATTATTTCTCATTGCTTATTTTTTTAAAGCACTCAGACTGCTCTTCCCAGCAAGCGAGTCCGACCAAACATCATAGATGTGCATGGCTTGAGATATAATTACGCCTCATTAATATTTGATTTCGGCAGCTAAAAAACGTAAGGTGGCATTTAATGTACCATTCTGCTGTTCTTTTCTTTATTCATATGTTGATAATAGGCTGAAAGGGATTTTCTGCATAGCACTTGAGACCTATATTGTGGGCTATTTCATGCTCCGTTATTACTCGGTAGTGTTATGCTGTCCTGTTTTCTTCTTCTTAAGATACCAAGAAAGGAATATACTAATAAACCTATCACTACTGCCTGTTATAGGTATTTTTCTGCTCAGCCTGTTGATAGGGTAGAATCCCATTGAGGGTGTACTGTTGGCTATATGACCTTTGATGGCAGCAGACTGTACTGTATAGAAAAATAACTTTGGGCAGTTAAGACATTTCATGACCTACTGCAGACCTTTTGTCAATTGACTGTGTATGTCACTCTGCAAATGAAGTTAACTAGTGCGATGATCGAGGTGAACAGCTAAATGTATAAATTGTTGAGCTGCTATTACAGACTAGTGGGTTTTTCTTTTTTTTTCTTCTTTTTTTAAACCCGTTTTGAGGACTGCTACGCATTTCTTTCTACCTGGCATGTGGGTCTTTGTTTATCTGAAAGCAGGATTGGGGTGTAAGAAATTAAATTATTGTTTGGGTGGGTCACTAGCTTCCTCAAAGATTACTCACAACCCTTGTGCTGGTGCATCCTCAAAGTCCCAAAATTAACCTGTGCCCAACCCCCTGATATCTATGATAAGCTTAACTTAGGGCAATGTGCAAAGTATGTAAGTATCACCAGTACAGTAATAAAGTTAAAATACAAACAATAAAAATCCCGAATCAAATTAGGAAAATTGGGTAAAGTTTAATAAAATGACAACACAGTGACAAAAATCCACTATCAGGCAGATGCTGTTCCCACAGTAATCCCAAAGACAGAAATCTAGTATATCAAAAGCTGAGCCCTTCAGGATCCAGACAGTGGATCTCCACGAATTGTCTTGGTATGCTGTTCTCTCTCCTTTTCAAGTGTTCCCCCCAAGTTTTACGTGTGACCCCAGCTAGTCTGTCACACAGGATTTGTGTCTGTAGTGGCAGAAAGGATGCTCATAGCCCCACCCTTCATATTCTCTGGAGTTTAGAGGGGGTCATCTCTGTCCATTCATTGTTTGCCCCTCGGATGCATTTCACACCAGTTCACTGGCTGGGAGAAGGTGAAGAGCAAATGCAAATTAGCCTCCAAGAACTTCGGGCAGGGACACTTTCCAGTTTTCCAAAGGTTAATTTTCCTTAATATTTACCAAATATACGATTTTACTGTTGCATTGGATTTTTAATAACCTATTAAAAATAGTTCCTTCTAACCCCCCCTTGTGTCCTCTACCACCACCACCCTCTCGCCAACACACTAGTCACCTGTGCTTGTGCTGCTGCATAACTTCCCCTTCTCCCCACTGTTACCAATCTGAAGGCACATATCTTACGGCATAGTAACTCAAGTTATTTCTGTCATAAGCCTTGGACATAAGCCCCACAATTGCCATGCTCACACTCCGCTGTAGTGGAGGAGCGCCTTGCTATTGTGGCACCCAGATCCGTCACTTCCCCAAGTTACACAATGGGTTAAAACTCAGATTGTGATGCTGTATCAAATTGTAACAGTTGCAATGCATATAATGTACTGACTGACAAGCTTTGTAAAAGTGAGACTCAATAAAAAAGAATACAAAAAAGTTATTTCATTATTGTTCTACGTGGTCCCATTCCTGACACTCATTACTAGTATTTTAATCGGTACTCTGCAGATAACCCACACCCCAGTAGGTTAGCAAAATATGTAACAACACATACAAAGTGCCATATTACTAAAATATACAGCTATTGGGCAGAAACAGATCTTAGTAAATTTTATATTAATAAAACACAAAAAAATGAATTGGTTAAAAGAGAACATGCCTGACTAAAAAGATAACAACTTAGTCCTAGACGTTGTTTTTCAAACGTGACATAGAGGAGAGTAGGAAGCGTGGCACCGCTAATACAATTGGGGATAGAGTATTCAGCAACCTAAACACCTCTACACAGTGATTGGTCCCCGGATCAACCAATGACGTCTGGAATTACTGTAGCTAGGACAGAAAAAAAATATGTGTAGCTCTGACTCCTCTACATAGTTACAGGCCGGTCAGCCTAAGGAGAATGTACCTGCCCATTTATTGGAAAAAAACTTGCAGCCGGAGAATCCCGTGCCTAAATCGGATGTACAGTTTCCTCGCCAGCTCTGGTTTTCTACATAGGACTGCTTGACTGCCACAGAGGAAAGTAGCTTTTCGGTGCTAGCTCCTGTAAGGGCAGGTTAACACTAGATTTCTTATTGTCCTACTTTTAAATACAGTGCACTCTTCCTTGTGGGCTACACACCATATGTAGGAGTGACTTATGAATATTTAAATAGGAGGTTTTTGCCTGTGAAAAGTGTTTATTTTGACAGGTCATATTGTGTTTTTTACACTGCTGCAGTAAGGTAACAGTGGTAGGCCTGAAGCCATGTTTGTACTGCCACTGTAGTGGAATGGTGCAATAGGTGCTGCAATCAATTAGTGGCATTTCATTTCCAGGCCCTGGTCAATTTTGTACCATCTGCTTGTGACTTATAGGCAGGTTAACTATACTAGTTTGGAATACGCTAATACGTACATGTTTAAAGGGGGAGTTCAAGCACTCTACAAAAAATGCCCCAGTTTTTTGTTTCCTCTGGGCAGTTTGGTATTACAGAAGGGGCCACAGACGCTTGTGCGGCCCCTTCTCTAATGCTGATAGAGCTGGCGCACAAGTAACGTCAGCACTTCTCAAGAGTACATTCCCTCATTCGCATGGGGCCCCATGCAAATTAAAGAATCTCTTTGCCTTTGCACCCTGTTAACATGGGCGCAAATGCAACAAAGCTGTTAGGAGGTGCACTGAAAGTGTGCCACAAAAAGGTGGCACACTGTTGGTGCGCCCCCTGATGGCAGGAGAAAGTCCCATGCATCCCCTTGCAGGCTGGTGCAGTCACTCACTGCACCCGCCTACAACTGGATTTCTAATCTTTCCTCAAAGTGGAGACGGGTTGCCACCTGCACAGTCAAAGACGGAGCAGCTGATCCATATTTAGTTGAATATGCTGTTCCCAAGGCAGCACGAGATTGCGGCTGTCCTGAGGGCAGCACATTTTCTGTATAAAAGCGCACTTTCACTGTGCACAGCGTGACTGTTTAAAGGTGTGCCGTGGTGCAAAAAGGAAAAGTGCACCCTATGTGTAAGAAGGGCAGACTTATTTATTTGTTTACCAATTAAGCACTGAATTCTCTGACGGCACTGGCAAAAGCTCTCAATGTGGGGACTGTCGTTTTTCACAGTTCTACCAACTAAAATGTGCATCATTCACTTCCGTAAAACAGAAACTGCTTCTTTGCCCCATTGGATATTTTTTTTGTTGTGAGACACACTTCATGGAAGTGAATGGAAAGTGCCTGTGCCTCTTTGATAATGAACCACCAGGGTGGTATTATACATTGTGCACTGGGGGCGCAACGTGCATGTGCGCCCGCTTTGTGTGTCCCTGAGGCACAGTGGTATTAAAGAAGGGGCCACATTCTGTAATAATGATGGTAAAGGCACACATATAGCACTGGCATTATCATGAAAGGGCGTTTCCCTCATTTGTATGGGGTTGTGGCCCCATTTAAAAGAGGGAATCATTTTGCGTCTGCATCACCCACGCCCACAAGGCCCTCCACTACACCAGACCAGCATACCTGAACAGCCGACTCAAATTCCACGCCCCCCAGAGGACCCTACGATCTGCCCAGCTCTCCTACGCTGTGGTCCCCTGCACCAGAAAGACCAGATCGGGAGGCTGCTCGTTCTCCTTCCTCGCAGCCCGAGCCTGGAACGCCCTGCCGCTCCACCTCAGACAGACCACATCGCTCCCCATCTTCGCAAGAAACCTCAATACCTGACTTTTTGACAGACCCCCCTCCTTGATGGACTGGAGCCGCCCCCCCCGCCCCCCAGCACCTTGAGACCCTTACGGGTGAGTAGTCCCGCTTCACAAACGCCTGATTGATTGATTGGCACCGTAATACTGACTTTGGATGGAGAGACAAATGTGCCTTTAGGAGGCACACACTCTGGAGGGGGTAAAGGGAGTCCCATGGACCACCTTTGCCCCTGCTGTACCCGCCTGCAACGGTTTATCACTCCCCTCTTGAAAGTCCAGGCGGCATGCTGCCAGCAGTGTAAAATACAGAGTGATTTTGAAGCAGCCGTTCCATATTTCACTTGATAGTTCGCTGCTGCCCTAGTGGCAGCGCATTCTGCATAATAGGGGCACCTTCCCAGTTTGCCCGGTGCACCTCTGGAAAGGTGCGCTGTGGCGTAAACAGGGAAAATGCGCCGTATATATAGCATGGCCCCCGGTAAGCATGGGTAAAGAACAAAGAACCAAATATATGGTCAAAAAAAAATAGCAAAAAATTCAGAGTGACCACGCGCCTTTCCTACACTGGACCGCTGTGCTTCTGCGAGGCGTATAGGAGAGTTGCACCAGCCATTTCATTTTTGTAATGTGTTTAGCCGTTGTCCTGCATGCATGGTTATAGTGACTTCATTGTGTGCTCCTAAAATGGCAGGCAGTGGGAGTTGGAGGTGGGCTCTGGGGAAAACGGGGACATAGTGGATGATCTCAGGGACATATTTGGTGGCTTTCCAGTGGCAGCTAGCATAGCACTGAGTAAGCATCCACATCCATTACAAAAAATGCTTAAGACTTGAGATTGCACTTATACTGTTTTGATAGCACAGCACCCCAAAGCACCAAAAGTACAGCAAGACTTCCCAAATTCCAATTTCTACTTAGATGCCAGTATTCACTTCATTAGGGTTTTATCGGTTGTAATCAATTTTAAGTGAAAACCAGAAACCCTAATTTTGCCATTATTGGCAACCTTAGTTGTCTGAAGATGGATGGTCAAAAACTGTCCATATAGGGCAAGTTGGTCCCAGTATGACTGAGGTCAAAAAATTAGATACTTCCTGTGTTCTGCCGCGATGCAGCACACATGGAGAATGACTCACAATATGCAGAACACTGCCACCATTCATGACTAGCAGCCAGCAGTAAATGTAATCCTTACCAGGCCATACTGCTTATAGGAAAAGTGAAACTATAAATCCCATAATGCTTGGTGGTGCGGGCTGAACAAGGGCCAGCTGCAAGTCACACATATGATCCGCTTATTGCTCTATAGAAGGGCCTTGCTATCAAGGCAATCCCTCAATATTAATGCATCAAAAGGGGAAAAGGAAAGAGCACAAACCATTGACACCTCTCTTACGCTGTTCTTTTACAAGCTGTGTCTCTGCACCAGACATTTCTGAATTGTAACAAACCTAGATGTTGATGGCACTTGGACCCCAAAAACCCAGCTAGTCTAATTGTGTCCCTGCCTGCTGCCACATCTTTAAGATAAGATTATTCCGTTAATGTTGTCTTAGGCTTTTTTGATGTCTGATTTCTTAAGCCAGCGGCATACGTCTAAATTTACCAGGTGGTGGGTTCTTGAATGCAGTCTTGGGTGTGAAAACAAGACTTTCCATACTTGCTCATACACATACCACAGTTAGACTACTGTGTCAGTTTGTCGGACATTTATATTATAAAATCATGTTCATTTAACCTAATGCTGAGATGCTGAAGAGGAATAATCCCAGCTGTGGAATGGATAGCCTATGGGTTGATCTTAAATGTGAATGACTTTCCATCTGAGAAATGGCTGGGGGGGGGATCACCAATACTCCCACTATCTATATTGTATTGTGGGCTGTTTAAAAAAAAGTGAATGACACTTCAAACAAGAATACTGTAGGGAACTGACCTATAGCATCTCTGTTTCATAATTTTTCCTGTATTACGTACAAAAATTCAAGTAGACACCTGAAGCTGCCTACCCTAGTTAAATTTGTCAGTTCTTTGGTTTTGTATCTATACAGTCAGTATAAGAAAACTTAGCATTCTCACAACTATTCTTACCTTTGTCAGTCACTGAGTATTGATTAATTGATCCTTCTTTAAAATTACTTTTTGTGTTTCACAGAAAATGTTATTATTAAGCTGCTAAATTGGGGCAGATGTGTAGGGATTCTTTGAGCCTTTTTGTAGCATCCTCTGACAGTCTGTGATTACTGGCAGTATATGTGGGTGGCAATCTTATTTACCACTGGTGCCTCAGGGCCACCAATACTGGTGCACACCAATTTGATAATCAGGTTACTCTAGACAGAGAAAGAAGTTGGAAACTTGTATACTGACTAGTACAATACATATAACAAAATAAACTAACTGCCGAACCAGTGCTGTTTCTTCAAAGAAGGAAATTACATGTATAGGTAAAGCAGGACAATACAAATATTTTTTTATTTTAACCGGAATGATGGTGCACCTTCTGGGACTGAGATACCTCCCACGTGTTAACATTGCGAGGACCGGCGGCTGAATGTCCCAACAAAAGAGACTCCCAAATCCAGGGATGCTTAAAGGTTAATTAAAAGTAGTGCTTAAAGTCTGAGTAACAGCTACCAGCACCCCTGTAGTTGTGTCAGCGATGCACTGTCTGTCAATCAATCAATCAATCAAACATTTGTAGAGCACACTACATACCCTTGAGGGTCTCAAGGCGCTGGGGCGGGACGCTACTGATCGAGCAGCCAGGTCTTGAGTAGCCTGAAGGTCAGCAGGTCTTGGGTCTGTTGTAGGCTCAGTGGGTGGGTGTTCCAGGTCTTGGTGGCGAGGTGGGAGAAGGACCTCCTGCCGGTGATTGTTCTTTGGATGCGCGGGACAGTGGCGAGTGCGAGGTTGGCGGAGCGGAGCTGGCGGTTGTGGATGTAGAAGGAAAGTCGTTTGTTGAGGTAGGCTGAGTCGGTCTTGTGAAGTGCATTGTGTGCGTGGATGAGGAGCTTGAAGGATATCCTCTTCTTGACGGGCAGCCGGTGCAGGTTTCTCAGGTGGGGGGTGATGTGGCTGTGGCGTGGTACGTCGAGGATCAGTCGTGCCGAGGCATTTTGGATGCGTTGCAGTCATTTGATGAGCTTGGTCAGGGCTCCCCCGTAGAGGGCGTTTCCGTAGTCGAGTCATCTGCTGATGACGAGGGCCTGGGTGACTGTTCTTCTTGTATCTGTCAGGATCCACCTGTAGATCTTGCGGAGCATGCGGAGGGTATTGAAGCAGGAGGAGGAGATGGCATTGACTTGCTTGGTGATGGAGAGCGTTAAGTCGAGGATGATTCCCAGGATGCGTGCGTGGTCGGTGGGTGTCGGGGCTGCCCCCAGTGCTGTCTGCCACCAGGAGTCGTCCCAGGGTGAAGGGTTGGAGCCGAGGAAGAAGACCTCCGTTTTGTCCTTGTGTTCAGCTTCAGTCGTCTGGTCTTCATCCAGTTGGCGATGGCCTTCATTCCTTTGTGGAGGTTGGCTTTGGCGGTGATAGGGTCCTTGGTGAGGGAGTTAAGTGTCGTCGGCGTAGGAGATTATGTTGAGGTTGTGCTGTCTGGTGACGTGTGCGAGCGGGGCTATGTAAATGTTGGACAGTGTCGGGCTGAGGGAGGAACCCTGGGGTACGCCGCAGATGATCTCGGAGGCTTCGGATCGGAATGGGGGAGGCGGACGCTCTGGGTTCTGCTGGAGAGGAAGGAGGTGGTCCATTCCAGGGCTTTGTCTCGGATCCCTACGGCGTGGAGGCTTGCGCTTAGTGTGCGGTGGCAGACAGTGTCAAAGGCGGCGGAGAGGTCCAGGAGGATGAGGGCTGTGGTCTCACCGTTGTCCAGCAGTGTCCTGATGTCGGTGGCGGCGATGAGGGCGGTCTCGGTGCTGTGGTTTCTGCGTAACACTGACTGGGAAGGGTCCAGGATTCTGTTTTCTTCGAGATATCGGGTTAACTGTCTGTTGACGATCTTCTCGACCTTGGCCAGGAACGGGAGCAGCGAGATGGGCCGGAAGTTCTTGAGGTCTCTAGGGTCTGCCTTGGGTTTTTCGAGTAGGGCGTTGATCTCGGCGTGTGTCAAGCTCTCTGGAAAGGTTGCGGTCTCGAGGGAGAAATTGATGGCGTTGCGCAGGTGGGGTGCGATGGAGCTGCTGGCTTTGTTGAAGATGTGGTGCAGGAATGGGTCTGACGGGGAGACGGAGTGGATTGTGCTCATGATCTTGATGGTGTCATCGATGCTCACGCTGGTCCAGGCTAGCAGGGGGTCATGGTCGATGGTGTGCGGGGGGTCTGTTGTGTTGCTGTCTGTTGGGTCTGTCTGGGTGTTGAAGCTGTCGTGGATGTCTGCTATCTTGCGGTGGAATTAAGTGGCGAGGAAGTCGCACAGGGCTTGCAACGGCGGGATGTCGTTGGTGTTGGAGCTGGGGTTGGAGAGTTCCTTCACGATGTTGAAGAGCTCCTTGCTATTGTGTGTGTTGTTGTCAAGCCGGTCTTTGAAGGAGGTCCTCTTGGCAGTCCTGATGAGGTGATGGTGGTTGTGGGTGGCGTCCTATTGGGCTGCGTGGCTGTCCGGAGTCTGTTCGCTGTGCCATTTCTTCTCTAGTTTCCGGCAGGCTTGCTTGGATGCTAGGAGTTCTGGGGTGAACCAGCTGGCCCTCTTGCTGGTGTCTCTGTGGGGGGGGGTTTCTTCAGCGGGGCGAGGGTGTTGACGCAGTCGTTGATCCAGCGTCTGAGGTTGTGGGCAGCGTCGTTGGTGTTGGAGGGTTCGGTGGGTGGGCTGAGAGCGATGTTTGTGTGTAGTTGGTCTTAGGTGATTTTTCTCCAACGCAGTGGAGAGGGATCTGGTGGTGTGTGGTGGGTTTCTGGAAGGAGAAGTGGATGCAGCGGTGGTCAGTCCAGAGGAGTTCTGTGGTGTGGCTGAAGGCGACTTGGGGGCTTGTGGAGAAGATGGGGTCAAGCGTGTGGCCTGCGGAGTGGGTAGGCGTTGTGACGAGTTGCCTCTGTCCGAGGTTGGCGAGGTTATCGATCAGGGTTGTCGAGTTGCTGTCGTCGTTGTTCTCCAGGTGAAAGTTCAGGTCTCCGAGGAGGATGTAGTCGGTGGAGGTCAGGGCGTGCGTGCTGATGAAGTCGGCGATGGAGTCGCTGAACTGGGGTCGGGGTCCGGGGGCTCTGTAGATGAGGGTGCCTGTGAGGGTGGAGTTTGGGTCTGTGTGGATCTGGAAATGCATGTGTTTTTGGCAGTGCTGAGAGTGTCGTCGGTGCTGGTCGAGACCCTGATGCTGTTCTTGTGGACGATGGCGATTCCTCCTCCGACTCTGTTGGTGCGGTCTCTGCGGGTGATCTTGTAGCTGTCTGGGATGGCTATGGCGATGTCTGGTGCGGAGGAGTCGTTCATCCAGGTCTCTGTTAGGAAGGCGTTGTCGGGGGATGATGATGCATCGTAGCGGTGGTGGTCGTCGTGGCGGGTGCAGGGACCAGGGGTTCTGGCGCTGGGCGCAGTCCAGGCGCGGACGTGCCTAGACGGGCCTGCTTTAGGCGCGCCAGCAGCACGCGTCCTTGCAGCGGCCACCATATATGGGGATGTGGGAGGGAGGAGCAGCTGGGAGGCAGGGGCAGCGAATGGGCAGTGAGGGAACGGGAGCGGTGAGGGTACCTTAAGGCAACCGGACACAATGCGGGGCAGCGAGGGGGAAACAGAAGGCAAAACGGGCACATACGAGGGGCAGCGAGGGGGAACAGAAGACAAAACGAGCACAAGTCAGGGGTAGCGAGGGGGAAACAAAAGGCAAAACTGGCACAAATCGTGGGCAGTGAGGGGGAACAGAAGGCAAAATGGGCACAAATCAGGGGCATCGAGGGCGACAGAAGGTAAGAGGGCACAAAATGAAGGGGCAGCGAGGGGAACAGAAGGCAAGCAAAACGGGCACAGATAAAAATGCAGGCAGGAGAGGGAAGACGGACAGCGACAGAGATACAAACCTAAGGCCTACCACTGGCCACCAGGGATGAGGCGCAGGTGGTAGCCTGCGGGTGGAGGAGGGCCTCAACTTCCACAGCAGCTTCCGGACACACAGGCGGAGCTGTGTGGTGGGGGAGCGACCTACCAGCAAGGTCAAGGGTCGCACTGTGGTGATCAGTTAAGGACCAATCTGTTCACACGGCTTGAAAAGGAGACTGGGTACTCTCGTGCATGAACTAGGATTAATCAAATCCCTTTAGATGACAGAATAAGCCAAAAACTCATAAGGCGCTTCTGCATCTGAAAAACGATTAGGCTTTAATAGAGCTTCGGCAATACAGCTTTTGAGATCTGTATGCCATCCGTGTAGTGGGGTAAGTAAGCTATCACCAAACTTATTAATCCATTTTGGCTTGTGAGAGCGATGCTGACTTTATATTTTGCTTCCTTGAACTCAGAAATCATGAGCACACATGATCTCTCCAAAACACAACCTTTGGTCTTTATGGTTAGGGACTACCACCAGCATTTTTGCAAGATACAAATCTGCAGCTAAAATTGATCATTTTCTCAAAATATTTTTGTCTCAAAGTAGTGACTAATATCCTGAGTAGTTTTTCTAATCAATCTGTTGTTCAGCTTTACATCGAAATTCCCTCCTATGATTCATTTGAGTACACTATGTTTAGATTGAGGTTAATAACGTATTATTACAGAATGAGGAATGGGTGTTTTTAACTGTGTATGCATATCTCGCCTAATAGCACAGCACAAAACCAAGCACCAAGAAAAGGAGATTCCAAAGGGGGACTTCTCTCAGGCTAGACAGCTTCTTCTTAAGGAGTTGCTGGAATTTGTATTGGCTTTAATGGCTACGAGGCTAAAATTCAGCGTAGTTTTTTTGGTTTTATCATGAACAAATCATCAAGTTCGGTATCTATACCAAGGGTGGTATGAGGAATATACAAGGACTAACAGTTCATGGAGATCTGAACGAGATGTCTACCAACAAAGGGAGGAAGGACACATCAGTGAAAGACATGCTTCTTAAATCTACCAACTTCTCCTCCGAAGACAACATCCAACAATGGAATGCGGACGACCCCGGGAGACCCCGATCAACCATGCTTTTGCTTGAATCATTGTTCTTGTCCCGAAAGGAAGGCCTTCTGTCAATGAAGGAGCTTTCCAGTGACCTGAGAGAGGTCCGCCGCGATATTGATCCCCTAGATGATCGGATCAACACCCTGGAAGAACATGAGACTAGCAGAGATGGGGAAATCGAAGATCTGCAACAGGAAGTCCTCTGCCCTCGAGAGAGAAATCTGGATCTTCAAGCTCACGCAGAAGATTTAGAAAACCGCTCCCGGCGCAACAACATCTGCATTAGGGGCATTGCGACCGGAGCAGAGGACATGAACATAGAGGACCTCGTCTCTGCGCGAAAGATCAATCTTGGGGGAGCCACCAGACTTTGAAATCAAACTGGACCGCATGCATCGGGTGGGACCCAGAAGAGCCGCCCAAGCCCCACCCACTGATATTCTGACATGCGTTCACGACTTCCCGCTTAAGGAGCGCATTTTTCCCAAGGCTAGGAAAAGACCTACACTTCACTTCAAGGGCTATAAACTCATGCTGTACCAGGATCTGGCTCCGTCCACCTTTCAGAAACGCTAAGCTTTCCGGCCCATCGCTGCTCACCTGCAAGCCTATGCAATATCCTACACCTGGGGTCATCCGTTCAGACTGATTTTCCAGTTTCAGGGAGAAATTCAACAAATGTGCTCAGTAGCTGAAGCAGGGAAATTGCTAGGAGTCGACCCACCACTGCTGACGATGCGCAACTAGTGAAGCCACATCGGATCGCCGGAGCTGCCATGGCAGGACAACAATCGGACCCCGACTTTGGGACTACGCCCTGACCCCGACACCATGGCTAAAGAAAGACAAGCAGTTCTAGCATCAATAGAAGAGGTCCCTCTGGCCCTCAGAAGCCATGAATTGGATGGGACACGGATCAAAGAAATGCCTGGCCTCTTCTCTTCTTATCCACTGCTGAGGGCATGGGGGCAGGTCTGGGCGGGGAGACACCGGCCACTGGTACCCTCTGCCTATCTTTCCTTGAAGCACGACACTCCCGACTTTGACTGTTCGTAAGATGCTTATTCGATAATATTTTTTTTGGTGCAATTGCCACAGTTGGGGTTTGTTTAGTTGTGTTCGACCTCTGGGAGCCATGCATGCTCGTTTTCCTAGATGTCTCTACCAACCTCTCCAAATCCGACTGTTGTTGAGTCCTACAGGGGTCCTCCTTGAGCCCTACCCTGTTTAATATATATATCTCTCCTTCGGCAAATTTGGTTAGATCTTTCGGGCTGGAGGTAATATCCAATGCAGATGACACACAACTAATTGTGTCTATCACAGAAGATATAGAGGCCTCAGCCGCCAATTTTAATAACTGTATGAAGTCGGTGGCATTCTGGATGAGAGGCAACTACCTTAAATTAAACAGCAACAAAACGGAGGTTTTGATGTTTGGTATTCATCACCCCGAATGGACCCACTCAGGGTGGCCTGAAACATTGGGATCATGTCCTTCTCCAGTTGAATCGACAATAAATCTTGGTGTCATCGTTAACACCAGTCTATCTTTCAACCACTAGGTTAATAGGACTGTGTCCTCTTGCTTTTGGGTCATGAGAACCCATAGAAAGATATTTCCTTTTTTTTTCTCTTACCACACGGAAGCAAGCTGCTGTATCATTGATTTTATCGAAGATGGATTATTGCAATGTCCTTTTTTTTAGATCTAATTGGGGCCTCCATCAATAAACAACAATTGGTGCAGAATGCGACAGCAAGACTGGTCTTAGATGTTTCAAACTACCATTCAGTTTCGACTGCCACCAAGAAATTGCACTGGCTCTCAGCAGAAAAAGAATTCTATTCAAAGCCTTGTGTATTGTGCATAATGCACTATACAATTCAGGACCAGGGGGAATCGGGCACGTCTTTCACTGATATGTCCCTAGCGGACAACTGCGTTCAGGCAATAAAAATCGGCTGGTTGTCCCAAGATATAGGAGGTTACGATGGGGAGGAAGAGCTTTCTGGGACACAGCCGCCAAGCTTTGGAACACACGTCTTCTATCTATATCCGGTGTAGAGCCACATCTTCCTTTTCATAAGGCCTTGAAGACTTGGCTTTTTGCCTTGTAAATTTGATCTATGAATAATTGCTCCTACCAGATAGTTGTAACGGTTGCAGCGCCTTCACGTATATGTTTGCGCTATACAGATTGATCATTCATTCATTCAAATACACGCATCCGGCGACTCGAGGATGTGCAGAGACCAGGCCTCCCAGATTAACAGCGGAATTACTCCTAGCCGCTCAACCCCAACAGAGCCACAGTGTTAGCGGGTATCAAAATCCTTACTTTAAATGTTAAAGGGCTGAATAATCCTCTCCTATTTGGAAAATTCGGTGCCCACATTTGCCTCCTACAGGAAAGGAAACCCACCTCCTGGCAGGAGATTCTTATAGGCTCCAATAGAAGGCCTTTCCATTTCAGTATTTCTCTTCCAACACGTCCAAGACAGCAGGCGGGCGATTCTTGTCTCTCATTCCTTTAGAAGAAAGGTGGGCCCAAACAGGCTGAAATCAAAGGTAGACTCTTAGCCCATTCCATCACCATAGGTACACAAACTGTCACGTTTGGTTCAATCTACGCCCCAAACGAAGGACAGGAGACTTTCTTCCATCGGGTGGTTACGGAGCTGGCAGCCTCACCAGACAGGCAGTTGCAGATGGGAGGGGACATCTCCATGGCCTTTGACAACAATTTGGACCATTCGGCTCAACGGCAGGAACTATCGGGGGCCCTTTCGAGAGGTGAGTCAAGATGATTACGAGAGATGGGGCTGGTGGACCTCTGGCGGACCCTGCACCCTCATGAAAAGATTATACTTTCTATTCACACGCACGAAAGACGTATGCCAGGCTTGACTATTTCAGGGGATCCCAAGAATTGCTTCTCAGTGTCCTATATTCAGAGGTTGAATCTCGTTCACTCTCGGACAATGCGGCGGTGACCCTTACATTGGCCACTCTGCTCATGCACAGACCCTCGCACTCATGGTGGCTATGCAATACATTTCTTCAATGACCCGCTCACAAAACACTAGAAGAGTTCCTGACCTTTGACGACACCCCCGTCACGTCCATCACAATTTTAAGGGAAACACTCGCGGTAGTAGCACGAGGGGCCCTCCTTGCAATTTCCTCTGCAGATAACCAGATACACAGGGATAAAAAAGATGATCTTACTAACCAAGTGCACGAGCTGGAGCGCATCCACAAGAGGATGAGGGCCCCATTTGTCTGGTGTCAGCTGGAGGTGGTCCGAACGTAACTAGCTGGCCTGGACATGGACAGAGCAGAGTAAGCTGACTTACGATTGAGGCATTCCTTTCACGTAGGGGAGAACAGCTGCAGATGGCTCTTGGCTACTAAACTGCAAACGCAAAGCCAGGCGGCCACTGTTCAATCGGTGTGGGACGAAAGTGGCTCCGAACACACTGATTTGCATATAGCACAAACGTTCCGTGATTTCTATGCTGATCTCTACACAGCATAACAACTCCCTGAAGAGGGATCGTTGACATACATCCAAGGGGCGACCCTAGGTAAATTGACTTTAGACCAGGCGATTAGCTTGGACAGCCCAATCCGTAAAGATGGTGATTTCTGCCATTGCCCGTCTCAGAACTCCTAAAGCTCCAGGCGCAGGCGGGTTCTCAACCACATTTTACAAACTTTTGCAACATCATAGCGCCAATACTAACTAAATTGTATAACGCACTGGGCGCTCTGCTGGTGTACCACCCATGATGCTTCTGCTAATCATAATCCCAAAACCTGATAAGGATAGAAAGTACTGCGCCTCCTACCGACCAATATCCCTCTTAAACGTGCATCTGAAGCTCTTCACAGATCTTGGCGGCCAGATTGGGCCCGATGCTGCTGGGACTGGTGGACCCATATCAGACGGGCTTTGTTGCAGCGTGACAGAATAGCTATAACACAAGAAGACTGATTCATCTCCTTGATATGCCCAAAACCAAGATCTGGAACGCATACTGCTAATGATTGATGCCGAAAAGGCGTTCTGTAGGGTTCACTGGCCATACTTGAAAGCAACCCTCAAATACTTTGGAATAGGGGACCGATTTAGGAAATAGATATTCAGCAGCTACACCCGCCCCTCAGCAGTAGTGTGGGTAAATGGGCACTCATCAGCCCCCTTTCCAATCACCAGAGGCACAAGGCACGGCTGTCCACTCACCCACCCTTATTCGCTCTATATATGGAGCCCATGGCGCAAAGGGTACAGGACAATCCCCTGATTAAAAGAGTTCAGTTCGTAGGAGAAAGGCACACAATCAGCTCATATGCAGATGTCATCGCAACTTTGGAAGACCCTCCGTTCTCAATACTAGCATACCTTTTAGAACTTGAGGCCTTCTCCCATGCTGCTGGATTTTAGGTCAACATACACAAATCACAAGCTCTTAGAATCTCCCTCCACTCTTCTACTGTAGAGGTCCTGCAACAGTCATGCCCAAATAGAGTGGGCAGTAGCCTCGATCCCTTACTTAGGGCTCCAGCTGACAACTTCCACTCAGGACACCGCTTCCCTCAATTACAAGCGCATACTCCGTCAAAACCGACAGGCCCTACCCTGCTGAAGGCCGTACGGCCTCACTTGGCTTGGCCGCATAGCGGCTCTTAAAATGAATACATTACCGAAGATGATATATCTATTCCAAACAGTCCCCGTGGAGCCCCCGCCTGGTGTTCTTAAGTCGCTTTAGCAAGAGTACCTCTCTTTCGCCTGGGCGTTCAAGAGACCGAAGATTCGCTGAGAACTGAACTATAGACATTCGAGGTATGGGGGCAGTGGGATACCAGATATACACAGCTATTATCAAGCTACCCAACTCCAAACGCTCCTGGAATGGTCCTGCAGCGAATCCGAAAAGCACTGGCTTTTCATGGATGGAGCCTGTTGTTGTGGACGATTCCTTTCCTCCACAAGATCTAGCGACCCCAGCGGCTATACTGATCCCCTGTCACAGGCGCCACATTGAAGGGTTGGAACTTAACTGCTACTAGGTGCACCTGACACAGATTGTCAGCAACCCGGATTTCACTCCGGTTCGTGATACAACAACCTTCCTTCAATGGGACCAAGAGGGGTGCAGAACAATTGGCCACCTCTTAGGTGAGGATGGTCCACTGTCCTTTGAGAGCTTTCGAACTGACATGACTTGGGCGGAATCGGAACACTATCGATATCAGCAGGTGCAACACTGGGTCACGCATGCCATAATACGACCTCACACCCAAAGACCCCTTAGCCCCTTTGAAAAATGGTTGCTCACTAAGACCTCTAGCACACACTTCCTTACCGAGCTATACAACCTCTTACGGCCTCCGGAACCGACCATCCCCAGGACAGAGATGCTGGGAGGCTGAACTAGAACGCACACTTACTTGCAAGGACTGAGAGTATATAGTTCTCCGGGCGCTGGACACAGCCCGCAACATTTCCAGCACCAAGAAAGCAGCCAAGATCGCAACTTATTGGTACCTCACACCTTGCAAAACCTACTATCCCACTGGGGCACAGACCCCTACATATCAGGGGTTGCTATATAGATTGTGGCACGTGCTGGGGATGGAATGTCAACATCCTATGATTCTGGGCAAATCACCTAATCTCCCCGTGCCTAACAAAAATGAATGTGTCCTCAAGTAAAGCAACTGGTGCTCGTGTGAGGCGCTCTGATACCCTCGGGTCAAGTTTGCGCTATATAAAACTCTGTAAAAAAACACATATCTTTCGCGCTACAGGATAATGGATCCACTTTCTCAGACCTATGGTGCCCATTCCTTTTTTGTAATTTTAGTTTTTAGGAGTTTTATATAGCGCAAACTTGACCCGAATCGGGTATCAGAGCTCTTTACACAGCACCAGTTGCATTACATGAGGACACATTCGTTTTTGTTAGGCACGGGGAGATTAAGTGATTTGTCCAGAATCAGGACATTCAGCGTCATTGCCGAGACTCAAACCCAGAATCCCCAGATTTGAGGTCGACCGCCCTAGCCGTTAGGCCAACTCCTCTCCTTACTGAGCACGGAACTGCGAGAGCTCACCTGTCCGAGATACCTACGCTTTCTACAGCTAACAGATCCCCCCTTCCCGATACAGGCTGGAGCTGCATTGACGAGCCCAATCAGAGCTAGCCAGGGGGACCAAGCTTCCCCTCCTTTTTTTAACAAATGTTTCCCGGGTTGTGGCGATAGAGTGGGTTGATTTGGGGAGGGAGGTGGGAGGGCTGGGTCTGAGGTTGTGTTAGAGAGGTTTACTGTTCTTCATGGCACCTGTTCATTTGCCTCGTTAACTGTTTGATTTGATATACTCAATAAAAAGATTTAAACCTAAAAACTATTTCAGCTAGGTGCTGATATGTCCACTGGAAAACCTCTGTAAACATCTTTTACCCGGATGGAGGTTAGAGGGAGGAGTGGTCCCTGATTATTTTTATATAAGGCATTGTAGCCTTTTTAAGCCAAGTAATACCCCTGATTCTCCAAATGTATTCAGTCACTCTCCTTAACTCAGGTTATAACATGTTGACCAAAGCACTTACCTCCAGGAGGTTAGTAAGAGTGTGTCCCTGATTCACAAGTGTCAGAATAGTTTTATTTGATAGCAAAAATGCTGTACCCAAATGAACCATGAATTAAACAATTTCAGTAGTCCGATATGTATTTGCTTAGCACACCTGGATGTATTTAATCAATCATTCTTTGGACTGATTTATGGAATGTGGTGGTGTTCCTATTCCTACATGTAAACGTCAACCTCGATGATTCTAAAAAGATTAATTAATAAATAAATATGTTTTTGTTTGTCGGAAAAAACATACACCGGTCTCTCATTACACTAATCTTTTACCCAGTGGTTTATGCTTAATAGGCTCTTCATAAATTGTTGCACAAATTAATTATTTTAGATTGAATTATGTACAGTCATTCAAATCTATCAGTGCTTTAAGCATCAACAGTTTGAGTCCCTTGTTGTTTGTTAGGGCTCAATTAGTAGAAATCAGTCACTTATTCTGAAGGTAAGTATCCAACATCGTAATGTGCTTCTTAATTCTTCCCTAGCTTTATGCAAGGGTCAATGAAAAGACCATTTTCCTTATGGTGTACATGCTACAGATATGGTCTTAAACAATAAGAAATAATATCTATTCCCTGGCCCTTGTATAAAGTACTGAGGAAGAATTGAATGCTTTGTATATACTTCAATCGAAGTCCAAAACGTATTTGTATTTGCCACTTTAAAAGTGAAATTATTGAACATGAATCATTAGGGGAGGGTTCTGTAGCATTGGCATAATCCCGACCTGTCTAAGTTTGAAGTTTTGTCCAATTTTAGAGATCTGGTTGTCATCCACTTAGTTGTCACAAGTAAGCCTTTGCCAAACGTATTAATCATTTTGGCTGCATTAGGCCATTTGCAAGTACATGAGATGCTAACATTTATATTTTGCTTCCTTGGTCCCAACAATCCTTAGCATACATGATCTCTTCAAATTCCAATCCTTTAGAAAGTCAAATCTGAAATTTTATTAACAGTTTTAGTTCTGAATGATCTTTTGTGCACAACAATATTGGGGAATTAAAAACCTCATGAACAAGATCATGCTTGGTGCATTAAAGCATAAGTGTATAGCGTCTCTAGTGCATGTTAACATTTTCACTTTGCTATACAGATGTCAAGTCCTTAAAGATCACTAGACCAGTGCTGAGACAGCACAAAAGGAGTGCAGTTTTATCAAGCTCTATAAGGCTGAAGTCTCAGGTAGATTAAGGAAGCAACTCCTATTTACATGTGTCCCCTCTTCAGTGATAGTGACTATGTTGTCTATGTTGAGGCTTCCAGTACTTCGATAATGGGCAGCGACCCTCGCTTCCATGGTAGGCTGTTTATTTGCAGGTAGATTGACAGGTTGTTGCCACTGTACATCAGGCAGGCCGAATATCACATACTGTTGTGAGATATGACAACTGTTGAACGCTTTCCCAGATATGGCCTCTTCCAAGAAATGCAAAGAATGCTTAATCTTTTCTGCCATATTAACCAAGAGAAAGAAAGATGCTAGTTGAAAGCATACAACCTGTAGGGTATTGAAAAAATTCGAGAAGGTTAAATTCTGGAATCTGAGCAAGATAAATCACCTGTGTATAATATTTTAAGTAATGTCTTGAAAATCGTCATTGCTCCAAATGTGAACGTGCCCGATGAAAGGTGACGTGTTATATTTATTTTATTTATCTATTTAGGAGTTTTATATAGCACTGGCCAGACCCGAAGGTATCGGAGCGCTTTACATCAGTCGTCATGCGGGAGTTATACAGTCTAGCAGAAAGTATACATATAGGCTCAAGGCGCATTGAAAATCTCAGCGTAATGTACAGCATTAATACACGAAGGTCAAGTAGTATTCAGGTTGTGTGGCTGGTAACTTGCATCAAGCCTCCTTTGGGGAGGTGTAATAACGGCAGGGGTCGCGGTGGTGGAGGAGGTAGAAGACTTAATGTCCCAATAGCAGAATGCAGCAGTGTGTTGGCTTGTGAGCTCCGACAGAAGCTATTAGTTCGGGAGCGAACGATTAAGGAAGAGGTCTTGAATCTTACAAAGGAGGTGATAGTCCTGATATGGACTGGAATGAAGTTCCAGATTTTTGGCGCATTTCCAGCGAAGGACCAGGTTGCGTTTTTTTGTTTGCGTGTTTTCAAAGCGATGAGGAGTAGGGTGTTGGTGCTCCTAATGTTCCTTGCCTGGCCGGCTTTCTTTTTTATGTTTGGATTCCAGGTATTCAGGTTTCCCTGTGGTTAGGGCTTTGTGCTTAAGGCAGGTGGTTCTTAAGTTGGCACGCATTTCGACAGGGAGCCATTTTAGTTCTCTGAGTGCGGGTGAGATGTGATCGAATTTCTTAAGTCCGGTGTTCATTCTAGCTGCTGCGTTGAGAGTTGTTCTGAGGGGAGCTAAGTGGGATTTTGCTGTCCCTGTGAGGGTTGCGTTCCCGTAATCGAGTCTAGACAGCACTAGTGATTGAGTCGCTTGTTTGAGGTCTCTGCGCGGATTGATGGGTTTTATTTTGTTGAGTAGTTTCATGTTGAGGAAGGCAATTTTTGCGGGGTTCTTGATGTGTTTTGCCATGTCGAGTCTTGGATCTAGGGTGATTCCCAGCGATTCTACAGAGTCATCCAGGGTGAGATTGCCATTGAGAGCATCAATAGCTTTTAGCCATTCTAAGATTTGGAGGTTCTCTTCTTTGTTGGAAATAAGGAGGTTTTCCGTTTTGTCTTGGTTGAGTTTTTTTAGATGATTTATTGTTAGCCAGTGTTGGACTTCTCTTACAGTGTCGTTGAGTCTCTGAATGTCAGCAGTGGAATAGGTTTAGAGATAGATCTAGGTGTCGTCTGCATATAGGTGGAAGCAGATGTTGGCTTTTTTGAGTATGTTAGTGAGGGGTTCCATGTAGATGTTGAAAAGTTGCGGTGAGAGTACGGATCCATGCGGGATACCTCTGCTGACTGGGTGTAAGTCGGACGTGAAGTTTTGGATTTTTATTCTTTGGGTGCGGTTGTAGAGGAATGAGAACCACTGAGGAATTACCTCCTCCACACCTACCCTTTCTTGAAGGACCTTAATGAGTCGATTATGGTCAACCGTGTCAAAGGCTGGCCGATAAGTCAAGGAGAATGAGTAAGCAGCATTGGTCCATATTGAGTGACTTGTGAATATCGTCTATGACATTGAGGATTGTGGTCTCAGTGCTGCAGCCTTTTCTAAAACCTGATTGGTGGGTGTCTAGACGGTTGATGCGGTCCATGTTTAGTCAGTTGTAGTAGGACGCACCTTTCTAGGACTTGGGATATGAGAAGGAGGTTGGAGACGGGTCTGAAGTTAAGTATCATTGGTGTCCAGGCCTGTTTTTTTCCAGAAATGGTGTGACTTGGCCGACTTTCAGGCAGTCAGGTATGTCTCCGATTTATGATCTTGCTCCAGAGCGGTGCTGGGGAGAGTTTAAGTTTTTGGGCCATTTGGGCGGGTATAGGATTGAGGACGTGAGAAGAAGGATTGGCGGAAGAAATTAGTTTGACTATCTCCTCTTCCGGGATGGGTTTGAAGCATTTCCAGGGTTTTGGGGGAGTTTGGGTATGGGTTCTTCTGTCCCTGGTAGAGGGATCTTGTGAGGGGGACAGAGGTTGTTATCCAGTGAAAGCTCGATCTTGGTGATTTTATCACTGAAGAAGTTGGCGAAGTTGTCACATCGCTCTTTGGAGGCCTGTCCTGAGGATGCAGGGGGCTTGAAAGTTTGCTGCCTAATGAGGTTGAAGAGTTCTTTGGGCCTGTTATTTGCGTTGTTCAGCGCGTTACAGAAGAATGCAGATTTTTCGTTCTTAATGTGGTTTTTGTACGAACTGATTGAGTTGGTCGTGAAGGATTTTGGAAAGGTTGTTCCGCCAGAGTCTTTCTGCAGTTCTAAGTTATCGCCTTTCATCATTGATGTCCGTGTTGAACCAGGATGGGATGTTCCTGATTCTTTTTAGTTTCAAGGAGGCTAGTTGGTCCAGAATCGAATTCATATTTGTGCTGAGTTCTGCTGTGGAGAGATCCTCTGTGTGGATGTGAAGGAGAGAGCTTGCCTTTTTTCTAGGTCGGCCACAGGGATCTGAGTTAGATTTCTTACCCATTTGAGGGGGTTAGGCCTGAGGGATTGCCTTTGGAACGTTTGGTTGATGCGGAATAGGATGATGTGGTGGTCGGACCAGGCAAGAGCCAGGATGTGTTCTATCATGACTATGTCTCTGTGGGCAATAATGGCATCTAGGATTGCTCCTCTGTTGTGAGTTTCCTCTGAGCAGTGTTGAGTGAGGTTGTTGGTGTGGAGGAGATCCTTCAGGGTTTGGATTAGCAAGTTCTTTTTTTCGTTCTAGTGTAGGTTGAGGTCCCCCAGAATCAGGTTGTTTGCGTCTCTGAGTGAGCAGTTGGCAATCAAGTCAGATAGGTGTTCGCCGAATGTGTTGGTGTTGCCTGGTGGATGGTAAAGTAGATGACAGAGCAGTGTTTTTTTTATTACTTGTCTTAATGTTGGCGATTAGGCATTCGAAGGAGTTATAGTTGAAGGAGTCTGTTTCCGTTATGGAGATGTTGTTCTTGTGAAAGATTGCTATGCCCCCTCCTCGTTGGTCCTTTCTGTCTTTATTAATGATTACGAAGCCGGGTGGTACCAGCATATCGATGATTGGGTAAGAGAGATCATTTAACCATGTCTCGGTGATGAATGTAATGTCTGTCGTGTGTGAGGATTGATTCTGCCAGCTCTGTTGCATGTTTGGTGGCAGATCTGCAGTTTATGAGCATGCAGTTGGTGGAGGTCTCCTCTTTTTTAGGTTTCTTCTTTAGGAGGGCCCTGGTGATCTTCGTGAGGAAGGCAGGGAGTCTTAGGGATTTCGGAGTAGAGTAGTCTCTTCTGAATCCTGTGATCACCTGGATCTTGGAGTTCAGGGAGGCGGTGGGGGAGGTGTCATAAGAGGAGGCAAGATTCAACGCTACATTCGTGGACATTGCAGCTCTTGTTCTTTTTGGTCTCTGTGTTGGTTTCAAGAGGGGGATTGAGATGCAAGTGGGGCACATAATCTTGGAAGGCCTTTGTTGTGTGGAACTAGGAGAGGAGGGAGTTAGGTGGGGGCGTTGGCTGGACTTTCGGAGGGTGGCTGGACTTTCGGAGCGTGGCTAGGTTCCGCGTGATTTCTCCAAGGCTCAGGATTATAGTTTGTATTTTTGTTTCTAGCAGGGTGATAAGTTGAGCCATTTCCTCAGTGGTGGGGGAGGGGGAGTTCTGGGCGGAGTCATCCTGCGAGTGGGGGAACTTTTTGTTAAGTTGTTTTTTGTGTGGTCCATGTTGCCTCTGTGGGGGGCCCTGGGCACAGGGTGTGGCTGGTCGTGTCATGTTTTCCGCATCATCTTGTGTGTGGGAAGAGAGAGGACATTGGGGGTCGTAGACTGTGGGTTGCGGTGGGTCGTTGTTCATTTGAGGGGGAGACGTGTGTGGGGGTGTTTGAGGCGTCTCTCCAGTTTGTATTGGAGAGGGAGAGTGTATTGTGCGTGTTTTGTCCGTGGCGGGCGTAGGTGCGGTTGGTGCCTGGTGGGGGAGGGTTATCGGTGTTTGTATAGGGCTTGTGGTTGCTTTGTGGGTTCTCCTGTCGTGTCTGCCTGTCTAAGGGTAGGGAGTATGACTGGCAATGGGGATCAGTGTGTGATAAGGCGTTTCGTAGCGAGGGGAATAGGGAGTCAAATGTATCGAGATTGTCATTACTGGCTTGAATCAGTGCTGTGCCGTTAGAGAAGATGGTCACAGAGGTATTACCTCTCCGCCTAGGGCGGTTAGGTATTGAGATCGTCAGTTTGCAGCTATAGGGAAAGTTAGTTGTTTTAGATATGTGGAGTTCTGATCTGATAATGTAGATCCAGTTTTCAGGTCTTTCCGTATGTCAAATGAGATCCATTTTTATCTGAGCTTTAGAGGAACAGTGATACATGTCCGCGACTTGTGTTTAAGGATATTGTCTGATCAGTCTATGTTTGAAATGTATTTTCGCTTTCAGTGAGAGGTTGATTGGGAAACGAATAGAGAAGGAGTTCGGGCCATGTGGTTTTAGGTGATTCAGTGTGGAGGGGCTGATGTAGGTAGGCGTGGCCTTACTGGCCTGATGAGCGGCCATCTCAATGGCCGGTACCCCCGTGATCACAGTGCTGCGGGCGTTCCGGTTATTGGGAGTTTTGATCAGGGTACAATGTCATGGGGCAGAATAGCGCGCCTTTGATGCTGGTGTGATTGACGTGGTTGAGCTTGACATAGCCGCCATCTTTAGGGTCACTAGACGTTTCAGTTGTAGAGAGTGGCCATAGCTTGTTCGGTCTCCTAGTGTTATCAGGTTTGCGTTACTATTTGCATTAAATTGCAGCTTTGCTCCTGGAGCAGTGTAGCATTCCGGTTTGCGTTTGTTTGCAGTAAATTGCAGCTTTTCTCCGGGAACGGTGCGACGTGCCAGAGTGTCCCTATCTTATGCTGTGGTTGATGATCATGCAGTTGATATTGGTGGACTTTCCTGAGCCGCCATCTTGAGGTCAGTTCCACATTGCTGCTCTGGTTATTTTAAGGTTAGACCTATATTACTGCTCAGGTTATCAGCCTTCTGGTATTCGACCCCCCGATGCTTTGGGGCTGCAGGCGCTCTGTGGACAGGACTTTAGGTTTCGGTCCGGGTGTGGCGTGGTTTGACAGAGATGACTCTCCCAGTTCTGAGTTTGGTATTGAGCGTCAGAAGTGGGAGGAACTACACGGGGCCGCCATCTTGGTGTCCGGCATCTGGGTTTCTTCAGCTGGCTCTCTTCAATTCCTATGTGTGGGCTGTAAGTTGGGGCGCGTGGCAGTAGAGAAACTCTGTGGGTGCTCCTTGGACTGTCCCTGTGATCTTGGACTGGACACAGTGCAGCATGACGCAGTCTTGCTCCCGGTTTTGAGTTCAATGCTGAGCGTCGTGGGTGAAACTATACGGAGCCGCCATCTTAGGGTCAGGCATCTGGGTTTATTTTACTGGCAGTAGAGAAGCTCTGTGGGCGCTCCTTGGACAGTCCCTGTGATCTAAGTCTGGGCACAGCGCAGCATGACACAGTCTAGCTCCCGGTTTTGTGTTCAGAAACTATACGGAGCTGCCATCTTGGGGTCAGGCATCCGGGTTTGTTCCGCAGGCCCCTTTCTCCTCGCTTCAGTGGTCTGCGGGTTGGGGGCAGGTGGCAGTGGTGAAATTCTGGTGGGGATCGTCCTGTGCTAGCAGCCTGAGTTGATTTGGCACTCACCAGTGTCACATTCCTCACCGGGAGAGTTCTGTGAGAGAGGCCGTCCATGGCAGGGTCAGGCAGTCGCGGTCGTTGATCGGAGATTGGCTTGTTGTCCGTTACTTCCTGGTCCCGGGGTTGCCGTGCCTGGCTCCAGTTCTCGCGGGTACGGAGCGGGGCCGTCCAGGAGTCGCCTGCTGAGGAGTCCTGTGGTGCGATCACCTCTGTGGCATCCGTTGCAATTCTGGTGGTGTCGCAGCGTGGATCTTCAACTCCAGCAGAGGTTACGATGGGGTTCTGGCCTGTCCCTCTTGTAGAGCACCAGTGGGTCTTGGTTCTCGTGAGGGGGGGCAGCGGGGGTAAACACAGAGTAAATTATCCCATCATCCCTGGAGCTCGATCTCCGAGCTCCTTCCCCGCTGCCATCTTGCTTACTTATAGCTTATGAAAATCCTACTAATGCGAACATAAGGCTTGAGTAGTCTTCAGTAGGGGATCAAGTTTGTGCAGATAGCCTTCTGTGGTCAAGGGTTGTATGAAGGACAGCAGATTTGTAAAGCTGTTTGAGCTATCACTACAGTGATGGTGAGCTATGAGCAATTTAAAGGTGAGCATCTCAGAAAGGTTTTTGAAAGTCTGCTCTTGCCATGCCACCTTGGTGGCTTTGCTAAAGGTTTTTTTGAAGAAATATGCACCCATTTACAGCCCCCCTAAAAACGCATTTAGGTGGGTGTCTAGTTGCTTAACTTATTAGGGACGTGTGCATTAGTTCTCAGCTAGGGTGCAGACAACTAACTAGTTTCCTGACATAACTGTTGAATTCACCCACCTGTACTGCTGGCGGAAAAATGAATACACCAAAATGTTATAATTATTCCAATAAGTACTGAGTGGCTTTTCAGTATAGTATTTCTCAATCAATGCTGCATGTCAATTGCCCGACAGCCTGTGAGCCAATACAATTTACTGTCTTTCACAATTTTCCATTCCTACAGATCATGACTACCACAAAAGTCGTTAACTTACTTGTGGATAAACACATTTTAAAATATATTTTTAGTTTATGTAGTATCATAAATGCTTCAATGCCACTTCTCCCATAGTGTTCATTTTTATGCACCAGCGTCAATACCTTTCTCCCCACCGACCTTGCCTGCCCATATTGCCAATGCCCCCTTCATCTGTTCTGCACTCTCCCATTCACCCATCCATGCGCTCACTAACCTGACATACTTTTATGCAATCCTTTTCCAAGCACGGATTTTCCCATTTACAGCCTCTACCCCATACACTGCCCCATTTCCACCTCTGCTTCCTGCGCGGTCCCAGCTTTACCACCCTGCCCTCGCCTCTTACACACTAACATTGCTGCTTACACACTGCCCTTGCACACTTACCTTTCCGTTCATGGACTCACCATTTCATCTCACGATCCATCCATGTTACACACCCTCCCATCCAAACATTAATACAACCACGTACTAGTTATTCCATGCAATCAGTGGTTCACTCCTTCATCCCTCCATCAATGCACTCTCCTCTGTCCAACTATCGAATCATTCTCACAATCAACTCTCCCATCCGCATAGGGTTTTGGTCTCCGACCTTTTCTGTACTGAAAACTACTTATGTTCAATGAAACGCATTAAGAGCTAATGATATTATTAGTGTTGTATTGTTTTAATTTTTTTCTATGTATGAATTTTAACAAAGCAAATACTTTCTAATTTAATAAGCTGGGCTGCACACAGGTGAGCTACTCAGAGGTAGCTGGAGAGCTGCAGTAGCTACTTTTTGGAGACCCCTCGATTGACAAATATTGAGGGAAAAAGTCCTTTCACTTCTAAGCCAGACATCTTGGCTTTGCCAGTATTTGTTTAAAATCGTATTTCCTTGACTTGAAAAAGGCAAACATAAAAAAAAGTAAAACTATAAAATATATCAGAGTTGGAAAGAAAATGTTGCAGGCTAGCTTACAATCTTTTGTAATGATCGTAAATGTTTATTTTTTACTTTAAATAAAGACTTTACCTTTTAGTGTCTGATTGAACTATTCATTTTCTGCCTACTAATTGAAATTACTTTCTTAACTAATGCACCTTTGCCCTGTTCCTATGTTTCAGACGTGAGAAGATTGACTGTCCTGCTTCCATTACCCTACGGCTTGGTCCTAAGAAGGACCGCTTGGTGGTCATTGAGGCAGCCCTGGACCATAGCCACAAGTTGTCAGAGATTGAATTCAAGCAGTACTTCAAAAGGCACCAGCTGGAGGCCAGCCTCGGCTTACCCATCCGCATCACCAACAGTGTTTCTAAGCGCTTTCTGGGCCGTGATCTGGTTCTGAACCTTTATGATTACAGCCGGTCCAAGGACAAAGGCATGTGCGACCTCTTGCATGAGTTCGATCAGCTTTTCAAGAGCGACCCTGGTACCAAGCTCAAGCTGGTATTCCAAGAGGACGTTGCAGTGCTAGATCGCATTTTCCTGTCCACCTCCCACATGCAGGATTTGGTCCAGAGATTTCCGAAGTTTCTTTACTTGGACAGAGTTGTTTGCATTGATGAGGAGTTTGAACTGTACTCTGTGCTCTGTCAGGATGCCAACGGCAGAGGACGGGAATGCGCCTACTGTGTGGCTAGGATGTGGACACCTGACCTATTTCTTTTCATTGTAGCCTCCTTGGTCCAGAGCGCCACATCTATCAAAGGGAATGTAAAATGTATCACTGTGGGAGCCTGCATTCGCGATGTGGAATCTGTGGAAGCAGTTCTGCCATGCGCCCGGGTGCAAGTATGTAGAACTCGAGTGCTAGAAATGATTTTCAGCAAAGCAGAAGAGCTGCATGTGCCCAAATTGGACAAGGTTAGGAATGTGCTGCACAGCCTGGCTAACTCCGATTCTGCACATGCTTACAGTCAGTATCTTAGTGATTTAAAAGATATGTGTCCAGTGGATTTTCTCCAGTACTTTCTTGAGACTTGGCACCCCAAAAAGGCAATGTGGGTGGAGTGCTGGGCCTTTGAGAAGAGGAGAGACTGCCCCTTTACGGAACTCATGACCAACCATATCCAGAAGCTCGCTGCGGCCCTGGTTCCATCACTGCTACTGCCTGCCTTTCTGCGGGGCCTGCTGAATCTGCAGGTGTTAACAGCTGAGACTGCATCCTTGGACGCAGACAAGATTGTTATGTTGTACCGCTCTGCCTGTACTCCAGAGTCAGCCAACTTAATTGAGGAGGAGATCTGCTTCGCAAAAAATAGTATCTATGACCTAAAAGTGACAGCTGAGGGCTTTTCCCTCGATGGTGGCATCTGCTCATTCATGGTGAACCAGGACATGACAGCCTGTAGCTGCTCTATCTACACCTGCAACATGCTGCCCTGCCAGCACATTTTCTCTGCGCGCCTCTGGACTGGGCACACCCTCTTTGATGCTCGCCTCTTAGAACTCAAGCCCTCATCAAATAATTGCAGAGAGCAGACTGTTCCTAGCAGCCCCCTTCAGAGCTGATATCAGATGTAGATATCCGTTTTGACAGCCATGAATACATTATGGAAATTGCCAAAGGGGTGGTTTGCAAGACCTGTCTGCCTATCACCCAGGGTATGCTTTGGGGTCTCTTCAGCAGTCCTGGGGTGCTGGAAGAGGGATTTGACGGTACTTACAGGTTCTTGGGCTAAGTACGTCTGAGCCATGTTGTTGCACAGCCAATGAGAGGGAAGATGCTCTTCAAGTGCAGTAAAATATCATGAACAGCATAGGTCGATTCCTATCCAACTCCGTGGTGCCTGAAAACAATTACTGTTAGGTTCTGGTTTGTTTGGGGTCTGTATGAAATGAGTTATTGGTCTCTTGTGCCTAGATGTTTTGCTCCTTTTACCAGTCAGTAGCATCTTTGATGGCATGCTTAGCAGAGAGCCCCAAACCAATGCGAAAGTGAAACTTACCCTTCTCTTGGCTTCCACTCATGGGTGGTTCAGTTTGGGAGGACACTTGCCCTTTCTGTGCATTTGTACTAAGGAAGAGATTCTTTGGCTGTGCCCTAAATCTTTCTAAATGACCCAAAACCCATACAGGGAGGTGGTGTCCGGATTTGATCTTATCTTGAGAAGAATCACCAATGTTATCACAGACTAAAATGAGAACACTGCCAATTTAATACTTGTCAATATGTATTAAAACAATTGACAATATCACTTTGTGGCACTTGGTATCCTTGGGCATTATTACTGGAGTTGATTTCTAAATATTTGATTATTGAAATCACAGAATATATATATATATATATATATATATATATATATATATATTTTTTTTTCACAGAAAATAAGTTAACCATGTTATAGTTAGGCTCACATTTCACCCATACAAAACCAGTGAAATTCAGCAGTTCTAGTTGCCTGAGCGATCTATAACTAACTTACGCCCCTGCAATGCACTGTTTATGACCTCACATATTAAATCACTCATGACATGGTCAGTGAAATCACTCATGACATTATCCAGTAAGTGTTTTCTAAAGGTTTGAGTGTAAAATTCCGCTCCACGCACAGACTTTGTGGAATTCGGCACCTCTGCGTTCCATGGAGCATGTGGTGTTACCGATAAACTCTGCAACATTGCGGAATTTTCTTTTCTGTTGACACACTCCATGTCATTTCGCGAGCGCAACGAGACATGATGGGTGCTCGCTTCTGATCTCTATTTTGCCTCTTGTTGCTAATTTCTGATCTCTGATCTGCATCTTCTTGCTAGTTTTTAACCCCTTTCTGCTCGTGTCTGACCTCTATTCTGCTTCTGCGGGAATGAGAGGGGGGGGTCCACAATTTCTTTTAGGAATGTGGTCCCAGGGAGGTGGTGTTCCCTGGGGCCCAGGAGGTTCCAAGAGGCCCCCGTATTAAAATAAATAAGGTGGTGGTCTCCAGGGCATTATTAAGCCCTAGAAGAAGGGGCCTGTCTGCCCCCCCCCCCCTTATTATTAAAATCTCCGCGGAACCTGGCCCACCTGGGGGTCAATTACTGATAAAGCGTGGGAGTCTGTGCTTCGTTTGCAGGTCCTGCTGAAATGTCTTTTTTTTTTCCCCCTTCCCCCAATGCTTTTTTGACCCAACCAAGAGGCCTAGGCGGTCAGGATATTTCTACCCTGCCCCTTTTCTTTTCTTAAAACTTTGCCTGTTCCCCCGCAATCTGTACTCTGCAGTTAAGTACATTAATAGGTTTTTACCTTTACCCTGCATCTCTTACCCCGCAGTACTTTACCAGGAAAGTAAGCATATATTTAAATAACCTTCATTTTGATGTTATTTTAAAAAAAAAAGGGACTTGGGTATGGGTAGAGGTGAAGGGTGGGTAATGGTGATTTTAAGCATAAGGGGTGGGTAGAGGTAAGGCCTTGACATTTACTTTTATGGGGTGGGTAGATGTCGTGGGAAGTAAGGCTTAAGGTGTGGGTAGAGGTAAAGGGAGGTAGGGGTGAATTTTAGGGTTTAAGAAAAAAGTGGCTGTTTGGGAGTGATCACCCCCCCAAAAAAAAAAAATATATATATATATATATATATATATATATATATATATATATATTACCTACTGGCGGTCGCCAGTAGGTAGTTATAGTTAGGACCACGTTTCCATAGGAAATCCGCAACATTCTATTTTGAATAACTTTGGCGCCGGTTGAAGAATCCTCGCGAATTGTTCAAAATAGGTGGGGCGCTACGCTCCGCTCCTACCCTGAAAGTCTCGGGGGGATTCGTCAAGCGGGGGCTGAGATAAAAGGGGGGTCCCAAAACGCGTTTTTCCCATGCATTTTTCCATAGGACCTTTAGACACAGCTACAGCCCGAACGGCTGAACAGAATTACTTGAAATTTGGCAGAGAGGTAGTCCTCAGGTCAAGGAAGTGCCTTTTGTAGGTTTGGTGTAAATCTGTTCAGTAGATCCTGAGAAAATAGCATTTAAAAGCATATATATATGTGGGCGGAGCCTAACCACACATCTCATCCTGAGATCTGATTGGCTGTCAGCACTTCATCCAAGAATTGTTGGCAGCCATCTTGGGACCAATATACATGATAGCACCTCATTAAAAAGCATTGCAGTTAATAGAAGGTTTTAAGACTTTAGTTACATTATAAATCATTTGTTGATGGTACCATACTCATTTTAGGAATTGTGGTATGTTCTAAGGTGATTTCACCATGTGAAAAAGCCTTCTGCTGGGATATCATGATTGAGAGAAAAATATTTTCTCATGCTTTTACCACAGAGGTTTGGAAGGTGATCTATAGGCTAAACTGAGAGCTTATTTTCTGTAAATTCACATTATCTTTCTCAGTCATGTGAGAATGAAGTCTGACATTCTCAGTAAAACATGTACATCCAACAAGGGCAGAGACTGTCAGTTGATTCCTTTGTGTTCTACTGCAGCTTCCCAGAGTGTTCCAAAGAACTACTAGAGCGCTAACAGTCCTACTTATGATAAACGTATGGCACACCTGAAGCCATCTTGCTTGAATTAAAGTGGTAACTCTTAAAACATTTAATTTAAAAAGGAACAAAATGAGGGGGTTCATTTTTCAATAAAAAGTATGATTAGTGCTGCAGAAAGAAAAATTAGGGCACATTTTGAGTGACTTCTCAAATCCTCTTCTATTTCATTAAAAAATTCTGACATGCAGACTGAAACATGCACTTTCAATACCAGCAGCAGTTTTCCCTGGTGAGCAGTAGCTTTACTACAGTGATCTAATGAGCAAAAAGAGTGCTAACATTCTGAATTTATGGCAAATGTGTGACACATCTGAATGCCTTCTTGATGGAATCAAAGTAAAAAACTGAAAGTATTTCCTACTGAGGAGACTGCAGTAAATGAGGAAATTAGGAAACTTCATAACAAATAAGTCTCCCAAGATGGCCACCAGAGACAAAAGAGCCCAAATGTAGCCCAAATATCACCCAGATGTAGCCCAAGTATAGCCCAATGACAGAATGTCCCAGAATGTTCTTAAAAACAACTAGAGCGCTTACTGTCTTCATTATGACAAAAGTATGGCACACCTGAAGCCATCTTGATTGGAATAAACTGGTAACATTTAAAACATTTAATTTAAAAAGGAACACAACGAGGAGGTTCATTTTGCCATAGAAATTATGATTAATGCTGAAGAAAGAAAATGAGGGCACATTTTGAGTGACTTCTCAAATCCTCTTCTATTTCATTAAAAAAATTCTGACATGCAGACTGAAACATGCACTTTTAATACCAGGAGCAGACTTCCATGGTGCAGTAGTTTTACTACAATGATCTAATGAGCAACTAGAGTGCTAACATTCAGAATTTATGGCAAATGTGTGACATATCTGAATACCTTCATGATGGAATCAAAGTAAAAAACTGAAAGCATTTCCTACTGAGGAGACTGCAGTACATGAGGAAATTAGGAAACTTCATAACAAATAAATCTCCCAAGATGGCCACCGGAGACAAAAGAGCCCAAATGTAGCCCAAAATCACCCAGATGTAGCCCAAATATAGCCCAATGACAGAAGTGTGCAAAACACTTATTATTTTGTGTTTTTGCAGTGTTATATAGTGCAGACTTGTCAGGTATTGGAGTGCTTTACATGAGCATTGGTTACATCACACAAGAACACATTCATTTTGGTTGTAGACATGTGGAGACTAAGTGATTTGACCAGAATCACAGAATGTCGAGCTGAAGCAGAAACTTCAACCTGGTTCCCCAGTTGCAAAGTCTGCAGTTCTGGAAGTAACACCACATCATCTCCCCTAAGTGCAACATTTAATCAAGTGGTCAACTGGATAAAAAAACATAAAGATAACAAATAATTTAAAAGTGCTTTGTCGCTATTTGAAAACTCAGAAAATATGTCCTTATTTTAGCCTTTTAGAGCACTAACCATAATTTTGATGCCAATAAGACCCTCTCATATATGTAATTTCTAAAGGAAATGCTCTAGGTATTACAGTTTTGATTACATCAAGATGATGTCAGGCGTTCCACACTTTTGTAATAAATATAGAATGTTAGCAATCTAGTTGTTCATTAGGATACTGTTGAGAGGCAGAGGCCAGGGGCACGGACTCTGAAAATTGAAGGCAGGTAGGAGGGTGCAAAGGCAACAATTTAACCACACTGAGCAGGCAGGAAGGGCCGTGGAAGCACAACAGACTATGGAGGGCAGTGGAAAGGGGGGCAGGGGCAACAAACCAACAATACAGGACTTGCAAGAGAGGCTGTTGGAGGCAAGATCTATTACGGGTCAAGGAAGCTAGGGGCGGTCCCCAGGAGCCACCACAGAACTGAGCAGGAGAGTGAGTCAGGGACAAAAGGGGCGCCTTAATTTGAGCCGGGGTGCCTAGGAACGCTTGCTCCAAAAATGAAGAAAACAGACATATGAGACATGGAATTGGAGGCAGAATACAATGGCAGTTTAATGAGACGATGCAACTTCAAAGAAACCGCAGAATAGAGACATAAAGTACAAAATACAGAATCCAGATAATCATACAGCTGTCATGATATTCTCTGTATCTCAATTAATGTACTGACAGAGAGAGAGAGAAAACACATCTATAAATGCATCATGAGAAACAAGTTACACCAAGGAAAATGTTACCTAGGAACACTCACGTTTACTCTTAGAGCAAGCATTCCTGCAATTACAATACAAAATCTTTTAAATGCAAAAGTAAAGAGAACAATGGTTAAACATAACATGACATTTCATATAGGTAAAATAGAATAAGATACTTCAAGCAAAGCAGAGCAAGACATTTTAAGCAAAGGAAGACAAGAGCTCCCAGCTCTTGGGGAAAACCTGCACTGCCTGTTAACCTACATACAGACGGCGAGGTAGTCCGTCGATATCTGTGGGTGCTCCCTTTTTATATCATTTTGTGGGCTCCTTTGCACGCTACATCTACCTACGTATGCTACCCAAAAGCTTCGTCTGCAGATTTTACCAGACATTTCGTCATTTACCCACTTAATGCTGACAATGGACTGGGTGAAAAGGTCAGTCTCTCAGGCCAATCGCTTATCGTAAGTTCCATAGAGCAAGCAGAAAATAATGGGTATTGTACGGGAATTCAATATATTCATGTATAAAATCTCCTCAGTTCTCCTAACTTGACGCTCTGCGGTTGCCACTTCCTTAAAAGCGGGAAACCTACCCAGGAAGCAAGTACCAGTCCAGGATGCAGCCTACTGTATGTCGACAGCTTCAGGGGGATGTTGAACTTTGATACCGAGCACGGAGCACTCGGGTAGGGTGGGAGCTACTGGTTTGGAGCAGAAGGCCTCGCAGACCTGCCTTCAGACTGCTATACACTAAAATTGCAGAGCTATGGTCAATTTAACAAAGAGGCCTACATATTGAACAGAAGGGCCTACACAGGGGTTTTATACTGGCTGAGTGGTAAGGATGTCTCAGGATAATTATATAGCAACACAGGACCCGCTGGTCAATTTAATACGGCCTACAAATGCAGCTGGCAGGGCAAGGACAAGGGTCTCATACTTCAGGTGTGGACAGAACGGGCCAGGGGCCCCCTGTGATACAAAATCTACCCTCCTTCAAGCCTGTGGCAATGTAATAGACCATTGTGGGCAGAAGGAAGAGGCAATGGTAGTACAACCATACATGCCAACAGACCCGATTCAGCCAGGAAACGTCCAATGTTTTTAAGCTCAAATGGGCTTTATTTGATCTGTCTCCTGTCCACAATATCCTCTTTTTCAATGTAACTCAAAGGGGAAAATCAATACCCCAGTTTTTTTTCAAAATCTCCCTCTTACCAAGTTCAAAATGTTCGCAAGTATGGTACATTGGATCATGGAAGGAAATGGGATAGGGACATGGACTTGGATAACAGAGGACAGGAGGGACATGGAGAGGTGCACCAAACTGACCCTGCAGGGCAGGCATCAGGGTTTGCAGCAGCACAATACACCACACGGGAGTGCAGCACAACAATCCATAGAAAGCAAGAGGGAGGGGACAGGACCATGCACATGGACAACAGAGAACAGAGGGGCAAGAGGCAATGGTAGCTAGCTGACCATAATGGACAGACAGGAGAGAAAGCTGCAGCATAACAGACCATAAAGGGCAGGAGGGACGGATCAGGGGCATTACAATGGAACAGACAAGCCAGGAGGGAGGGAGTAGGGCTGGGGGCAAGGGGGCAGGGCAGGAGCAGCAAGATAGCCATGGAGGTCAGGCAGGATGGGCACTAGAAGCAAGACACACCATGAAGAGCAACAGTGAGACTGTGATGGCATACACACAGACCATGGAGGGAAGGTGGGAGGGGGTCAGGGGCAGCTAACTGACCACACAGGGAAGGTGGGAGGGGCCATGGCAGCACAGAAGACCATGCATGGCAAGTGGGAGGGTTAGTGGCAGCACAATGGCTATGATGGGCAAGAAGGAGGGTGGAGGGGCATGCACAAAGGACGATGGAGGATAGAAGGGAGGGTCAGGACCTGTGCACAGACAAGAAAGTTCAGGGGAAGGGACCTCACAACAGACCACACGGGGCAGGCAGGAGGAGCAGCTGCAGCACAACAGACCAGGGAGGGCAGAAGGGTGTGGCAGTACAATGGACCATGTAGGACAGGAGGAAGAGGATAGGGGCATGGCATGTGGACAGGCAGGGTGGAGGTGACAGGGACAGGTTACAGTCATCTGACAATGCTAGGCAGGTGGGAGGGGAGTGGCAGCTCAACATAACACTCAGAGTAGATAGGAGTGGCAGGTCCATGGGACATGGTGGGCAAAAAGGATGGAGCAGGGGCATGCACAAAGACATCGGAGGGCAGGGGGAAGGAGAATAGGGGCAGCAAGCTAAGCACAGAGTTTAAGCAGGAGGTCAATGATGGGGCATAGAATTGGGCAATGGAGGGCAGGAGGAGTGGACTGGTACATCATACTGAGGGCAGTGGCAGCACATCAGACCATGCATGGCAGGAGGGAGGAGGCTAGTCCATGGATTCACACAACCGAGGATAGGGAGGAAGGGGATGGGGCAGCAAGCTAACTGTTCAGAGAAGGCGGGTATTAGGAACTTTATTGTTTTTAAAACATTGTGTCTGTGCGAACTACTTAAAATATGAACAAGTATGCAGCATAATCTCACTTTTATTCAGGAAGAAGAGGACGTTTGTGACTGTGACTCCGGGCTCACTTGGCAGAAACACCCCCTGACCCTCCACCCCCTATCGCAAAATGTAATGCCCGTGAAAAGGGTAGGTGAACACAGTGTTATATAGAACATAGTCCTGAGAGCACGATTGAAAATGAAAACTAGATATAGTGTATGGTATAAACTATGCACCAAAAAGTGTGATATAAGATGAACCGGGCGTGAAATATAATATGCAATACATTGTGCGCAATGACAGATTCATTGGAGAGCGCGAGATAGCACAGGCACTAGCGCGTGCTATGCGATATGCGCCTTGGAGTGTAATATGCACAGGGCAGTGTTGTGTAACCTAACTAGTCTCTAAAGTTGTAATATAAAATATGTGCTGGGGAGTGTAAGGTTGCATATGCACTGTGACAAAGATATGGATCCCAGATTGTAATATGTATGGCATAGCACTGTGCGTTATAACATAGGCATCGAGAAAGGCACGTTAGATGGGGCAATATAACCCGTGCGAAGACAAGTGTGGCATGACATATTCACGGGGTGGTGTTACAGTGCACATGGGCTAGAGAGTGTCATAGCATATGCACTAGCTAGTGGAATACAACACAGAGGTGTGTGGCACACGGCAGGCAATGGTGGGTGTAACACAGCATTGGGCTCTGTCAGGAGCGCGCTGTGACTCTCAAGTGATGTTCGTCCCCTTTCCAGAGAGTAAAATAAAAAGTATTACACATCCGGCAGTGGATGTGTGTTTTATTAACCGTGAGGGGGGTTTCTTGCATAGTTTTGGTCGAATTTTTGTCGAATCCCCTTTGAATGGCTTGGTGTGCATGTGTATTAAATGTGCCCGTCAATAGCTACCCAAGTTTGTATACATAAACGACAAGGGTGTCTACCGGGATTAGGCACGGTAGGGCATCAGACATGTCAGAGCTTCACTAGTGGTGTAAATACATTCCACGTGGATTCATTGCATGCATAGTCGCCTTTTAATGAATATCACGCAAATCGTCATGGTGATAGGTACGTACGGTTTGTCCAGCATGTCCTAGGTGTGTCTATAAATATATATTTTTTAAAAATAATAAAAAACAGTGGCCGGCCCTGGGGATTGGGGTCAAAAAAATATAATTAGGAGACTGGCCCTGGGGGATGGGGTCATCAGGGCCAATAAATTAGAATAAGAAGGGGAACCAAACAGCCCCCCTTCTTAAAAAACTAAAATAAATAAAAGACTGGCATCGTGCCGGAGGCCATGCCCCCTCCGTGCAGCACTCTGCAAACGCGCCCCCAACAGGTATCTCCAGTATGCGCCAGGGAGCTGTGCTGCAGCCAGGTGTTCTGAGGCCAAGCCCCTTTTTACACCTCTCTGCAACGCAGCTCTGTGGCGCTTACTGGAGGTACCTAGTGGTCTAGTTTGACCCTAGGGACCCTTAGGATTCAAGGGGACTTAATCTCTCAACTTAGAACAGCCACAGGGCGCGTTTACACAGTGGTGAAGGGAGGGGACGGGGCCTGAGGTGACGTGTGCAAACACGCACTATGGCACGTTTTAAATTGGGGATATAATTTCCCTTCAATACTGAGGGCCCCTGGGGGCTAACTAGCCCACCAAGTGCTTCCAGTAAGCGCCACTGAGCTGCATTGCAGAGAGGTGGTCCAGGCCGTGTCACTTTTTACACCTCTCTGCAACGCAGCTCTGTGGCACTTACTGGAGGTACCTAGTGGGCTAGTTGGACCCCAGGGACCCTCAGGATTCAAATGAACTTAATCTCCCAACTAAAAATGGACACAGGGCGTGTTTACACAGTGGTGAAGGGAGGGGACGGGGCCTGAGTTAACGTGTGCAAAAACGCCCTGTGGCCTGTTTTAAGAGGTAGTTTTAATCCCCATGCCCTCTTATATACTAGGGGCTTACAGAGGAGGTCATGCTAATCACAGGGGGACCCCAACGCATAATGTTCCCTAGTGTATGTAGGTGTTTTCACTGTATTCTAAGTGTCTTTTAACATAGCACTGGCTCTAGGACTGGTTAGTCAGGCTCAGTTACCACCAGTATCCGTCTGAAAAAGTTGAGGGTACAGGATGATTTTGCATCAAGGCTTCTTTCTGCTCTTCTTTTTGTTCTTTCTGCACGTTATCCTTCTTCCTGCACTTATCTTCGTATTTGAGGACTTCTGTTGCTTCTTTCTGCACTTCTTTTGTTTCTTTCTGTGCATTTTTTCTTCTTTCTTCACATGTCCTATCTCTGTAGGCATAGTTAGAAATTAGCATTTAAAAAACCTTTGAAATTCACTGAAAAAACCATAGGTTTCAGGGGTGTTATAGTTAGCTGGACTTTTCACTTGTACAAAACCATTGAAATTCCCCCGTTATAGTTAGTTCAGCTAACTATAACTCGGGCGCCCGCAATGCACTGCTGATGACGTCACATATTACATCACTCATGACATGGTCAGTGACATCACTCATGACATCACTCATGACATCTCAAATGACATCACTGATGACATCACTGATGACATCATCCTTGTGATAGAGTGGCAGACCTCCTCTCACCCTAATATAACCTTTGATACACACATTCAAAAATAGAGACTAAAATTTTCAAAACAATGGACATACCAATACCAGTTACAACAACCTCTTCAGTAATTCTAAGATCCACATACACATCCACTCATTCACCAACAGTCCTATACAGTCACTCATACATGTACTCACTCATCATATGTACTCCTACACCTATACATCCTGTTACACAATGCCACTCATCCATAGAGTTACTCACACACATAGTCACTCATGCTAATAAAGAATCAAACATACATTTACTTGCATATACAGTTATACACACACCACCATACTTACTTCTACGGAAACTTACACATACTTAGTCTTTTAAACAATCACTTATAGAAACACATACTTATTCATACAGGAACTCTTTCAATCTCTCACTCTCACATATACTCACATATATACACCAATAGTCACATATACTAGTTTAAAACATATGTAGTTACTCATAAAGACACCATTGAGACAGTCATTCACTCACTAACACACCCATACACACACTCATCCACCCATACAGTCCTGCACACATGCTGTGTTCAACACATACAAACAGTGAGTCACTCATTCATGCACCTATGCACTACGTAATACCCCCCACCGAACCATGCAGACACTCAGACTGATACTCAAAAAACCAACTAATAACCTATATAGACACCCATGTAGCTACTCACCAACCCATGCAGCCACTTATACACAAAGTGAGAGACTGATACAGATATTTACATATTTAAACATTACTCACTAAGCCATGTATTCACTATGATACACTTAATCAGTCAGTTACACAATCAATTTTCCAAAAACAAATCATCCATTTAGACACTTATATACCCATTTATTCTTCCATCGACCTTGAGATATACATATATAAAACATATTTAATTTTCAGAAAAACACACATTCACTGGATGATGTCATCAGTGATGTCATCAGTGATGTCATTTGAGATGTCATCAGTGATGTCATGAGTGATGTCACTGACCATGTCATGAGTGATGTAATATGTGACGTCATCAGCAGTGCATTGCGGGCGCCCGAGTTATAGTTAGCTGAACTAACTATAACGGGGGAATTTCAATGGTTTTGTACAAGTGAAAAGTCCAGCTAACTATAACACCCCTGAAACCTATGGTTTTTTCAGTGAATATATATATATATATATATATATATATATATATATATATATATATATATTCACTGAAAAAAACATAGGTTTCAGGAACGTTATAGTTAGTTGGACATATCACTTGTACAAAACCATAGAAATTCCGGCGTTATAGTTAGTTGAGCTAACTATAACTCGCGCCCCCGCAATGCACTGCTGATGACGTCACATATTACATCATTCATGACATGGTCAGTGACTTCACTGATGACATCACTGATGACATCATCCAGTGACTGTGTTTCTGTAAAGTTTACATATGTTTAATATATTTATATATACATATATATTCCCTGAAAAAACCATAGGTTTTAGGTACGTTATAGTTACAAATTTGCATTTCAAAAACCTTTGAAATTCACTGAAGAAACCGTAGGTTTCAGGGATGTTATAGTTAGTTGGACATTTCACTCATACAAAACCATAGAGATTCCGCCATTATAGTTAGTTGAGCTAACTATAACTCGCGCCCCGCAATTCACTGCTGATGACGTCACATATTACATCACACTTGACATGGTCAGTGACATCACTGATGACATCTCAAATAACATCACTGATGACATCATCCAGTGAATGTGTGTTTGTGTAAAGTTTAAATATGTTTTATATATATTTGCCAAGTTGTATTGAAGAATAACTGGAAGTATAAGTGTCTGGATTAAGGATTTAGTAGGTGCGTGACTGACTGTATAAGTGAGTGATTAAATGTGTCTTACTGAATGCATGGTTTAGTGACTAAACTGTCTGAGTGTCTGTACCAGTAGGTCTGTTTTTGTGTAAGCTGCTGCATGTGTTGGTCAGGAGCTACATGAGTGTCTATATGGGTTATTGATTGGTTGCCTGAGTATTTGTATGGAAGACTGTGTGTGTGTGTGGGTAGGTGGGAGGTGTGTGACTCTGTGCATAGATATGTGAGTAGGTGATTCACTGGCTGTATGAGTTTAAGAGTGCATTTGGAAAGAGCTGTATGGGCGGGTGAGTGTTTGTATGGATGTGTTGGTGAAAGGTTGGATGTCTCAGTGGTACATGTCCAAGTAACTACATATGTAAAAGGCAGTGTATGTGAGAGTTGGAGTATATAAATGACTATATATGCGAGTCAGTGATTGTGAGAGTGGCTGTATGGATCAGTGCATACTTGTATTAGAGAATATATAAGAGAGTAAGTATGCGTCAGTATGTGTATGAATGAATGAGGTGGTGTGTGTATAACTGCGAAGGTGAGTAAATGGAACTATGATTCATTCTTTCCATGACTGACCATGATGAGTGCATGAGTGAGTAGGATGAATGGTGGTGTGTCAGTATAGCTGCATGAGTGCATATGATAGTGTTGTATTGATCAGTGACTACATGTATGAATGGTTGTATGGGTGAATGAGTGCATGTATCTGTAGACCTAGGAATTTGTGAGTGCGTTTGTAGTAACTGGTTTTGGTGTCTCAATGGTTTTAAAAATGGAACTCTGTATTTTACATGGGGTGTATTAAAGGTTATATTAGGGTGTGAGGAGGTGCATCAGATTGTCACGTGGATGATGTCATCAGTTATGTCATTTGAGATGTCATCAGTGATGTCATGAGTGATGTCACTGACCATGTCATGAATGATGTAATATGTGACGTCATCAGCAGTGCATTGCGGGGGCGCGAGTTATAGTTAGCCCAACTAATTATTACTGCGGAATTTCTATGGTTTTGTATGAGTGAAATGTCCAACTAACTATAACGTCCCTGAAACCTATGGTTTTTTCAGTGAATATATATATATATATATATATATATATATATATTTCACACACACTCTAGTGGCAGTCGCCACTGGTTTGTTATAGTTGGGTCAGCTGGTCCATAGCAAAAGCATTTTTTGTGTTGCTAATAACTTTGGCACCGTTTGAAGACTCTCCAGGAAATGTTTAAAAAATGTGCTAATTTTTAACTAGTTTGTGTATGGAAAGTTTTGGGGTGATAGGGCCAAGAAAAAAAGGGGGGGGGTCCCAAAACGCAAAATGCTCATGCATTTACCTTAGACTTCTTTAAGACTGCTACAGCAAAAACTGTTGAACGGAATTAACTAGGTTTGGCAGGAAGCAAGATCTTGGTCAGCAAATTGTGCTTTTTGTGTAAATCGGTCAATAGTTTTTGAGAAATGAACGTTGAAAAATATTTGTATATCTGGACAGTTAGGTCCACAAGCGTCTCAAGAGACTCTTTTGCGTGAGTGTCAGTTCAAAAATAGAGTATTCTGATTGACCCAGGGAGCTTTATTTCCCTTTGGCCATTTCGCTCCTGTGGAAGCCAGTGCTCGACTGGCTCAAATGTGATGCCATCCTGATTGCCAGTTTCTTGGAATTGGAGGTATTGAATTTAAAGCCTTTCCTAAAGAGCAGGATGAAGTAAATGAGCATTGATATGTTAATGTAGGCATGAAACCAGACGGTTAAGACTGTGAAGGGAGATATTGGATTTTAGTAATTTGAGGCATAATACATTTTTAAGGGGCTACTGGGGAGATGCATCTGCAGAAGTACAGCATCCCCTTTCAAAATCTGTTCAGCCTACCCATCTGCTCAATAACTTCACAGCTCCCTAATTTCAAAATCGTATTATCTTAGTAGAGATTATATATATATATGGTCTGGCTAGAGGCTTTGACAGATGTCCTATGTAATGTAATTTAGCTTGTTGTGAGGGATGTAATATGGAGGTCACAAACAGTGAAAGTTATAGTTAGTTCGCTAAACTAGGACTGGTGTATTTCAGTAGTTCTGGGTTTTTTAACTTTAGATTGTGTATTAGTCCAACACCTAACTTTAAAGTCATTTTAAATGCTGTTTTTAGTGAAAATATATAGATGCACTAGATTGTGAGAAGGCTATGATAACACTGACGAGAAATTTCAATCTCCAGTTTTACAGCACAATCCCATTGGAATTGGTAAACATAAAACAAACGTGGCATGCTTTGTCATATGGCTTAAGTCACAGAAAAACATGTATTGGATGTGGCCTTAGTATGTACAAGGAACCACTGGTCACAACTAGATTTGTTATCTAGGAACAGCATGCCTTTCATAGCTTCTGTATTGTAATAATGATGCACAATATTGAACATGATAAGGCTGGAGCTGAAATCCTGGTCACTCACGTATTAACCCCATAAGACATATTTCCATGCCAATAGTTTTATACACAAACATTTGATCACTCTACCTTGACTTTTCCAAACACTCATTTTTCAAACATTGAAAAGGATTGGATAATTGGTGAATTTGCCAAGTAAAGCAATGGTTTTAAGATGTACACAATGCAAGAATAGTAATATTTGAGTAATCCCAGTCATGTGTTTTATAAACAAAAGCTTGTTTTACTTTAATTATTTTCCATGCCTATATTATCTTCTTACACTTTGGATCTTTGTACTCCAGAGTGCTGATGTACATTTACTGACCAGAAGGATGTTTAAATTGAAACAGTACACTTAATTCTGCTGGTAAAGGAAAATGGAATGAGAAATTATGGGAAGGTGAGTCCGACTAAAGCACATGGTGGGATGATTCCTACCAGTTGAATTTCTCGATAATTTATTAATGTTCCTGAAGGCCTTATGTAGCATTCTAGCAGTCATCCTATAAAGTACGTGCTTGTTGTTTGATGGGGTTCTATGTCACTCCGTGGACAGATTTGGGAGCTGAATAGTGGGGGGGTTTCTGTGCACAATAAATTAAGTTACCTTGTATATGCTCCAAGTCATAATTCAAGTTTGCAACAAGGGCTTCTGGCCTTTTAGTGCATAGGCTCATCCTGTCTACAGCTCCCACTTACTGGTTCATATGTCTCTGGTGGTGATCGTGCTTTGCTGTACCTTGCTGTGGGGCAATGATCTGCGTTCATTTATCGGATCAGACCTCAAAGTGTGGGCCTAGTTTTATGATTAATTCTGAACCTAAGCCTCAGCACACACATGAATTCATGGGTGCTGGTGGCCAAAAATAAATCAGGATACCAGTTTCACAAGCAGGTTTGTTAATTAGGGGGGGGTGCATGCCAGTTTTTCTTGCATGGGACATGGCCAGTTTAACATGAACTTTTAAAATTGTCACATGGATGATCATCTTACCTTGAATAATCACTCTTGTGCCTGTAGATTAGAAGTTGAGCGATTTGAAACTTTAAGGAGACCGGTTTGCTTATTGTTTTGGAGCTGCTAGCAGCGCGTTCATATTGCTCTTTTTCATTAGCTGGGAAACGTATGGCATTTTGTAGCCAACGGGCAAGAAATCAAAAGGTAGGGACCATCCATTTGGATTAGATGTAAATTAATTTGATATAGTTCATGCTGAGAGAGTCATAGCAGCTCTTCAAAATTGACTTTTTACTCTGTGCTAAATCACATAAACAGCTTTCAGCGTAAATTCATAATCGTAATCTGAGAAGGCACCGTAGAACACATGAGATGCTGGGAGGAGCTACTCTGACCAGCATTCAGTGTCTGCATCCTTTTAATGGTTGAGGTAAAAAAAAATACATTACGTTAAAGAATCCTTTTACTGTGTGTTTTACAAGATCGTTCCGATCAAAAGGGTAGATTGGCACAGGATGTGCATTTAACACTTCAGAGGCCAAATGGACTGTTGTTACAGCACAAATTTGAGGGTGTGACTGAATCCAAGAACATAGGTGTAGGGGACAGTACAGGAGCCCAACAGGAGATCCACAATACAGACCATATCTAATTCTTTCTAGCTGTCACGAACCTAAGGCCTCTGAAGACCACATTGGAAGAGGTTGGATTATTCATCAAAACTGCAGTAGATCTACCAAGAGGTCAAATAATTCCAAGGATGTAAGGAAAGGCCTTGAGATGAAGCTGCAAAAGGAATTTCAAGAAGCGCAGCAAACAAAATGCCTGGGAAGAAGATCTTGTCGTCGAGCAGAGGAAAGCCAAGCAGCAGGCCATGCCCTAGGAGTGGCGTTTAGAAAAGTATGGTATCCTCGAATCTGGCTGTAGAGCCTTAAATTACAGGATACTCGAAGCCTGCAGTAGATCCTTGAATCACACTAAAGCCTGCCACCTAGATGGTGCATATGCCCATCATGGCTTTTGGGGTGCCCCCCAAACCTCCCATCATAGTGACATAATTAATGGTGGTGTTGATGGGGTGGAAGGTAACAACGAGGCAGCACACAGAGGACATCCACAATCCTGGGTTGTATGACTCCTGTCAAGCCAGGGTGAACCACAACCTGAGTAGTAATACCCCGAGCTGGAAGTGGAAGAGGCAGCCTAGGACCAGAGGTGGACTGTGTGAGCACCTGCAACAAGCTATGACAGTACCCCTCTAAAGGCTGCCCAACAGGCTGATGTTTGTGTAATGAGTGGAATAGGCAAATTTAATGTGGAGCATGGACTTACCCAGGTGACTGACCTGACCTATCCTTAGGACAAATCCTTTCTAGTCTGCTATCTAATACACACTTTCCAGGTTGGTAATGAGGTACTGGTTGCCTATCTTTATTTAGCTGCTTTTGGTAAGTGATCGTGGCTTCTTAAAGATTTTTCTTAACCTGTCTGGATATGCTGATGGCGTTCTGTCACAGAGGGTACCCAACTCTTTCCCTTTATTGCGATGGAATGGAATTCGGGTGGTACCCAACAAGGTTGAATGAGCTCAGTTGCTAGCAAACTCAGACAAGACTTGAGCGTTTCTACCCAGTCTGTGTTACAGGCGTTCTGCAAGCATCAAAATAATTGTTAAATCAATTGGTTTACATGTTCTTTTTTTCCATCACTTTGCGGATGGTAGGCCAACGACAAACTGATGTCAGTGTGTGAAGATGCACATAACCTTCATCAGAGCTCACAAACTGACGCCCACAGTCAAAGATAATTCAACAGGAACCCTGTGTAGTAACAGTTACTTAGCATGAAAGACAGGAGTACTCTTAGAGCCTTTATGTGCAAAATGTCCACTCATCTCGCTCCTCGTCTGTGACAAGATGGTATACCTCATGTAGGTCCAATTTTGTAAAAGCTGCTGGTCGTACCTGGACCAGGACTGCTGGGATCAAGTGTAATGGGTACCTCTTCTTTATGGTGACTTTGTTTAGGGTGCTCTAATCTAGGATATTTATAGGTCAATCAGTCAATCATGGATTTGTTGAGCGTGGCTACTCGCCCGTAAGGGTCTCAAGGCTCTGGGGGGGACGGAGAGGTGCAGGGTCCTGTCCATCAAGGAGGTCTATCGAAGAGCCATGTTTTGAAGTCCCTCGTGAAGTTGGGGAGTGATGTTGTCTGGGGTGGAGTGGGAGGGCGTTCCAGGCTCTGACCGCGAGGAAGGAGAAGGAGCGGCCTCCCGATCTGGACTTCCTGGTGCAAGAGACCACGGCGTAGGAAAGCTGGGCTGATCGTAGGGTCCTCTGGGGTGCGTAGAATGTTAGTCAGCTGTTGAGGTATGCTGGTCCGGTGTTATGGAGGGCTTTGTGTGCATGCGTGACAATCTTGAAAGTAATTCTTGCCTCGATGGGGAGCCAGTGAAGTGTGCGCACGTGCTTGGTGATGTGGCAGGTTGAGGATTAGTCTGGCGGCGTTCTGGATGTTTTGAAGTTTGCGGGTGAGGTTTTCGTTGATTCCAGCATAGTGCGTTGCCGTAGTAGAGTCTGCTGGTGACTAGGGTGTGTGAGACTGTCTTTCTGTGTTAGAGGGGGATCCATTTGAAGGTCTTGCATAGGAGACTGAGGGTTTGGAAGCAGGAGGATGCGACTGAGTTGATCTGGTGGTCCATTTTGAGTTCGGAGTCCAGGATGATTCCGAGATTGCGTGCGTGGTCCGTGGGGGTGGGCGGGCGTCCAGAGTGGGGGGCCACCAGGTGCTGTCCAGGCATCAGGGGTGTGGGCCCATGATGAGTACTTCTGTTTTGTCCGTGTTGAGTTGTAGACAGCTCCTCTTCATCCATTTGGCGACTGCTTCCATGCCTTTTTGAAAGCTGTGTTTAGCTGCGTTAGGTTCGTTGGATCGGGAGAGGATGAGTTGGGTGTCGTCTGCGTATGAAACAATGTTGAGTCCGTGGGTTCTGACGATGGGGGCAGGCTGAGCCATGTAGATGTTGTACAATGTGGGGCTGAGGGAGGATCCTTGGGGGACTCTGCAGGTGGTCGGTGTGGGGTCCGAGAGGAAGGGAGGGAGTCTGACCCTCTGCGTTCTGCCAGAGAGGAATGAGCGGATCCAGTCAAGGGCTTGTCCTGGATCCCTGCATCATGAAGTCTGTTTGTTAGGGTGCGGTGAGAGACTGTGTCAAAGGCTGCTGAAAGGTCTAGGAGGATGAGGGCTACTGTCTCCCCTCTGTCCAGGAGGGAATGGATGTCCTCTGTTACGGCGAGGAGGGCGGTTTTCGTGCTGTGATTCTTTCTGAAGCCGGATTGGGAGGAGTCAAGGGTGTTGTGCGCTTCGATGGAGGTGGCGAGTTGGTTGTTGATGGCTTTCTCGAGGACTTTTAAAGGGAACGGGAGCAGGGTCTGTAGTTCTTGAGGTTGGTGGGGTCTGCTAAGGGTTTCTTGAGGAGGGTGTTGATCTCGGCGTGCTTCCATTCGTTGGCGAAGAAGGCGTTCGTGAGGGAGCGGTTGATGGTGTGGCGAAGCATGGGGCGATGGTGTCGGCAGCTCTGAAGATGTGGTGGGGGCAGGGGTCCGTGGGGGCCCCAGAGTGGATTGACACCAATGTCTTCAGTGTGTCTTCAGTGGTGAGGGCTGTCCAGCTGTCAATCGTTGGCTTCAAGGTGTGGGGGTGGTTGGTGAGGGTTCTGTGTGTTGGCTGTCTTCATCGAAATTGTCGTAACTGTTTTTGATTTTGTGCTGGAAGAGCGTGCTGAGTTTGTCGCAGAGGTCTTCTGTGGAAGGGATGTCTGTAGACTCGCTGATGGGTTGGGCGAACTCCATGATGATGCTGAAGAGTTCTTTGCTGTTCTGCATATGCGTGGAGATTCTGTCTTTGATCGCTTTCTTGTATTTCTGATGAGTTGGTGGTGGCTCTGAAGTTGTGGGCTTCTGTAGATTTGGAGTTCCTCCAGGCCTTTTCAAGTCTGCTGCATGTGCGTCTGGACTCTTAGTTCGGTGGTGAACCAGCTGGCTTTCCTGGCGTGTGTGGTGTTGTTCTTCTTGAGGGGGGCTATGATGTTGGCGCAGTCGTCCTGAATCTCCTGTTCTTTTTTGGCACAAAACTGCTGTGAGATCACTGGAGGATGTTGTGTGCTGATTAAATCCATTTGCCAGGAGCTCATCGATCTCATCATGTAGATGTTCATTTTCTTTCCTGGTTAAGCATTTTACTGTATAGTAAGATTGCCCCTGGTTGCAGATCTATCTGGCAATCAAAACTCTAGTGTGGGGGCAAGACAATAGCTTTTATTTTGTTGAACATATCTTGAAAACCACTGTTGGTTGACAACCCTGCTGACGACAACAGGATAACTGACTTTGGAGGTTCCTCATAAGAACTCTGGTAATAGAAAATAGAGTCTAAGGGCACCTTCAAAAAGCACCATTCGGTCTTTGGCTTATGTGCACAGAACAAGTGGATATCCAGTATGACACCACGTGGGTCCCGTGCTCACTACGCCACTGGAGTCAAGCTATCCTGGCTGATGACGGCTGATAGCCAGAAACCGGTCCTAGTATGCTTGATTCCGGTCCAGGGAAGACATGGCTTGGCAGTTCGGACTGGACTGTTCCCATGAGGCACAGGGTCAAGACTGATTTGCATATGGCCATGTCTGAACTGGGGTGGCGTAGTGGGCAAAAGAACGATGGATTTAACCCAGATCTCTTGACTGGGGGAGAATGTCTGCATTGTCAGCATTCCGACCATCATTTGTTTGTTGTAACGCTTTTTGCCCTAAGTGGGATGGGTATGCCCAGACGTGGGTCCCGTGCTCACTACGCCACTGGAGTCAAGCTATCCTGGCTGATGACGGCTGATAGCCAGTAACCGGTCCTAGGATGCTTGATTCCGGTCCAGGGAAGACATGGCTTGGCAGTTCGGACTGGACTGTTCCCATGAGGCACAGGGTCAAGACTGATTTGCATATGGCCATGTCTGAACTGGGGTGGCGTAGTGGGCAAAAGAACGATGGATTTAACCCAGATCTCTTGACTGGGGGAGAATGTCTGCATTGTCAGCATTCCGTCCATCATTTGTTTGTTGTAACGCTTTTTGCCCTAAGTGGGATGGGTATGCCCAGACGTGGGTCCCGTGCTCACTACGCCACTGGAGTCAAGCTATCCTGGCTGATGACGGCTGATAGCCAGAAACCGGTCCTAGGATGCTTGATTCCGGTCCAGGGAAGACCTGGCTTGGCAGTTCGGGCTGGACTGTTCCCATGAGGCACAGGGTCAAGACTGATTTGCATATGGCCATGTCTGAACTGGGGTGGCGTAGTGGGCAAAAGAACGATGGATTTAACCCAGATCTCTTGACTGGGGGAGAATGTCTGCATTGTCAGCATTCCGTCCATCATTTGTTTGTTGTAACACCAAATAAATAGTGTCAATTAGCTTGCAAATAAATGCTTCAACATGGCAACTATCAAATTTCATGGGATTGAGTTTTGTTTGATAAATAATTTGGACCGAGGACGGTTCATCTGCGGCTCAAACTAGGTGTGTGTGCTCTTTTTTAAGAATATGTATATATATAACATCTAAAATACCAGCAGACCCCCAGGACATTGTTTAAACTTTTGAAACGGGCACTGAGGAAGCTATTACAGCGAAACGCGTCTGCCTAGCGTTTCATGAGGTGTTGTACACAGAGCGCTGGTAATTATTAAAGTCAGTTGCAGTTTATCCCGGAGCTGTCTCGCGCTTTTGTCCTTACCTGGAGAAAGACTGGTGGTTGTGTGTCGCCAGCTTGCAGGTGCTGGTTTTAGCGAGACGCCCTCTCGTTCTGGAGGATCGTGGAACACCTGTAACCCTTGGTTGAAGTAATTTATATATTTATATATATTTATATATATCTATATATATATATATATATATATATAGATATATATATATATATATATAGATATATATTACCTACTGGCGGTCGCCAGTAGGTAGTTATAGTTAGGACCACGTTTCCATTGGAAATCCGCAACATTCTATTTTGAATAACTTTGGCGCCGGTTGACGAATCCTCGCGAATTTTTCAAAATAGGTGGGGCGCTACGCTCCGCTCCTATCCTGAAAGTCTCGGGGGGATTCGTCAAGCGGGGGCTGAGATAGAAGGGGGGTCCCAAAACGCGTTTTTCCCATGCATTTTTCCATAGGACCTTTAGACACAGCTACAGCCCGAACGGCTGAACAGAATTACTTGAAATTTGGCAGAGAGGTAGTCCTCAGGTCAAGGAAGTGCCTTTTGTAGGTTTGGTGTAAATCTGTTCAGTAGATTCTGAGAAAATAGCCTTTAAATCAATATATATATCTGAGCCAGCTTACGGTGCGCTTACGGTGCGCTTACCGTACGCGTACGGTGGCGTGCGCGAGCGCGATTCTGATTGGCCCTTAGATCTTAGTAAACATTCGAATCGGTCAAAACCAGGAAGCGGCGGCCGCCATTTTCTCTCTCGCACTCTGACAGGGGGTTGAAAAACCAAGTGCAAAAACATGTAAAGGGGCTGTTTACACAGCTCCCAAGCACCTAGCCATGTCGAGGGAGTCCCCAACGATCCCCCAAGTGAAAAAAGGCAATTTTAATTTTTTCGAAAATTTCGCCGATTACGCTTACCGTACGCGTACGGTAAGAAATAATAAAAAAAAAAAAAATATCCACATTCTCCCCACCCCGTGTGCAAAAGGGCACCTTTTGTGCATGGCTTAATAGAGCTAAACAAAACATATATTTTACCTGTCACAACGATGCTCATCATATGTCCTCCATGTGCGCACGGTGCGTGAAGCGCATCGTGCGTTCATGGCCCATCTAGCGTAACGTGGGCACGCGGTGCGCAAAGCGCACCGCGTGCTTACTGTGCGCGCACGGTGCGCGAAGCGCACCGTGCGCGCACGGAACGAACTGCGTTAAGTGGGCGCGCACGCCACAAATGGCGTAAAGTAACTTAGCATTTAAAAAACCGTACAAATTCACTGAAAAAACCATAGGTTTCACACACGTTATAGTTAGGAATTAGCATTTAAAAAACCTTGCAAATTCACTGAAAAAACCATAGGTTTCACACATGTTATAGTTAGCTGGACATTTTACTGATAAAAAAACCAATGAAATTCCCCCGTTATAGTTACTGTAGGCAACTATAACTCACGCGACCGTAATCCTCTGCTGATGACATATGTGTCTTTATGAAAAAAAAATATTTGTAATATATGTATAGCTAAAATTTAATGGAAGAAGACATGGGCAAATAAGTGTCTAAATACAGTATTAGCATCAGCAGAGGATTGCGGTCGCGTGAGTTATAGTTGCCTACAGTAACTATAACGGGGGAATTTCATTGGTTTTTTATCAGTAAAATGTCCAGCTAACTATAACATGTGTGAAACCTATGGTTTTTTCAGTGAATATATATATAGATATATATATTACCTACTGGCGGTCGCCAGTAGGTAGTTATAGTTAGGACCCCTTTTCCATAGGAAAACCTCAACATTCTATTTTGAATAACTTTGGCGCCGGTCGATGAATCCTCGCGAATTTCTCAAAATAGGTGGGGCGCTACGCTCCGCTCCTACCCTGAAAGTCTCGGGGGGATTCGTCAAGCGGGGGCTGAGATAAAAGGGGGGTCCCAAAACGCGTTTTTCCCATGCATTTTTCCATAGGACCTTTAGGACGAGCTACAGCCCGAACGGCTGAACAGAATTACTAGAAATTTGGCAGAGAGGTAGTCCCTAGGTCAAGGAAGTGCCTTTTGTATGTTTGGTGTAAATCTGTTCAGTAGATTCTGAGAAAATAGCCTTTAAATCAATATATATATCTGAGCCCGCTTACCGTACGCTTACCGTAAGCGTACGGTGGCGTGCGCGAGCGCGATTCTGATTGGCTCTTAGATCTTAGTAAACATTCGAATCGGCCGAAACCAGGAAGCGGCGTCCGCCATTTTGTCTCTCGCACTGAGTGTTGTTTATCAAACATGATGGCCAAAAACATGTTACTGGGCTGTTATGACAACTCCCTCCCATATAGTCATGTTGAGGGAGTCCCCAAACATCCCCCAAGAGCAAAAACGGTTTTATTTTTTTTTCGGCAATTTCGCCGAGTACGCTTACCGTACGCTAACCGTAAGCGTTCGGTAAAAAAAAAATACACTATCCACACTTACCCCACCCCCTGTGCTTTTGGTGGCCGTAGGCCACCAAATGTACAGGGCTTATTAATAGGTAAAAAAAACTAAATTTTGGCAACATGAAATTATAAAATCGAAATAAAAAAAACACTATCCACATTGACCCCACCCCCTGTGCTTTTGGTGGCCGAAGGCCACCAAATGTACAGGGCTTATTAAAGTTGATAAAAACCGTGCACGGAACGAACTGCGTTAAGTGGGCGCGCACGCCTCGAATGGCGTAAAGTAACTTAGCATTTAAAAAACCGTACAAATTCACTGAAAAAACCATAGGTTTCACACACGTTATAGTTAGGAATTAGCATTTAAAAAACCTTGCAAATTCACTGAAAAAACCATAGGTTTCACACATGTTATAGTTAGCGGAAATTTTACTGATAAAAAACCAGTGAAATTGCCCCGTTATAGTTAGTGCTGGCAACTATAACTCACGCGACCGCAATCTTCTGCTGATGACATATGTGTCTTTATGAAAAAAAAATATTTGTAATATATGTATAGCTAAAAATGTATGGAAGAAGACATGGGCAAATAAGTGTCTAAATACAGTATTAGCATCAGCAGAGGATTGCGGTCGCGTGAGTTATAGTTGCCAGCACTAACTATAACGGAGCAATTTCACTGGTTTTTTATCAGTAAAATTTCCGCTAACTATAACATGTGTGAAACCTATGGTTTTTTCAGTGAATTTGCAAGGTTTTTTAAATGCTAATTCCTAACTATAACGTGTGTGAAACCTATGGTTTTTTCAGTGAATATATATATACATATACATATACATACACACACCAAATGCTCTCTCCAGGTAGACAGAAAGCACGACACAGCTCCGGGGTACAGAAAACGGCTTTATTGAATTTCTTGCGCGCGGTGTCACAGGTCCATGAAACGCTTTTGGCAGACGCGTTTCAGCCTTGATTGGCTTTCCTCAGTGCCGGTTTCATGGGCTCCTTGTTGTCCTTGGGGGTCAAACGCTGATGTTATAATGACCACTCCCTGTCAGGTGATTACTTGCCCCTCCTCCATCTCAAGGGTGTGTCAAACCTCTCGCATACATCCTTCCAGGCGCATTGCATGCTGGAAGTTGGAGTCCTCTAGGGTTGCCTCTTAAGTAATGACGGCAAGCCCAACACCAAGTGATGTCCCAATAAATATTGGATATCGGGCCCCACACCAGCTTGAGTGCCCAGGGGGATGCAACAGCCATTAAAGGATCCCTTATCAGGTAATCAATTTACCTCCTCTCTCCCCGTTGCAGAAATCCAGCTTCAGTAGTCCATCAAACTGCTGGGGGGGTAGCGTGTGATTGCAGTACAATGCAGAGTCCAAAGGTGCTGTTTTAACCACGTTACTCCTGAACGAGAGGGCGTGTCGTGAAGCCAGCGACAGCTTGCTGGCAAAACATGAACCAAATGCTCTCTCCAGGTAGACAGAAAGCACGACACAGCTCCAGGGGTGTAGAAAATAGGCCTCAGCTAGGCCTACCAGTGCAAGGGGTTCGCCCTTCTCTGCACAAAGTCCTCAGACTATTAGAAAGAAGTTGGCACAGAAACTGAAATAGAAAATACATCGTTTATTAAACCTCAGGAGGTGGAACCACATTCACCCAGCACCCTGTGGTGCTGAATGAAGGTAGCACCCAGAGTAGAAGAACCATGGGTCTTTTATACCCACACAGGGGCTCAGGAAAAGGGCGGTGCAGGCATACATGAGAAGAGTTACATACATAGATGGTCATACAGAAATGCACTGTCAATAGCAAGGGAGGAGCTAGCCGTTGCTGACTCTGGTAGAAACAACCTGATAGTTACAGACTAAAAACAGATGCATGGACAGTTAGATATTCCTGCGCATGTGCAGGGTAGCAGAGTCTAAGTATAGCCAGTCCTTTAAACAGAGCACAAGGGAAGACAAAATGGCTGCCAGAAATACAAAATGGATTCCACAAAATGTACAGGATAGCCTGTAAATACCAGATGGATTCGGCTAACGCTAATTTAATCGCAGCCAATTTACGACAGACGACCCTTTTAGCGTTAGCTGAAGACATCTCCCATAATCGAGTAGGAAAAATGAAAAATATGCATATTAATTTTTAATAATTTTTTTTTTCTTTTCATAAATTTCCTAATTCATTGCTAGGTGGGCATTTCTCATTCTAAATATTGTTAAGCGGGTATGTATGAGGTATAAACAGAAGTACAAAGGGAACAGATAATTGGGTCATACAGATAGCAGGAGAGAGTAATTACTATTATCAGAAACAGAATTATTAGCTTTCTAGTCCTTAGCAAATCCTAGAACCATCCAGTAAAAACATTTTCAAGGTTCCTATGCATTTCAGTTACCATCAATTTCAATATCAAAGTATCCAACAGTACATATCTAATAAAAACATTTTCGCTAGACTTTTCCAGTGTTTCCTTTATGAGGGCTAGAGTATCTATCATTATACCCAATACAAACATTAAAGCAGTCAGACATATTATTTACAAAAATGATCCTGGATCCAGAGGACCAGGAGAACTACACAGAACCATGAGAATTAGGACGAAGAGCTGCAAAGGGTTGCTCCTCCTCAAAAATGGGACGATCAATGGGGTACATTTTCAACAAAAAGAAAAAGAAGTCCTTGGGAAATTAAAGCCGCTGTACAACCAACCAGAGGGGAGTCTTCTCCCTGTGTCCGTTTGAGCCTCACAGGCAGGCTCTTGTTGTTCCCACGGTGGAGCTGCACAACTCGCAACTCAGGAATCATGGCCCAGTTTCAAGGGAAAAGTTTCTTCTTTCAGGATAGGGCAATCACCCACCAGGGCAAATGCGCTCAGCGATCCTGTCCAGTGTCTCAGGCAGTGCATCAGTTTTCTTCATTTCAATCTAACAGGCACCAGAGACACAGCACCTGTACCCTGAACTCAAGTCCTTCCCTAACTCCTGTATTGCTCTGCTGGCATACTGCTCTTTCGTTGGGGCCATGGATTGCATTCAGTGTGCCCAGGTATCTCCTTTACAGCAACTTTGGGACCAGGATTCAGAGGCCTGATGCTAGGATCTCTGATGCAACCCTTGTTTCAAAGGGGGTTACCTCAAGCAAAAACCTTCTTCCCTTCCTGGTCGGTCTGTGACTCTCAGCTGGGCATCAAAAGCTTGATCCACGATTTCTCCTTTCTGATTTGTGACCCCGTCTTTCGCCCAAGATAGTAGCAGGGGTACGCTCATCACAATGCTTCCGGCCTTCTACCTTCACTGAGGTCCTGGTTGCCAGCAGTGCCTGTGCAGGTTACCTTCACTTTGACTTCAAGCTGGACTGGTGCTGACTCCTCAAGCTGGATCTGATGTACGCGCCCCTCTGGCAATGGTTGTAAAGCAGCAAATATCTATTGGTGGACAGAACAAAAGGTCTTTAGACAAGGCACAAAAATAATCTATCAACAGAGAGGATAGTCTCAGAATACTTCCTAGTCCAGGGACGCCCCATATATTAACAAGGCACCCTGGAACCACTTTCATATATGTGAGAGTAAATAAAACAACAGTCTGGACCTATTGGCAAGTATAAAAACTCTTTAGTGAACTGACAAGAGTAATACGTCACCCAATGCCAAGCAGGGCAAGGAAGTCTGTGTTCATTTCTAAAGACCCTCAAGAAAAAGGAAATGTTATACACGTTTACTCCTAAACATTGCATTATTTGTACAGGACTGCAGACACTTCTAAAATGATGTTTCTTAATTAAAGCACCTACATTGTATACTCAGGACCATGCTCTTATGTTATAGGAGCAACAGGAAAATCTAAAACTGCTAATTTAACAAGGATTCCTATTACATACAGAACTAAAAACTTCAACATAATGGGTACATGTTCTCCAGCAGAACATCTTGTGAGTAACAGACTCCTGTAAAACAATATTTTCCTCAAAAATGTTTGCTAAGGTTCACATGGGCATCTTCTCTGCATTCTATTTTTCACAATCCAAACTATGCAACATCAGCTCTAGCAAGGACTGTCAGTTTATTTACACAGACTAGCTAATAAAAACTAGCAATGCCCTTGCAAAACTGTATGTAGCATGAGAATAACAAACAATAGTGGTGTTGTCACCTGAGAATTTTCAAACAAAAACTACCCACAGCTAGTTCCCCTTAAAGATCAAATAAGGAAGCAGCAACCCAGACTACTCATCCTCTCATAATTCCATCAGAGAGGATGGGTAGTAACCTAGCAAAATATATTTATTCGTTTTATTAATGCTAATAATGTTTAAAACAGTATTACTGAATAGCCAATTTAATGTCTCATGGTTATTTCACAGACAGTTTAGACAGGCTCAAAAAAAAGTAAGAAAAAGAGAGAGACCACATAAATTTGCCTACCCTTAATTTGTAGAGGAGCTAGCCTCCACTCCCCAGTTTTGACAGTAAGAAACCTGTACCAGGTTTCATTCTGTCAACACTATCAACCCCAATTTGTAGCAACTGGGCATAAACAAACTCTGAGGAGCGAAATAGCACAGTTCAGCTAGCCAAAGAACATATTCCTTTAGCAAATGTACTAGTGCAACATGAGGCCGCATAAATTCAAACTGAATCCCATTACTTCCTGAATTCAACCCTAAAAACATTTATACTATATATATATATATGGCAGAGCCATTGTCTTTTAAAGAGAGGTCACATATACTATGTTCATGGAGTGCACACAAAAACTTGCTTTTACCAAAAAAAAAAAAAAGGGTAAGCAAAAACCTCTTTCTTCCCCTGCCATTTCGTCTTTCAAATGTCGAAATGTCAAAGCAACGTTGTGCTGAGCCCTACAGGCTTCTAAATGTAGGACTTTGACCTATAACCTATGCAGTTGTCCCAGCATGCATGCAAGGTTTTCATGCGGTGCTTCCAAGTCAAAGTGACCCTAAAGGCCGAAGACAGAGCAGCAAAACCCACTCTGTGTGCCTACCAGCAATCTCAGAGGTAAGCTTAATAACCTGCCAATTTTTGTACATTGATATGTATAAGCAGTGTGCCAAGCGTTTGTCTAGCAGTATAGATGGTCTATGCTTACATATGTGCATTTACTGGGTCGTAAGGCAGTTTAAAAACTGATCTGACTGGAGAAAACTCATTTAAATAGTGAATTTTTACCCAATTTCGACTTTGATTTTCAGGGCACTTAAAAATTAACATCCTACAATGTTTTTGCATAATAGTCATCCCCAGAATGTCCTCTACATATCCCAGAGATGTGGCATCAAAAATTTATAATGTATACCCTTATAAAAATGAGTTTTGTACGCCTGGGTAAAGTGACATTTTCACATGTAATTGACCCCCTATTGCTGTATAGCACGGCTTAAATGCAATTTGGATGCTAGGAGGTCACAGTATCATTATTGGGCATTATAAATAGTAAAAAACGAATTTGTTTTTGCACCTATTTGAAATAACATTTTTTTTTTATATAATCAAAATATATTTTTTTTTGTTAATAAATCTAATCATTTTGATGAGTCTACATATGAAAAGCGAGCTACATCCCTTGCCTATTACATTGAAACACATTAATTCTTAGCCCTAAGCACAGAAGCTTAGCTTGAAACATCTTAAGTCTGCGCCACTTTTAAATGAAGGACAGTCATTATTATTTAACATCAAAACCCACTCTTATCCTTATTTAAAAAGGCATTAACAAAAGAAATCCCTACTGTCAATCTGTCCTCTGTTTATCAAAAAATAATGAAACTACATTTCTAACTGTTAAAACAGCAGTCTGAAATGCCGCATTTTACAATGTGTTTGACTGTAGCTGTTCTCTGCGGCCGGAGTCCGCAGAGAACAGAAATAGTCTTGCTGACACAGCTGTTTGACACGTAAAGGCGTCGAAATTCACACGCCTTGCAAGTCAACCTTTCAAGCCAACACAAATCTGTCGTGCTGTATAATGTGAATGCCTTTTAATACCCTATACAAAAGATAAATGCTGTGACATTTTGTATCTGAATTTAGTCTATTGTAAAACACACAATTTCGTTTTTCTCTTTACACAGGTCATCTTAATTTTAACCTTCTAAAGGTAAAACTCTTATCCGATAATCCATGTTATTTTGGTGATGAGACCAAATTAAATTTACTCCTTAACAATTTCAGTTCTCAGAATTCTTTCACATATTCAGTCATTCAATCACACGCTTTTTCCAGTGCTAGCAACATCCAAAACACAATTTACCACACCATAACATGTAAACACACATTTAACCCACAGATCAACACTTAAGACAGAAACAAAAGACAGCCCACAGACTGTACTTAAACCAAACCATTTGTAAATACTAGTTGCAAGTCATATTCACCAGATTTGGCTGGCAGAACACCAAAAAAAACGCTCTGCATCTCATCACTTATGAATGTTACTAAGTGCACAGACCAGGATCCTTTTATGTACATATTTAGTTCCTCGGGGGAACTATTCACCACTTACAAGTATTTTTATTCCATAATGCGCTGTACATTATAGAAGAATGACCATACTTGATATACATATCTCTATTAGGCGTCCCCTCCGGGGGGGGGGGGGCCAGTTGTGCTTCATCAAGTCTCATTTCGGTACCATTCCAAAGGCAACACATCTTTTGAAGTGTGCTAAAGACAGATATGCCAAAAAATAGTGCAGAATATGCAATATTATAATCAAAGTAGCACTTAAGGTACCTTTAGTACGATGTGCCGTTCAAATCAATTCAGTTAGAGAAAATTCTCCTCATTACCTGCCTATGTGAATTGCAAGTCACATATGTCAAAACAAACCAAGTTGGCCAACACAAAATATACCATACTCAAAGCCACAGTAAGCGTTACTAAACTACCTTACCAATCACCTTACCAATCACAGGCATCAAAACCAACAGCAAGCGCCGCAGACACTTACCAATCACTTGGTGTTCAGATTCATCCTGCCAAGTTCTAAAATCGACCAAATGGTCACTGCACGGTGAATCAACAGAAGAGATCTCAGTCGAGGACCGGTGCCACCTGGATGGTCAGATCAGAAAGAAAGGAAAAGTCGCCGTGGATGCCAAGACTCTGGTCTTATCGGGCAGTGATCACGTCCAGAGCGAGATTCCAATCCTTCGTTGCGACCAATCCTTTGGGCATCCGAGTCACCGATGAGCCCCAAGTTGAGGCGCCAATTGTAGAAAATAGGCCTCAGCTAGGCCTACCAGTGCAAGGGGTTCGCCCTTCTCTGCACAAAGTCCTCAGACTATTAGAAAGAAGTTGGCACAGAAACTGAAATAGAAAATACATAGTTTATTAAACCTCAGGAGGTGGAACCACATTCACCCAGCACCCTGTGGTGCTGAATGAAGGTAGCACCCAGAGTAGAAGAACCATGGGTCTTTTATACCCACACAGGGGCTCAGGAAAAGGGCGGTGCAGGCATACATGAGAAGAGTTACATACATAGATGGTCATACAGAAATGCACTGTCAATAGCAAGGGAGAAGCTAGCCGTTGCTGACTCTGGTAGAAACAACCTGATAGTTACAGACTAAAAACAGATGCATGGACAGTTAGATATTCCTGCGCACGTGCAGGGTAGCAGAGTCTAAGTATAGCCAGTCCTTTAAACAGAGCACAAGGGAAGACAAAATGGCTGCCAGAAATACAAAATGGATTCCACAAAATGTACAGGATAGCCTGTAAATACCAGATGGATTCTGCTAACGCTAATTTAATCGCAGCCAATTATTATTATTATTATTATAGAGGCTTTTGTAGCGCGCTCTGTTACTAAAAAGTATAGTATCCTGGCGCGAAAGAAAAGGGAGACAGATCATATTACAAGCGGAGTTAGAGAGACATCCATTAGGCAGTGATGTTAAAAAGGTGGGTTTTTAGGCCTTTCCTGAACGTCATGATGGATGGGGATGTTCTCAAGTGAAGCGGAAGGGTATTCCAAGCTCTCGCTGCTCTGACAGAGATGGATTGACCGCCGAGCCTGCTATATTTAAACTTTGGCACAGTCATTTGGTGGAGGTTGCTTGATCTAAGAGGGCGATTGGGAACATAAAGGGAAAATCTTTTCCTCAAATATGCTGGACCCGTTTGATGAAGTGCTCGGTATGCTAGCACGAGGATCTTAAATAAGATCCTTTGAGCAACTGGGAGCCAATGAAGATCTCTAAGGGGTTGGCGGACACTAGATCTTCTGGGTATGTTGAACAGCAGCCTAACCGCGGCATTTTGAATGACCTGGAGGCGGTGGATCAAATAGGCTGGGAGTCCGCAGTAGAGGGCATTCGCATAATCCAATCTGGATAGTATAAGAGCGCGAATGACCGTCTCCTTGGCCTCTCTTGGGAGCAGAGGGAGAAATCTGCGCAGGGTTTTGAGGGTGGAAAAGCAGATTCCAGTAAGTTTTTTCAGGTGGTCCTCAAACCTGAGATTGTTATTAAACCAGACTCCTAAATTTTTTGCAGGTCCACCAATAGATTTGGGACATGGGAGATCGGTGGGCCAGAGGGAGTCGCTAAAGTTATCTGGAAAGGAGCCATACAGCAAGATTTCCGATTTACTCTCATTGCATTTAAGCTGGGCACACGCCAGCCAGCGGAAAACCGATGATAAACAGAATTGGACCCTCGACGTGTCCGAGTTGTTTTTGGGCCAGGTAAACAGAAGCTGAGTATCATCGGCATAAGCCATAATTTTGGCTCCTAGCTGTTCCGCAAGATAAATGAGGGGGGTCATATATATATTAAAAAGCAGGGGGCTTAGAGTGGACCCCTGTGGGACACCAGTAGAGAGTTTTTTGGGAGAGGAGGAGAAAGGTGGCATCCATACTTGCTGGGACCTGTTATCCAAGAAAGATGATAACCAGCCAAGAGCAGAGCCAGTTATGCCTATGGCTGCTAGTCTGGTGAGTAAGAGGGAGTGAGGGACCGTATCGAAGGCGGCAGAGAGGTCCAATAAGATCAGAACCGCTCTGCCACCTCCGTCCAGACATTCCCGAATGGCCTCAGAAACCTCGACTAGAGCCGTCTCTGTGCTGAAAGCAGCTCTGAAGCCTGATTGCGCAGGGTGAAGAGCTTGAGAGCTTTCCACAAATTTGTCTAACTGTGTGAATGCAACTTTTTCACATATCTTTGCCAGGGCCGGCAGTAATGATATGGGCCGAAAATTAGCAGGGGCCTTCGGGTCTAGGCCATTTTTTTTAAGAAGTGGAAGCAGTTTGGCCTGCTTCCAGCATGCCGGAACAGTGGCGGTGGAGAGAGAGAGGTTGACAATATGTGTCACCTCTTGGCCAACTGTATTAGCCAGGCCCGCAAGGACTCTGGCCGGGCAGGGGTCAGCGGGGGATCCTGATTGTAAAGTGGCCAGAATTTTAACAACCTCTGTTGTATCCACTGGAGTGAAGAGGGTAAACTGGTCCGTATAGATGGGCATAATGGGGGAAGGAATAGTCATTGAAGCTGGAAAATTGTTACATACAGTAAGCAAGTCATCTTGGATTTTTGTAATTTTGTCCACAAAAAACACAGAGTTCTTCACACCATTTTTCCGAAGAGGCTAGGAGAGGTTGAGTGGCGCAAGGGGAAACAAAGCTTTTGACAATAGCAAAGATTTCCCTGCTACTGTTGTTGGCCGTGGTTATGCGTCCGTTGTAGTATAAACTTTTTGCTGATTTAATTGCTGCATAGTACCTCTTTTGAGCCGTTCTTAGTTCTTTCTTGGCCTCAGGGAGATAGGCTTGTCTCCAACGTCTTTCAAGTTTTTTACAACCTGATTTAAGATCGCGGAGAGTATTAGAGAATCACGGCTTAGAAGGGGTGGAGCGCACTCTACAGACACGACCTATTTTAGTTGAAGAAGCAACGCCGCCTTCAATCCATGAGTTGAATGAGCTAACGGCTGACTCAATTTCGGAGGGAAGTGTGGGGCGAGAGGAGTCAAGCTGATCACAGAGCATAGCTATGTTAATTTTCTGTGTGTGAGCAGCGGAGTGATTGGACTCAGTGGGGCGGGACAGGGGCCAGGTGAACCTTATCAGCATATGGTCAGACCAATTCACTATCTCAGGGTCAGACATATTTATGTCGAAGTTGGTACATAGTAGGTCGAGAACGTGACCCCCTGAATGGGTGGGAGCTTTAATCCACTGTTTTAGCTGGGCCATCGCCAGAGCATCGTTTAGCCGAACTGTGTCAGGTAGATCTGGCTGATCCACGTGAATATTAAAGTCTCCCAGAAGGAGATATGTGGGGTATTTCAGGGCACGTGGGACTATCATGTCCTCTAGTGCCTCTAGAAATTTTCCTGCGTGGCCAGGTGGCCGGTACACCAGAGATCCACCTAGGGTGAAATGTGCCCCTAGAGTGAGAGAGAAGTGGAGCACCTCTGCATCAACTGAGGGGCCCATAGGATCCAGAGACAGAGTCCATTTATCTCTGAAAATGGCTGCTATACCACCTCCTCTGCCTAAGGGGCGGTCTTGTCTAATGATTTTAAAGCCACGTGGAATAGCCAATTCAATCACTGGATTGCATGACTCATTAAGCCACGTTTCTGTGACAAAAAGGAGATCGAATTTATTGTCACTTAGCAATTCAAATATGTCATTGCAATGTTTGACCAGTGATCTAGCATTGATCAAACCGGCCCGAAGACATGTCGAATCGGTGGGAAGCTGGGTAGGAGCAGTTAGGGTAGGCTGAAAGCGAAATTTGCATGCCTGGCAAATACGCTGAGATAAATCAGCCAGGTCCCAACAATGCAAGCAGGGGCAAGAGTTAGCACTAAATGTTAATAGATACTCACGAGTGTAGGAGACACGCGACCGATCCGTGACTGGAGAAGCAGCAGCAGGGGGGCTGGCGCTGGCCACGTCCGGGACACGGATGGGCGCAGACGGGCTTGCCTTAGGCGCGCCTTCGGCGCTCCCGCTGCGCTCGTCCGCTGCGCTTGCGTGGGACACACATTTATGGAGAAAGAGGGTGGGCGTGGCCTCGCGTTTCCTAGCGATGGCGTCCGTGAGCCGATTCCCTTCCCAACAGCGCTAAAATCCGCTGAAAGTGGGTGTCTGCTTGGCAGGGGAAATAGTTGGAGTGGCTGGGGGGAAGTGCGAAAGTTTAAAACATACAAATTAATCACAGTTTTCAATTTAAAAAGCGAGCGTAAGGACACCTCCGGCTTCCGCCTCAGAGGTCAATCAATTCAATTTACGACAGGGGTACAGAAAACGGCTTTATTGAATTTCTTGCGCGCGGTGTCACAGGTCCATGAAACGCTTTTGGCAGACGCGTTTCAGCCTTGATTGGCTTTCCTCAGTGCCGGTTTCATGGGCTCCTTGTTGTCCTTGGGGGTCAAACGCTGATGTTATAATGACCACTCCCTGTCAGGTGATTACTTGCCCCTCCTCCATCTCAAGGGTGTGTCAAACCTCTCGCATACATCCTGCCAGGCGCATTGCATGCTGGAAGTTGGAGTCCTCTAGGGTTGCCTCTTAAGTAATGACGGCAAGCCCAACACCAAGTGATGTCCCAATAAATATTGGATATCGGGCCCCACACCAGCTTGAGTGCCCAGGGGGATGCAACAGCCATTAAAGGATCCCTTATCAGGTAATCAATTTACCTCCTCTCTCCCCGTTGCAGAAATCCAGCTTCAGTAGTCCATCAAACTGCTGGGGGGGTAGCGTGTGATTGCAGTACAATGCAGAGTCCAAAGGTGCTGTTTTAACCACGTTACTCCTGAACGAGAGGGCGTGTCGTGAAGCCAGCGACAGCTTGCTGGCAAAACATGAACCAAATGCTCTCTCCAGGTAGACAGAAAGCACGAAACAGCTCCGGGGTACAGAAAACGGCTTTATTTAATTTTTTTGCGCGCGGTGTCACAGGTCCATGAAACGCTTTTGGCAGACGCGTTTCAGCCTTGATTGGCTTTCCTCAGTGCCGGTTTCATGGGCTCCTTGTTGTCCTTGGGGGTCAAACGCTGATGTTATAATGACCACTCCCTGTCAGGTGATTACTTGCCCCTCCTCCATCTCAAGGGTGTGTCAAACCTCTCGCATATAACATCTAAAATACCAGCAGACCCCCAGGACATTGTTTAAACTTTTGAAACGGGCACTAAGGAAGCTATTACAGCGAAACGCGTCTGCCTAGCGTTTCATGAGGTGTTGTACACAGAGCGCTGGTAATTATTAAAGTCAGTTGCAGTTTATCCCGGAGCTGTCTCGCGCTTTTGTCCTTACCTGGAGAAAGACTGGTGGTTGTGTGTCGCCAGCTTGCAGGTGCTGGTTTTAGCGAGACGCCCTCTCGTTCTGGAGGACCCAGCAGCCCACCGGAGGGCTGTGCAAAACGATAAAGAAATTGGGGTTAAAAACATTTTGGCAAGAAAACGGACCCTACTGGAAGGTTTAATTTTGACTTCATTACCCAGCATGCAACTTACTGGAAAGTGACTGAGCTATGGGATAAAAAGATGTGAAGTACTCACCGGATCTTGCCAAGTTCCCCCTCCCCCTATGATTAAGGTGTTTGTTACACTGAAACGCGTAAGGGACAGCAAGGACTGGGCTGCTTTCCGTGGTTTGCAATAAAAGGTTTTGTAAATCATCCTCCGTGGAGTGGCGTCTTCATGTTCTGGGGCACCTGAAGGAATATATATATATATATATATATATATATATATATATATATATATATATATATATATACACACACACACATGTGAACAAGGCTTTTGACGAGCTGAAACGCGTCATGGCGAAGAAAGGAGTAAACGATATTTGAGCACTTACTCTGGGTCTGTGTCCTACTTTGTTCGGCGAACTTAATACACCGAATTGGAAAAGAAGTAATACCCGGACGAAGGCCCTTGGCCGAAACGCGTAGGTCGTTCCTTTTTTGCACCTGATGCACGATGCACTTTGCTTTGTACTCTTAAGAAAAAGAAGAAAATAAAATGAAATTGAGCAAACCTCAGTAATGACGTGGACTCGCCTGTTGATGTGCTGCCTTTCTGTGAACCTCTGATAATTTGGTGAATAACTCCCTGGAGGTATAATACAGGAAAATCCTTTCCCATATATATATACATATGTATGTATATATATATTTTGCATAGGTTATGCCATTGTCATTCCCTGTTCCAGCTGAGTTTAGGGAGGACGTGGCCTTGTGTAGACAGGGTTAACATAATGGGTATGGCCAGATGATGGGGTTCTTCGGTCAAAACCACCAAGGTTGTATTCAGTATTACTGTAACTGCTTTGGTTGATTAGGCTTTGATGAACATTTCTTAGCAAAGAGCTTTGCCACGATAAATGCAAAAATTATTTTTATGATACTTCTCTTTATCTTCTTTTGTCAGTGGATCACGCTCCCCTCCAGTCTGCATAGACTCCAAACCATTGGTGGAGGGGTGGAGGTACTTAACCTTTTTATCCAGATGATTGAAAGCTACTTTAGCATGTCCCCTAGTCCTCTTTCCAAGTCTGTGTTCCAGTTTCACTACTAAGTTGATCAAGTCATCACAGGAGTTGGAAAGGTCAACAACCCATGCCAAAATACCTTTTAAGTCATAGGGAAATAACCGAGCGAAGAGTGTTTCTCTTTGTCAGTTGGACTGTTTGTTTCTGCAACTGGTCAATCACGGTTAGATAAGAAAGGAGATCCTAATTATCTTGCTTTAGATTAAGTAACTAATCCAGCGGCTGCATGCATGTGTTTTGCAAACAACTTTCTCATAGCCGCCTTGGAGGCACCAACTTAGTATAATAAAGTGTCATGTCCCATACTACGCGTATTGACCAACCCACATCAATCCCCCTCCCCAAAATATGACACTTTAAAGGCCACCTTTGATGTGTTGTGGGGGAATGTAGCTTGCCGACTAAGAACGGAAAGTGATATTAGTTCATAAACAACATTTCTCTTGTGAGCACACTCTGTGAACAGAATATCTCAAGGGAACCCCGGAGTTGAGTGTTGAACATTGCATTGTGCTGGGTTGCCCTGGTCTCCCCTCACCATGTCCACAGAGCAGACTTCAACTGCCTTGTGTGACTCAAAGGGCCCTTTACTCTCATATCAGACAAATGCAGGAGATTGTGCAAAAATGTTTACGTGGACTTTGTGATACCGTCACATGGATGGCTTGGCAATCTGTTCTGGAAACACCTGGATGGGCACTGATGGCAATATGGCATATTGCTAATCCAACTTTAAAAAATAAAGCAAGAGACCCATTGATCTTTCAGGTGCTATGGCATTAATGCCAGTGCCTAGTAGATGAGAAAAATAAATTGGCGCTCAAAGCAAGTCAAATACTACATGATAATGACTTGTACACAAAAGCTGTTACTGCTGCTTTGTCTTGCTCACAATATGAAAACATTGTTTTGTCACAAGATAATAAGATGGAACATTTTACACAGGTGATAACTAAGACCGACAAATGGTAGATCTTTCACTCTGAAATACAGTTTCCCCAAATGGCCAGAGGCTATCCCTATTGCTGGATGCTTAGCATTCACCACATGCAATGTACTGATAAAGGAAATATTTTGTAGGTTCATATTGTCCCTCTGCATTTCTGCTTGCATCAGATCCCATTTCGAGACCAGAACTAATGCAATATTCTGTCATGTTTGGGATAGAACAGGAATTTCACATGCCCCTACAGAGTTCATGGAAAGCAGACTGAATTTCGAACTAAAGAGAAATATGAAAAAGGTGACTCACTTTCAAGGCTATTTATGGGAAGTAGCGCTACCACATGTTCTGCACCGATTGCATAGACAAAAACTCAGCCACAGGAGTTTGCCCATATGCAGCATTGTTTGGAAGAACAATGCCAGGGTGGGAATATTGGCATATACCACCCCAAAACACTGCAGAAAAGGATTGTGTGCTGGCTTCAGATAAGTGTGTTAAGCAACTCTTGAAAACAGATACACATGCACATTGTACAACCGATGGAAATCAGTGAACCATAAACAGGAAAGAAATGCAGGTTCCCGACTTGCGTATGGTCCATTGAGAAGAACAACTCCTTCCCTTCTTGACCGCTGCCTGGAACACTGTTGACTTTAAAAATGAGTCCTAGTGGACTCTTGAGACACAGGCAACATCCATGGTAAGTCCCACTAGTAGTTTAAGTGGGACTGGGTGACTGTCTAACAAAACACTAGAGCCCTAACCTCAAAGGGACTGTGTAGTTGTTTGTTAATGTCGTATTTCTCCTTAGTGTGGATAGCTGTAGAAATAAAATACTAATTTCATAAAAGAGAACATTTGGCGGAGCAGTGATTTATTGAAGCTGTTGCTGTACACATTTTGAGTTGTGAACCTGTGCTTACTCCCCTGTATCAACACCTTCCACCATGAGGGAGCCTTGGACTGGGTTGTATTGTAATCTGATTATAATTTCCATGTGTCTACTCCTTTAATATTGTTGTATATCTATGATTCCTGCACATGATTTTCTGTTGTACATTCTATTTGGAACTATGGACAAGAACTGTCTCCTGTCATTCTACTGGAGATGTGGATGGAAGAAGTACTGTGTCTCTACATTAAACGGCATTTCAATCTTTATGCTTGGAATATTCATTTTGGATCTTACAAATTGGCGACGAGTGGTACCTGCTACTTTTGGGAGACACAGGAGCGGTATTTTCAACTAGTTTATATTTTTTTTTATGAACACTCAGTTTCCAAATCTGAGTGTTGTGTATTTTGACTTGCAACTTCATATTTTCAACAAGGAATTTTGCAAGAAATTTGGATCTTTTTGACCTGCTGGGAACATTTATTTGCATAGTACTTACAAAATACTCGATTTTTTTTTAAGATCAACAACGATGCGTGCCCTGGAGAGCAACGGCTGTCATGGATACCTGAAGCATGTGTCAGCATAAGGTATCAACGACGTTGTATATACTTGAAAGGAATTGCTGTCATGGAAACCTGAAGCGTGTATCTGCGCGAGGTGGTGTACTGGCGTCACGACGTAAGATCTTTCTCAGCAAAACAATAGATACCATGGTTATTTGAAGCGCGTCTAGGAGCGTCAGTAAGAGTTTGTCTTCGCCTTGATTGCATCAGCGGCACGTTGTGAAATCATCACGCACGCAGAGGAGCGTGACGTTTTACGTCATTCCTGCGACTTCAAGGAAAAGATTGTGTTACTTTTGCCGATCGTCTGTTGCAGTAAGGATAACTTGTACACTCCGTAGCTCCCTGCGACTTCAAGGAAAGGATTGTGTTACTTGTGCCTTGAAGTTGCCGATCGTCTGTTGCAGTATGAATAACTCGCTGCTGATGTAATTGCAAGTTATTAAGCATACAGGTTGGATTGGAAAATTTAAGAATTCAGTAATTTTATAGTATTTACAAGTGTCGAGGTATTTTTTTTTTGTTTGCAGATCGAAGTGTGGGTATAATTCAGATGGAATTTTACTCTTAATTTACGGAGCTGCATATTTTAAAACTACTTTTATGGACTACTACACTGAACAGTCGAGATCGGACAGTTTTGAATGTTTATTCTGTACACATTTCTTAGCACATATGTTTTAATTCATAATATACATATACATAGTGTCACATGTATATTCAAACGAATAGTGAGTAAAGCAATATGAAATTTGATCCCCCAACTAAATTCCTCCAATCAAAGGGTGATCCTCCAATTCCATGGATCAGATGGAAAGAAGAATTCTTAACTTATTTAAAAGCAATTGATGGAGCGAGAATTGGGGAATGAGAGGAAGAAAAGTATTTTTCTTCATTGTTTGGGTTCTGAGGGACAAGCGGTGTTCAGAGCACTTCCTGTAGTACAAGGAGATTTAGGGGGATTTGATGAGGCCATGTTACGTATAGAGACAAGGTTTAAACCTACTACTAGCATTGCATTAAATAGATACACATTTTATACTAGACCACAAAGAGAATCAGAGTCATTTGACGAGGTTTTGACTGCACTCAGAACACTAGTTGTTTCTTGTAATTTTGGAGCCATATCAGATGAGATGATTAGAGATCAGATTATTGTGAACGTTAGAAGTAAGAAAACACAAGAACAACTATGGATTTTGGGTAATCCAAACTTGCATGATACAATTGCTACGGCTAAAGCATTTGAGCAATCAGACAAATGGATGAAAACTATAGATGTCAATTCTAAAGGCATAAAATGTGAAAAGGTGTGTGATGAAGTGTGTGCGGTGAATAACAATAGTAATACCAACACTGTGAAAAATACTCTGACAGGAAGATTTGGAGGGAAAACCGTTATTTGTTATAGGTGTGGTAGCAACAACCATGTAGCCTCTTTCAAATTTTGTCCAGCTATAGGAAAACAATGCAACAAGTGTGGTAGGGTAGGACATTTTTCCAAGGCATGTAGGGATGAAAGGAAAAAATACTTTGATTAAAAATAGAAACTTCAATATAAGCAACGAAGTGTCATGTGTAAAGTCTGAACAATCGTCTGAGGTTACATGTCTTAGGTGTGAACATTCATCTTGTAGTGATTCCCAACTGGATAAGGGAATAGTTGTTTCGCTAGTGAAAATAAGTAGTATTGAAGATGAAGTACTGAATTCTCTGAAATGTATAGTTAAATTTTTGGGTGAAGAGCTCAAACTCATGGCTGATTCAGGTTTTCCTTGGACCATTGTGTTATTTCAATGAAAAGTTCTCTGGTAAAAAATCTGTTGAAGATTTGTCTCCTCCTGATATAGTGGCACAAACTTTTGATGGTTCGGCTATTGAATTTATTGGGTTTGTGGCTTCTTAGATTGAGTTTAAGGGGAGATTCGCTTTGACCAAACTATATGTTGCAAAAAAAGGAGTTAACGTACTAGGTTGGAGAGACCAATGAAAATTGGGAATTATTCTTAATCCTCGAAACCGAGAACCTGTTATGGTAGTTGAAGGTAGTGTGGAAGAGTGTGAGGTGGTTAATGAGTTTCCAGAAGTTTTTTCAGAAAAATTAGGCAAACTTGAAGGTTTTATGCACGTTATCAAACTCAAACAGGGAGCATCTCCGGTTAAACAAAAGTTGAGAAATGTCCCTATTAATGTTAGGGAGGAGTTAGGAGAGACTTTGGACGAATTGTTAAGGGGTGGAGTGATTGAAGAGCTAGAATCGTCTGAATGGGTTTCTCCAGTAGTTCTTGCACGAAAACCTGACAAATCCTTGAGAATGTGCATTGATTTGAGAGCATTAAATGCAAATATTATTGTCATCCTCTACCCAACATAAATGAGGTGGTAAGTATGTTGGGTGAAGCTACTGTGTTCTCTACGCTTGATCTTAGGTCGGCATATCACCAAATAGTGTTGGCAAAAGAGTCTAGACATTTAACAGCATTCATTACTCCTCAGGGACTATTTCAGTTTGAAAGGATGCCGTTTGAATTGGCGTCAGCTTTTCAGAGGTCAATGTGTCATTTATTCAAGAACATGGAAGGTTTTGTCAAATGTTTCCAAGACGACATTTTGATTTTTTTCTCCAAACGGGGAAGCGCGTACGGAACATCTCAGAAATGTTTGTAAGGTGCTAAATAATTATGGTCTAACTCTAAAAAGCAAAAAATACAAATTTTATTAAGACTCTGAGTGTTTGGGGCATACAGTATCAAAAGAAGGTGTTTTTCCAAAAAAATCTCTAGTTGATGCGATTTTGAAAGCTCCGGCACCAAATTGTAAATAGAAGCTGCTTTCCTTTTCAGGACTATGTGAATATTACAGCAAGTTCATCAAAGACTTTGCCACAAAAATGGAACCTCTTAGAGAACTATCGAGGAAGAATGTAGAATTTGTCTGGGGAAAAAGACAGCAAGAAGCTTTTGAGAATATTAAGACTGAGATGTTGAGTGCACCAACGCTCAAGCCATTCTGCATTAATAAATTGTGTGTGCTAACCGTTGATGCAAGCCTTTATGGTTTAGGTTGTGTGCTCTCTCAACGTGGGGGAAGAGAAGAGTGGAATGTTGCATTCGCATCTCGCACCTTGAGTATCACTGACAGGCGTTATGCAGTCATTGAAAGGGAGTTGTTGGGATGTGTGTGGGGAATTGAGCATTTCCGCAATTATATATGGGGTGCTAGATTTGTTTTGAGGCCAGATCACAAGCCATTAGTGTCGATCTTGTCGCCAGAGGGTGGATCTAAAGCCACAGCTCGTATTGCCAGGCTCATGTCGCGTTTACAGGAATATACTTTTTATGTTGAATTTGTACCTGGTAAAATAAATGTAATGGCAGATTGTTTGTCAAGACTTCCTTGTGATTCTGAAATTGACTGTGAAGACGACGAAGTAGTTACTACTGTTTCTGAAATAACCTCAGGTAAATTTGGTTCCATCACTGAGGATATGTGGAAGGAAGCTATGGAAAAGGATGTTCTTTTGCGCAAAATCATGGAGTATGTTAAGATAGGTTGGCCATCAAAGCATAATATTCCTGCTGATGTTTTTCCTTTTTGGAAAGTTTCTGAAGAACTGTTCATTGAGGGTGATTTGATTTTTCTGCAAGGAAAGTGCATTCCTCCCTTATCTCTTCGTGACCATATTCTGTCAGTTAGTCATGAAAGTCACTTAGGCATGTCTTCTATGAAGAGATTTATTAGATCTGTGTTCTAGTGGCCTGGACCAGACAGAGTTGTAGACAAAGTTGTCAGGGAATGTCAAGAGTGTGTGAGTAGCGATAAAATGTGTAAATGTGATGCTGCCCCTCTCATGACAATAAAATGGCCTGATCAACCTTGTCAAAAATTAGGTTTAGATATTGCTGGTCCTTTTATTTTTCTGCCACAAGATTGTAGGTATGCTTTGGTATTGATTGACTACCATTCAAAATGGCCGGAAGTCAAACTTGTATCTCATCCCACAACGGAGAGTGTAATCTTATTTCTTAAGGAAGTCTTTGCTCGAGAGGGTTATCCAGAAACTATCATTTCTGATAACGGTGTGCAATTTAAATCTTATGAGATGTTACAATTTCTTGAATAGTGCAATATCAAACATTTGACAACAGCATTAAATGAACCCCACGGTAATGGACAGGTTGAAAGGTACAATAGGGTTCTTAAAGAAGATATTTTATGGGCAAGGAACTTTGGTGTTTTCTGGAAGGACAAATTAAGAGAGAAGTTATGATTGTATCGTATAACCCCTCATACTACCACTGAAGTTTCACCTTTTCGAATTCTCAGGGTAGAGATCCTTATTCAAAATTATGCCCATGGTGGTTCAAAAAAAGGGTGAAGTATTGTAATTCTAATATTTCTTTCAATGATGTTGCTCGGAGAGTGGAAGACAAACAAGATAAAGTTAAATCTAACTATGACATCCGTATGAAGGTGAAAGAACCCTCTTTCTCTGTGGGAGAGTGGGTCAGGATACGGCTACCCGGGTTTGTACTCAAAGGTGGATCAAAATTTGCACAATCTATTAAAAGTATTAAAGTTCATTATAATAGTGTTGTCACACAAGATGGTAAAACATGGAATGTTAGACGTGTTTCAAAATGTGTTAGAAATAATTCTTGATTTTCCTTAGGGGAGAAATGTGTTGTATTTTAATCTGATTATAATTTCCATGTGTCTACTCCTTTAATATTGTTGTATATCTATGATTCCTGCACATGCTTTTCTGTTGTACATTCTATTTGGAACTGTGGACAAGAACTGTCTCCTGTCATTCTACTGGAGATTTGGATGGAAGAAGTACTGTGTCTCTACATTAAACGGCATTTCAATCTTTATGCTTGGAATATTCATTTTGGATTTTACAGACTGCACAATCCCATTGCTACCGAGGGTCAAGTACTTGGCCCAGTTGCTCAGAATCCATAGTAGGTCGTGCCCCAGGACATCAGCAGTAGAAGGCCTCAACCCCCACAATTAGGTCCTGTAGCCCCAGCTTGCCCTCTGGTCCTCTAAAATGAGTTCTGACACATGTTTTTAGGCAGCATTTATGGTTTGCAAGGGCTTCTGGGTAAGAAAACATTTTTCTATCCATGCCACCCTGGAATACCCTGGGAGTCTTGTTTTCAGAAATGACTGGGTTTTTATAGATTTCCCCGAGTGGCAGCTGTATCCAGGCCCAAAATCCACAGCTACTCGCATTACAAAAGAAACCTCGGTTTTGAGTGGAATATTTGAATCTGTCCATGCTGTGTTTTGAGGTCTTTCCTATTGAGGAAACTAAGCCTATCCAGACATGAGGCACACTTTTTTTTTATAGCGATGTCTGGGAACTCTTTGTGGTAGGAAATATATGGATCTCCACAGAGTCTGGAACTTTGCCTCACAGAAATGTCAGGAGAATGTGTGTTTTCAACCAACGTTTGATGCTTGTAAGAGTTTCTGGGTAATAAAAGTCCTGGAATTCACACAAGTCAGACCATCCTGATCTTCCCAGGGTGTCTAGATTTCTGAAATTCCAGGTTCTCATAAGTTTCTGTGGGTCCCTACTGAGCTAGGGCCCGATTTCCGCAGCTACTCAAATTGCAACAAAAAAAAGGTTGGTTTTCAGTGGAAAAATGTGGTCTCGTTTTTTTGTGTTTTGCGCCTTTTCCTATCATGGGCATTCGGCCCACCCACACAGCTGGGGTACGGTTTTTCAGCAGAAGACACATGGGGAACTTAGAGGATCCCACAGAAATATGAGGAAAATGTGTGTTTTTACCCAAAGTTTGAATGCTGCAACAGTTCCTGGGTGGGTGGAAAAAACGCAACCGTGGACCCCCTGGTGTCTAGTTTTGAGAAATAAACGTATCCAGGTTGTGGTTTGGGGCACCTCATGTTGCAGCTGCTAGGCCCTGCCACACAAGTGGGATACCATTTTTATCAGGCGACTTGTGGGAATGCAGAATAGGGAATTAATTTTATTACCAATTGGATTTCTTTGCATTTGTAGCTTCCAGATATAAGCCAGTGGTTTAGAAAGACGACTATTTGCAAAATTCCCTCTAAATCGCATGATAGTATGAGTAACTACAAAATCAGAGGTGAACAAATAACATCTGTTCCTAACTAATTATCTTCTGTCTACTTCAGAAGTACATAGGTTTCCTTCATTCACATTTTTCATAAATTTTATTTTGCTATATGAATTGCAGTATAGTTGGTAAAAAATGAAGAATCATTGTAAGGTTTAGCTCAGGTGCTGGCTTTGGGTATCACACGTTGTTAGCCTAGGAACCCTACATATTCCCGCGATGAGGAAGATTTATCAGAGGTAACATTCTATTGCTTTTGTGAATCGGCCACTGTGACAAAAAATTACAGATGTCATAAGGAGAATTTGCCCCCTCATTTTCATTATTCTTTTATTTCAATAGTGAGTTTCTTATGGAAAAACTTGGGAGATCTACACAAATAACCCAGTGTTCGAATTTTGAATGTTTACTTTTCAGAAATGTACAGCTTTCGAGTATTTCCTTGAGTTTCACACTTGTTTCAACCACAAACTGCAAGTAGACTGAAACCAAAAAATTGATAAAATTGCCTACCTGTTCAAAAAAACGTAGTTAAAACAAAAATATATATTTTTAGTACAACTCTGCTTATTCCTTAAAGCTGGAAAGATTGTTATCCAGCACAACAATCCTTTTGTTGTTGCCATTTATAGAAAAAAAAACACTATGCTTTTTTGCATAGCGCTTTTTTCCTATTTTTACCCCAAAAATGAAATGTCTCAGTTGCGTCCCGGGAAAGCTACAAACCCTGGCCACCTTTATAATCCCCAGGATGTTAGAATACAACCATCCAAATTTGGCTTGGAGATCTTGTGTGGAGAAAATGTTATTAAGGTTAAAGCACAAATTACCCCAAACATCCAAAAAAGGGAGTTCGAGGCATGTGGGCTGCTGAATTCATATCTGTGCATAGATCGCCGCCTAGTGTTGGATCCGGATGTTTGCACGTTGTTGTCCTGGAAGAGTCTTCGAAGTATCCTGAGATAGGTGACTCCTCCCCTGGACCACAGTGCGCATGGGCATCCTCTCCATCCTCAGATTGTTTTTTTCCGCCATTGGGTTCGGATGTGCTTATCTTGACTCAAGTTAGGAATATCTAGTTTCAGGCCAAAAGGCCTTTAGTTTTCGACGGTACTGTTCCCGATCGGTATCGACAGTTTACAGACTAGTTTCGCGATTTTAACAACTTTTCGGATCCATTCAATCCGGCCATCGACCGAACTTCGACGATGGAATCGAGGACCCCATTCAAGCGGTGTCCTGTTTGCCACGCCAAATACCCCCATATCGACGTCCACCCCGTGTGTAACAAATGCCTCTCACCGGATCATGACGAATCGAAATGCATGGCCTGTGCCCGATTCCGATCCAAGAAGACTCTACGGAATCGACGAGCCGCGCGACTGGAAGCGCAGCAAGCGGCACCGGCCCCGGCCAACATCTTCAGCACCGAGGACGAAGATGTCGAAAGCGTGGAAAATACACCCTCCAGCCCCACTTCCGAACACGGTTCCCGATCGGAAGATGTCGATGAAGAGCTTTTTCGCAGGGAAGAAGCCGACGATGAGGTAGGAGACTACGATGAGGCCTTAGGGGCCGAAGAAGGTAGCTCCGGTGAGGAGCAAGGCCTACCCGTCCAAATGGAGGATATCCCAGTGAGTCAGTCGACGGCTCCGGTCGAGGGATCGCCTTCGGGCCTTACCCAAGACCAATCCTGCAGTTCCTCGGCCCCGCCCTCTGGCCCGGCCACCGACATTCAGCAAGAGCCATTGTTACCTAAAAAGACTGGTTTCCCTACCACGAAATCGAAACCAATCATCGCACCGGTTCCACAGAAACCGAAAGTGAAACTGACACTGGTCGGCTCGAGGACCACCACACCTTCGACGCCAGCCAAACCCGTCGGCTCCGACCGCACCAAACGGGACTTCGGTGCCGAACTCGCTGCAGCCGATGTCGGCGCCGACCCAAAAAGGAAATCCATCGGTACCGTCAAAGCGCCAAGGCCCCCGGCACCGAAACAATCGGCACCAGCCATCAAGGTGAAAATGGCCACTGCATCGCTATCCACCTCGAAGGCAGCGACTAAGGTACATTAATCGACGCCGTCGTCGGCTCCTACCCCTCCTCGGCTCGATGACCCGGTGACTTCGAAGAAGTCCACGCCTGCCGATACGGAACCTATCGGCGCCAAAGAACCATCGGCATTCCAGGTGCAACAAGTGGCAGCGTCCTTGCAACGCATCAGGGAAAAGGCAGCCCTCCAGACCTCGTCGGGCTCCGAACAGAAACGGGCACAGAAGGCACCTTCGGCACCGGCCAACATCACCTTTGGTCTGCCGCCATCCACGGCGCCGAAAATGTTCGAAATCAGAACCCGCGTCACACAGATAAGGTCCCCATCTACCGAACACTCGACTACTGGGACATCGCCGTCCCACTTCATCGACGCCGACACCGGCAGGCTTATGCTCCCAAAGCGGAAGATCACTTCGGGGCACGCTTTGGACTCTTATAGGATCCCGCTAAAACAAAAAATGCCGGCGGAATCGGAGCCAGTTCTTTATGAACGCATCCACACCTCTTACACAGATCCATCATTCTCTCCAACGCACTCCGACACGGATGCAGTGGAGGACTACATGGGTGACGACGCCACCTACCCCGAAGACATGGACCCTGAGGGCCAGCAAGACCCTGATCAGGTCTGGGATGACCCCGTAGAGCCAGGTGCCGCTCTGGATACACAGGACACGCAACTTTATGGCGCAAAAACGTCCCCCACAGAGGACATTGCTGCATTCAACGCCCTCATTGAACGTGCCGCAGCCAATCATGGAGTGCAACTCCACTCAGACACTATCGAGGATGATTTCTTGGTGGACACTTTCGCATCCTCCGAGAGGACTGTAAAAACTCTGCCCATGTTAAAAGGTGTCCTAAAGCCAGCAAAGGACATCTTCAAAGAAACCACCAGGGCACGGGTCATAAACCCCAGGATCGAGAAAAAATACAAACCCGCACCTGGGGACCCCACGTACATTAGGAGCCAGTTGCCTCTGGACTCCATTGTAGTTGCCAATGCTCGCAAACGAGCACACTCGCAGACAACTGGTGATGCTCCTCCCCCGGACAAAGAGTCCAAGGTTCTAGAAACCTCCGGCAAATGGATTGCAGCCCAGGCAGCAAACATATGGCGCATCGCCAATACACAGGCCCTCCTAGCTCGCTACAACCGTTCACACTATGACACGTTAGAGACCCTGCCAGACGAGTACAAAGAGGCAGCGGAGCTCCTCATCAGGGAGGGACAACTGCTCACAAACGCATCCATCAAGTGTGCACTGGATGCCGCAGACACAGCTGCAAGGGCAATAAACACTAGCGTCATGCTACGACGACACGCCTGGTTACGAATCTCCGGATTCAAACCTGAGGTCCAAAATAACATCCTCAATCAGCCGGTCAACCCCGACTACTTATTTGGACCGGAGGTTGACACCACCTTAGAAAAGATAAAAAAAGACACGGACACTGCAAAGTCAATGGGGGCTCTGCAAACGCAGACTTTTCGTAGTGGCTCCTTTCGTCGCCCCGGAAATAGAGGTGCAGGTAGAGGACAGGGGGCACAGCAAACCTACAATAAAGGGGGCACACAGGGTTCCTACGATAAAAACACCCGAGGTGGATATCGTGGCTCCAGCACCAAGGGCAGAGGACGTGGTTACGGCAATACCAGGTCCTCCCCCAAGAACAAACCGCGACGCCCTCTCCCTTCCCCCCGACCACATAACACCTGTCGGGGGGAGACTCCAGCGGTTCCTGTCCACGTGGAATTCCATCACCACAGACAGGTGGGTCAAAGATGTTATCCAACACGGTTACTGTCTCGAATTAACCTCCACTCCACCCACCATACCGCCAAGGCACCGTCCTATGTCCTCAGAGCACTTACCGTTATTACAGCAGGAGGTGCTAAGTATGCTGCAAAAAGGCGCAATAGAGGTCGTGCCCGTACACCAGCAGGGAACAGGGGTGTACTCTCTGTACTTCTTAATACCAAAAAAGGACGGGTCACTCAGACCTATCCTAGACCTGAGACCCCTCAACCACTACATTCTCTCAGAGCATTTTCACATGCTCACCCTGCAGCAGGTTCTCCCACTCCTCAGACAGGGAGATTTCCTAGCCACGCTAGACCTCAAAGATGCGTATTTCCACATACCCATACACCCGTCACACAGAAAATATCTCCGGTTCACCATTCAGGGTCAGCACTATCAATTCAAAGTCCTCCCCTTCGGACTAACAACAGCACCCAGAGTTTTCACAAAGTGCCTAGCTACCGTGGCTGCACATCTACGGAGGCAACACGTTCACGTCTACCCTTACCTGGACGACTGACTTGTTCAGGCAAAGTCAGCCCAGCAATGTGCCAGCCACATGTCCCGCACCATTCAGCTCCTTCACAGTCTGGGATTCTCACTAAATTACCCAAAATCCCATCTCCAACCCGCACACGTACAACAGTACCTAGGTGCGACCATAGACACTCTGGCAGCCACAGCTCAGCCAAATTTAGTGAGGATCAGCAGCATGCAAATGCTGATTTCCAAGTTCAAACCCCAACACTCCCTTCCTGCGCGAGTGTTCATGCAGTTGATAGGCATGATGGCCTCCTGCATTTTCATAGTCCCACACGCAAGACTACATATGCGCCCGCTTCAGGAGTGCTTAGCACGTCAGTGGAATCAGGCTCAAGGACAGTTGAAAGACCTAGTGTTGGTGAGCGGTCGGGCATACAACTCTCTGCATTTGTGGAATCCACAAAACCTTTGCAAGGGCCGACCGTTCCAAGAGCCTGTCCCACAAATAATACTGACAGCGGACGCCTCTCTCCAGGGATGGGGAGCTCATGTACTCAATTACACAGTGCAGGGACTATGGACAACACAACAAAAGAAGATGCACATCAACCTTCTGGAACTGTTGGCAATCTTCCTAGCCATGAAGGCATTCAAAGTACATCTGTGCAACAAGGTCGTGTTGTTCCGGACGGACAACATGACTGCCATGTACTACATACAGAAACAGGGAGGAACACACTCTCCACAGTTGTCTCATCTGGCTCAGAGCATGTGGAAGTGGGCCATTCAGAGGAACATATTCCTCATGGCGGAACACCTCCCAGGCAAGGACAACCAGATGACGGATCTGCTCAGCAGACACATCCACCAAATGCACGAGTGGGAGTTACACCCATCAGTACTCCAACCGTACTTCCAGCAGTGGGGTCATCCAGAGATAGACCTATTCCCGACAAGCGAAAACGCAAAATGCCAAAGCTTTGCCGCCAGGTTCCCACATCCACAGTCGCAGGGCAATGCGATATGGATGAACTGGTCCGGCAGATTTGCGTACGCTTTTCCCCCAGCGCCATTGATACAGCTGGTGGCACGCAAATTGCGACAGCACTCACTGACACTCATCCTGGTTGCTCCAACATGGGCACGCCAGCCATGGTACACAACCTTTCTGGAACTTTCCGTGGTACCGCATCAAAGGCTGCGGATCAAACCCGCGCTTTTGACGCAGAACCATGGAGAAATTCAGCACCCAGATCCGCAACAGCTGAACCTGGCAATCTGGCTCCTGAAATCCTAGAGTTTGGCTACCTAAACCTGCCACCTGACTGTATGGAGATCATTAAGGAGGCCAGGAGACCCACTACCAGGGCTTGCTATGCAGCTAAATGGAAGAGGTTTGTCATTTATTGCAACAACAATGACATTAACCCGCTAGACACATCCATTCAAAATATAATCTGTTACCTCTTACACCTATACCGATGCAATCTGGCATACACCTCAATACGTGTCCATTTGACCGCAATAGCAGCCTATCTCCAGAACAGGCAGCACCTCTCTTTATTCAGAGTGCCTGCCATCAAAGCTTTCTTGGAGGGACTTGAACGAGTAATTCCCCCAAGACACCCACCAGCACCGGTGTGGAACCTCAACTTGGTCCTCACCCGACTGATGGGTCCACCCTTTGAACCTCTCCACTCATGTGAGATTCAATTCCTCACCTGGAAAGTAGCTTTCCTAGTGGCAATCACTTCGTTAAGAAGAGTTAGTGAACTCCAGGCACTAACCATTCAAGAGCCATTCATACAGGTTCACGCAAACAGGGTCGTACTACGTACCAACCCCAAATTCATGCCCAAAGTAATATCGCAGTTCCACATTAATCAAACTATTGAACTGCCTGTTTTCTTTCAAAATCCACAGAATGTAGCAGAGAGAATGCTCCATACACTAGATGTAAAGAGAGCCCTCATGTACTATATAGACAGAACTAAGGACTTTAGGAAGACACAACAACTTTTCGTTGCCTTTTCTCCACAGCACAAGGGCAACGCCATATCCAAAGCAGGTATAGCCAGATGGATCGTTAAATGTATTCAAATTTGCTATCAAAATGCTAAACGCACATTAACGATTCCCCCACGAGCCCACTCAACACGTAAGTTAGGGGCGTCCATGGCTTTCCTGGGAAACATTCCTTTACAGGAAATATGTAGAGCAGCCACATGGTCCACTATACATACATTTACCAAACACTACTGTGTAGATGTACACTCAAAACAGCAGGCAGCTGTAGGACAGGCTGTTCTCAAAACTCTTTTTCAGACCGCTGCAGCTGGCACTGGTAGCCGCCGCTAATCGGAGGTACTGCTATGTATTCTATGCACAGATATGAATTCAGTAGCCCACATGCCTCGAACTGAATATGCTACTTACCAGTATGCATCTGTTCTTGGCATGTAGGGCTGCTGACATTCATATCGCCCACCCTCCTCCCCGGCGCCTGTAGCAGCTGCAGCTCTCAGAATTACTGTATAGCATGGTCATCACTTTCTGTATCTACTCCATCACTGCCACAATGGCGAAAAACAATCTGAGGATGGAGAGGATGCCCATGCGCACTGTGGTCCAGGGGAGGAGTCCCCTATCTCAGGATACTTCGAAGACTCTTCCAGGACAACAACGTGCAAACATCCGGACCCAACACTAGGCGGCGATCTATGCACAGATATGAATGTCAGCAGCCCTACATGCCAAGAACAGATGCATACTGGTAAGTAGCATATTCATTACCACCACTCAGTGGGGAGGGAGGCTTAGCAGCCAAGAGGTTAACCATTATGCACTCAAGGTTATTCATAATAAATATTACTTTCATTTGATCAACTGATTTTATTTTATCAATTAAATTTAGATTGATTGATTCACTCATACATTTAAACCTAAACCAGCCATAGTCAAAAACAATATGGGCAAGAAGGCTTGGACATTAACTAGTAGTTCATTCAACAGCAATCGCCCGTTGTGAACTCCACATCAACCTCAGCTCGCAAATAGGGTAGTCAAGCAGGCCCTGAGACCTGGGCCTAGGATTGCTGATTGATAGGTCACAAGTGGGAGGCAAACACTTGGGAAAAACTCTTGATCAGTCCCATGGATAGGAACAGCAATATTACATTGGTCAAGGGAGATTGGCCCAATAAAGTACACATGGCCAGAGGAGGTACGCGTGCTCCTAAAAACAGTAAGCGCACCATTGCTCAACTTGTGCAAATGGAAGGAGATAAAAACCACGGGCACTCAGCGAGGGGTCTGTTTAACAGCCACAACCCCCAAACAGGAGGGGAAAAGTGCAAAGGTGTCCCATTACAACATGCAGTCGAGCCCTTCCATGGTAATATCACACTAGAACTAAAAACTGAATATTCATAAACTGGTCAGAAAGAACAAAGCCGCCAGACGAGTGCCGACGGCTCCCAGAAGACTCATAGCTAGAACTGCAGTGTCATGACACAAGTTATGTCCTAATAAATCACACAAGGCCGGATGGTGTACGCACGCTCCTAAAAACACCATACAAAGTCAGATGCCTGATGAGTTAGCAACACATAGCCAATTGGGACCTAGCACACGCAGTGTTCATGCACTCCCCATGCCAGACATATGGACACGTTATTCACTGGCCACATGGTTTCCATGCAAGGTCGAGACTCACCTGTGGTAATCATCAGGCCACTTATGACTCCAAAGGCAGCAACCAACATTCCTCACCATATATGGTACGCCGGAAATTTTTATGACCCATCATGTTTTGTTTAAAAGACGGACACAGAATGATTGTAAATTGAGACAGTCCTCAGACCTCGTGCTTGTAACTGTTCTCCTGGCTGTAAGTTTAATTAAACAAACTGTTTCTGTTTTGCCAAACTCCTCTTGTCTCCTGTGTTTTTTAAATGATTTTGAACTCCAGTAACATATACACACGCACATTTGCAAGGCTATGCAAAAAACAGGACAGGACAGATATAGAAGTAAGATTGAAGGCTTTAGTCCTAATTTTATTTCTGACCTGTCCCGGTTTTTGCTTCTCAAAATCTTGTCACCCTGCCTATGTCTTGTTAGGTTTGAAATTCCCCTTGTGCACTTATATTAGGCTAGCAATATGTGGCTAAATAGGCGCCATTTGTATTTGTGATGCAACCCACTGAGTTATCCTTGCAACATGTAAGCTTCAGTTAGCTTGCATTACTCAATTTTGTATTTCGCAATCACTAGAAGACTGTTTGGGCTGTGCTCGTACTAGGTGTTATTTCTCTTCTCGTTTGCCTCAGCAAAACACTGTACTTCGTTATTATTTTCTCTCTTGCTCAAGGCCGTAGCCCGACTTGCTGATGAACTGATATTCTTACTCTGCATTCCAGTCTCAATGCGTAGCTCAGCTACTACATTAGGAGAAGCTGGGACTCTGCAAAGTGGCCTTGGCGTACTGATAGTGCGCACATCTGGCAGGTGTTAGCTCATCTCTCTGTACCTCCTTTGTTCATGCCCGGGTCACGCAGGTAACTTTCCATTAGAGGCGTGGCCCAAGTCTCCAGGAGAGTTTATTATGTATTTGTGTACCCTGGGGCGTCAGTCCCCTCGGCAGACATCTTGGGATTAAGGCCTGACTGGGTTCTTCTGCAGAGTGTATACTGAATAAAGTAAGTTTGTATTCTCTAGTGTCTGACTGACTCTTCATTTTGGGGAAGGCATAGCAGGTGGATGTATATAACCCGTGTGGCCCTAGAGGGCCCCGTCCTTTGGTTGGCGCCCGAACAGGGACCCCCCCGAAGTGATCTCCTCACCCGTAATTGGGTTGTAGGGGCCAGGGTGGTGTCTGGTCAGTCAGGCGGATCGGGACCCCATATACACAAGACTGAGCTTGGTTCTTTCAGCTGCCCCACCCTTCCGATCGGGCAGATCCTCAGCTAGTGGTCACTGGCTGGGGTTCTGAGAAGGCGAAACCTTGGAGCTGACCGTTTGGTCTGAAGAGTTGGCAGTGGAGATTAACTTGATTGACCTGAGTGCACCATGTGAGTGACTTAGTTCTTGGGAAAATGACACCATTCTTGGTTGGCACGAGCCTTTGGGCTGTGTCTTGATGTGGTCCTTGGACTCTCTTGTCTGCAGTTTCTGAACTGCCTTGCTTGAACGACACGAGTCGACGGGCTGTGTCGTGGTACTGTTTAATACCGTCTTGGTTTGTCCTTGGTGGGTTTGCGGACCCTTGTAAAGGACACAGAGTGTTTGTGACAGACCAACTGGTAATTCGGCTTGCGTTTTTGAAAAAGGTCTGGGCTGTTTGCGAACAATCTGCCAGACCAACTGGATATTGGCATACATTCGAAAAGGTCTTGGGCTGAAGCCTGTCCTCTTGAACTTGGTACGTTTTTTTTAGACTGTCGTCCTGAATGTGAGGCAACCTCTGGGCTGATGTGTGATACGTTTGCGTGTCTGGGTGCTGTTGGGTCTGTGGACCGATGCCGATGATGGTGCTGGTGAAATGCTTGGTGGAGTGAGTAGCGTCTATGCTCTCCGTACAGTTGTTTTTCACATTTTGAGTGATTCTATTTTCCTTATTTGCAGTTGTTGGTGTTGTTGCCCGTTAGGGACCGTGTGTGTGTCTTAAATTAAGATGCCTTGTTTCAGTAAGTTAGGATGTTTTGGATGTCGATGTTGTTCCACCGATGCTCGATTGGAAGAGCGCCAGCCCGCGCCTCCGGAGGGTACCCCAAATTTTGACATATATGTCAAGCATGGTATTGGCCCTATTAGGTTTAGCACATTTTGGAATAAATATACAAGGGACAATGCTGAGCTGCAGTGGCCACTTACTGGCTCCTTTGATGAACAAAAAATAAATTTCCTGCAGGTCAAATTGTTTGCTAAAAGGAGTAGACAGTCCATGTTTGACTCTTTGAGGTTGTGGCAGAAAGAAGCAAAGCAGCGACACATGCGCGCAGAGAAAGGTTCGAAGGAAGCAGACACAAACTATTACGCAAAAGGCGGTAGCCTATGAAAGAGAAAAGACTGAGAAAGGCATAGTGCGCAGATAGGAAATTCCGACTTCAGACTGGCAAGTGTTTGTTATTAGGGAGGAGGATGAGCTGGTTGAGGAACTCTTGGATTCTCGCCCTCCACCACCCTATGCTCCACAGGGGGTATACCCTACGGTCCCCACATCTGTCTCCGGCGCTTAGGGTTGCTCCTTCTGCTGTGGCCGTTTCTAGGACTACTGCTTCAGCCCCACTTGCCTCCCTTGTATTCCCGCCAGCCACAGGAGCGAACACTGCTACTTCCCCTATTCTGTCTCTTCACTCTCCTGCCCTGTCTCCTGGCTCTGTCTTGTCCATTACGCCCCCGTTCACCCCTAAAATTCTGTCTCCGTTCATGATGGTACCTGTCTCTGTCTCCGCCCTTTCCCCTATCAATCAATCACAGCATTTATATGAGTGTAACGCCCCAAACACAATTGAATACTGAAACGCTTGTACGTGGAATTCCTGGAGTTAACTGGACAGCAGCGCGGGATCACATGGAAAAGGTGTTAGTGCGCTCTGCTGTCAGTACTGAGGAGAAAGAGATGGTGACGAGTCAGGCAGCCCGATGAGCCCGGCACTCGATCTATAGTGTGGAGGATGTGTGGAGTGTTATGAAAGATTATGAGCCCTTTATACAGCAGCATGCCCTTAAGCACATGTCCGCCACGTTGATAGAATTGTGGGAACAGTGTTTCGAGGGTACAGACAGAGTATATGTTACGGACATTGCCCCGAATTAGGTTTTTAGTAATGTTGGTACATTAGTGGGTTAGCGAGGCAGGTTACTCCAAAAGGTTCCGATGTTAGGGACACAGCACCCCATGAGGGAAGTCCATCCCATTTATCATCCTGAAATACCGGAATTGCGTGACTCCACGGATACTGTAATAATACCGCGAGTTGACGCTTAGTTTCAGGAGCAATGGATCTACGCTCCTTGGAATAGGAGCGAGGTCCTTTTCCTAAAGAGTCAGTTGCCAGATCCAAGGAAAAACCCCACTGCATATTACAAGGAATTGACAGAGGCGGCCTCCTCCACAGTGATGACGCTAGCTGACATAGTTATTTTTCGGCTTGTTGATACCAGTGGATATATGGGATAAGGAGTGCAAGCCCGGTGAGAAGCCCAAAGCAGAGCTATTGGCTTTACCAGGGCATATTATTGCCTCTATGCATTCCCTTATCCCACCGAAGAGAGTGGATTGGGAGTTGACTGTGGGTCGTCGGAAGAAGGACGAGAGTGTGTCGGATTTCTTTCCCAGATTTGAAGGGGTGTTTCTAGACTTTAGTGGTCAGGATTTGTCACAAGAGGGTGGTGTCCGTTTGTTCGTAAATAGATATGTCACTAATTTGCTCCCCGAGGCTGCAGGCCTTGGAGAGTACCTGGACGACATCCTCTCCGTCGGTCATATTGGGTATGGCGTAGTATTATGAGCATAGAGAAAATGAGGATAAGGAAAAGATAGAAAAGAAGTCGAAAGATTTGAAGATGAGGGTGTTGATGCAGCAAGTTGCACGGGGAGGAGAGAAGAGGACGTGGTTTGGGGCCACGGCCACCTCAATCTAACAGGTGGTGCTTCAGGTACACCTGTGGGACCCAACCAATGTGTGTACTGTAAGAAAGAGGGACATTGGCGGAACGAGTGCCCAGAATTGTTGCAGAGAGGTCGGGCTCCGAGAGGTTGGGGTTACAGAGGAAGGGGACATGGAGGAGGAGGCAGAGGGGGGATGCAGTCAGAGTACATGTCTAATAATAGACAGAGCAGGAACTGTTTTGACGACCCCCGGGGAAGACAATACTACCATGACGACTATGATATGGATGAAGTGACGGGGTTGTCTCATAGCTAGGACAGCCAAGGGCAGGGCAAGGGACCAGTTCCGGTGCCTGTAGATTAGTGCGGACCTTGCATTACTGCAGATTTACAAGGTACTACCGAAAATGTTTTAGTTGATGGGCTATGAATAGCTCTGTTTCCCGTTTACTGGTCCCGGGGGCAGCTCTGTCTTCGGTGGGTTTCTCAGGCGTACCGGTTGTAGCCCCATTTCCAAGCCTCTTGTTCCGACTATTGGACCTTTCACGGTTGACTCCCCATTCCTACTGACGTCACATTGTGGAGAGAACTTTCTAGGGCTGGATCTGTTAAAATGGTTGCATGCAACCATTTATTGTTCTCCTGATGGTGTTTACATGACTCTTGGCCCATATGTTACCTGTGCTACACAATGCCTTGCCAAAGATGCCCCCCCTTCCTCCCGAATTTCGAGATGTGCCCCACACACTATGGGCTCCAGGTGATACTGATGTGGTGTTGCTTCAGATATCACCAGTTTCTATACAGATCAAAGATAATGCCAAATTGCCCCGAATTCCCCAATACAAGATATCCCAGGCATGAGAGAGGGCTTTGTTGCAAATAATAAAGGAATTGATTAAGTCAGTTGTGGTTGAAGAGACAGCAGTGAATGTGTGCAATAGTCCTATTCTCCCTATCCTCAAAAAGGCACCCTTGGACTCTTCTGATGCCCATCCTGATGTCTATCGTTTTGTCATTGACCTTAGAGAGGTTCGTAAAATTGTGGTTCCCCAGTATCCTGTGGTCCCTGACATTACTACAATCCTGACCACGATTCCCCCGTCAGCCGAATTCTTTTCAGTGATAGATTTTAAAAATGCTTTCTTTACCATACCAATCCATCCAGATAGCAGATATCTGTTTGGATTTGCAAAAGCCGGTCAGAGTTTTAGATTCTGCCGTGCTCCACAAGGCTATATGGAAAGCCCAAGTATTTATAGTCAAGCTTTGAAAAACGCAATTGGATTCTTTGGAACTTCCCCCTGGTAATGTGGTGCTGTAATACGTGGATGATCTTCTTGTGGCCTCAGATACTGAAAAAGAATGTAAAGAGGCCACAGTTAAGTTACTACTGCATTTGGCACACAATGGACACAAGGTGTGCCTATCTAAATTCCAATATGGTCGACAGGAGTTCACCTACTTAGGTCACCTACTGTCGAAGCAGGGTCGCAAGCTAACGCCTGAACGCATAGATGTTATTACTAATATGCCTGTTCCTAAGACCCAATGCGAGGTACGCACGTTCCTCGGGAGAACTTCGTATTGTCGGCACTGGTTTCCGAACTTCTCCTTACTAACAGAACCCCTTTACCTCACCATCAAGGATTTGCATGAACCCCTACCTAGGACACCTGCATGCCAGCAAACTCTTGAACAACTAAAGGTTGCGCTTTGTTCTGCTCCTGTACTTGGTACGCCTGACTAGCAGAAGCCTTTTGTGCTCTATGTAAAAGAGGCGGACGGTTGCACGATTTCTGTTCTAACACAGGGTTTCGGTGGTAAGCAGAGACCCTGCGCTTACTTATCCGCTATCCTTGATAATGTCGCCAGAGCGCTCCCGAGCTGTCTGAGAGCTGCAGCTACAGCGGTGGTATCTATCAGGCAATCGGCAGGGCTCGTCCTTGATACTGACCACACAGTCATGGTACCTCATGCTGTGTACACCCTTTTGAACAAGACCAAGACGCAGCACCTCACCAGTGCACGTCTCACTGGATATGAGCTAACACTATTTGCTTCACACATTACCATCAAAAGATGCGCTACCTTGAACCCAGCCGCGTTACTACCCCTCCCTTGGGAAGAAAAGGACAACGATGTTCATGATTTTTTTATTACGGACTGAAGAGGAAACGAAGGGACGGGTAGACCTGACTGATGTTCCCATATCTGGCCCCCAAGGGGAATTATATGTAAATGGCTCTTGTTTCAAATTGCTAGGATGGCACTACTACTGCAGCCTACGCAATCGCCACGTTACATACTGTAGTTGAGACATCTCGCATTCCATACCCGTCGGCCCAAGCAGCAGAGTTAGATGCCCTTCTGAGGGCCTGTGAATTGAGTGAGGGACAGGCTGTGAATGTCTACACTGACAGCCAGTACGCATTTGGGGTGGCCCATAATTTTGGCCGCCTCTGGGCAGAGAGAGGGTTCTTGACCTCTCATGGGCAGAGAATACAGCATGGTCCAATATGGTTAGGTTATCAGCATTGACCTTTCCTGATAAGCTGGCTATAATAAAATGTAGCGCCCATAAGACAAACCCGGATGATGTTGGGAGGGGTAATGCATTTGCGGACCAAACAGCTAAGGAGACAGCTGGATCAAAGATGAACAAGATGTTTGTGGCAGGTCCTGCTAGATGGGTTCCAGACAATGGGATGTTCGAGGATACAGTGGAAAGTGTGATGGAAATCCAGAGAGAGGCGACTGTGATGAACTGGAAATCTGAGAGGAGAGGACAGGATGTTTGGACGAGGATGGGTGTTGGACTGACTTGTCAGGAAAGCAGATATGGCTGTTGCCTAATGCTTTCATTCTCCCTGTAGTCACCATGGTCCGGCGCACATTAGTGCAAAAGGAATATGCAAGCTACTAGACCCAGTATGGCAGAATGAAAATATCCCTAAGGTTGCCTCACACTTGGTGAAGCACTGTTTAATCTGTCTAAAGCACAATCCTGGGAGGGGCACCCCTACACCCATTGGCAATTTTGCACCACCTTCCCTTTCGAGGTTCTCCAGATGGATTTTATTGAAATGGAACCAGTAAATAATTTGCAATATGTATTAGTGGTAGTTTGCGCATTCAGTAAATGGATAGAGGCTTACCCCACTAAGGAGAATACGGCCATGGCAACGACGAAGGCACTTTTAAAAGAGTACTTCCCATGCTATGGATTGCCACATATGATCTGGAGTGACAATGGGAGTCATTTCAATGCCAAAGTCATTGATTTGGTGTGCAAGGGTTTACAAATTACACATAAATTCCATGCCGTGAACCACCCCCAATCAGCAGGCCTTGTTGCCCTTAGCATTTAAAAATATATATATTTTTAAACAATTTTAATTTTTAACAAAATGATATTGGTACAGAGCAATAGCAAAGCAATCGTCAGACCCATAGTACGTGACACCACCCTCATTACCACAACATGACAGCCATCACCGGTTCCACCATTTTGCTGAATCAGAATATTGACCAACCACCTATGCGGTGAAACGTTATGCAGAGGAAGTACACACATCAATAAAATACAAAAGTACTGAGGACATACGAATATAACAGCCTAGTGAGTCAGAGGTGACGGCTCATCGTCCTCAATTAGTAGAGACATCACGCTGCAGTTCTATAGTAGGAGAGATGCAGATGTCCCCTCTGCTTGTTCCATTTCCCCCATTTATGGTCTCATTTCCTGGGGCAGCCTCTACCCTTGAACACAGCCTTCTCTGCAATCATTGTTCTATCCATGTCTTTGGCCCAGTCTCGCAGAGTTGGGACCGTTGCCCTTAGCATTGTTGTCCACGAGAGTGACAACGCATTCTAGGACAGGGCTGTCACCCTATGAAGTGGTCTTCAGGCGCCCTGCTAATGTCTGGGGCGTCCCAAGACCCAAACATTTCTCTGAGATTGAGTACCATCTTTTGATAGACTATCTATACCAATTGTCTTAAGATCGTCATTTTGTTCACGAACAGAAACACACTACTCTGCAACCAGTACCAGAGGGGCCCGGGCATCGACTACAGCCTGGGGATTATGTAATGGTTCAACATTTCCAGCGCAAGACCTGTCTGGAGCCGAGGTGTAAGGGACCTGCCCAGGTGTGGCTGGCCACCCGCACAGCTGTCAAGCTAGAAGGCCGGAAACACTGGGTGCACGCTTCGCGCGTAAAAAAGGTGCCCTTGTCGCTTCCATACGATGCCTGGGTTTGGGACGGGATCGCCTACCAAGAAGGTGAGCTGGTGCCTTGCTTTGTCCCTTTCTCTGACGCCTGGCTGAGAGGGGCACAGACGGACGAGGAGAGTGATGAGGCCTTATTTGAGGCAATTCCCCCTGAGATAAGAGCCGCCCCAGATGCTCCAGCTCCTGGTGTTCAAACACCTGAGTCCCAACTGAATGTGAATTCCTGCCTCTGTTTGTGGATGAAGAAGTGCATGGGCATACCAGGTACAATCTGCAGCCCCGACAGAAGGACAGTGTGCCAGCAGGGCAATCCAAGTGTTAGGGAAGGACTAGAGCTCAGGGTATAAGTGCTGTGTCTCTGGTGCCTATTTTAGACTAGAGAGAAGAACACTGGTGCACTGCCCTGGACACTGGACAGGATTGTTGAGAGTATTTGCCCAGGAAGGAGGTTGACCTATCCTGAAAGAAGAAGGATAGGTTTCTCAGTAAGGGCCGTAGATTGTTTTTCAACAAGGGCTGCGATAGTGCAGCTCCTCCATGGGAGTGCTCGATGAACAATAGGAGCCTGCCCGTGAGGCTCATGACGGACACAAGAAAGAAGAATACCCCTCTGGCTGGTTGTATTTGTGGCTCCAATAAAAAATAAGTATTTCCTATGAACAGCCTCTAGTGACTCCTCCGATGCAGCAGAATGGTCCTGGGTGGTCTAACTGGTCTACTGGAAGTAGGGTAGTGGTGTTCATTCTCTTGGTGACGATAACATTGTTTGGAGTAGTCTGGTATTTAGAGGAACAACACCCTGTGCAGATTTTGATAGGGACTACCCCGGTCCCAGCAGAGCACTTGTTTATTACACTAGACTGCATAAATAAAGACAAACTTACACTCACAATGCATTCATTCAAATGCTTCAAGTACATAGCACTACTAATGCCAAAAAGTGTTGGGTATGTGGACTGCTCCCCTCAGTTATGCATAAAAATGACTTCTTGTTATCGGTGCCCTTGTCCTATTTAAGTTTCTGTGAAGCTTGGTTTCAACCACTATCTATGGTTCATATGCATTACTATGCGGATGCAATGGAAATGAAATGACACAGGCTGATTATGAGGCAGTTTTAGATTATATAGTGATACATCAGGGATATACACCTGGGGCCGATGGAAAGGAGGGTGCCATACACCCTGACTCCGGTATGAATGTTTTTACAGTCCACATAAATGTTACATGGTTACAAAATGAAGTACTAGACTTCCAAGGATTTAATGTCACTGAATATATTAAATGTTTTCAAGAACGCAATATCATTGAAGATAAAGCTATGCCCGTTCCTGTGATCAATGCAACAGCTAGTTTCTGTGTCCAAGGGTCGGGCAATGTTTCCGTAGGACAGAGCCATTGTAATTTTACAGCTGCCTCCTCCCTCCCACCTTCCCTTCTTATGGCGGCCGCTGTGCGGGCGCGCCGCTGTCGTGCCGAAGATGTGCCTAAGGCAAGCCCGTCTGCGCCCGTCCGCGCCTGGACAGCGCCCAGCGCCAGAACTCCTGGCCTCGTGAACGCCACCACATACGTCTTCAATACAATGCCAGCACCCTCCACGCCCTCAACACAGGATGCCCACACCTGCTTCCTTGCCGCCCTGAAGCGCACCCAAGGACCCTTCTCCTGCCGGAACTGCAGCTTCACCAGCATCAGACCCGCCAACCCAACCACCAGGAAAGAACCCAACTACCTCAGATGCATTCTCCTCAACACCCGCTCTGCCCGGAAACACGCCGTTGATCTCTGGGACCTACTCGACTCTACCTCCCCAGACGTCACCTTCCTGACGGAGACCTGGCTGAACCCCTCCTCGGTACCCAACATTGCCATAGCCATCCCGGACGGCTACATGATCTCCCGCAAGGACTGCACCAACGGAGTAGGAGGAGGAATCGCCATCGTTCACAGGAACACTCTCAGAGTCTCGACCAACACCGACGACACCCTCTGCACAGCTGAACACCTGCACTTCCAGATTCACATCGATCCCAACACCACCCTCAGAGGAACCTTCCTCAACAGACCCCCCCAGACCCCGACCACAGTTCAGCGACTCCATCGCTGACTCGGTCAGCACACACGCCCTCGCCTCCACGGACTACATCCTCCTCGGGGACCTGAACTTCCACCTCGAGAACAACAACACCACCAACTTCACCACCCTGATCGACAAACTCGGACTCCGTCAACTCCCACCCACTCCGCCGGCCACACGCTTGACCCCATCTTCTCCGCAATCTCCCACGTCTCCTTTAACCACACCACCGAACTCCACTGGACCGACCTTTGCTGCATCCACTTCACCTTCCGGAAACCCACCACGCACAACCGCACCCAACAGATCCCCCGCCGCTGCTGGAGCAAAGTCACCGAAGACCAGCTAACCACCATCCTCACCCGGAGCCCACCCGCTGACCCCACCAACCCCGACACCACCGCCTGCAACCTCAGACAGTGGATCGACAACAGCACCAACACCGTCGCCCCGATCAAGAAACCCTCCAACTGTCACACCAGCAAGAAATCCAGCTGGTTCACTGAAGGCCTCCAAGCAAACCTACCAAAAGCTAGAGAAGAAATGGCTCTGTGAACGAACACCAGACAGCTACACAGCCCACAGAAACACCACCCGCAGACACCATCACCTCATTAGAGCCGCCAAAAGGGCCTCCTTCAAAGACCGCCTAGACAACAACGCACACAACAGCAAAGAGCTCCTCAATATCGTGAGGGAACTCGCCAACCCCAGCTCCAACACCAACGACATCGCACCCACGCAAGACCTGTGCCACTCCCTTGCCACCTTCTTCCATCGCAAGATCGCAGACATCCACGACAGCTTCAACACCACGACCACCGCGACAACCACTGAGACCTCTATATCTATATTTCGACACGTATCACTCAGCCGTGAGTGATACGTGTCGAAATATGGATATTTATTGGGGATTGTTCCCATACGCTTCTGACTATTAAATCACCGAGGCGTTTACTCATTGGATGTGTGTCCTATACTTATTAAGGTCTTGATTGTGGGTCCGATCTGTACCCCAATACTTTTTGAAATAAGGATTTTCATTATATGTCCTGATGACTTTTTCTGCGATTACCATTTGAAATTGTATAGCCCTGACGAAGTTCCCAAGGCACTAGGGAACGAAACGCGTTGGCTGTGTGCCTGTGTTTTATCAAGCATCTTCAAATAAAAAGAAGAAAACTTTCTGAAGCACAAGTGTTGGTCTTGTATGACTTTTGACAGAGTGCACCTTCCCTTTTTCTTGTGGACTTTACTGTCAAAACCATGAACACCATCCACGGATCTACGTCAGACCCATGCCCACACCACATCTTCAACAAAGCCAGTACCAACATCTCGCCTCATCTCCGGAAAGCCATCAACATCTCCTTCGAGACAGCAGCCTTCCCGTAGAGCTGGAAGCATGCTGAGATCGCCTTACTCAAAAATCCCAAGGCGGACCTCAAGAACTTCGGCCCATCTCCCTGCTCCCGTTCCCGGAGAAGGTCATCGAGAAGACAGTCAACAAACAACTGACCCGTTACCTCGAGGAAAACAGCATCCTGGACCCGTCCCCGTCCCAGTCCGGGTTCCGCAGCAACCACCGCACCGAAACTGCCCTCATCGCTGCCACCGATGACATCAGGGCCCTGTTAGGCAACGGAGAAACCGCGGCCCTCATCCTCCTGGACCTATCAGCCTCCTTCGACCCGGTCTTGCAACGCACCCTTCCCACACGCCTCCACAACACTGGAATCCAAGAGAAGGCCCTGGACTGGACCACCTCCTTCCTCTCCGGCAGGACCCAGAGCGCCTGCCTCCTCCCCCCCTTTCTGCTCCGAAGCCACCAAGATCATTTGCGGCATACCCCAGGGCTCATCCCTCAGCCAAACACTGTTTAACATCTACATGGCACCGCTCGCCCACGTCACCCGACTGCATAACCTCAACATCATCACCTATGCCGACGACACCCAGCTGATCTTCTCCCTCACCAAGGACCGCCAAAACCAACCTCCACGAAGGAATGAAAGTTGTCGCCGAGTGCATGAAGAACAGCCGACTGAAGCTAAACTCGGACAAGACGGAAGTCCTCATCCTTGGTTCCACCCCCTCCGCCTGGGACGACTCCTGGTGGCCGACCGCACTGGGAACAGCTCCAACACCCATCGACCATGCACGCAACCTAGGGTTCATCCTCAACTCCACCCTCTCCATGACAAAGCAGGGCATCTCCGTCTCATCCTCCTGCTTCAACACCCTCTGCATGCTCTGCAAGATCTACAAGTGGATCCCCACCGAAACGAGAAGAACGATCACCCAGGCCCTCGTCAGCAGCAGGTTGGACTACAGAAACGCCCTCTACGCAGGAGCCTCGGCCAAACTCCTGAAACAACTTCAACGCATTCAGAAAGGCTCTGCACGCCTGATCCTCGACATCCCTTGCCGCAGCCACATCACACCCCATCTGAGAGACCTGCACTGGCTCCCCGTCAACAAGAGGATAACCTTCAAGCTCCTCACCCATGCACACAAGGCACTCCACAACACAAGACCAGCATACCTCAACAGATGACCCAGCTTCTACACCCCCACCCGCCAGCTTCGCTCCGCCAACCTCGCCCTCGCCACAGTTCCCCGCATCCGAAGAGCGACCTCCGGCAGCAGATCGTTCTCCCACCTTGCCGCCAAGACCTGGAACATCCTCCCCATCACCCTACGGCAGACCCAAGACCTGCTGACCTTCAGAAGACTCCTCAAGACCTGGCTTTTTGAGCAGTAGCAGCTTCCCTCCCATCCCCCCCCCCCCCCCCAGCGCCTTGAGACCCTCACGGGTAAGTAGTGCGCTTTACAAATGTTTTGATTGATTGATTATACCTATCAATTGAATACCACTTGATGACCCCTCCGAATGTATATTTCATCTGTGAGGAACAAGCTTATACTTGGCTCCCTAGTGAGTGGTGTGGCCTGTGTTATCTCTCCTTTCTCCTGCCCCCTGTTTGCCTTGCACCGTCCACTTATCACAAAAATCATAGGTTGTATCGTAGGGATCTTTCCCTGAACCGAATTAAGAGTTGTTAATGCAGATGATATTGATCAAACTGATACTTCCCTACAGCAGTTCACTGATATAATGAAGGGTATTGTGCCATTCTGGGGCCCCATGTTCAATAGCCGCAACATACGTCGACTTGCTGGAGTAGTTGAGGGAGTCCTTAACACTACTGCTGGTATATTAACTAATAATATAGTCAAGCTACAAGACTCGTCTCGCTCCGAAATCGGATGGTATTAGACATCATTCTAGCTGACAGGGGAGGAGCATGTCGCGTCATCGGCAGCAGCTGCTGTGTATACATACCCAATAGTTCCCTGACTGTATATTCTGCCATACAGCAATTACACAGACTTGCCTCAGAGATCCATACAGACAATGGTTCATGTTCCTTTACAGGGTGGCTCTGGGGCCTGCTGACTTCATGGGTTTGGAAGATATTTCTTGTCCTGATAGTTATCTCAGGGGTCCTCTTTACCTGTTATTTGTGCATTAATTGCCTCCCAGCTGTTGTACGTATTTTGTGAGTAAAAACACCCCCAGCATTACGCTGCACAAACAGAATGAGAAGTACTCCCCCATGATGATGCAAGAAATTCAGTCAATCATGTTGATAGACAAGGGAATATTTGAATGTTAAACTTTTTTTTCATGCTCGCATTTGCTGTTTCCGTTTTGCAATATGAATGACTATGTAATTCTCCTCTTCCCACTTAGAATTGTGAAGACCCTGCCTGATAGCAATAAATCTTTTAGCCACATATGCTAAAAGGAGGGTCTGTTAAGTTTGAAATTCCCCTTCCCGTTGTGTACTTGTATTAGGTTAGCAATATGTGGCTAAATAGACACCATTTGTATTTATGTTATGCAACCCACTGAGTTATCCTTGCAACATGTAGGCTTTAGTTAGCTTGTCTGACTCCATTTTGTATTTTGCAATCACTAGAAGACTGCTTGGGCTGTGCTCATACTAGGCCTTATTTCTGTTCTCACTTGCCTCAGCAAAACACTGTACTTCGTTATTATGTTCTATCTTGCTAAAGGCCATAACCCGACTTGCTAATGAACTGATATTCTTTCTCTGCATTCCAGTCTCAATGCGTAGCTCTGCTCCCACGTTAGGAGACGCTGAGACTCAGCACAGTGGCCTTGGAGTACTGATAGCGCGCCCTTCTAGCAGGTGTTAGCTCATCTCTCTGTACCTACTTTGTTCATGCCCGGCTCAGGCCGATAACTCTCCATTAGAGGTGTGGCCAAAGTCTCCAGAAGGGTTTATTATGTATTAGTGTACCCTGGGGCGTCAGTCCCCTCGGCAGACATCTTAGTGCGAAGGCCTGACTGGGCTCCTCTGCAGTGTATAGTGAATAAAGTGAGTTTATATTCTCTACTGTCTGAACGACTCTTCATTTTGGGGAAGGCATAGCAGGTGGTTGTATATAACCCGCGGCGCCCTAGAGGGCCCCGTGCTTCAGTCTTGCAGAATCCACTTCTTGTGCTTTACTGCCCGGCGTCTTTGCTACCAGTACTTCCACCCCTCACCACCATCCCCACGGGCTGGCAAACTTATCCTCACGCCACTCTTACTATGAATAATTTAAACGCTCAAAGTTCAGTTCTCGGATGGCCATTACTTTGTATTTTCTTAAAGGCAAACAGTGCCTCACTTTTTTGTCTTTCATTCGATTCACTTGTCAAAAGCATGTGTGACTTTACAATGCCATAGAGCTCATCTTCCTACTGTTCTTCAATACATCACTTACTAAACTGAATGCTCTCCAGGAGCATGTTTTGAGCACTAGTGATGCATACACGGTCAACTGCAAAGCTCATCCTGACCACCCTTCTTCACTGCACTGTTTATTCACTACCTCCTGCTATCAACCCCTGCATAATTCAGAAGTCACTGAGATTGTATACCAACAAGGAAACTGTTCACCAACATCACTGCCAAAGGGCTGCAGGAGTCAGACCTCAGGCAATCATCCTGACCTCCATCCCCAAGAGGCCGCAGTAATCTAAAGCATTGTCTCCATCTCTCACCCTCTCTTGTTCTATCGAGTTGTTCTCTGATACTGTTGTCTGTCCTTCATCCTCTATAATGTTGCTTTCTGTTCACTACTACCACTCTACCATTGCCACGACCATCTCAGATCAGCATTACATTACTCCACCCACCACCTCCAGTCCTGTTTGATCCCACATGTCCTTCAAACCAATGCCATCTTCCCACTCTACGACACGATTCTGTCACTGCAGGTGTATTTGTTATTGTTTGCAATATCTTTCCTGGATGAAGGGGGCTAACGAGGTTCGACCTGTTATAGGTCAGACTGAATGGCTTTAGCAGTGCTTTTTTTATAAATGTTCACAACTACATCTGTATGTTTTACCCAAGCAAAGATAGGTAGAACTCTAGTTCAAGTGTTTAGTATGTTCCTCCTGAGTTCCCATAGATCCTTCCCACCACTAAAGAAGAGACTAACAGTGAACTTAAAGCTCCAACATCTTACTTCGGACCAGCAAAGTAAATTAAGCCAAGACACGTTTTCATAGAGAAATTAAATGCCGGGCTAAACAATAGGTGCCTGCCTCTTTCTGTCCAGCTTATTAAAAATTGCAGCTTCCTTCAACGCTTTGGACAGAATCTTTGTCAGCTTTAGATCAGTTATAAGGAAATTAGGTTACCTAATCTAAAAAGCAAACGAGTATCTGCAAAGCCAGTAGATCTTGCTTTAAAGTGCTAACTCATGCAAACTGAGGCATGCCCCAATGCTATGTTAGCACATTAAAGCATGATAGCGCAAACATTTCTAAAACACTTTAGATTACACTTTTACCAATTTAGACATAAAACACATGAATGTGCACATTGCCAAAGATGAACAAAGTGATAGAGCAATAGAGACAAGTGAAGTAACAGCACTGTAAAAGCTTGCTTAAAAGAGGTAGAAAAGGAGAAAATATATTGCTAAACAGTTATAACGCTTATTAATAGATTTAATAAAATTACTCATGAAATGTTTTACTATTCACGTACTGATGAAAACTAATTAATCTAATGATGAGGACTAACCGTTCTATTGCCTTTAATTGCAAATGTATTATCAATAGATTTTGGTGCAATTATGCAACATAATTAGCTAGGGAATTGAAACTTACAAATGTGATATTAGAGACTCCAATGATTTTAAAAATTAGGAAACAATTTTAGTAAAATGGTTTTTAAGAATAATTCACATGTATGGATATTGGAATTTGTGGCTGTAGGGCATAGATCACGCTAACCATTTTAGTGTAATAATACATTAGTGAAACATTTATTATTCACTTACTATGAAATTATGATCCAATGTAATATATCTGCCTCTACCCTACTCCTTCCCGTGAGATATTAGGGCGCGGGTGGTGACTTGAGCATAGGAGCCAGGCCGGTGCTGCTTGCGAGCCAGCAGGGCCGCCTACAGTCGTCCACCTAGCGACCCTAATTCAATTAAACCACAGAGGCCCTAGCCTTGCACCAGCCCGGCATTGTATTTACTCACCGCACCCCTCTCCAACCCCCCTTGCTACTGCATAGGTGGGGGTGGGCAAGGGAGAGGGTACAGCAGGAGTAACCTGAAATAGTGGAGTCCGGCTGCCGCCCACTGGGGCAAACTCGCAATAAACAAGAGGGAAGGTGACATTTTTTGACCCACAAGGAAGATAAAGTGCCAAAGAAAGGTGGAGTAGGCACCCCATGTTACAGTCATACTACAATGCGGTCCAGAAGGCTTAGGAAAGAAACAGCAAACTCGCAAGAAGTTGAATAAAGAACTCATTAAATCACCTGCGGAATTAGAGACGGTATTACCCCACTTCTCGGCACCACCACCCCTCCATTTGCAGTCCTCTGAACAGGGATCTGTTTCCCTAGGCTGCACCCCTGAGATGAAAACAGCAACATCCTTAATGCCCTCAATTCACTAATATAATACGCAAGATGAAACAATGAATGACTCAAAAAATAGGACCCTCAGAGATTTTGTTTTAAGAAACGTGGAATCCAAGCCCAAGCCTCAATTAACCCTAACGAAACATGTCTCCATCAGCACAGCCTTTCTAAATACCCCTTAATACAGACTCCATTCCAATTAAAGTGCAGGCCATGATTCACAAGTAGCCCTACAACCAGGTCACCAGCACGTCCCCAGATGGTCACCTTATAAGGGACGAATATTCTACTCCTGTACAAAATAGGCTAAGATCAGTCATTCGGTCAGGAGACACGCTTTATCCTTCTCAACAAGTCCATCAATCAAATAAGGAACAAAGCTCTTCGCCAATAATTCTTTCAAGCAACAATTCTCCCATCAGCTTGAGATCACTCTCACAGCAGGAAACTAATTTTCACACTAACAACATAGGTTTTTCTGGAAACAAGATCATTTCTACCCCTCACGCTGCACAGTGGACCAGGTCTTCCCCAGGCAACATCAAACCACTTACTCCAACGACGCCTCTTGTTTTGGCTCATCATGAACCCTCCGAAACAAAGCCAGGAGAGCCTAATGATCGCTCTCTTTTGAATTTATCTTTTTTTAAGACCGAATTTAACAAGACAAAAGATACGATTGAAGGTTACGATTCAGCAGCGTTTGAGCCCACTACTGTGTGGCCTCAGATTTTGCAAACCCTACAATCTACAGTATCTGCATTAAACTATCATTCAGATAAACTTGACCTACAAGGCGACCTTCTAAATACACTAGCAGTATACACGGCATGGATTGACGACAAATTGGAAGGCTTGAACATCTTAATTACAAAAGCACAATCCATCGTCAACTTGATCCAAGCGATATGTTGTTGCTCGCCAATAATCGACCGCTTGTCTTCGCTTCCCCAGTTCCTCACCTTGGTCCTGACAGAAATTAGGAAATTACCATCAGGTCTGTAAGGCCAACCACATCTTTTATGCTCACATCTAAGTAATTTAACCACTCAGATAGCCAAAGACCAAAGCATGAAGCAAAATAAAACCAATAAAGGACACAAGGTTTCACCAGTAAAAGTTGACGACCGACCGATGCTCTAGCAGCAGTCCCGTCTCCAGACAAAATGGCACCCAAGGAGTATGGTATTTTCCAAATTGCCAAACCAGACAATAAGAATAAAATTACATCAAAAATAGAACCATTGTTTATGCCCGAGATCACGCAAAGTTCTGACATCAGAGACGCTGGCCTCGGGACGGGAATAATCAATAAATCCCATCAAAATCAACATCTGAGCAAAAGGAATAGAAAGACTATGAACAAAACATAATAAGTGCAGTACAGCAATTCAAAATACGACCAGTGGTCTCCCCCATACCAAAAAAGGTAACATGTGACTTGGTTGGATCAGCTCTGCAAGTTCAGAGAGCAATTCCCTTCTGCCATAACAATCACCTCTACAAACAATAATAGAGCCGATTAGGAAGGCGACACCGGCATCAACCCACTGTAAAGAGCACAAGTAGCCACCCGGGGCCAGGTGAGAGGTTTCAGTGAAGAGCCCACAACCCTTGATCTTAGACGAGCTGGAAAAGGTCACCAAGTCAACATGGCAAACATACCCAAGGAGAACCAAAATAGGGAAGCCATAGAACAGTATGAGGATGAATTTAGGTCAAGTGGTAAGGAGAATTTCCAGATAACACTGTTAAAGAATCCGGACACAACACAAATGGGTAAACACCCTCCCAATAAAGTGGATTACCAACCTCAAGGTGAACAAGTGAGACACAAGCAACAACTTTCACACATTCAAAGGAGAATCCACCTACCCCAGACAACGGATAAAAATAACCACATGATCCCCGGCTAGGATTCTACTACAACAAACCAATAAAGCTAAATTGTTATTTATCCCTGAATACCTCACTCAAGGACCACACGATATCTTGAATAGAGGGAACATTCTCAAACTTTTCAAATCCATTTCCGAACTGCTTCATATTGAATCTAGTGATATAATTTCAATTGAATTTAAATCCATCAGAAGTAACCAACCCACCGAACCAACGCTAATTACTTTTTCAACAGTAGCAATTGAGGAGCAGGTAATACTAAGGTCTGATCAATTTAACAAGTGGGGCATTAAAATAGTTCATCCAACCGAATTACGGTACATATTACTGGCCCCACTAGACAAATTCGGACCACCATCTTTTTCAATACTAAGTTCAGCTAAAGGTCGATCCCCCGGAAGGGCTACCCACCCTGAAATAGAGGAGCCCAAAACCACGGCAATTGATTGGGGATGGCTACCAGCGGCCCTGGATGGGGGAATCCACGATTGAACTGGCTATCAACGCGGCCTCTGAGTATGTTCGTGGAACATTAACGACCTTACCCTGACATTTCAATCTCCAGACGTGATAAAAAATTTCAAACACCACGAGGTTATACTATTGCAGGAAACCTGGTCGTTTGCTAGCCTTTCAAATGAACGATTTTTGGAATATAGAACTCAGGCCCAGAGGCTGTACAAGTCTGGCCGACCCAGCAGCGGCCTTTCAATCTATGGTGCAGCAAAGTTAAATGCTAATCTAGTTCAACTGACATTCGAGGAAGACTGGATATCCGGTATAAGGATTGGCAACTCCAAACAGACTAAACAACTGCTCTTGATTAATGTTTACATTTCACCCAGCGCCAGGGAGAAAAAAAAATCCAAGTTCCACCACCTAATCCAGATTTTGTGTAACCTACAAAGTAATCAGGGAAGAACTGCCTGTTTAATATCCGGCGACTACAATACAAACCTTTTTCAAGAACTTCCAGAAGAGTATGATTCACCATGGCCAGATATTTTGCAACAGACAAAGCCTACTGGTAACAAATATAGCCAACTTGGCGAATACATGGTGCTACAACTCAGCATTCTGGGTTACAAAATTCTGAACGGTAGCTTTCCCATGGATAGTCCACCAAATTGGACAAGAACTAATGGTTGTACTCATTCCTTTCTAGATTACACCATTTTCAATAAGGAAATTCTCCCTCTGATTGAGAATTACACCATAGCTGCACGAGGAGACAGCGATCATCTACCCCAAATGATCACTATGTCATTCCACGTAGCACGGCACGGCGCGACAAGCCAGACAACAAGAGGAATTCACACAGAGAACCTCAAAAGGTTGAAATGGTCAGATCCTATTATACCAACAATAATGATTAAATGCTGAGCACGGCAAGGTTTAAGGAACGTCGACGAAATCCCACCCACTACATCATGGGAACTCTTCTCCTGGGAACTGCTTAAAAACTTTCCATGTACCACCCGAAAAACCAAAAAAGGTAATTCAACAATAACAACTGTTGAAATTAAGAAATTAAAATCATTGCTCAACTGTGTGCTAAGACAAGCACGTAGGCACCCAGGGGAAGATCACTTATTCACTACATACAAGCAAGCTCAAAAAGCACTTCTACAACCAATATTCCTAGAGAATAATAAGCGCTCCGAGCAGTTCTGGCTAAAACTGATACATGCAAGTAAAAACCATAACCCAAAATCTTTTTGGTTGCTTGTTAATTTGAAAACACATAACCAAGGAGGACAAAGCAGTGCGAACATCCCTGAAGTCGAATGGGTATCTTTTCGAATGACCCACTTTGAAAAACCAGAAAAGGAAGAAGGTCCATCGGCCAAACCTCAAACTTTGGCCCCTCAACTTAACATACGCCAATCGCTAGGGACAATACATGTTGGGACACCTGAGGAACCTGCTGAATTGAACATAAGAATGCCATCGGTAACCAACACCAAATCGCTGCTCCAGCACGAAGAATGACCTCAATAGGTACCCATAACACTAGAAACTCTAATGAAAAGAACAGCATGAATTATAACCAAGGGCCGTTCAGACGGAGCTCCTGGGCCAAATGATCTATCCCAGGCTCTGTACAAACAGGACATTGACTTTTGGGCTAAACAATTGGCATCCTTATTTACTTACTGCTGGACTAATCATTTACTACCGGAATCTTGGCGTGGCGCCATTATACATCCAATTTACAAAGGTGGCAAGAGATCAGATCCCAAAAATTACAGGATGATTACTCTATTGGATGTAGAATCCAAATACTATGCCAAGTTGCTCCTTCAAGATCGGGCATCTTGGGCCACAAAAAAACATCTTATACCCTTTAACCAGACAAGATTTGTGCCAAAATCAGGTACCATAACCAACTTGCTTGCAATATCTGTCCTGTTGGATAAAGTGTCAGCGTCAGGAATGCTAATGCATGGCCGTTTTGTTGGCTTCAAGGCCGCTTTTGACCGCGTGCCCAGACGCCAACTATGGCTCAAACTGCGGAATTGGGGGGTTCCACCAGTGCTTTTACAAGCCACAATCGAGCTACACACTAATACATGGATCCGTATAAAACTTGGAGACGGATCCTATATCTCCAGAAAAATACAAACATCACGAGGTAGAAGTCAAAGCTTTGACAATCCAGGTGGCATTTAAGAACCTCGCAAGGCAGTTGTGCGGTCCAAGCCTGACCCCTCTCATAAGTGTCATTAAGGCAAAAACCCTCAATTACCTCACTTACAGCCAGGAGATCATGCAAGGGAAAGACAACAGCCTTGTGAAAAAATTAATAATAACAAGAATCTTCAAACAAGTGCTGAGCCTTCCAAAAACCTCATCCCCCGCTCAAATACGACTTGAGTTTGGTCTCCAAGATCACCGAGTGGTAGGGGCTGGAGCATTCAGCAGGTTGTGTAACAAGTTACGTACTTCCAAAGAAGGAAGCTTGGAGGCTTTTTTGTGGCAGGAAATTTCAGCCGGTCAGCTTGGGAGACCGGTCAAATACCAACATAATGTGCAGGGGGTGTGAGAGCAGCAGGGAAACAATTGAGCATGTGGTATGTCTTTGCCCTGCACTTCTTAATGATCGAAAGATTTTGCTAAAGGGCGAATAGAACAAACTCGGCATTCACACTTGTCGACAAGCTATCCTTGCATCTATGAATCCGCACAATCCACTGCTTAATATCCGGTTCACCAAGTTTGTCACAAGAACAGTGAAAAGACTGCGAGAGCCAGCAAGCCAACAACTGTTAATCCATAACGTGGAGACCTAAGCCCGATGATGTTTTGTCGATCTATTTACTTCACTGTACTACTTGACAGTGGTCAAATATGGCATTTTTCACAGTGTTTACTTACTGTCCTGTGTCTTTTTTTTTTTTTTTTTTTCCCCTCATCTCATCATATAGTGCCTGCAAAGACGAGCAGTAAGCCATCCTTCGAACCTAGACTCCCCCAGGCTTCTGCTACTGCATTAGCTGTAGGCCTAGCCGGGCCAGATTCTTTGTAAAGCTTGGTGTAATCATAGGACCTGGAGATACTAGATCAGTCTCAAATCTCTGCCCCATATTAAGAACGGTGACCAGATGTTGAGACCAGTATCATCCAAATGACCTAGGTCCAATCGGGCCATTCCGAATGAAGCTCTCAACCAATTCTCGTAGAGTGGGGGTAATGGATCCTTCCACAGCTTACATATCTCTCTTCGGGCGATAAGAATTAAGTACAGAATCGAGCCTTTTTGTGTTGCTGACATCCAATTCATCAAGTCATTATAATACCGGAAATTACTACGGAAGAGTTCAAATTAATCTTGACTTTGAAGAGAGTGCTGAGTGCACATTCTACTTTCTGCCAGAAGTCCTTTAACCTCCCACATTCAAAAAATATATGTAAATCATCAGCCGGGGCGAATTCGCATCTTGGGCCTTTTGAAGATGTAAGGGGGGCAAACTTGGCTATTTTCATGGGGGTGTAGTATAATCTGTTAATAACATAAAAATGGTTCTTTTTCAATGAAGCTGGTTTAACAAACTTATATAATGTTAGGAGCGAAGGTTCATATAGATCAACTGCGACGGTGTTCAGAGCTGACAAATTCCAAACCGTATGTTGTGAAGGAAGATCAGCCACATCGGCTTCCAGAAGCTTTTTATACCAAAGTCCAACCTCTTTTTTTATAAGTTTTGTATTTTGAAGAAGGAGCTCTAGTTCCCAATTTCCGCCAATATGTTCTCTCTCTGCTGTAAACCAGGAGACCAATTGAAGATATTTAAACTTTGAGAAAGAGCTACCTATCTGAGACCTTAACACCTCCCACGGATGGACACCCTCTGAGGAGATGAGATCAGACCAGTTCGAGATACCGGCATTTTTAATAGGCTTCGCAAGGCTATCCTCCAGACAAGCGGGTAGGCCAGGGGAATTCCAAATGGGAGCAAACTCCGAATAGTAGCAAATCCCCCACTTTCCCCTGACCCTGTACCACACATTTAAGGCTGTTTTTAATACCTTCAGGCGAACCTTTTTAAAAAACCTTGGAGCCCCAAACTTATAAAGAAAACCCTCTCCTCCACCTTCAAAGATGGCCATTTCCTTCAATATCATCCCCCAATTAGAGTCCCCCGTGATGGTAAGCAACGCCCGAAAGTTTTTAAACTGAAATGAAAAGGAATACCAAAGCAAGTCAGGAAGAGCAAGGCCTCCCTTCAGAAGTTTACGTCTTCACTTCTTCCAGGAGAGCCTTGCAGCTTTATAGACCAGATGAAACTACCTATCTTGCCTTGGATTTTACTCATATCCCTACTTGAAAAACCAAGGGGAATAGTACTAAAAAGATAGGTCAATTTTGGCAGGATTACCATTTTTACCAAATTGACCCTTCCATATATTGTTAAGGGTAGGTTCTTCCATCTTAAAAAAAGATAATCAATCTCTTTAGACACCTTCTTCAGATTAATCTGCGGAATATCATCTAAATTTTTAACTATGATAATCCCAAGGTATCTAAATTCCTTGCTTTATACCAGCCCAATTGTCGATATTCCAGCACATTACCTCTGTTTTAGAGGAATTGGCGAGATAGCCTGAATATGCGCCAAATTCCTCCAAGAGTGCTTCTACTCTGGGGTGTACTTCAATGGGATTATTGGTATATAGCAGCAAGTCATCCGCATAAAGGGGTAACTTGCTACTATATAGATTGACACTAAAGGGAGTAATTGATTCATCTAATCTAATGGCTTGGGCAAGAGGCTCTATATAGAGGTCAAATAGCAAGGGCGAGATGAGACAGCCCCGCCTTGTCCCCCTAGTTATAATTAAGCTAGATGTTAACATGCCATTTAACAGGATTACAGCAGAGGCACCCTGATAACAGTTGACCAGAGTCTGAACAAAGATTGAACCAAAGCCCATCATTCTCAGAAGTTCCCATAAAAAGATCCAACAGACACGGTCGAAGGCCTTAGCCGCGTCGAATGCCGCGACAGCCAAGGGCTCCGACCTTGCCACTGCTAGATCAATGCTACCAATTAGCTGTAAAGTCTGCTCTTGGATGAATCTGCCTGGGTTAAAGCCCTTTTGATCCTTATTTATCAAATACGGAACTAACTTGACCAATCTCCCCGCCAATATGCTCATAAAGATCTTATAGTCCGCATTAAGCAGGGAGATTGGCCTATATGAGTCCGCTTTGTGGGGATCTTTCCCTGGTTTTAGAACAAGAACAATCGTAGCTTCCTTCTAGGAGTTCGGGACTCTACCCTCAGAGCTATATATAGAATTAAATAGTTCGGACAGCCCTGGAGCTAGTTCATCCTGAAGGATTTTATATACTTCACCCGGCAGGGCATCAGTTCCCGCGGCTTTATTGTTCTTAATCTTGCTGATATATAGTTTTATTTCAGACTCTGTTATAAGGGCATCAAGAAATACTCGACTGCCTTCAGTTAAAACAGGTAATTTTTTGAGCTGTAACCACTTTTGGATGTTCTCTGGGTTTGGTGTAGACTCCTCTCTGTATAAATCTGAAAACAGGAAAACAAGACACCTCTGCATGTCCCCCCATTTACCTGAGTTCACCCCACTCTCGTCAATAACTAATTCACTGATGTTGTTTTTAGCTCGGTCTGCCCTTGCCTTCCAAGCTAAAAGAGCCCCCGCCTTTTCGCCATATTCAAAATGTTGCATATTGTAAGCGGACCACTGTGCCTTAACCTTTATCTCCAGTTTTCCCCTGTATACCTGACGTAAATGTTCAAGATCTTTATGAACTTGTGTCAGTTTTTCAATAGAAAACTGGGGGTTATTTGCCCTTTCGTCCTCCAATTTACTTATCTCATTTTCCAAGTTCTTGAATTCTAGTACCTCTTCCCTATTTTTTGAGCAAATCAAACTATGTAGCCGTAAGTTTGCTTTAAAAGCATCCCAAACAAAATCCAAAGAGGTTGAACCTAAATTTAAAGCAAAATAATCCACTGTAGAGGCTTTAAGAGCTTTAATTATCTCAGCATTAGAAAGCATTGCCCTTTTCAATGTCCATCTAGAACTGAGAATATGCCTTCCCCCTTCATATAAGACAAAAATAGGGGCATGATCAGAGAGAAAAGTAGGTAAAATGGAGATATCAAGAACATTTTCCAAAGCATGCCTATCGGTTAAAATATAGTCAATTCTCGAAGAGTGACGATATTTTTTACTGAAAAAAGTAAAACCTGTTTTGTCTCCCTGCTTTGCCCTCCAGACATCGGCTAACCCCAAATCGTGAATCATATTAATCATTGCTCGACTGATGTGTGGGGTTCCGACTTGGTGGCTATGATTAGATCTATCCCGAATGGGACTAAGAAGGACATTAAAATCACCTCCAATAATTATTGGGGTGGTAGTTTCTGTTAATTTAGCCTGCATCTTATAAATAAACGCCGTATCATCGACATTTAGGCCATAAAATGATACTATGGTTTAACTCCTTCCAACCTTTTTCAATCTGTGCGACTATCCATCTACCAGACTGATCTGAAGAGACTGATTTAATGTTCCTTATAGCCCTGCTCTAATTAGAATTGCCACCCTCTTATTATGACCTACTTGTTCAGATGAACAAGATAGCTCAACCCAACGGTATTTACTGAAAATAGTCCTGCATTCCAAGAAACTCAAATGTGTCTCAGACCTGAGCTGTGGATTGTTCGAGATATTTCATAACCAATCTTTGCCTACGTGGGCATCTAAGTCCATTAACATTCCATGAGATAAAATTAATTTTACTATTGATTATGATTACCCCTTACCATAACTTTATTCGAACATTCTGAGGACAGCTTAATTTTAATTTAAATTTTTTTTGAGATTGAGGATATTTTTATTTTATTTCCCCCCCATATGCCCCCACCCGTGCACCCTCATCCACCCTCAACCCTGCCCTGCCCCTGCATCCCTGCCTTACTACCCCAGGAAACCCTCCCTACTCCTCCGAGCATGAGCTCTGTGGGCAAGGCCCCCCTGACACAGCCAAATAAAAAAAAATTAGACAAATGATAACCCAGACCCCTCTAGGAAACCCAGCGAGACTAAATTAATAATAATAATAATTGTTACATAGGGACTCCACCCTCTTGTCATTTCCCGCTTTCACTCTTTATTTTTCCAATGAGGTCATCCACTTCCTCAATCTGACGTAAATTATACATGTGATTGTTCCACATAATTCGGAGAAGGGCCGGGAACCTTAATTGAACCTTGACCCCAAGTGAGTTTAAAATTGTCATTCTTTTACCCAACTCCCATTGTCTCGTAGCCGTAATATGGGATATGTCGGACCTGATGGAAAAGGAAAATGGGCTAGAATACGAATTGCAATTAACCAGACCTGCTTTCAACGCTAGGGATAGGATTTTCTCTTTTAACGTATATGTAAGGAAATGCACCAGAATTTTCCTTGGTTTTGACCTTGTAAGATTCCTCCTATACGGGTCCCGGTGCACTCGCTGTATATCCTGAGACAGGTCAAGATCTGGGGCATCTTTAAGAATTGTTCCCTTTAGGAGAGAGATCACAAAGTCTTTTATGTCGCCACCCTCCATATCCTCCGGGACATTCAGAATTTTTAAGTTATTTTTCCTAGCCTGGTTTTCAAGACGTTCTATATTGTCTTTTAAATCCCTATTTTGATGGGCTAATTTATCCATCTCCAATGTGGAGCTATGTAACGCTTCCTTCATCTTAGGGATTTCTAATTCCAAAATGTCAGTTCTCTGAGAAACCTCTTCAATTTTTTGCGCTAATACCTCACATGAAGATTTAATTGCGGCTTGGTTGGTTTCGGAGATGGAGAATCTTCTGCCAATATCCTCCTTCAAAGCCAGTAATATATCGGCGAATGCCCCTACCCCTCGTTAATAGAGGGACCTATACTGGATAATTCCGGTGGATGAGGCAAATCAGCAGCTAACAGCAGTGGTGCTATTACTAAGTCCGACTTCGCTGTTGCTTTAGAAGTTCCTGGCCCGTCCTCTTGTTTTTCACAATTACCTTGATTACCTTGAGTTTCTAGGGCCGAGTATCTATTCAATAAACTAACCGAGGGATGGATGGCCACCTGTCGCTCGCCCGCAATAAGCACTTCTTTCTCTCCCTCAGACAGGATCAAGGGCAAGACTTTCTCTTGGGGTAAAGAGGTGTTCATGGAGTGGGCAGTCTGTTTACTGGAGGATGCCATGGTGATTTTTTTATTTAACCCCATGTCCAGTGGGGTAGATAATACTTTATAGAATGATTTTAAAGATGGAGTCACTCTAACCTTGGACAGCAAGCCAACAACAAATCCATAACGGGGAGACCTAAGCCCGATGATGTTTTGTCGATCTATTTACTTCACTGTACTACTTGACAGTGGTCTAATATGGCATTTTGCACAGTGTTTACTTACTGTCCTCTGTCTTGTGTAATCCTGGAACTTTTAATTATTATATGTAGGGGTTCTACTTATTCACAAATAGAATTGCACTATTAGTGGTTTAGCTATCAGCTTTTTAATAATGACTAATGTCTTGTGCCAAAACTAGAACGGCTCTTAACTCTTTCTTAACTGTTTCTTAAAAAGGGCCAATTGTCTAGATTAAGTTTACATTTTAACAGCATGAACAAATATAGATTATTAGGTTTTTAAACAATTATTTTTTGTTGAACTTCACACCCTTCTATTACTTACCATTTGCTTGCGACGGTATTAATGTATTAAATGGCCGCATGAAGGCGGTTTCTTAAAAAAGCACGAGGAAATAATGTAAGCAAAGACACAGGAGTTTAGTTAACGCTTGTTTACCACCCTGTGTAAATATTTTAGCAATTGTCCGATATGCTTTTTTTTATTGATGCACGCCCATTATTGTAATGATTTTTACTAATCAATCAATAACGTAGTCACTAGAGTCTAATTAATTAATATAAAGCTGATGTATACATTTTAAGCATTAAACATGTTCTTTCATGAGCTGCAATTTCCCCATAGCAAACAAAATAATGAATTGGTAATTGTTGCATTATCCGTTCTGTACGGGAAACATACGGAACTACATGGCCAGAGCCAAGAGTTCCGTAATCTCGCAAGCCTAACCACCCTTGCCCAAACAACGAATTTGCCTTAACCACGCATATGCGTGGTTAAGGCAAATGCACTCTAGTGTTCAGAATGGGTGGGGACTTGAAAGAGGAGTGTCAGGAAGCGGATATAGACAGGTAAGTGGGGTGGGGCCAGGTCTGGGGGGCTTAGGTATTTTTCAGGGGTGGGGGGAATTTGTTTAGTTTTCAGGGGTGGTGGGGGTTTGAGGTAGTTTCCATGTATGGTGGGGGTTCTGGGTAGTTTTTGAGGGGTGGTAGAGGTTTGGGATAGTATTCAGGGGTGGAGGAGGGTCAAGTAGTTTTCAGGGGGGGTGGAGGGTCAGGGTAGTTTGCAGGGGTGGTGGGGGTTTGGGGTAGTTTTAAGGGGTGGGAGGGTTTGGGGTAGTTTTTAGGGGTGGTGGAGATATGGGGTAGTTTTCAGGCATGGGGGTTCATGGTAGTTTTCAAGGGAGGTTTGCGGTATTTCTCTATGGTGGTCTTTAGAGCTCTGGGGGAAGTCGGGGTAATTTTTCGAGCTTAGGGGAGGGTAGGTAGTATTTAGGACCAGAGGCAGGGATGGTTTTAGGGATCGGGGAGGAGGGGGTTTGTTTTCATGTGGGAGTGGGGTACTTTTAGGACTCAGGGCGGGGGCAGGAGTCCGGGGGTGGGGGTCAAGTCTTAACCACGGAAATGTGTTTACCCTACATGCTTTGATAACGCATAAATTGTTAAAAAGGCATGCATGGTAAAGGCATATTTGTGGTTAAGACTTGCGTGGAACCAGCATGCGCGGTAAACGCATGCGTGGTTCCATCACACAACCGTTCGTACAATGTTTCATTTACATACAAAGGACATTCTTCTGAAGTTTACTGTGAGATGGCTCAGTGGGAAAATCAACTTCAACCTGATGCCATAATTTGTTACATTGTATATTTCTTACCGTTGACAAACCTGTGAGGCCCAGAAAGTCAAGTCATTCACATGAAGTGCTTGGGAAAGAAGGCAGGAGTAACTAAATTTATTTGGTAACAACATACGTAAACTAATCATGTGATGGACTGACTAGTGGAGTGATAGCATGTCATTAAGGTGTCATAAGGACTATAAAAGAAGAAACCCCACAGGAGGGGAAACCCAATGCCTTTCTTTTTCTTTGGGACACACATCCATTCAGTGATGTACCTTTTTTACTTTTTGATGTAACTCATTGCTTTATTTTTCCTTTCCTTGGGATAGAACAGAACTCTTTTCCTATGATTTCATAATTATCCTAGAAATTTCTATCTTGAATTGGCTTTTTTCTGATACTGCTTCTTTCATGCAATTAACTTAGAATTTATTTTTTTGCTTCTGATTTGCTTTTACACTTCATGCTTTAATATTCACGACTGAGATGCTTAAGAAATTGCTTATCTCTATAGATTTTGGAGCCTGAGTTTATTATTGTGTCCTGATGTTCTTTATTTGAAACTGAGTAAGAAAATTACTATTGTGACCTAAATGCATTGTAGGGAAAATCAGCTAATCTTTTCAGAATATCAAGTTCTGCTTCTTTTATTGTGTTGCTATCGCAGAGCTTCTGGTGTCCATCGTTTTAGTTAGACTTAAGTTCTTTAGGAGACTGGGTTCCCCCATTGCAGAACTTTTTTTATGTTTATTTTATTAAATTCTTTTTATTAACATTCATCGATTATATGATATACAATGCAGAGGAATCGGGTACCATACATTCAGTAATGGCAATAATGAGTAATCGTCCATGCCAGAGCACCATGGGTACAAACTATGGGGTGGGGGGGTCATCCAGGTCAATGTTAAGCGGAGAATTGCAGATATGTCCTCTATAGGAGTTCCAAGGGTCCCATATCTTGGACCACTTTATGGGGCAGCCACGGGCTGTGAAGACTGTCTTTTCTCTATACATACACCAGTCTAGTCCTACTTCCAGGCTTACACTTTAGGTATCTGCGCCGCTCCCCACAGCTGTGCTATATTCCGTTTTGCCACCATAATCCCTAGTGCGGCCCATTGCATGTGATGGCTATTTAAATCAGTGGGCTTCCATATGTTTAAGAGGCATCCTTGTGCATCTGGGCGTATGACAATTGAGAGCACTTCACCCAACACACCATAGATCCTGCGCCAGTATGATTGTATGTATTCGCATTCCCATATTCTGTGTAGAAATGTTCCTTCCTGCCCACAATCTCTCCTACAATCCCCTCTGTCGGCTCTACCCATGCAGACCAGATTAGGCCCTCTGATGTATACTCTGTGAAGAATTTTAAGTTGAACTAGCCTGAGTCTGGCTGAGATTGCCACTACTCTTGGTGAGGACACTGCATCCTGCTAGTCTTCGTCATCTAATTCTATTCCATCTCTCGCCCATTTCTCACGTAGTGGCCCGAGTGGGTCTGTCATATTGTTGATCAGTTTTTTATAGGTCAGTGAAATGTCTTTTTCGGGTACATGCCCGTCTAACAATCTATCTTCTAATGGAGAGGCTTCTGGAGGGGAGGAGCCTGCCAGGAAGTTGGATTTTAGTGCATGACGAATTTGTGTGTATCTAAAACGTTCTGAGTTAGCCAACTCATGCTGCTGCTGCAACGAGGTAAAGGATTTCACTTCGCCCTTCTCCCACATGTCTTTGGTCCGTGAGATTCCGATAAGGTCCCACTTATCGAATCCCTTTGATTTCCATGAGCCGCCCAGTTGCTCATAGTCCCACAGTGGGGTTGCCTGAGTGAGTTTTCGCTCTCAGACCAGATTTTTGTTAACTGTGGCCAGATTCGGACCGAGTGGTCAGTTGGTCCGGTCAAGGGGTATTGTTTGGGTTTGGAATATAATGCCCTATTATAGTTCCCATCCGGCAGAGTCCGTCTATCCATGGCATATCCGGGGTCATCCAGTCGACCATTGGTGTCCTGATTAATGGCTGCAAGGTGCGCTGCCGAATAGTATCTTTTGATATCCTGGAGGATGATCCCCCCCGACATACCAATTGAGTGTGAGTTTGGTCAAAGCAATGCGAGGTTTCCCGTCCCACAACAGGTCTCTCTGTAGGCTCTCGACCTCTTTAAAGTACTCTGCTGGGACCGGGTCCAGGGTGTTCTGCAAAGCATACAGGAAGCGGGGCAGCAACATAATCTTGAAAAGGGCTGCTGTGCCCAGCAATGAGAGCCGGAAAGTTTTCCAGTTAGCTATGTCACGTTTAAGCCTCTGCAATGGTGGGAGAAGGTTTTGAGTGAAGCGAAATTTGGTATCTAATGTAATATAAATACCCAGATACTTGAAGCCCACCGTATTAATCTGGATCGGGCAACTAACTGGAGTGGTGGGAGGGTCCCCACTGAGGACATTTAGGAGGGATTTGTTCCAGTTAATGGAGAATCCAGAATACCTAGCAAAGATTGCCATGATGTTCAAAACACAAATTAATGACTTCCTCGGGGAGGCCAGGTATAAAAGGATGTCATCGGCATAAAGAGAGATGCAGGCCTCATATCTCTGGGTTCTGATGAATCCATGCCGCAAGTGGTTCAAGGGCGAACAGGAGAGGAGAGAGGGGGCATCCCTGTCGAGTACCCCGGCACAGATTGAATGGGACTGACTTCTTGTTATTAACCACGACTTGTGCGTGGGGCTCCGAATATAAGACCCGGACCCATTGATAAATTCGGGGCCAAAGCCCAACTTTGCGAGTACTGCAAATAGGTAAGGCCATTCGATGGTGTCGAACGCCATGGCTGCGTCCAACGACACCACCAGGTCATCTTCCCGGATAGTGGTTACCCTCCCCAGCACCCCGTGCAGCCTGCGCACGTTCAGCGCAGTATTGCGGAGCGGCATAAAACCTGACTGATCAGGATGGACTAGTCCTCCAATTACTTTGACCAGACGGTTCGCAAGGAGTTTGGCCAGGATTTTGGGCTCGGCGTTTAAAAGGGAGATCGGTCTATACGAGGCACAGTCAGTTTTAGGCCTACCATCTTTGTGAATAGTGACCAACGTGGCTATTCTCTGATCCTGTTGTAGTGCCCCTAACTCTTTGCTCTCTTCGAACATGGCTTATAGATACAGGGCTAGTTTGTCGGGTTTGAGTTTGTAGAGCTAAATGGGTATGCCGTTTGGGCCCAGGGCTTTCCCGGAATGCAGTGCTCTAATGGCCTGCGCTATTTCATCATTTGATAAGGCACTGTCCAAGAAGTGCTGATCTTCACCGGACAGGGTTGGGAGTGCAATGTACCGCAGCAAGTCATGTGAGTCCTCCTCCGTGTATGGTGAGCTAGTTGTATATACTGTCTTCTAAAGGGTGGCAAAGTGATTGGCAATTGCTTGAGGGTCAGTAATGGAATCATTGTCTGCACCTATTAGTTCTGGCACCAATCGACTCGACCATTCCTTCTTGTTGAGCTAGGCGATTAGTTTCCCCACCTTGTCTCCCAAGTCGTACACTCTACCCAGCTTTTCCCTCCCAAGGCATTTGGCCCTGTCAGTTACTAGAGCTTTATATCCATCTTGTTTGAGATGTAGTGTGTGGAGTTTTGCTCGTGTGACCTCATCTTCTAAGTTGTCCTCGAACCTGCAGATTTCTACCTCCATTTCCACAATAGCTTTCTGTCTCTCTTTTTTCACACCAGCAATAAGTGACAGCACTTGTCCCCGAATTACGGATTTGAACGCCTCCCATAGGGTTTGGGAAGAATCTACTGATCAGTCAATATCCGTTAATAATGCTTTCCGGATTCTAGGGTCTCGGAGATGCCACGGGTTGATGGGGGCGACACTCCCCACCCTTGCCTGGCCAAGTACTATCTGATTCAGACCGGGGAGTGATCCGAGATTCCCCTTGCTAGGTGCTTGACTTCGCGGATGCATGCAGCCTGCGAAGCCACAATCAGGACCTAATCAATGTGTGAGAGGCTATGATGGGCCCCGGAGTGGAAAGTATGTTGGATTTTTTCTGGGTGGTAGGTTCTCCACCCATCAACAAGCCCCAGTGCTTCTAGAAAATTGGGCAGCCACCTGGGGGAGGACCCAAGCTCACGCAGTGGGTGTCTATCTAATGTGCCTGAGGCAAATGAGTTAAAGTCCCCCCAACCACCAGGAGATCATCCGGCAGGAAGAGTAGAAGAGTACATAGATCTTTAAATGTAGTGTTCTGGAGGCCAGGCGGTATGTAAACTGAAAGCAGTGTGAGCGTGTAGCCCTCCCAGGAACCCGTGATCCCTAAATTACAGCCAGAGGAAGGGACTTTTTCACCAGAATGCCTACGGCCCATGAGCTAGTTGTGAATCCTTCATGGGCTAGTAACTTGTAGCCCCACCTGTTGAGCGCCTTACTGGAGTTCCTCACCAGGTGCGCTTCTTGAAGCAGAATAACATCAGGGGCATGGCATTTAATGTATTGCAGGACAACACTATGTTTGATTTTTATCTCTAAGCCCATTGACGTTCCAGCTCAATATTTTAACACTGCTATCCCATTGCGTACTCATTGGGCTAAAAATAAGGTACGAGTTCCTCTGTGTAAAGATCAGCATTCACCATTGATGTAACTCCAAAAACATGTAACAATTGTACAGTTTCAACCAAACACCCCCGCCCTGTCCCTTTCCCCATTGAAAGAAAGAGGGGAGCAAACAACAGAAGAAAAACGCCCATGAACGTCCATTCCCTCCGTGCTACCCTGCTGCGTAGACTCAAAACTACCCATATCCCCAACTAGCAGAGCGCCTGTTGCCCCAAATAACTTGTCAACTACTACAGGGGTGTGGGGTGCCCCGCTTTAAGCCCCCCAGGCTGTACTTTATGCGTGCCACAGCGCCAGGCAACAAAGTTTCAGCTCCCGAGGCCTGGGCTCCTCCAGCTCTTATTTGGAAATCTCAGTCAGCCCCTCATTGTGAAATCTTAGTTTCACTTCAAAGGAGAAGGGTGAAGGGTGAAGTCCGCAGAGGAGGCCCAGAGCAATTATCTGGGAAGAGTATGACGATCAGAATGCAAAAAGGAGCTGCTGGAAGAGAAGTAAGTGCGGACATCCAGTTGTCATGCTTGTTGGTGTTAATTTATTGTGCGGTGTTATAAAGTGTTGTGAGGCTGAACATTTTCATTTTTGTGCGCCTTTTGAGCTGCTACTGCATTTGGTTGAATCCAAGCAACTGGTCTGATGTACCATTCTTGGCTACTGGGCACCGATATTTGTCCTCGGCCCTGCTCGAGTTACTAGACTAGGTATTAACTATGAGTGCTTGCCGTGTGTAGTGATGCTAGTCCTGGGTAGCGAGTAGATCCTAGCGCTAGCTATTAGAATCGTGTCTCAGAGGTGTAATATCACACTCAGTGCAATCTCTGTATTGGAGAACTGTGAGCTGAGGTGAAAAGGCAAGGAAATAGAGAGGGTGGACAGTGTTAATAGTGGAGGTGAGTGGCAACTAAGATCCTGTTGTGTAAAAGCCCACCATAAGAGAGATGGGTGACTCTTTAAAATGGTTATGTATTTGGCACCATGGTTAGCAATGTACTAGGAACATTGCCAATTGTTCTAGTAGTTCTATTTTCTGAATACAACTTCACCGGTGCTACTTGCACCGTCCAGATGCAGCACTATGTAGAATTGAGAAAACTGTAAAACATAATTTGAGTATCTGGTCATTTTGAATGACCCTATCCACTGACTGCACTGTGGGCCTATAGGAGGGACCATCCAATCTCTGGTGCGCTCCTGTTTAATCCCTTTGTTTTTATTCTGTCTTTTCGCCATCTTGTCTTTCGAACACCCTTTGTACCCCAGCATTGTTTTTGTCATTCAATTTGTATTTGAATTTGTCTTCCATGCTTGTTCTCATATTACTGGCTAGTTTATTAGTCACAGCTTACAGCCCGTCCTCCTAAACCTTGTGTTTTTTCTGTCAGCATCTTTATGGCCTGACAAATGGCTTGCAGCCTACAAGCAGGCGCACTCTGGAATGCAAACAATAACATTCAAGCCATTTGTCTGGTCATAAACCAATTCACAGGCCTTAGCAACAGATTTCATGGGATAGCACCAATAGTTTTTTAGGTCTCGCCTGAGCCAGCGCTTTAGCGCTGCTCTGAGTGAGGGTTTTAGTAAGCGGGATTTGGAAGTGCAGACTAGTGGCTCTTCAGGCCTCCAACTACAGTGCATTTGCGCCGGGCGCGCGCACCATTTGTCAGCCTGCGTGATCACTTTCGCGGCCGCTTTGATGTTCTCAGTGAGCCACGCGGCTACTGAGAACATCAAAGCGGCCGCGAAAGTGATCACCATTTGCCACCCCCTTCCTTATTCCAGTTCCTGCTTGTTTTTCCAGCCATCCAGTCCTGCATTTCCTTACTGATGAGCTGCTTCGTTTTAACGAGGCGTTTCTCTCTTTCTAGGCCGACGTGGCTCCTTGGTTATTCAGACCCTGCAATCCCCTTAGTTTGATTAAGAGGTTCCCTAAGCAGTTTAAAAAAATCTTTTCAGGAGCTAAAGGTGATGAAGTTTGCACGCCTTAGGACGGTTGACAGTGTACGATGTTTTTAAAGCATGCATAGAAAACAGTGAAGGCCCAGAGCAGTTTCTCCCTCTTCAGTGTCGCCCCTCATTTTCGTATACACCACTACACTTTTTTACCTGCGCATTCTGCAGTTTCTGTATTTTTTTGGGCCAAAGGTTTTCACCTCCAGCATTTTTAAGGAGCACGTGTCTATTTCCTATTCAATTTGTCATTTCCCTTATTGAACTTTGTTGGGTGAAAGTTCGAGTCGATCCTTGTGACATTGGAGCCGGTGCCCTGTGAGTGACAAAAGAGATCTCCGCACCTGTCGCACCAGCAGTGACACAATGAGCTAAACAAGCATTGGCATAGCCAATAGGTCTCGCCTTTGGGACCTTATAAGTGTTTAGCCATGCAACAGGTGATGATGTTGTACCAATGATATTGTGATGCATAACTAAATACTTATAAGGTCCCAAAGGCGAGACCTATTGGCTATGCCAATGCTTGTTTTTTTGTGTTAGTATGATCAGTGGGGGTTGTTTTTTTTGGACCAAAATACAGCTTGTGTGTTATTTGCACCTTCGGACTTTTGGGGCTTGAATTGTTTTTACTGATGTTGTGGATATTTAGTACAGTCATTACTCACTGTCAGAGTAGCGTTCTAGAATACTCTAGGTAAGGTAACTCTGCTATTGCAATACTCAATGACCTAATAATAAATGTTGCCTTTGCTTAAGCCGATGGTTTTGAACTCAGCATTGCTATTTCAAAGTCTGGAATGAAGATCTCTGCTTATACTGAATAAGCGGCTACCTACATCATTATATGAAATCTCTTTATTGATGTCATAACTACACTTTCACAATAGCGGTATTCACCTTCTTGCTTTCTCAAATTTGCTTGAAAATGCACCATTTGTCCACTCTTTTTTCAAAATGTTCTAAAACCCCCCTTTGGCTCGGTCGGGCTCGCTCGCAACAGGTCACTCATCCCGATTGTTTATGCCCGCCACTTTCGAATGTCACCAGCCGCCACTGCGAATAGCTCCTCATGTATCTGGTGAAAATCATTCTTTCATTAAAAAAAATTACCTCTCATTGACAAATAAGGGTTGTGCAGCCAGCTGAAAATTATCACTCCAAACTGTTCCAGTATGTTCCGTGCATCCAAGCATCCCAGAAACATGGTTTCACAACAGTGAATTTGTGTTTAAATTCTACTGAAAGTCTCCGTACTGTACATTTCTGAAATTCACCTGTCTCACCTTCAACAGTCCTGTTTCCATTCAAACTCATTTTGCTTTTGGGTATTGACCTCACCAGGCGTGTTTTCTTGCACAGCAGTTGTAAAACCTCTTAGCGCTGATTCTCGTGCCTAACCGCAGTTTTAATTTTGAAATGGAATGTTTGTACTAACTCACATCCCTCAGTGTGGCCGCTAAGAGCTCTCTCTGGGCGCCTGAAGGTCTACTCTTGTGTTCTTGTAGTGGAGGGGGGCATACTACGTCCTTTGAAAAGATCGCTTTGCTTGTGAAAATTCAGATATGTTTACAAAGCCAACAAAACTAATTTCAGGCAGTCAGAATTTCTGCAAAGACTCGCGCGGAAAGCAGACACTGGTCAAGCCTGCGCAGACTCGATCCATGCTTCCCACGTGCCACACCCTTTCCCAACTCGTCACAGGCTGGGGTCCCACCCACACCCTGTAACGAGTTGGGAAAGGGTGGGGTGCCAATGCTCTCCACTCTCTGATTGACGTGGAGGCTTAGCAATATCGGGCTTGCTTTTCAAATGCCTGGGGTTACGTTTACCTCCACGCTATCAGGGGGTGAAGACTCGGCCCTGAAGCAAGCTCTTTGCCGTGCTGATTGTACTGATGTGCGTTCTAGTAGCGGGAAGGGCGGAGCGTGGGAGGAGCAGGGGAAAAGGAGGGGCGAGAAAGGGAAAGGCAGTTAGAGCAGGGACACGGAGAAAGAAGGAGGTACTAAAGAACACTCCCTAAGAGAACGGTGTCTGTCGTCACTAAAGGGGGTCCCAGCTAAACACGACAGCTGGCGACGAGGGTGGGATGAGTGTCAGACTCTCCCGAACTCCCACGAACGATTGAGCCTGCCCAAGTGTGGACGGTTGAAAACGACAGCTGGAGCGCCCACACGTGTGCGGTGTGCCCGGAGCCGAAACCACGGCCTGGAGGCGGAGGAAGAGGAGCATAAGGAAGCGGGAGAAACGTAAGCCCCGCTCGAACCTTTCTCCCCGAAAAATAAATAAATAAATAAAACAGTGCTCCATCGGAGTGACGTCGTGACTGGAGAGCCCCCCCCCGCGCATGAAGAGGGAGACGCGCGTGTGGGGCCCAAGCAGCAGAAGCGGTAAAAGTGAAGCCTTACCTGCCAGGCGCCGGCTGAAGCCTCACGGAGCTGGTGAGTGAAGCTCTGGTAGCAGCGCGGCAGCAAGCTGAACGTGAGTGACAGCTGAACCTCGTGTGAGGCCCTGTGGGTGTGTGTCAATCCGGCGGCCATCTTGAAACCAGGCAGCCTCCGAGGGACCCTCTCTATTAAAGTGAGTTAGCGGCCATCTTGGAGTCAGGCGCCAGGGAGAAACAACAAACACGAGCAAAATCAAGACAATTCTGCAACAAGCACGAGCAAGTACAAGACAAACCCTCAACAAGCACAGGCAAATGCAAGTGTGAAATAATCAAGCGCAAGCAAATTCAAGACAAGGTAGCAACAAGCACAGGCAAAGGCAAGCAAGGAATAAACAAGCACAAGCAAAGTCAAGACAATCCTGCAACAAGCACGAGCAAAGCCAGAATAAAGGAACAAACAAGCACGAGCAACTCCAAGATACGTCCAGCGACGCGCGCAGGCGAAACCACGTGAGCTGAGCCGACCGCACGTACCCACAATGTCAAACCACGGATCACCAACACGACAGGAAGCGAAACCCGTCGTCATGGGTTTATCACATCTACGCCCTCCGGAACCCCTGACGCTGGTAGTCGGTAGCAGCATGGGCCCCCGCTGGGAAGAATGGATCGAGGACTTTGAAGACTACATCAAAGGCTCCAAGGTGCTCGGGGATGAGGACCAACTAATTGCGCTCCGCAACCTCGTGGGGAAGGATGTCAGCAAAATGATCAAGGAAACCCCCGCTGCGGATGCAGGAACGTACATCAAAGTGCGAGAAGCCCTGGATAAAAAATTCATACACAAGAAGAATGTGGACTATGAGAGGTATGTGTTCCAGCGGGCGCGTCAGGCGAAAGATGAAATCATGGGAGCATACATAACGCGTCTACGGCGGTTGGCGCGCCATTGCAATTTTGAAGCGTTTTCGACGGACGACGCCATACGCTTGCGCGTCATCGACGGTTGTCAATCGGAGACCCTCCGAAGGAAATTACTAAAGAAGAGCCACACCCTGGACGAAATCGAAGAGCTCACGAGGGTGCATGACCAGGCCGAGGAACAGGCCAAGTCCATGGAATCGGGATGTGTTGAGCGCAAGGAACTCGCATGTCAAGTACGCACCAGTCGCCCCCGCCGAGGGTCGAAAGGGCGCGAGCGACACGCCCGACCTCCATCGCCCCGCCGCCACCACGGACATCGGCGGCCAGACTCAGGGAGGAGAAACAGGCGGCATGATCATGCGAAGAAGGCGACTACACGACAATGCTACAGATGTGGATTTGACTTTCCACATAGCGGAGTGTGTCCGGCTATGGGACAGCAGTGCCGCAAATGTGGCCGAAGCCACCACTTTGAAGCCATGTGCGGGGAGTATCGCCGTGAAAAAGACAAGCGTACATCGGAGTCGTCACGAAGCGACACCCGCCGACATCATGTGAGAGCAGTACATGATCGCCAGAAGTCATCCTCAAGATCCTCCCATTCCAGCAGGGAGTCGCGGTCATCAAGATGGTCAAGGAGATCTCCGTCTCGTGACTCGGGGTCAACGTCGGACGAACGTGAGTACTCGGTGGAGTACGCGAACATGATCGCCGACCCAGACCAACTAAAAAAATATCCCCGGCTGGACATCAGTGTCGGTGACCACAACACGAAGTTTGTGATGGACAGTGGGGCGTCGCTGAATTATATCCCAGTGACAGAATACAGGAAGATGAACCCCCGCCCCCGACTGAGCCCTGCACACGTCCGCGTTTACACCTGGATGTCTAAGGAGCCACTTCCGTGCCTTGGGAAGTTTTCGACCACGCTGAGACATCAAACGACATCAGTCCCAGCAGTAATTCATGTCATAGAGGGGCCAGAGGCAGACTGCCTCCTCAGCCTGCCAACGGCTGAACGACTGCGACTGGTAGAAATCCTCTACCGGGTCACCAACGACAGCAACATCATCCACAAGTTCCCGAAACTGTTCACAGGCCTGGGGAAAATGAACAGAAGTCAAATCCGCCTTCACATCGATGACCAGGTCCGACCTGTTGCCCAACATCCTCGGAAAGTTCCTTTTCATCTCCAACAGGCCGTGGAGGATGAACTGCAAGACCTCCTGACTGCCGACATCATCGAGCGCACCGAAGGCCCCACGCCGTGGGTGTCACCGGTGGTGATTGTCCCGAAGAAAGGAACTCCAGGGAAAGTCCGGCTATGTGTGGACATGCGCATGCCCAACACAGCTATTGAGAGAGAGCGCCACCCAGGACCCCATCTGAGTGACATGATAGCCGCACTAAATGGTGCGCGAGTGTTCTCCAAGCTGGACCTTAACAAAGGGTACCATCAACTGGAACTCCACGAAGGCTCTCGGTACATTACAACGTTTGCAACGCACCTGGGGCTATTCAGGTATAAAAGACTGAACTTTGGTATATCATCCGCTGCCGAGATATTCCAAGAAGCGATCCGGCAAACCATCCATCATATCCCCAACACACTTAATTACAGCGATGACATCTTGGTGTACGGGGCAAACCTTCAAGCTCACGACACGGCCCTAGACCGGGTCTGCCACGCCCTTTTAGAAGCTAATCTAACACTCAACAAAGAGAAATGCGAATTCCACCAAGCAAAACTGAAGTTTTTTGGGCATATCTTCTCGGGTGCGGGGATGAAGCCTGACCCTGACAAAGTGAGCTCGCTGAACGACACCAAGAGCCCGCGAGATGTCAGCGATGTGCGGTCCTTCCTGGGCATGGCGAGCTATTGCTCACGATACATTGAGGACTACGCCACTCTCAGTCACCCCCTCCGGAGTCTGACCAAACAAGGGCAGACATTCGAGTGGACCCCAGAGTGTGAGCGAGCCTTTCAAGACATTAAACAGGCTGTGGGAAACGCTGACAGTTTGGCATATTTCAGCCCGGACCGAAAGACCGAAATCACAGTGGACGCAAGCCCCGTCGGTCTCGGTGCCATCCTGGCTCAATACGACAAGGACACTGACCAGCGCCACATAGTAGCCCATGCCAGCCGAAGCCTCTCTGACACAGAGAAAGCCTACTCCCAACCCGAGAAGGAGAGTCTTGCGGTAGTGTGGGCCTGCGAGCACTTTCACGTGTTCATATATGGAAAACACTTCACCATGGTGACGGATCACCAAGCGCTCATCACCATTTTCGGGAACCCGCGTTCCAAAATGCCACCCCGCATCGAACGCTGGGGATTACGTCTGCAAGAATACACTTTCACTATTGTCCACAAACCGGGGAAGTCAGCCAACCCAGCAGACTATATGTCAAGACACCCCGAAGCCCCCCGACGTCCCACTCCGTCTGTTGCCGAGGAGTACATCCACTTCGTAGTGGACCAGGCGCGGCCACCGGCTGTTCCTCTAGAGGCCATCCAACAAGCCACCTCGCAGGATGAGCTGCTACAGAAGGTGATCCTCAGGGTACAAGCACATCAGTGGCGACAGGATGACACACCTGAAGAGAGTGATCCGTTGAAGCGTCAAGAACTGCAGGCGTTCAAGAACGTGAGCGAGGAACTATCCGTCACAGCGGAAGGCCTGCTCCTGAGAGATCACCGGATCGTTATCCCACAACAACTGCGCCAGGGAGTCATCAATCTGGCTCATGAGAGCCATCGGGGCGTAGTCGCGACTAAGAGGGCCCTTCGCGAGCGTGTCTGGTTCCCGTTTCTCGACAAAATGGTGGAACTGACCCTTAAAGACTGTCCGCAGTGCCAAGTGGTGGGACGCGGTGATCCCCCAGCCCCACTTCAAATGACACCACTCCCATCGGGTGTGTGGCAGGAACTGGCCATGGACTTCTACGGCCCCATGCAGTCGGGCAAGTATGTGCTGGTGATCGTTGATGAGTACTCGAGATTCCCCATTGCCAGATTCGTCCCTTCCACCGGAGGAGCAGCCACGCTTGCCGTCCTGGACGAAGTGTTCGCAGCCTGGGGAGTACCCGAAGTGGTGAAGACGGACAATGGTCCTCCGTTCAATGGGCGGGAGTTCAGTGACTTCATGAAGCTAATGGATATTCGACATCGGCGGATAACACCGCTATGGCCGCAGGCCAATGGCACTGTCGAGAGATTCATGGCCACTCTCAAGAAAACATTCCAGCAGGCAGTGCTTGACAGAAGAGATATGCAGACAGCCCTCAATGACGTGCTCCGCTCATACCGCACGACGCCTCATGCCACCACAGGCAAATGTCCGGCGACGCTCATGCTGGGGCGCCCCGTTCGGACACGGATACCCACCTGGGAAGGAGCTCTACGACCAGTGTCCCCAAATCGCATCCATCGAGAAATGGTGATCACTGATAGAGCTCGCAAAGAAGGCATGAAAACGTATGCTGATGGCCGGAGACGAGCTAGGTCGCTCTCTTTCCGAGAAGGTGACTGTGTGATGGTTAAGCAGGAGCAATGCAAGAAAACGGACAGTAGGTTTCGAGCGGAGCCCCTGACAGTCACCCAACAGAAAGGAACCATGCTGACGGCAGAATCGGACAGTAGGCGCATCACTCGAAACGTGTCTCATTTTCAAAGATGTAGCCCGGCCCTGCAGGACGCGCTGGAGTCGCGACTAGAGTCACCGAGAACTGAACAGACTGGGCAGCGATGCGAAACCGTCACTGACCCGGAGGGAGGACGTGGAGGCAACCTCACTGCAGTACCAGAAAGCAGGTCTCTCAGACCACGACAAACAATTCGCCAGCCACGTCGGCTAATTGAGGAGATGTAAATGTTTTGTAAGTTTGTTCTGTTAACAAAGGGGGAGATGTACTGATGTGCGTTCTAGTAGCGGGAAGGGCGGAGCGTGGGAGGAGCAGGGGAAAAGGAGGGGCGAGAAAGGGAAAGGCAGTTAGAGCAGGGACACGGAGAAAGAAGGAGGTAATAAAGAACACTCCCTAAGAGAACGGTGTCTGTCGTCACTAAAGGGGGTCCCAGCTAAACACGACACTGATGACCTCACAGGCTTCAGGGCTGAGAGGTTATCAGCCCGGCAATACACTTGGCTTCATTTGGGCCCGCCTGGGGAGCAAGCATTGCAGAGTCACGTCATGTGTCACTAGCATCGTGACATTCGGTGAGTGGGGCAGACAGTAGAGTGCCTGTCTAAAATAGAAAATTACAAAAGGGGTATTTTTAAAAATAAAGTTTGTTAAAACTGTTCACTTTAAAAAAGCCCCCACGCCCTACGGCAGAAACCGCCACTGAAAGTGATCAGTGCTGTGAAAGTCTCTACAAACCCACTGATGTTTGGTCTAGAAATACCGTGTTATGTGCATATTATAATGACTGAATTTTAATTCCAGCAAGCTTGGGTGGGAATACCCTCTCACGTGATAGATGCGCTGGGAGGTCTGCCAAGTACAAGTTGTACAGTAAGGGCGCCAAAATGCACACTTGTTTTAATCCTTTATTAGTTACAATTTTGTTTGTGGCGGCCCATACAGAGGCGAATTTTCACCCAAGCATCTGAGTAGAGGGCAATAAATGCTTTTAGTAATGTTTGAGAATGCCCCAGTTGTTTAGTTTTTCCTACAGTCTTGGGCGTGATGCACTGTCCAACGTTGTTTGAAAGTCAATGTTTCCTAAATACAGAGCCCTTACTTTTCCTGCTAGTGTTCCTGCTATCAAGTGAGCAATGCAAATAAGATTGTCTTTAATGTGGCAGCCTTTTTGGAAGCCAGTGTGATATGTGGGGATCAGCTTTCTTCCACCCAGCCGATCAACTCTTGGTGTAATGTGCTGGTGTAACGCTCCCTTTCCACATCTAGCAATGTGATCAGTCAATAGTTCTTGGAACATGATCGAGGGCCTTTTTTGTAGATAAAAACTAGGAGTAAACCTCTCCATGTCTCCGGAATACTTCCTTCCAATCTGCACTCCAAGAACAACGAGATGCCATATCGACCTGGCGTGCCACCTGCTATTCGCTTTATGATTTGTAATACTTGGGCTTATGTTACTTCATGGTTTTCTTTATCGTCCAACTCCACTCTCCTACTATCGCCCTTTTGATCCATATGTTTTGTTTGCCCGGTATTTCTTTTTCCCTATCCAGTTGGTAGACGTTCTTCACCAGTGGGTTCTACATAGAGAGTCTGAATATAAGTTTTCCCAGACTGTAATTGCAATGTTTGTGACGATTGTCTGGTGGTTCGGTTTAAAGCATTTATTCACCCAGATACAGAATTTTCTCTGGTCCTTTGATTTTAAAATTTCATATGCATTTTTCCACCTCCAGTCTTCTGCAGCACATCGGATTTTCCTTTATTCCTGTTGGATTGCACTAACCTGTGCACATAGTTGTATTTTCTTCCTTTATCTTTGGTAATCCTGCGCATTTCTTTGCTTAAGTTGCACATTAAGGTTACAATTTGCTGCTCGTTTTCGGCTAGTTGATGGGATTTTGATGATGCTTTATCTATTCCAAACTTTTCTTCAGTAGTTAAACTTTCCCCCAGGTTGTCCAGTAGTAGCTCCCATGAACTTGCAGTCATTAAGTCATTGCTTTCTTGTTGCAGTTTATCCAACAACAGACCCACCCTTCCTTCTAGCTTAATTTGATTAGTCGTGAACCACTTTATTTTCTTTACTGACTCTAGTTGCTCATCAGAACCAATAGGTCTTTGTTAGAATGAAGACAAAGTGCAGGTAAGCATGGAACTCTTCTTTATTAGTCTTCTCACCACTGCAGTTTCCAGTCATCTGGAGTGCGCTGTGGAATGTTGGCACACAGAGGACAGGACTGTACCAACTGGGACAGGGAGGGGAGGGGGGTCCGGAATGTACCATGAAGAGGAGATTACAACACACCTCCTTGCATAGGGAGAAAAGGAAAGACAAGAAAGAAGAGAAAGGTGGAGGAGAGAGAGACAGTACAAGGGCGGGGAGAGAACCAGAAAGTACAGAGATGTTCATACATTTTCACTTTACACTATAATCCTTGACCCACACAGGAGCAGACTTAGTTCTCAAGGATCACCTGGGTATGGGCGAAACTGATACTCTCCCCGGGTCAGAGCTGAGGTCAGCGTCACCCCCTTGATTGTGGTGAATGATTCTGTCCATGCTCCAGGTTTGTCCATTTTCCAGTTGGACCACATTTTTCCCTACTTTGGATATTCTGTAAGGCTCTGAGAACCTAGACGCTTCTCTTCTGCGTGGTTGGGGCAGGTCCACACAGATCCATTCTCCTTCTTTGAACAAGTGGGATTTGACGTGCTTGGTATGGTCATATCTGTCTTTGTATTTGATTTGGTGTTCGTTCAACCTTCTTGAAATTTCATTGCGGTTGACCACGCATGTGTCGTTCCTTTTTAACCCTGGAGGAGACAGTCTTGTTTTAGGGACCCTCCCTTTGAGAGAGGTGAAAGGGAAAATCCCAAATAGTCTCCATTAAAGCAGAGTTGGCAGGTGTCCCCATAACTTCTGCTCTCTGAAGGCATTCTTTGACCATACGGTTGATCCGCTCTACAAGCCCATTTGCACGGGGACAATACAATGCTGTCTTGTGATGGTTGATTCCCCTGTATGCCAGAAACTCTTTCATGTTTTCGGAAGTGAATTGTACCCCATTGTCAGTGACCAAAGTGTCTGGTATACCCTCATCATAAAAAACTCCTTCCAAGAATTGTGTGAGTACTTTAGTGTCAATCTGATGTACACATTTATACACCACCCAACGAGTGTGGTAGTCCACCAATACCAAAATGAAACGTTCATTTAAACTTTTCATGTTCAGAGGACCAATTATGTCAAGGGCCAATTTGGTCCACGGCCTGTCTGGAACCTCCACTGGTGACAGTGGTGGTTTGCGAGTTTGTTGAATCTTATCACTGCGGCTACAATCTAAACAGTTCTTCACAACATTCTCAGTCATTGCATCCATGCCTGGCCACCAATAGTCCAAGCGAATTTTGTTCTTGGTGAGGCTACGCCCCAAATGACCCTCGTGAGCCAGTTCTACAATTCTCTCTCTTAGATTCTCAGGAGGAACCACCTTCTCCCCACGGCAAACAATACCTTCTTGAATGTTTAACTCTAGCCTTATGTTCCAGTACGTACATAGGTTTGCCGGAACAACACTTTTAGTAGCAGGCCAACCATTTCTGATGAACGCTTTGATTGACCCCATTTCAGTATCATCTTGCACAGCACTATCCCATTCTTCCTTTTTCAAACATTGAAGTTGGAGTATGACATCATCACAATAAGTAATACATTCACTCATTGGTGGTGAACAGGATAAGAAATCAGCAACAATATTTTGTGAACCTGGCACATACTTAACACTGAAATTGTACCCTTCATGCCCCAGGATCCATCTGGCTATTCTGGGGGTGGTGCTATTTGACCCTTTTATAGTAAACGCAAACATTATAGGTTTGTGGTCAGTCTTTACAGTAAATGGAATACCCCACAGGAAAAACCGAAAATGTTTGATTGCCCAATACCAGGCAAGTGCCTCTTTTTCCACTACGGAGTATTTACATTCTGCGCCCTTAAGGACACGGGAGGCAAACGCGACGATCTGTTCTTTACCGTCATCAACTTGGGTGAGGCTGGCTCCTAGACCTTTGTTGTGGCATCAGTGCAAAGAATAGTGGGTTTCGTGGGGTCAAATCGTCCCAGGGATGGGCAAGAAATTATGCATCTTTTTACTGTCTCAAAGGCATTGTGACAGCTGTCAGACCATACAAAGGGAGTTCTGGATTTGAGTAAACCCCGCAGGGGTTCAACTATGGAAGCATAATTTCTCACAAATGTGGCGTAGAATTCGGACAGACACAAAAATGACATGAGCTCTTGAACACAGGTGGGGGCAGCTGTGTCGCGAATGGCCTCTACCAGGTCTATTTTGGGTCTGATACCCTCCTCAGAAATTGTGTGCCAAGGTATTAAACGGATCCCACTCCAATGCGACATTTGTCCTTTTTGAGAGTGAGGCCCGCTTTTCCCAAATTGGATAGCACCATTCTGAGAGTAGAATTATGTTCCCATATATGAGTATATCATCCAGAAAACAGAGGGTTCTGGAAAGGTCTTTTAGGACGTGCTGCATTATCCTCTGGAAGGCACCTTTGATGAGGGTGAGAACCTCGTGTATATGGGGCAGGGGGTGCCTATCCACCCAGATGTTCTCATTGAGGTCCCTGAGGTCCACACACAACCTGCTATCTCTACTAGCAGCTTTGGTGGTAAGAACAATGGGGGCCAACCACTGTGAGCATTCAATGGGTTCAATAACCCCTAAAGACAATAATCTGTCAAGTTCAGTGCGAAGGGGGGCTTGCATCATGTGGGGAATGGGTCTGACTTCGTGTGCTACCGGCTTGGCATTAGATTTTAACTTTATGGAATGTTGGTAGTCCTTAAGTAAACCCAAATCGTCAGAAAAAACTTTGGGGAATTTGTTGCATACTTCCATCCCCCCAGCTGAAGGATCCACCAATAAAACTTGATCAGGACTGTTAGGATCAAGTTTGATGCCCAGTTCCCTCTGGTGTTTCCACCCTAACAAGTTAGATCCTTTCTGGGTGACGTAAATCTTGCCTACTGTGTTCCTGCCCTTAAACCTAATTACCATGGTGGTCATGCCCAACAAGGGTATGGGATCCCCATTATAACCACCTGGTTGGATGTCAGGGGGCTGTACAGTTTCTTGCCAAGAGGGAAAAAGTTGGGAGAATATTTTAGCATCAACAAGGGTGTAAGGGGAACATGAGTCAGCAAAGACAGTAACGGGTTTATTTTCTAGGGTGATGTCACAAGACGGATATTTGGCAGAATCGTTAGTATCTTTCAGTTGGAAAATTAACTTAGACTCAGTAGACGATTCTGGTTCAATAGACAACACAGAATTGGAGCACTGATCATTACAAACCCTGGACAAATGTCCCCTTTTCCCACATTTGTGGCAGATGACAGAACGGGCTTGGCATATAAGGTTGTTGGCAAGGTGGCTTTGGCTCCCACACCTATAACACTTGAGTTTGGTACCAGGAGGGAACGTGTTAGCCGGCTTATTTCTGTTATCTTTACTAGAATCCTGTTTGCTTATGGCATTTACCTCCGTGGATTTGCCCCGTTCCCATTTCATTGCAACCATACAATCTGCTGTATGCTCAATCCCCACCGCTATGTCTATGGCTTCCTTGAGGTCAGGGTTGGCCACTAGAAGTCTCTCCTGTATCTTGGGATTGTTTGTGCATCTAACCAACTGGTCTCTAATTAGGGACTCTTAAGGAGACTCAAATTCACATGTGTTTGCTAGACCCTTTAATGCAGCAATAAATGGTTTAACTTTCTCACTTTTACCTTGTGTCCTTGAAAAGAACTTATGCCTCTCTAACACCACATTTATTTTCTTGCTGAAGTGTTTTTCTAATTTATTAACAGCCACCAAGTACACATTTTCATCCTCATCACTATCACTTGCTCCATTTGCATTGATTGAAATATCATCATAAACTTTACGACCCTCTATGCCTAAGTTGTGCAGTAGGGTGTGTAGTTTACGTAAATGAGAACATTTCTCCCCACCGATAGCAATTAGGTAAGACTCTAGTAATCCAAACCATTGCTTCCACGGCAGTACAGGGTCACCCCCCTCGTTAAGGAAAGGTGGGGGTTGCGACATGTTGGCAGCTGCCATGCTAGCGACAGAGGGGCAAAATTTTTGAGGGTACAGTAGTATGGTATTCAGCATACAGGGAAATGTAACACAGGTCTAGAGTATTTGACACTTTGAATTAGTGCAAGACTGTATACAGTAAAAACCAATTTACATGACAAACCCAACTAGCACATGAACACACTGTGCACACTGCAAATGTGGATAACCAGAGCATTGAAGTCAGAGAAATTGTGAAGAGCTGAGCCTGTCAGCGTGAAGAGACAGACAGGAACTACGGTAAAATTAACTGTGCCCCTCAGTGTGACATTACAAATGTAAGGCTGTGCCCGTCAGCGTGAAAAGACAGGCAGGACTGTAGGGCCATCAGCTGTGCCCATCAGCGAGATAACACAGATGGAAGGAACTATTGGGACTCCCTTAGAGGGAAAAACACCAACAGCTGTGCTCATCAGCGTGAGGCGAGAAGCCTGAAGAGGGATGATGCAAACACAAGAGGTTAAATAGATTTTAATTAAAAGGGAATTGGCAAGCTGTGCCTATCAGCGTCAACGAGGTGAGTAAAGCTGGCAGGCTGGGTTGACAAGCATTGAAGGAAACTGCAGGAAGACTCATAAGGAGTGCTTATAGCACCATGGAAAGATGTGCCTGTCAGCGTTAATGAAGGATGGCAGGCAGGAAAGGAAACAGCTTCTTCTTTCAGATCAATTTCCCAAATTAATGTCTCACAAAGAAAGGTATTCTCGTAGTGTTGTGTTCTAAAGATCCATGTGCAAGACTTCACTGAAGACGGACGGCGCTAACAACACTTTCCATGCTATAAAATTGTACAAATAGCTCGGCACAGCTGAAAATAGGTATAAACAAATGTGGCAGCTGAACTAAGAAAAGCGGAGAGGAGAGTTAAACACCACTCTCTCAGGTCTAGTATAACTGGAAGGCAGCGAAGAGCCAGCAATGTAACACTGCCACCTAGTGGAGAGAGAGCATGAGCGCGCCAAAATTCTCCTCAGCTGACGAGCTAGTCATCTGTGCCGGTAATCAGCTAAGTGAATGCGTCAGAGACTCCAAATCAAGCTCTAGCATTCATCAGAAGCCCATCATAACGACATAGGAACCGCATAAAGATGTATAATTTGGTTGGAAGCACTACCTCAATGTAAATCTCTGGTTGAACGTGTGTGCTGACAGAAGAATTTTAGTCACACACACGCTATGAGTCACAGTCATACACGAAAGAAACCCAAATCCAAGGTCAATAATCCGCTAAGCCGGCAGATAATTAGTCGGACGCCTCACGCTTGTGAGTAATTAATCAATGCTCCCCCGGAGCTGGCGCTGCCTCAACAAATGTCAAAGAACTCACAGCCACCTCACGCTTGTGAGTAATTAATCAATGCTCCCCTGGAGCTGGCGCTGCCTCGACAAATGTCAAAGAACTCACAGCCACGGCCAACAATACCTTCTAGAGGATCCTTCCACAAGGCAGATGCAGATGTCCTCGCAAGCACACAAGGCACAGCAAAGCTGGATGAAGAGGCGAGGCTGGAGAAACCGGTTGTAGAAGTGAGGGAGAAAACTCAATTGTATATGGTAGATACTGAACAGCTGATCTGGAGTAAGCGTTGGGGGTGGTGGTGAACCGTCCCCACCCGGTGAATCGTCGCCAGTGTTAGATTGAAGACAAAGTGCAGGTAAGCATGGAACTCTTCTTTATTAGTCTTCTCACCACCATAGTTTCCAGTCAGCTGGAGTGCGCTGTGGAATGTTGGCACACAGAGGACAGGACCGTACCAACTGGGACAGGGAGGGGGGTCCGGAATGTACCATGAAGAGGAGATTACAACAGTCTTGTTTTTTAGGCTGGCATATTGCAGGGCTGTGACTTCAGAGGTGAGTATTGTGTGGTCGTTTGCATAGGATGGTGTTACGGCAAACATTTGGGTGGTTGAAAGTGCGCGATTGACACCCAGATATAGTCCAGTGTAGCAAATCTAAAACCTCAAGCATGTGTGTAAGCTGCTGTAGAGTCAGTCTGAGATCTCCCATTTAGCGCTCAAAGGCCAAATTGGTTAAAAAAAGATGCCACCATTACTCCATGTTTATCCTTTGATATTGCCTCCTTATCTCAGGTGTGGCCCAAATGTGATCATCCAAGGCCACAAAAGGGGTGTCTGGACCCATAGTGTAGAAATGAAAGAAGTCCCATAGACAGCTCTAGTAGAAAGTTATTTATTCTTCAGTTATATCATACAGGTTCCATTGTAAGTCTTAATGTAAGCCCCACCAGGAGCAGCCTCCTGGCTGCTCAGTCCATCTCCTCCAACTGCCACCCTTCAGGTCCCACATCCATAACATTCTACATGACATCACATAGCACAGAGAACCAGGGCAAGTGAAATGCATAACATTAGAAGCAGATCACTACATATCTTCCCCCTTTTAATATTAACAAAATGAAATGGTATACAATTATATAAACGTAGGAAGAGAAGATAAACATCCTAGATATAAGCGCCATATAACAACAGAACTGAAAATAAGAAAAACTCTTCTTTTGATGTAATAATAACAATAATAATGTAAAATGTAATAACAGTAATGTAATGATATTAATGCAAGTAATAGACTGAAAGATAGAAATAAACAAATGTAAACAAATAGCAGGACCAGGGAATATTACATGCCCTCTACTGCATGCACAGTAATATCTGTACACTTACACCTACCGCACAGGGGGAATCCACCTCCCTATACTTCTCAGTTACCTCCGAAATCAATGTAAAGGGGGAATCCACCTCCCTATACTTCTCAGTTACCTCCAAAATCAATGTAAAGGGGGAATCCACTTCCCTATACTTCTCAGTTACCTCCGAAATCAATGTAAAGGGGGAATCCACCTCCCTATACTTCTCAGTTACCTCCGAAATCAATGTAAAGGGGGAATCCTCCTCCCTATACTTCTCAGTTACCTCCAAAATAAATATAAAGGGGGAATCCTCCTCCCTATAAAACGCATTAAATACCAAACTAATTTTAAATAACACTACCACGAAGCGCACATTAAAATAATGGCTATACATTGCAACCACCAAAAATAGCACTGGGGCCCTAAAGTGATGGTTACACACAACAATCTCCAAAAATAGCACTGGGGCCCTAAAGTAATGGGGAAACTAAAAAATAACACCGGCCCCCTAATCAGCCCACAACTTCACATAATACCGCAAAATATCAACACATGCCCTTCTGTATGTAAAAGAACTGAAATACTCACCCCCACAGGGTTAAGTAAGCATCAGACCCCAAAACACATTTTACAACATTTTAAAATAAACAAAATGCAAAGTGCTGCTCTAGTGAGCATGCTAACATTTCAAAGCTTCACCACCTTCCTTTCACAGCTTCACCACCTTCCTTTAAAAGCTCTGAATTTACAACGTAATCAGAGAAGAAACACTTAAGCTTCTAATTAACACTCTGGTCATCAAATTACTTCCTGCGTCTCTGGTCTTGCATATCAGTCCTCAATACTGGATGCCTCTGTCTATCACCAACTCTTGTACTTTAGGACGATGTTTTAACTTCATCTTTAACAGAATTTTCTTCGGTAAGTGCTGTGTTTCTTTTCTTTGCTTTAAGTGAATTAGTGCACAAAACGTGGACAAAATGTTACATCAGTAGTGACATTGTTATTGGCTTTCATGAAATACCACAACGCCCACAAGATGTCACTCTTGCCAAGGGTTTCACCAGGTACCGACTTTAAATGCACTTACGAGTGCATACACCACCGAATAAAATTATGGTTCCTGTTTTGAGGCTCCAGAATAAATATTTAAAGAAGACAGATTCTCTGATTAAACATGAGCTGGTGAAAGGTTTCTCTTATGTGTGCGCATTTGACGACAACTTTAATCAATCAATGTCAAACTCCCATAACTCTGTCACGTAACTTGCACATTCTATTTTTTTTTCTTTGCGCTTCTTGTCAGTGAGTTTTTCAAAAACATGCCCACTTACCAGCATCTGAAACAGGCCTAACGGAATGTGAAGAAATAAATATCTTCCTCACTTCACTCGCTTGTGATCTGTGTTCCGTAACCAAGGGAACAATAAAACAACAAGATGGCTGCCTGACGTCGCATCCTGACATTCAACCTTACGTGATGACATGTCGAAAGCACGACGAAGACACAGCCTCTCCGCTAGTACCCACGGAAGATCTACGACGTCATCAGTGTGAGAATGACAGGACCATGAGAAGGATCTCTCCACACAGCAACGGTAAGAAAGAATTTGACACGCTTCACCGAGGGAGTTCAACACATTTCACCTCTCTCATCACATTATGGCGGCGCCAAGTTACTTCAGCTTGCTTCAGGTTTTAATTTAAATTGGTAAATTACTTGTTAAACACTCTTGCTTTGAATTATCTTATCATAACATGCACCTTTCCTTGTTTAAAATTATATGATGCAGTTTTCATGCTTGTTGACTTGTAATGTCGAGTCAATATTCTTTTGACAAAATCTGGACTCCGATTTAACAGAATATCTTTACTCAGGGTTGATAGCAGTGCGCACGCGACCAAGAGTCATCTCCAAACACTGGGGCTCAATGTGTACCCCCGACTAATACACTTCAGAGTCATCTGCGACATCCATCTGTGAGGCATCAAACACGCACCATGACTTCTCAGCCAGTTTCAGGGAGAAACTCGTCGCCAATGTAGAAATGAAAGAAGTCCCATAGACAGCTCTAGTAGAAAGTTATTTATTCTTCAGTTATATCATACAGGTTCCATTGTAAGTCTTAATGTAAGCCCCACCAGGAGCAGCCTCCTGGCTGCTCAGCCCATCTCCTCCAACTGCCACCCTTCAGGTCCCACATCCATAACATTCTACATGACATCACATAGCACAGAGAACCAGGGCAAGGGAAATGCATAACATTAGAAGCAGATCACTACACATAGTCTTAAGATTTGCATTGAAATCTCCCATTACTATCCATATATCACCTGGGTAAAGCGCTGAAACTTTCCTCAGGACTGATGGCATTGTGCTTGTCGATGCCTCTCATTTTGTCCTGGCTGGGTGCAGATCGATACAGCCTAGAATGACTGTTGAGAGTTCAGATCGTGCTTTGACAGGTTTGGTCAGCAACATTTTGAGAAAGATATAATTGCCTTGTCCTTTACATTGTGTTGTAACTTGCGCTGCCAAGTTGTTTTTCACGAGATTGTCACCCCACCCAAAGCGTGGCCCCCCGACAGGGAGTTTATTGCCATTGCTTCATAAGCTGGGAAGTCAGGCCAGGGTGATTGTTGTGGATGAATCTCAGGACACTTCTAGTTAGGTTACATGTAGATTTATTGTAAGACACAGCTGAGCGCACACCTCTCCAGCTGACCAGACCATCAACTGACAAGAGTAGAACACTCCGGTACGAGTTAGAACACATATAGGTATTCTGTAAGGCTAAGGAGGTAAGAACACAAAGGAAGGGCTAACAGCCACTGTCAGCCATGTTATATGAAGAACTGATTTACAACACATCTTCCTCCTTTACAGAAAAATGAAATAAATAAACAAATCACAAAAAATGAAGCTTAATGTATGGGAGCAACATCAATAATAATACAAATAGAAGGTCTACAACTTCTTGAATTATTTTTAGTTTGAGAAGGCAAACAAGCATTTAGGGGCAAGAGTGTTAAGAGTGAAATGTGAAGTGAGACACATCACCCAAACAACTAATAGGTATCGCCACCACCTACTCCCCTTAGACAGACAAAAACAGGAAAAGACAGTTCACTTTCTCCAATCTGTCCTTGACCAGCAAAAAACAGGAAGAGAAAGTTCACTTCCTTCATTCAATCTGTTCATGTCTCCCATCACTTTCCGCTCCAAGTTGAAGATGAACAGTTCAACCGATGCCTCCATGCTTTACTGGTATTACAGTCCTGGGTACTCTTCGAGAATTTCAAGTGCAGTACCACAAGTAAATTTAGGAGTTTTTATTCTAACTTGAAATTTTCTTTCTTCAAAGGATGGACACTTAGTCCAGGTTGAGATTCACTTTGTCTCGAATCTGGTTCACTTTCTCAGGTTCTGTGGTTCTGAGAACTTTGAGCCCTCTGTTACATGTTCTTTTAGGTTCTCTTTCTCCGGTTTTAGACTTCTTTCTTCAGTCTTGGGCCTTTGCTCTGGTTGTAGGCCTCTGTTTTTTCGGTTCTGGACTCTCGGTACCATTTTTTTATTTTAATTGTATTTTATTTTCTGGTTCTGGACTCTTTGTCTCAGTTCTGTGGGCTCTCAGACCCCGTTGCGGGATCATCTTCCCGGTTCTTGAATCACTGAGACCTACCCTCCTGGTTCTGGGACAATTGTTCCCTCTTGGTTCTGTGGCATTTGTGACTTCCTGGTTCTGGGGCCTTTGTCCCCTCCCGGACCTGGGACCTTCTTTGTCCTCTCCCGGTACTGGTTCTGAGACCTTTCTCCCCTTCAGGTTCTGGGGCCTTTGTCCCCCTCCAGGTCCTGGGACCTCCTTTATCCTCTCCCAGTCCTGTCACCTCCTATCTGGGGCCTTTGTCCCCTCCCGGTCCTGGGACCTCCTTTGTCCTCTCCCAGTACTGGTTCTGAGACCTTTGTCCCCTTCAGGTTCTGCGGACTTTGTCCCCTCCCAGTCCTGGGACCTCCTTTGTCCTCTCCTGGTCCTGTCACCTCCTGGTTCTGGGTCATATGTGCCACTTTTCAGTCGTGGTTCTGAGTTAACTGCCATAGTAGTGGATTATTTTCTACGGTACTGTACTATCTTTGTTCTGAGCTCACAGGCACTGTCCCTGAGATTAATTATACGCTGTTGATGAAAATGACGCGTTGATAATGGCGATGGACTTTGCTGCTGGAAGTATCTGCATCTTTTGGTCTTAGATCAGACTCTCTGACACTTTACTAGGCTTTTCCCGGTTTCTAGTTATGATGAAAAAAATCCACTAGGTGGCATCCTGTCACACTGTTACCAATGTTAAGTTTCCAAAACATCAGCCATGTTACATGAAGAACTGATTTACAACAGTGATAATTGCATGGCCCATGTTTTTTGTACAGTAATGGGATCAAAATTCCTTAATTTACTGATGGAGGACGTTTTAGCTTCGCTGTTATTTAACCCACATATGTTCAATGAGCAGATTTTTTAAATTTGAAATTAATTCTTTTATGTTGTTTCGTACTTGTTTGCTAGGGGCATGAGCTGGGAGCAAATGGAAGCCATGTGCAATCTGACGAATTCTGTGATTGCATAATGCATTGATGGGTGCCCCTTCTTTTGCCTGTTGTAATTTGCAAGATTCCTTCTTTATGTGGCGTGATTTTCGGTCCCTCTCTAGTGCCCAGTAGGGTGGTACTGGCTGTTGAGATTGTCTTATTGTTGTTACTCTCATTTTGATGCTTATCCTTAGGTAAACATTTGTCTTTTCTCTTAAAACAGCTGGGTATTTCGGTGTTTCTGCTTCACTGATCTGGATTCCCCAACTTACCATTTGTTTTTGTTCCTTTCCAGGGTGCTTGCCACTTCTGGCCTAAAGAAAGTTATGTCTGTGGTCTCATGTCACTGGGATCAGGGGGACAATAAGCACACGATCAAAATGATTTTTTCAAGGCCTGGCAAATGAGCGCAAAGCTTTAAGACTTGTCCTCTATTTAGAGTGTCCCATTTCCCTTGTGAGATGTACTCAGGATATAGTATCACCTTGAGGTCTTGCCGGTTCATAGTTGCCTCCTCATTTTGACTGTCTTTGAACCTTGACTCGCCATGTCATGTTGGGCTGTCGGGGCCCTTTTCTCCATCCTTGCAATCTCGGGCCTGGGACCTAAGGCTAGCCACTTCTTCCCATAGCTGTTCTAGGGGGGCTTGTGGAGTCAACTTTACTAACTCTATGGTGTTCCGGAGTTGTGGTGCACTTTTCTCAATTTCCTCAGAGGTGCTCTATTCCATATGTTTTTTATTTGTTAAGATTCAAGATTGGCTTTACCTGGATGGCTACTTCTTGGGTCCCCGTTTTAATTTATATGCACACCTTTCCTGTGCTGGGTGGTTTTGTTGTGTCTTGTTCTGTGTTGTTTTCCTTCTGAGGAGGCTCGCCCGTGTTCTGTTTTGCCTCCTGACCTCCATTTATACGTGTATAGGGCTCTTCAGTTTTGCACTGCACAGTTCTTAGATAATATTGCAAGCCATGCAATGTCAAGCCAGATCTAAAAGTTGGGCTGAGATTTTGATGACCTTCTCTTGTATTGCAAACTGCAATCTTACAAGTTTTATATTTGGACTTGTTACTTCATCATTAACAAATCTATAGAACTTATTTGCAAATATGTGCTGCTGCATTTTTAGTTGTCATAATTGTTTTGGAGACTTTTCACTGAAAGTCAAACTACTCAAGCCATTATGCATTTTTGTACTGTTGGATAACTTGGTGCACTGTTTCACAAAATGTTCCTCCTGTTCCCAAGTACCATTCCTCCAGGTGAGTACTTGGTTTCAGGGTTTACAGCCTTTTTCGTGGTAGGCACCAATTTCCAGATTAATCAGGAAATCCGTTAATAGGGTGCACTCAAAGCCAGCCACAAGCTGTACAAGATCCTTTTCCCAGTTCCCACTGTGAGCAACAACAAATCAGAAGTGCTTTAGTTTTGCAAAGATTCTGCACAATCAAATCTTGCTTGCATCACTCCCAGTATTTCGTAAGTGGGGGACGATTCATATACAGATATTAGAGTTACACAATTGATTGTAATCCACCAATAAACATTATATGTCTACGAAGTTGCCGACAGACACAGGAGGTTGCTGCAATGCAGTTGTAGAGTTGATTGAGGTAGAACTAAAGTCTGGGTGAAAAAATCCAACAAATGAGTGAACATCCACCAGGAAAAGGGACAACACACTAGTTGTTCATTTGAGCTTTTCAGTACTCTGGAATGTAGTTCCCAATGCATCTGGTTGCCCAACAACATCAAGTACTTATGTATTGTACACACTTTGGGATGTCACAGAATCTGGCTACCTTAAGAAACCATTGGGTACGCTTTTATCTACATTCATTGCATCCACTTTATCAAATCTGTTTTCTTTCGACTCAAGAACTGGATAAGTTGGTGCTGGCTTTTGTGTGAGGACTGATATTGGGTTCCTGAGGCAGGAAGTGGTTACTGGGTGGCACTATCCTAAATGGTTACTTTTTTATACCCTTCCTAACTTCTAAGGTCCTTTTATCCTCCTATCTGGAAGCGATAGACATCACACCACAGGAGAGCTATTACAGTCATGTGATCCTGGACCCTGGCAGAGAGGCACCTTTGGGTCTGGCAGAAAAATGCAAACTTTATAAAAGTGACATTTTCAGAATAGTAACTTAAAATCCGACTTCACCATTAAAGACCATTTTAAATTACAACTCAAATGAGTGGAAGCAGTATTTTTCTATCTGTTCCCCAACTGAACTTATCGATTATACGTGTAATAAAGTAACCCAGTGTTAGTCTATGGGAGCCATAGCCTTGCTACATTGAAAAATGACTTTAGGATTTTTTCCAGTTACAATATTTAAAACTCAGGGACATATGTCCTACTTCTTAAATACCATGCACCCTGCCCTAAGAGACTTTAAGATTTACCTTAGGAGTGACTTCTAAATATTAAAAAGGAAGTTTTAGGCTTGGCAAAAGGTTACTTTGCCAGATCAAAATGCAGTTTAATTTTGCACTATAGGCTGCAGTAACAGACATGTTTTACAGTGCTGCTTTAGTGGGTGACACAGTGAATCCTGCTGCCCACTAGTAGTATTTCATTTACAGGTCCTATATACATTTAGCACGATTTACTAGAGACGAATAAGTAAACTAAATTTCCCAACTAAGGATATGCCAATTTTACCATGTTTAGGGAAGAGAGAAAAACATCTTTACCACTAGTTGGGAGAGGAAAAGTGCCCAGAGTCCTAATACCAACAAAAATAAGTTCAGCAAAAATTGGGGGTTGAAGGCAAAAGGTCTGGGGGAGTACCACGCTATGGATGTCAGGTCTAACAGTTATGTTGCACACAATGCTTACGATTGGCAGAAAATAATGGTTAGAGGTGATGTGGGTCTATTGCCCTCCGAAATATGTGCCCCAGTCCCTCATGGGTCCACAGAGTGCAAGTATAAATCCACTGTGCAAGACAATAAAGTATTGCACAGAATATAACATATTAAACTCAATCTTTAAGGCAGCGTTATAATTTCAAAGAAGAAAATGACAAGCAAGTTAAAAAGTGCAGTTAAAACTCTGATAGACTCAAAAAGCCAGAAGGTGCTAGCACTTTCTGGGGCCTAGATACAACCACAAACTAATTTATAATAAATGTGCAGGGCACTAGGTTTAGAAATCTCTAGACCTCTAAGGCCAGGCCCACTAGGAGACAACATTCTGTTGCCACTTTTCCGTAAACATGAATTTACCACACGTGGCACATAATACATCATTTGTGCGTAACTTGAAGACTTAAGAAAATGTTTCTAACTCAAACGGATCTAAAGGTAATAAAATCTCTTCATCCTGGTTTCGGTAATGGACCTGTCCACTTTACAGCTATGAATTGCCGTATTCAGGCATTTAAATAGGTGGTAGTTTTGTAAGATAAACAAACGTATCCCCATTTGATGTACTAGGGAAGGGCGTTTGTCTACAGCAGGAAACCATGAAAATTTTTCGAAATCGCCGCGCCGATGCCATTCATTGTAAACAGAATGGGAAGATTTTCTATTTTAATCATAAAAGTATTTTGTTTTGATAGTTACATAAACCTGTGTTTACTTCATAGGCATTGTTCTCAAACCTGCAATTATTTTAAGAGATAAGTTAGACTTTAGACAAATTCCAAAAGTGGTGCCTACCTCTGTTTTTATTGTCGTGACTTGTATACAATAATTTATGTATTAATCTATTGTGCTGGGCTGGTTTTAAAGGAAGGATGGTTCCAGGGGCTAAAGAGCAAACCTGAAACTTAAGACAATTTGAGAAGAGAACTGTGATAGGCTGAATAAAAAAGCACACATTTTATTACATGACGTGTGTACATATAGGCTTCTTTTCTACAACATTATGGCCAAGATTTACCAAGATCATTGCACCACTGTGATCTGCAGTGTTGCACATTACACAAATGGCAAAACAATAGGGTAGTTTACTGTTTATTATGCGATGCATGATGTAGCATGGTGCTACCGCGAGCAACCAGAGTCTTCCATGAGATTTGTACCCGAGGCATACTCTCCACCACAAATCTGTACCCGCAGACAATTAATTGCCAATCATTTCCACCTGTGTTAATGTGGCAGTATGATTCCATGCAAAATCAGGCAGGGCTACTTTGTATGACTTCATTTTGTGATTTTGAGCTGTGGCTGCTTCCTTATTCCCAGTCTGATTGACTTTTATGTGCAAACGTTGGATTCACATTGCTGTTTTTTGTGTTGCTTAATGTATTGTGAGTGTCCAGGGTAAAGCACAGTACATTTTAGTCTATTCGTAATCTATATTACTAAAACAGATAAAAAAGGATGGTGTTAATAAAATTGTTTTTGCTTCCCTATTAAACAAACACATTAATTGTCTGAGAATACTATCTTAAATATGATCTCCTGAATGTCTTTTGTTTTGTTTCTTAAGAAATCTATGTAGTTTAAATTGTTTGCATTCAAATATGAATACGGCTTAATAATGATGCTACACGATGTGCCTAGTGATTTATATTTAACAACATATGTTGCATAATTTGCCTTTTCCTCCCCCTCCTCAGTTTGCTTTTCTTCCTCTGCAGTTTGGTTATCCATCATAAAGTAATACCATTGGCCCTGCCTTTGACCATTGTTATCTTATGATGAAGCATTTAAGTGCCCTTAGAGAAACCTCCAGGCTAGCAGGATCTTACTACAGTGATGCACACTGATCTCAGTGAATCGAACAGAAATGCATGACAGAAACATATAAAATGTCCAGTTGGATATGATCTTTCTGCTCTTCAGTTCCAAGGTAGACAGGTGAAAATGTTTGAGACCCTGTACCTGAGTTTCAAAACCATCAACGCGCCTTGAGACCCTCACGGGTGAGTAGCGTGCTTTATAAATCCCTGATTGATTGATTGAGCAACTCAAACAAGAACAGAGGTCCCAAAGAATTGCCAAAGCCAAATGGATGATTGTAACACACATTGCTGCGGTATGAAACTGGAAATAGCCTAATTTGTCACAGTTTCTTCTGTAGCACACAAGTATTGTTTCCACCTGCCCGTACAGTTAGGGAGGCAACTCCTTGGCCTTTGAAAAAACGTTTGAACGTGCATTTTGAAGCCTTGAGGAGACTGAAAGCCTGACTGTTTCATAAAGATGTGGCCTTAACATCTGCAAAGTAGACGTTTGATCTTCAGGTTGTAATGTCTTCTTTGGAGATACAGTCGCTACTCTGCACTATTTTCCCACAACATTTTAGAGAATTTAATGGAGGTTGGGAGCACACTGCTTCACATCCCAGCACAGTCCGCCCCTTTGCATCCTGGTAAATGCAGTACAAAATCAGTGCTTACTTGAAATCTATCTGTAGTTTTTCACCAAAGTTGGTGAAGACATTGCTGTATATCTCTAGACATGTATTTCTGGATTCAGCCCTTCTTCAGTAGAGAGCAGTAGTAGAAGAAATCAAAAGAAGTCCTCTGGGGTTGCTGGAAATACTGCTAAATTCCTCTCAGGTCACAGTACCACTCGCAGGCGCATCTCCAAAGCTCGTCGGCTTGCTGGCTCATGGGAGTCTTTTGAACCAAAAGTGGGTTGGGAGCACACTGCCTCACATCCCAGCACAGTTCGCCCTCTTTGCATCGTGGTAAATACAGTGCAAAATTAGTGCTTAGTTGAAATTTAGCTCTAGTTTTTCACCAAAGTTGGAGCAGACATTGCTGTATATCTCTAGACACATGTTTCTGGGTTCAACCCTTCTTCAGAAGAGAGCCGCAGTAGTAGAAAGCAAAAGAAAAGTCATCCGGGGTTGCTGGAAATGCTGCCAAATTCATCTCAGGTCACAGGACAACTCACAGGCATATCTCCAAAGCTTGTCGGCTTGCTGGCTCAAGGGAGCCTTTTGAACAGAAAGGGGGTTGGGAGCACACTGCCTCACATCCCAGCACTGTTCACCTATTTGCATCCTGGTAAATGCAATACAAAATTAGCAACCCCAGATGAATTTTTTGTTTTTTATCTCTAATGATTAAGGATAATATCCAGAAACACATGTGTCTAGAGATTCACAGCACTAATCTGCACCAACTTTGGTGAAACATTTCAATAAAAATTCAAGTAAGCATTTAAGCTGAAAAACGTTTACCATGATGCAAAGGGGTGAACTGTGCTGGGAAGCGAAGCAGTGTGCTCCCATCCCCCTTCTGTTTAAAAAGGCTCCCTTGAGCCACTGTGCTGACGAGCTCTTGGAGATGCACCTGTGCGCCAGGGAGAGGTACAGAGACCTGGGAGGATTGTGGCTACTTTCTCAGGAACCCCCAATGAATGTTCTTTGTTATCTCTACTGATGAAGGATAATATCCATAAACGCATGTGTCTAAAGATTCACAGCACTAACCTGCACAACTTTGGTGAAACACTTCAATAAAAATTCAAGAAAGCATTTAAGCTGAGCTGCAATTACCATGATGCAAAGGGGTGAACTGTGCTGGTAAGTGAAGCAGTGTGCTCCCATCCCCCTTCTGTTTAAAAAGGCTCCCTTGAGTCACTGAGCTTATGAGGTCATGTAGATGCACCTGTGCGCCAGGGAGAAGTACAGAGACCTGAGAGGATTGTGGCAGATTTCGCAGCAACCCCAGATGATTTTTGTTTTTGATCTCTACTGATGCAGGATAATATCCAGAAACACATGTCTAGAGATTCACAGCACCAACCTGCACTAACGTTGGTGAAACGCTTCAATACAATTTAAGTAAGCATTTAAACAACTGCATTTTCAATGATGAAAAGGGGTGAACTGTGCTGGGAAGTGAAGCAGTGTGCTCCCATCCCCCTTCTGTTTTAAAACACTCCTTTGAGCCACTGAGCTGACAAGCTCTTGGAGATGCGCTTGTGTGCCAGAGAGAGGTACAGCTGGTGCAGATCGGAGCTTCCGAATCCCCTCTACTTCCACGGACGGAGTGATTTCACAGTCACACGCACATACACACATCACACGCTGGTGGGGCCCATTACACCAACATTCAACCTACCACTCTATCCGTGCCATGTATAAAGGGAAACACTTCCTGATACCTAACCAATCTGCATGTACTCTGAGGTCAATGGCATCAACTAGTTGCTATAGATCTGGTGAAAACATTTCTTAGACATGTAAATAAATTCAATAACATGACAATAAAATGACCACCCGACACAGTGATTCAAACAGAATATTTGTTTATCTAAAATTGTATGAAAAGCCAATTAAAATGCAAGTTCATTTCTCTCATATATACCTATTCTGGCTAAAAGTCAGATCCTAAGTCAGAACCGGTCCTCAGCAAAATAGTCAGAGTTTCTAGCCGTCATGTAGAGTCACCGTCCTCTCTCCGTCAGCATCGGGACCTCTGATCATCAGTTCGGAACGAAGTGGCACTAGACCTCTCTAGTCTACTAATATTTATACGAAAATTACATTCCAAAATGTTGCAATCATATCGTACAAAACGGATGAATGGCGGAAATAATGTCGTCTTGGTACACTGGGTTACATTGGTAAATTTTCACACACATTGAGCGTCTCAAATAATTAATAGAAATAAAGAGTCCATAACTAATTCGTTACTTCTACGGATGTCTCTTTTAGATAAATTGTATCTCATTCGTGGGATCATTACAAGTTCATAAAGTCAGTATTTGGTTTAGCAACAAATTTCATGTTCAGGGGCATTTGGCATCTCTCCCGGATTTGTCGTCATGATCATGGCTTTTCAGTTCGTCAGGAGGGCAAGGTCACAGGCAGCGCGAAGCCTCCTTGTAAAAATTTCCATCAACTCGAATGCAGGCTGCGGGTGGTAGCCATGTTTTAGTAGGCCACATTGGTCAACTTAAGTAAAATGAAATACAAAACAAAATTACTGCACGGAAATGATTATACAGTGTTATTCCCCTGCTAATACCCTTATGTGTATGTATTTATCTAGCCATCTGCGACATCAAAAAGCCATTAATGCGTATTAATTATAAGCGCAAAACATAATAACATCACATAAGCAACATCTATTTCTGTCAGTTTGCTCACCAACTTAGTTCACTTATTATTTTAGCCATGCAATAGCATTCCCACGTGTAATTCTTCTGTTAATAAGGTTGATTAGACCAGACTCCACAAATCTTTAGTAGTTATTAATTAATCAGTAGTACTTTTAATTATAACATGCAAAAAATGAAACAGGTATTTGGTTTTAAAGTAAAAACCCTGCTCCATCAATCCCCCCTTTGGTGATATCTTATCACCACAAAAATCAAAAACCCAAAAATCAATTTAATTCCCCTTTTATAGAATTCAAAATGTCTTCTTGTTTATCTTTAAACCCTTGTTTCCATCTCATCTTCTTTCTTAGTTTCTATATACATGCTTTCTCTTAGCTCTTCTAATTCTATTTCTTGTGGATCTCTTTCTGGTTTCTTTTGTCTCTTCTTAACATTTTCTTGTGTTGTTTTCTTTTTGTTTCTTCTATATCTACAACACATACACCCTAATCTAAGAATCAATAATGCAACAATAACACACGTTAATGGAAATAATATCTTACCAAAAATGGTACTACCTATTTTAGCTACAAAATTCTTAATAGCAATCATCTTATTAGCCATTTTAGTCCAGATACTTTCAGCTTCCAGTGGTACTAATTCTTCATGCAAATCAGTAATATTTTTGATATAAACTTTTAGATCTTTGCTTTCGTCAGGAATGTAAGTGCAACAATGTTGAACTTTCAGCATTCCACAGACTCCACCCTCTTTTGCCAATAGAATGTCAAGGGCAAGTCAATTTTGCATCGCCATAGCGCGCAAAGCAACCATTTCAGTATTTACCAAAAGAAAACCTCCAGCGGTGCTTGTTGACAAGCGATCCACCACTGTTGACAGCTTCCAAATGCCAAAGGCATTCAAAGAAATTCCCACTGCTGGTATCAAAGCTCCAAAAATATCTCCTACAATTTCTGTCCATGTTTCTCTTCTATAGCGTGTTAAGGGATTAGTATGTTCAGCATCGTCTACTCTATCCATGTGAAAAATCTTTGGAAAGACCAGGCCAACATAACATGTGCCAAACCAATGGTCGGGCAAACGGTAATAAGCCTTGTTCCCACAAATATAATACACTCCCGGAAAAACTGGATCTTCTCCTCCTCTAAAACCCCATCCTGTTGCAATAAAGTATGTATCATGGCACTCACTAGTCCCTATGAAATAATAATCATACTGGGATCTCTTCCTGGTAATGCATAATTTGCCTTTCTGTGGTGCATCTATAGACATAGTTGGACTGGCTCCATTTTTCAATTCTTTTTCTTTCTCAATGTCCCACATTGTTTCACTCATTTTATGCCCTTCTGCTTTCTTGTGCATGTTCAACCTTCTTCTCTCAACCATGTCTAGAAAATTCTTCTCTTCTCCTTTCAAACTGCAAGTTAAATTGTTTCTAAAAATATATTCTAAGGTTAATTCTCTAGTTTCTAAAAAAATCTCACCTAAAGTGTTAGCTTCTTTTGCAGGATTCAGTTCTTTATTCATAGGCAATTGCCCAAGAATATTATCTATATTAGACATATTATAATTTAATTTCCCTAACTGATAAAATATACTAATCAACACACTACATGAAATTCCATACGTAGCCGGAAGATGATGATAAGTCACTCCTTCCGAAACAGAGGCAGGTAATTGCATGCAAACGTAGCAATCCCTTACTTCCATTGTCTTTACGTATTCATACAACAATTTTGAAAAAACATTGCTAGAAAAATCATTAATTGACCTATCCTTATGTACATTGCTAGTTCTAGTTGGTACTATCTTTTGTGAACTTTTCCCTATATTAGTCCTGTTCTCAGTATGTCCTTCTAACGTGTCTATAGTTACTCTAAAAGAAATCAGTAGAGCCAGCACGCTCCAAAGCAGCATTAATAATCCTGTACAGCAGCAGCACATCTTGCACCATCTTTTCAGAAAAGTACATCTACTTTGATTTTTGTTAGTGTCAGCCATCTTGCTAATTTGACCGTGTCTTTTGACTTAGCCTCTTCTACTCCACTACCGAACTTTAGGGTAGCAAGTACCCAACAGATTATTACAATCTACTAGTTTTAGTATTACTTTCTTTCTTTTCTTCTCCAAATGATTCCTTTGGATTTATTCACTTTGGATTTTCATCACTTTTCACTGTTTCTTCATCATCATCAAACTGTATTAGGTCCTGAACATCCGTCTCTTGCCCAATGTCGGACAAGATAACTCTCAGGATTCCCACAGCTTCTTCTTCAGCAACCACTTTCAGTAAAGCCTCCTCTGGACTTCCTTGACTGTCTGCCTCTTCTCCTTGTTCAGGCAGTGCCACATACGTCCATTCTGGTGACTTATACCTCTGGTTTGGTTTTCTTATTCTTTTAGTTCTCTCAGGTATCTTTGTTTCTTCTTCTTTAGTTGGATTTTGACTTGACACTTCGTTCACTTGTTCAGCTTTCGAAGAGTTAACTCGTGTCAGTCGATACCTCAGTCTCTTTATCTTATTGGGACAAAGATCTCCTTTAGCATTTCTCTTTTGTCTTCCTTCTTTATTGTTTCTTTCTCCAAGCCAAGTTCTCTTTCTCAGAACTCGTCCTCCATGTATCTCATTGTCACTTTCATCAGATTCTGTCTCAGTTGCCTCTTGTTCATCAACAGTTTTCTTTTCTCCAACAGCTTCCTTTTCTTCAATAGTCTCCTTTTCCACCACTTGAGATTTCTCTACTTCTGTCCCTCCTCGGGTCTCCGACACGCAATCTTCTTGCTGTCTACTTGTCCCTTCACCTAGCTTGTTGTTGATGTTCCCTACACCTCCTCGGGGTTTTTCCGCAATCTGTCCCTCTCTGTCTTTTCCTGTCCCTTCTTCTTCAGGAATTATCTCAGGTGGAACTTGTTCAATTTCCTCATTTGATACTGGTGTCACTTCTTTTTTTTTTTTAATTATTTTTTTTTTTCCATTTTGCACATATAGTATTTCGTATCACCATACATTTTATAAAAATCCATTCAGCACATATTCACTGCAATTAAGTTTCATTACATCAGTACTTCACAATATAACTTCTAGCCATAAACATAATTAACTCACAGTAAGAACACAAACCCTAGGTTTTCACACATAGTTTAGAGTGTTCCCTACGCTTAGTCCTATTACCTAGGAGTAGACCAGCCCTTCCTTCCATCTAGTAATAGGCTCCCATATTCTTAACCCAAGCTGCCTTTCTCTTTTACCCTTCCTTTCATAGATGGGCTTCTCAAGATTATATGCTGCCAATAGGTTAGCCATCCATATTTGCCAACCCGGAGGATTCTTATCCAGCCAGGCCCTAGCTATAGTTAATCTGTAGACTGCCATGGCTATAAACATAAATTCCGTCTGTAAAATATCAGTCCCTGGGCTAATCCCTAGAAGAATCCATACTGGTGTGAGTATAATTTGTATGCCTAGGGATCTGACCATGAATAGCTCTATATCTCTTAATAGGGTATGCAGTTGGGGGCATGATGCAAAGATGTGCACAATATCTGCTTCTAGCAGATTGCATCGAGGGCAAGAAATCCCTGTAATACTGGTGTCACTTCTGTTGGAATGTTCTTTTCTTTGTTTCTTTTTTATGTAGGTCACTGTTAGTTGAAATCTCAGGAACTTCTTCAGAATCTGAACTCGCCTCTGTGGTTTGTACTGTTCTTTTCAGAACCTCTTCTGGTGGGATGAACATTTCTCTTGACTCACTTTCCCCCCTTTCAGGATTCTTTTTCCTTCTTACTGCCTCACTGTCTGCATCATCACTGGAATCTGATTCTTCAAAGTATTCTTTTCCAGTGCCGTCTCTTGGATTTGGAACTCTCAATGTGTGACTTGCATGTATCCAATTTTTCACTCCAGCACACTTCACAGCAGTCGTTGTGGTCAGAATGACTTGTCTTGGCCTTCCCCACCTTGGAACCAGGCAATTCCTTCTTCTGTGGACTTTTATCCTTACCCAGTCCCCTGGGCTCAGATCATGGGCTGGTTTCTTTTCAAGTGTGGTGGCGTCTTCTCCAACCTGGTGAAACACAGAATGAACTGCGTCAGCCAGGCCTTTACAGTAATCCAAAATCATGTCATCAGTTATAGTCATCAGCTTGTTGACTGGTACAAATGCATGTCTCATAGCACGTCCCATGATAATTTCATGTGGACTCAAACCTGTTGTTCTGTCTGGAGTAGACCTAATGGTCATCAGGACTAGAGGCAAGACATCGGGCCATTTCATTCCTGTGGCTAGGCACATTTTGCCAATTCTGTTTTTGATGGTACCATTCATTTGTTCAACCACACCAGAAGCCTCTGGTCGGTAAGCACAATGTAGCTTCTGCTGTACACTCAATGCTTCACAGATCAAACCCATGATTTCATTATAAAAATGTCCCCCTCTGTCTGATTCAATGGTCACTGGGAACCCATACCTTGGCATGAATTCTCTTAACAGTAGCTTAGCCACTGTTATCCCATCATTTCTTCTTGTTGGATATGCCTCCACCCACCTGGAGAACAAACAGACCACCACCAGGACATACCTCAATCTGTTGACTTGGGGCATTTCAATGAAGTCTATCTGCATTCTTGTGAAGGGTCCTCCCTCCCTGCCTATTGTTCCTAGGCTCACCACTGTTTTCTTTCCAGGATTGAATTGCTGACATATCAGACATCTCTGACAGAGACTCTCTGCTATCAACCTGAATTTTGGACTATACCAGGTCTGCTTAAAGGCCCTTATCATAGCATCCCTCCCCAGGTGTCCTTGGCCATGATACATCCTTGCCATTGTTGATAGCATGCTATTTGGCATGACTGGTCTTCCATCCCTATAGACCCACACATGATCTTTTTTCCTTGGTGCACAACCAGCTTTCACCCAATCTTTCATTTCCTCATCTCCTGTCTCATCCTGCAGCTGTTTCACTTCCTCCCATGTTCCCACCTCATTAGTAAACATTAAGGAACAAGAAGACATTTCTCTTTCTTTACTCCGATTAATGGAATGATTATTCCTTGCACAGTATTGTGCTATGTCATTGGCAAATTTGTTCCCAACGGTGACAAAATCATCACCTTGACCATGAGCAGCACATTTTACAACTGCTAGTTCTTTAGGCAGCTGTATCGCCTCTAGCAATTTTCCGACCACTTCAGCATTCTTTATGGGAGTTCCACTTGAGGTCAGGAAACCTCTTTGTAGCCATAGCTGGCCAAAATCATGGACAACTCCGAAGCCATACTGGCTGTCAGTCATCACAGTCACTCTCACATTTCTCCCAATCTTGCAGGCTTTTGTTAATGCCACCAATTCTGCCACCTGAGCGGATTTAACTCCTTTCAAAGGTGATGCTTCTACAACTCCTGAAACTGTACACACAGCATATGCAGCACTCAGTGTTCCTTCATCCGTTCTCAAGCAAGATCCATCCACAAACAACACATGATCACTCTCAGGCAGTGGCAAATCTCTTATGTCGGGCCTTGGTTTTGTACAGTAATCAAGCACATCCAGACAGTCATGATCAACTTCATTTCTCACTCCCACACATTCAGCATCAGGCAACAGTGTCGCTGGATTCACATTCACGCATCTCTCCAGGCTCACATTGGTTGCACCAAGAATGACTTTCTCATATTTAGTCAGCCGACTATGAGACATGAACTGTGTCCGGCTCCTTGTTAAAAGGATTGCCACATCATGAGGTATGAATACCCGTACAGGATATCCCATTATGATTCCCTCACTTTGTTCCAGACTTCTACAGGTAGCAGCTACTGCTTTTAGGCAACCTGGTAAACCCACATCTACTGGGTCAAGTGTTGATGAGAAGTAGGCAATTGGCCTTCTCAGACGTCCATGTTTCTGGATTAACACTGAAAGTGCACATCCATTTCTCTCACTACAGTACAGCTCAAACTCTTTTTCGTAATCTGGCATTCCTAGGGCAGGAGCTTCACATAGTCTGTTCTTTAACTCTTTAAATTCAGCCATCTCTTCGGGGTTTAGTTCCAATGGGTCTTTCACCTCACTTTTGGTCAATTTAATCAATGGCTTGGCAATCAAGGAAAAGTTACTTATCCACTGACGACAGTAACCCACCATTCCCAGGAACATTCTCACTTCTCTTTGTGTCATTGGGGCTCTCATCCCTCTAATGATTTTAATCCTGTCAATGGTCACTTTTCTCAGGCCTTTCTCAATGTTATGTCCTAGATACTGGACTTCTTTTTTGCAGAATTGCAATTTGGCTGGAGATACCTTTAATCCTCCATCTGCCAAGTGATTCAGTAAAGCAATGGTGTCTACTTCACAGGCTTCACGTGTTTTTGATGCCACAAGCAGGTCATCAATATATTGGACCAAAACTGAATTTTCAGGCATTGTTAGACTTTCCAGAGATTTCTTCAGCAATTGATTAAATATTGAAGGGCTCTCTGTATACCCTTGTGGAATTCGGCACCATGCCAAAATTCGCTCTCCAAATCTAAATGAAAATATTGGCTGGCTGTCATGATGCAACGGAATTGAAAAGAAAGCATGACACAAATCGATTACGGTATACCATTCTGCATCATGGGGAATCTGGTACAAAATCACTGATGGATTTGGCACAATGGGACAGCATGACACAACAATCTTGTTAATTTTTCTCAAATCCTGTACTATTCTGAACTTTCCATTTGGTTTCTTCAGTCCCATTATTGGTGAATTACATGGGCTGCTCAATATTTCTCTTAACACCCCCTGCTGAATCATTTTCTCAATTATGGGTGTTATTCCTTCAATTATTTCAGGTGTCAGTCTGTATTGTGGAATGTTTGGGTAAACCACTCCCTCTTTTACAGTAATTTTTACTGGATCTACATTTCTCATCAGGCCCACATCTTCTCCAGTAAAATCCCAAACTGCTGCTTTCACTGTCTGTTTTAATTCTGAGGGTAATGCATCTGGATTAAACACAGCATATGTTCCCAAAGCCTCACATTCCCTGTTATCCATGGTCATTCTGTATAGGACATCCTCATCTGGTGTTTCAAAGGTTATTCCATCTGGAGTACAGAAAATAGTGCAATTCATCTTACACAGCAGGTCCCTACCTAGCAAGTTCACAGGACTAGTGTCACACACCACAAATCGGTGCATGTCTGAGAATTTTCCAATTTTAACCCTTACTGGATCAGTAAGAAGAGTTTTAATCTGTGTGTTAGACACGCCAACTACTTGGATGGCTTTATCCGAGAGAGAAAGATTCTTTATATCAGCTGACCTGACAGTTGATCTCGTGGCTCCGGTGTCAACTAGAAAAGTAACACTTTCACCATTTATTTTTCCATCTACAAAAGGTTCTGCCTGGTCTATTTCTAGAGTTGCACCAAGTACGCACTCCTCCTCCTCTCTTCGGCACCGTCAAAAGTCTCCCTCGGAATCACTTCCCTCATTTTTCAGCCAATATTGAGATACAGCGCTTGCGCGTTTTGGCTTAATTACCTGCTCTTCATCGTAGAACCCCGACTCTTGACTGTACTTCTGGGATCCTCTTCTCTGTGGCAAGGGTGGTTTTGGCACCTGATTCTGCTGCTTAACAGCCTTCTGCTGTTGCTGATGCTAACCACACCCCTCACTCTGCACCTGTGAATTCAATGATGGATTGTCATCATTAGTAGACGGTGGATTCTTATACTCGTATTTCCAGTGCCCTAATTTTCCACAGTTGTGGCAGGGGAACCTTTTCTTTGCTTCCTCAATATTGCCTTTCCCTTTTCCTGTGCCAAACCTGGGTTTATTTCCTGGGTTATTTGCTTGTTCAACCAACTGAGCTTCCTGTCTTTCTGCAACTTTCACCTGTGCCCACATTGCCTTTTCCTTCAGTTTCCTTTGCTTTGCCTCAATTTCATCACTGAAGTATTTTGCATGTCTCAGGATCTCATCAATCTTTATGTTTTGCTCTGCCAGTCTACGGTATGCTGCCTTATCATTTCACTGATTTCAGGCCGCAAGCCATACACAAATCTATATACAAAATGGCTCAGATCCTTGTAATCCAGATGTTCCTCTCCACTGAACTGTTTGAAAGCCAATATTAGCCTTTCACAGTAAGCATGGACTGATTCTTACACTTCCTGATGTGTTCGATCTATTTTAACCCAGTCTGTTTCCTTGGGGGGTATCTTATTTTTCAGGAACGCCATAACCTATTCATACTTTTTCATAACCTCCGGGTCTGGAGCTCCTGTCTTTGGATCCCTTGGGTAATCTTTAGTGGGCCAGTCTATGACTATGTTACATTCAGCCCACAGGTCTGCTGGTACAATTATGTCAAACAGACTATTCAGGTCGATCCACAGCACTTTTGACAACTTCACAAATCTGTCGACCTGTCTATACCACTCGACGGGCTTCTCCCTTAGTCGAGGGAAATCATTAGTAAATGACAAAATATCCTGTCTGGTCCATGGGACATGTACGTACCCTCCTCCTGGAATCTCCCTCATGGGGTAAGCTGTCACTGCTTTCTCTTTTCTTTCAGGGGGAATGTTGAGTAAGTTCTGTCTGCTGTATCCTCTCGTTTTCTATACCATCTGTCTTTCCATCTCTCCACATCTCCCCATTTTCTCAGCAAAGCAATCATCTCCTTAATCTGTCCTGTCCGGCCTGCATTGTTCAGATTCTCAATGTCTTTATCCGTAAAATCCACTCGGTAAGGCTTTTGTAAAGCTTATACCTTATCCATGTCAACCCCCATTTCATTGGCTATTCCTTTCAACCTGTCATGTATGTTATTTGCTCTCCATGTGATACTTTTACATAAAAATAGAATCTCCCGTTAATGATAATTTTTCAGCGTTTCTGTAGGGATTGTCCCTAGAATCAGCTCCTCCATCTCCATACGTAGCCTGGCTACATCAATTCCCTGGGATTCTTTTTCTTTCCTCTGCAAGGCCTTCAGCCAATCATTCAAATCCTCAGCAGTTATTCCCATAGATTTTTCTGTACCCCCTGGTTCTGACACTCTTTGTGGTTCTAGGATTGATCCTCTGTTCCCTTCCACACAGCCAGAGTTCAAACTCGAGTTAGTCTGCACACTCAATTCTCCTCCACATATGGTACGTCTCCACTGATTTTCTCCCGTTCTCCACTGTGTTTCTCCTGCTCTCATTTCTGCCTGCTCTGGAGGAACAATCAATCAATTTCCCACATATGGAACTGTCAAACCACTTTCGCCCGTCCTCTGCTTGTCGAAAATCGGCATAACAGGACCTATTGTCACAGGCACCGTAACTGCCTCAAGATTTTTAGTCAGTTCCCTGATTTTCTCTGTCAATTCAAAGGTAGTCCTTGCTAGTTCTCTGGTCTTTTCATCCTCAACTTCATTCTCCCTTTCTCTCTCTCTTTCTCTCTCGCTTTCTCTCTCTTTTTCTCTCTCTCTTTCTCTCTCTCTTTCTCTCTCCGCCAGAGAACAACTGCTTTTCAACCCAGGGGTGGTACCCTCTGTCTTAATAATCCGCAGGGTGTCCCTCATTGGGGTCACTGCTGTTCCTACCTCTGGTTCTCGTCTATACGGGGGTGGTCTTTTGTAGAGCATGTCCTCTAGGACATCATCATCAGACTCATTCGCCCCATACCTCCTTGTTTCTACATTATGTTCTTTCTCTGTACACTTTCTCCCTTCTGTCTCTTCTGCTGTTCTCATAGGATATAATCCCTCAGTCATACTGGCATCTCGCCATCTTCTCATCCGGTCATGATGGGTTTCGCGATCATACTTTCGCCCAAACATATACCGGTAATTCCCTCCACTCCTCTGCTTTTCTCGCTCATGCACTTCATCTTCCCATTCAGTCAATGCCTCGAATTGTGTTGGCCTAGGCCGAGGCTCTAGGCCCATCATCCTCTCCCGTAAGTTCCTCATTATGGCCAGATTAAATGAGCCATGCTCTGGGAACGCTAAAACTCCATCGTCTTTAGTATACTTTACCCAGTTGTCCAACCAAATACAGGTATGATACCCATATTTCGCAACCATGAAGGATGCGGGGGTTCTTATCGGGGGCAGTAACTGTCCTTCCCTAGTCACAATATCCTTATCCTTGTCAAACCAGTTCTTAACCTTACTAAACAAGGATTTCTTTTTCTATTCCTCAGCATGGTAATACATTTTCTTATTTTCCGCAACCCTTTCGTCCTTTTACAACTGTACGATTTCCTGTCCAATTGCAGCGCGACTCACACTAACGCACCAATCCTGGAGCGTCTACGTCACTAACTCAGTCCACGAATCTCAGCGCAACTTACACCAACGCACCAATCCTGGAGCGTCTACGTCACCCTGTATGTCTCCCAATCCTTGCGCGGCGTACACTAGCACACCAATCACAGTGCTTCCACCATTCTAACCCACTGTCCAATCACAGCGCAGTCTTCCTGACGTCAGCAGTCGCTGCAGCAGCTTCTGCTCCTGTCTCCTGTCTCTCTCGTCTACCCCTCCTTTACAAGACTGCTTGGTAGACTTTGTTTCAACTTCTACGAGTCTGTTAGTTACAACATACAAACATCTCCATTGTCTGCTTCGCTAGCCACAGAACAGCTAAAGACCTTTCCCACGAGAATTCTGCCTTTCCCGAGAGCAGCGCTTACCTCTGCCCTACTACAGAATCGTTACTTCCGTTGATAAAGTAGCACATCCCTCTACTCTACCCTTCTAACAAGCACCAATTAACTGTTTTCTCCGGAATGCGCCTAAGAGTTTCACTATTAACCAGAATGCCTTCTCATTCATGCACTTTCACACCAGAAAATGTAGTACATTCACACAGAATTCTGTCTTTCCCGAGAACAGCGAACAGTCTGTCCTACTACAGAATTATATCACACGTTAACAAAGCAGCGCTTACCTCTGCTCTGTCCTTCTAACAAGCTCAGATAATACCTATTACCTTTCTAGTGATAAGCGTTAACGGAATGCCATAAGGATCCCTGATACCTAAGACCAGAACTTCACAGATAACCTTCGCTATCATATACACTTCACTCACACAGAAAATACGTTTCTAATGGCAACACACGGCGATGCTACCTCATCGAACCCAGACAATGCGACGCGCAACTTCAATTGTCACACGTTTTCCCCTGTCTACATACAGGGCTAACAATCCCGCCTCTTTCCGAGAGCAGCACTCCCTCTGCCCTACTACGGAACTGTCACCGACTTCCTACGTCCCAGAAGCCGTACTCATTACACAAAACTCAATACGACTTCAACATATAGTGTTAGTACAAACATCAATATCAATCAGTAATCAACAAGCCTATATACACGCAAATTCGCCAGATCAAGACAATAGTTAACCATCATTCTGCTACCAAGAAACTGGTGCAGATCGGAGCTTCCGAATCCCCTCTACTTCCACGGACGGAGTGATTTCACAGTCACACGCACATACACACATCACACGCTGGTGGGGCCCATTACACCAACATTCAACCTACCACTCTATCCGTGCCATGTATAAAGGGAAACACTTCCTGATACCTAACCAATCTGCATGTACTCTGAGGTCAATGGCATCAACTAGTTGCTATAGATCTGGTGAAAACATTTCTTAGACATGCAAATAAATTCAATAACATGACAATAAAATAACCACCCGACACAGTGATTCAAACAGAATATTTGTTTATCTAAAATTGTATGAAAGGCACCGTCACTGGTCACAAAGCAGTGACGGTGCCTTCAGAGTGCTATGAAAACATCACAGTATTGCCCTACATGGAATTGGTTCATTTTGAGGCAACATGTTATATTTTTTAAAGTGGCTGGAGGTACCATGAAATTGCAAAAGGTGAAAATCTGTGACAAGAATCCATGATGGACATGTTGAAGCGCAAATGATGCATTATAGGTATTGCAGTCTAAGCAATCAAAATGAATGTGAAAATATCCTTTGTGATGCCAACTAATGGAAAATATTGTGCATATATACAAGTAAAACAATGCTACTAGACTGCAGTTTACCCAATTAAGGACTACTATAGTCTAAATTAATATATATGTGCTGAGTCGCTTTTTACAGTCCATCTTCACTGTTTACAACTATGGATTTAAAAGGTGAACAACTGGCCTAATCACATGATCATATGATTAAGACCGAGTGCGGTCGAAACGCGTAATGCAAAAACCCTCTGTGAATTAAAGAGAAGTTTTTTTAAATCTACCGGCTGGTGGGCTTGCTTATCCTCGGACGTGGGGATTTTTTCGTTTGGAATATATTGGTGGTGACGCTCCACTAACAAGCCCCGGTCCGCCAGGAAGGGCGTCCTTCTCAGCGTCAACTTCGTTTGGATATATATATATATATATACCTAGGTGTATTGGTGAATCAGTGGATATATGAGAGACTGTATGGATGACTGAGTGGGTGAATGACTGACTGTATAAGTGAGTGATTAAGTGTCCCATTGAATGTATGAGCGAGTGACTGGTTGTGTGAATGTGTGTATCTGTAAGTTGATGTCTAAGTGGGTGTTTGAGTGCATTAGTGGGTACGTGAATAGTTATATGCGTGATTGATTGGTTGTCTGATTACCTCTGTGTATGTGGGTGAGTCAGTGTCTATATGGGGTACTGAGTGCATTTGTGAGAAGCTGTATGGGTGAGGGAATGTGTGTGTATGACTGTGTCTTGACTGAGTGCATGTGTCAGTATGTATAAATAATGGGGTATGGGAAAGGCAGTATAGGTGAGTGAAAGGGTATATGAGTGACTGTATGCGTGAAGGTGTAAGTGAATGTGAGAGTGGCTATATGGATGACTGTGTGCTTCTGTACGTGACTGTATAGGTGAGTGAGTACATGTCACTATTTCTATGAGTAAGTGGGTGGGTGGGTATAACTGTTCAGGCAAGTGGCTGTGTGATTGACTTTATGGGGGAGTTTCTAGGTGTATGAGTAGTTCTATGGCTGACTCAATCAGTGTGTGAGTATATGTGTGTATGAGTGGATATGTCAATGTCTGTATGAGTGAGTTGGTGTATGAGTGGCTGTATGGCTCTGTGAATGGGTTTGTAAATGGTTGTGTGGGAGTGGCAGTGGGTATATAAAAGATTCTATAGGGGTGTCAGTAGATGTGTCAGAAGCTGTGAATGATGCCATCACTGATATCATCAGTGATGTCATTTGAGATGTCATGAGTGATGTCACGGACCATGTCATGAGTGTTATAATATATGAGGTCATAAGCAGTGCATTGTGGGGGTGGGAGTTAAAATTAACTCAGCTTACTATCACATCAAAATGTCTCTGGTTTTTTATGAGTGAAATCTGACCCTAACTATAAGGTACCTGTAATCATGGTTTTTTTCAGTAAATTTCTAATGTTTTTTAAAAGCTAATTCCTAACTATAATGTCCCTGTAACCTTTGGTTTTTACAGTGAAATTCTATGGTTTTGGAACTAGTCGCGTTTGCAGAGTGGTGGAGAAAGAGGGCCTGGCCTCTGATCAGCTTTCAGGAATCCCGCAGTGTAGCTCTTACTGGCGGTACCAGGAGGGATTCTTGGACCCTTAGGTCCCTCAGGAGTAAAGTGGACTCCATGGCCTAACCAGTAGTGTACCCTGAGCTGCGTTTACAAAGTGGTGGAGGAAGAACCGTGGCCTCTAACTACCTCTTACCAATCCTGCTGTGTGGGACTTGCTTGAGGTAACAGGAGGGGTAGTTGGCCTCTAAGGAGGTCCTTTGGCACCAACTGCCCCTCCTGTTACCTCCAGTAAGTCCCACACAGCGGATATGCTGAGACCTGGTAGGAGGCCATGGCCCCTTTTTCACCACTGTGCAAATGCTCCTCCTGGTGCACTACTAGTATGGGGTTAAGGTCCCCTTTGCTATTGATGGTCCTTGGGGGCCAACTAGCCCTCCTGTTACCTTCAGCAAGTGGGTTTGCTGAGAGGTTTTCAATGGTCACATCCTCTTTCTCCACCACTCTGCAAAAGCACCTCCTAGCACTCTTCTAGTTGGTTAAAGTCCCCTTGGCTCTTGCAGGTCCTTAGTGGTCAACTAGCCCTCCAGTTACCTCCAGTAAGATCCACACAGCTGGATTGCTAAGAGGTGTTGGAGGCCACACCCCCTTTCTCCACCACTCTGCAATTGTGTCTCCAAGTGCACTCCTGGTTGGGGGAAGAAGACCACTTTAGTCCTGAGGCCCTCAAGAGGCAAGGGGACCTCACCCCCCTCTAGCAGTACACTGAAAGGCATGTTTGCAGAGTAGTGAAGGAAGGGGGCATGGCCCCTGACCACCTCTCAACAATCCCACTGTGTGGGGCTTACTGGAGGTAACGGGGGGGGGCCTTATTGGCCCCTAGGGACCCACACCAGCAAATCGGACTTCATCCCCTAAACAGCAGCACGCCAAAATGTGCTTTTGCAGAGTGGTAGAGAAAGGGGACGGGGCCTCCGGCGAGTTGCCATTAAAAAAACATTTTAAAAAGGGGGCGGTCTTGTGGCCCCCTTCCCTGGGCCATTTAAAAAAAATCTATAAATAAAAGAGAGCGATTGCGCGGCCCCCCTCTGGGCCTATTTTCGCCCCGGGGACCCCATCTCCTGGGGCCTGGCCTTTCTTTTTTTTAGTTTTATGATACAGAGAGAGGGAGGCCACACAGCCCCTTCCCCAGGCCAACTTCAGCCCCAGGGACCCCATCCCCGGGGCCTGGCCGTAACATATATTTCTTTAATAGTGGGGGGCCATGTGGACCCCCTCCCATGGCCAACTTCAGCCCTGGGGACCCCATCCCCAGGGGCCTAGCCACCTCATTTGGGCCTGCGGGGGGAGCCTCAATGCCCCCACAACGGGGGGCCAAGTAGCCCTCCTCCCTTCCAAGTAAGGAGGTGGTGGTCCCCCAAGGATGGGGGGCCGCAATGGACCCCCTTCATGTTTGTGTGTGTCCCTGGGGAGGTGGTGTTCCCTCGCTTTATTATTTGTTTTCTGTCCCTGTGGGATGCCCTGAACAGGCCTAGGGGTCAGTGTGTTTCTACCCTGCTTACTAAGGCCACAAGCGACAAAGAATCACAAAATATGGTGGAGATCCTATATGATCTAATACATGAGGAGGATCATGGAAGTCAAGTCAATGTTGAAGACTCACCATTAACCCAAACTAAGCAGTGTCAAACACCATTCAAGCCACCTTCTACGTTTAATCCACTTATGATCAAGGATACAATTGACATCTTTCAGGAACAAGTTATTAACCCCTTCCACGCTCATGACGGAACCACGCCGTCATGAGTCACGGGCGGCGTGTGCTCATGACGGCGTGGTTCCGTCATGCTGCGGCCGCTCCGCCTACGCGGCACTAATTCCCCGCCTGTGCGGGCGAAGTACTGAGTGGGCGGAGTCGTGACGGAACCACGCTGTCATAAGCACAGCTCGCCCGTGACTCATAACGGCGTGGTTCCATCACGAGCATGGCGGCGCCGCGCTCACCCGAAACCCCCCCAGCGCCGCGGCAGAATTCGCGCCGCAGCGAAGGGGTTAATGGTTTAAAAAACCTGAATAGGTGTATATACAAAACAAAAAACAAGTCCACAAAAAATAACAAAGAACTTCAATACCACCAACTGATGACAAGACTAAAAAACAACAAATATATAGTCATTAGAAATGCTGACAAGGGTGGTAACGTGGTACTGTGGAGGAGAGATGACTATATAAAGGAGGCAATGCGTCAACTCAATGACAAATCGTATTACTGCGGCATCAACAAAATGACTTCAAATTTGGTCCACTCAACATATAAAATGAAACTTATGGGTTGGCGAGATACCGGTCTAATAACTACAGATGAGTATACATTTTTATGGATTGCAAATCCAACTACTCCAATTATGTACTTTATTCCAAAAGTATACAAAGATGAAAAACAAAAAACCCCGGGAGGCCGATTATATCAGCCAGAAACAGTATCTTTGAGAACACTTCAATATACATAGATTTCTTTCTACAGGAACATGTTCACAAACTGATCTCCTATATCAAAGACACGAGGGATTTCTTAGCCAAAATGATGAATTTCCCCTGGCAAGATGATTACCTTTTGATCACACTCGATGTGGCCTCACTATATACATCCATCAAACACAAGGATGGACTACGAGCCTTGCAACTTTATCTATCTAGAAGAGGGCCACATTATGCTGAACACACCAGGATGTTGATTAACATGGTTGAAATATGTTTAACAAGTAATATATTCATGTTTCAAAATACTTTGTATCAGCAATCACGAGGAGTAGCCATGGGAGCCAGCTTCTCTCCCTGCTATGCGTGTTTACACATGGGCTGGTGGGAGGAGCTGGTTCTCATGGAGAACCATTCTGATGTTATGACTAACCATGTTAAATGTTGGTGGAGATTCATCGATGATTTATTCTTGGTCTGGCATGGGTCAAAGGATGAAGCGGTCATGTTCATTCATTCAATCAATACCAACGATTTGAATTTAAGTTTTACAGCTAAGATTAGCCAAAACAGCATAGTGTTTCTGGATGTTGAAGTTTACATTAACCAGGGTAAACTTGAGACCAATTTGCATAGAAAACCTACAGCAGGAAATGCAATCTTGCATGCAAGTAGCTTGCACTAAAAACACCTAATACAAAGTATACCTTATGGTGAACTACTTCGCATAAAGCGAATATGCAGTGATAGCAAAGATTTAGAAACTGCACAAATGGAATGTCTAGCCAGATTCAAGAAAAGAGGATATAGTAACAAATGTCTAGCGACAGCCCTTACCAAAAGTAATCTCAAACAAAGGGAACCTCTATTGAAACAGAAGCCCAATAAGTTTACGCTTGCTGAAACTCCAAACAGTTTCAGATTCATTCTGGAATATAACTGGCAGGAGGCAACAGTAAGAAATATCATTAACAAGAATTGTTATCTCATTAGACAGGATCCAGTCATAGGTATGACAGTCCCTAAACGGCTCTCCATAACTTATAGGAGGAACGTTTCAATGAACGATACCCTAGTTGAAAATGATCCCTGTGGTCCTCCAGCCAAGACAACTTGGCTAAATCAAAGATAGGGGTTTCACAAATGTAAATCATGCAAGGCCTGCCAACATGGGGTGTCAACAACCAGCTACTCGACCCCCTTTGGCAGCCCGGAAAGACAAATCAAAATGGCTTTATAACTGCAAAACGGATCATGTGTTGTATGTGCTGGAGTGCCCATGTAAACTCAGATACATTGGGAGTACAATTTTACAAGGACATAAGCGGGTACTCCAGCACATACGCGCAATCAAAAACAATGATCCAGCCTACCCAGTAGCTCGCCATTTCAATGAGCGGCATAACAATAATCCAAAGGATCTTAAATATTTCCTTATAGATTGTGTCCCTAGGAACAAAAGAGGAGGAGATAGGGAAAAGACCCTCCGGCTATTAGAAATAAATTACATTTTAAATCTTGATACCAAGCATTCCTAATGGACTTAATAGCTCGGAGGAGCTTCATGTCAGTTTGTCCAGACAATAACCATCAGTCCCCTATAGAAACAACCCTGCTAGCCAATTCCATTAACAACAACAATTTTCCTAAAAATAAATAATTAGAATTTCTATGCTCAAATTAATGTCAGCTCTCTAAACATAGCCATATAATCTGCATTAAGTAATTTTACTGTACATGAAAAAACACCTTCCCTTGAATTTTTAATCACCAATTTTTTATCTATTCATTAGGCACTATTCACTTTTTTAAGCACTATTTATTGCACATAGTTATCTTTACAACCAGCAACATCCATTGTGACATTAACAAAAAACAGGGATTTGTCCTAAAATAGATTTCAAACACAAAACTTGAGGACGAAGATGACAGAACAAATGAGTCCAGGCTTTTAACAATCACCATAGTTTTACAAATGATCAGGCAATTCAACAATAATCTTTCAAGAACAAATTCAAATGTATTTGAACTATAAATTTTGTAGGATTTATTAGAACGGATTTATCCTATTATTCTCTTATTCAGTTATTTATTTATATATTTATATATCTATACATTTTAGATATTTAAATAATGAATATCCAAATTGATTGCAATAACTGTCAATCTACTGTGGGTGAGATCTCAATGCCTACATAGGTATTTATTTATTTATTTATTTTTGCATATTTGCACATTGAACAATGGACCCTACTGCAAATAATAAGCCAGCATTAACTAGATGTCATTTAGTCAAAGAATTACATGTTTTCAACTTTATTTTCAAACAATGATGTTGGTTGTTTTAATAAAGCACTGGGCACTTTAAATTTGTAATCACGTGGTTTATGGGGAAAAAAAACGTGAGCGCTAGGAAAAAGGGATAAAAAAGTGTAAACTTTAAAAATGAAAGGCCAATGGTTGATGCGCGTCATGTGATCAAGTCCCCTGGGAGGGACACAACTCAAAATGGCTGCTGCTATGTGTTTGTGAGAAGACCAAAATAAACAAAGCGGTATTTTAACTAATCCTGTGGTCCGTGCTCTATTCAGTGCGCTACCAGTGAGAAGGTGCAACTTTGAAGGAGTGCTTCACGCTATATATATATATACATACATACATACATACATACATCAAACTGGCGGTTGCCAGTAGATGAACTACTTTGCATAGAGCGAATATGCAGTGATAGCAAAGATTTAGAAACTGCACAAATGGAATGTCTAGCCAGATTCAAGAAAAGAGGATATAGTAACAAATGTCTAGCGACAGCCCTTACCAAAAGCAATCTCAAACAAATGGAAACTCTATTGAAACAGAAGCCCAATAAATTTACGCTTGTTGAAACTCCAAACAGTTTCAGATTCATTCTGGAATATAACCGGCAGGAGGCAGCAGTAAGAAATATAATTAACAAGAATTGTCATCTCATTAGACAGGATCCAGTCATAGGTATGACAGTCCCTAAACGGCCCTCCATAACTTATAGGAGTAACGTTTCAATGAAATATACCCTAGTTGAAAATGATCCCTGTGGTCCTCCAGCCAAGACAACTTGGCTAAACCAAAGATTGGGGTTTCACATATGTAAATCATGCAAGGCCTGCCAACATGGGGTGTCAACAACCAGCTACTCGACCCCCTTTGGCAGCCCGGAAAGACAAATCAAAATGACTTTAAACTGCAAAACGGATCATGTGGTGTATGTGCTGGAGTGCCCATGTAAACTCAGATACATTTCATCCTGTGCTCCCAGAAGGAGATCAGGATGCAGTGGAATGACCTCAAGAGCAAGGTGAAAGAGAGGAACAACAAGAACCTTAAGCTGGCTCAGATAACAGTCGGTGGCCCTTCCATTTCACTACGAACATTCACCGAATGGGAGGAGAAGGTGTTTGCCACACTGCATCCTGAGAGTCTCACAGGAATAGCTGGGGGAGTGGAGGCTGGTAAGTACCAACAAATAAATGTCACCCTTACACTGCTATGCACTGTCTTGCACAACTACAAAGCAACACGTCCTAGGCCCAAATGCACTCATGTGCACCACACTCTCCCCAACACATGTCTCACAGATCCAACATTCACTCCATCTGATTCACCCCAAAGTTAGCTAGCAATATTACCATGGGGGCATATGCACAGTAGGGGTGGGCGGAATTTGCGTAGTCGCACTACGCAAAGCTCCACGAAACGGTAAAAAATCTCAGCGAACACCTGGAATTGCTTGTTCCTCCCGTTCACGATGCTTTTTTCCTGTTCGTAAATGTTGTTTGCGTGCTCGGGAGGAAATATCTCGCAAACACACATTTTAAAAGCGGGAACAAGCAAAAAATTCCACGAAGCCGCAGATCGTGGAATTTTTGGCAATTAGGCATTCGCCGCAGAACGTGAAATTACCCACATTCCATGAGCGGAACGGAATTTACCACCCAGGCCTAATTCACAGGCAGCCAGCACTACAACTCACACGAGGCACCCCAGTCCCAAAGCTGAGCAGGAGGTAACACTCAACCCCACACCCACAACCATGTGTCAGCCATTGCATTGCCCCATCAAACTTACAGGTAGGTAGCCATCTTAACAGGAAGGGGTGTTTGCTCACATCAAACTCGCAGGTAGGTAGCCATCTTAACAGGGAGGTGTGTTTGCTCACATCAAACTCACAGGTAGGTAGCCATCTTAACAGGGAGGGGTGTTTGTGGGTGGGAAGCCTGCACTACAACTCCCACAAGGGACACTTGTCCCAAAGCTTAGCAGGATGGAGCACTCTCCCCACCCAGAGGCATGTGTCACCTTCACCTTCACCTAACAGGTGGGTAGCCATCTTAACAGGGAGGGGTGTTTGCTCACATCAAGCTTACAGGTAGGTAGCCATTGTAACAGGGAGGGGTGTTTGTGGGTGGGAAGCCTGCACTACAACTCCCACCAGTTCCCCCTTGTCCCAAAGCTCTACAGGATGGAACACTCCACCCCACACCCACACCCATGTGTCAGCCATTGAATTGCTCACTTCAAACTGACAGGTAGGTAGCCATCCTAACAGGGAGGGGTGTTTGTGTGTGGTAAGCCTGCACTACAACTCCCACAAGGCTCACTTGTCCCAAAGCTCAGCAGGATGGAGCACTCCCCCCACCCGGAGGCATGTGTCACCTTCACCTTCACCTAACAGATGGCTAGCCATCTTAACAGGGAGGGGTGTTTGCTCACATCAAACTTACAGGTAGTAGCCATTGTAACAGGGAGGGGTGTTTGTGGGTGGGAAGCCTGCACTACAACTCCCACCTGGGCACCTTGTCCCAAAGCTCAGCAGGATGGAACACTCCACCCCACACCCACGTGTCAGCCATTGAAGTGCTCACTTCAAACTCACAGGTAGGTAGCCATCTTAACAGAGAGGGGTGTTTGTGGGTGGGAAGCCTGCACTACAACTCCTACCTGGGCCCCTTGTCCCAAAGCTCAGCAGGATGGAACACTCCACCCCACACCCACAACCATGTGTCAGCCATTGAATTGCTCACTTCAAACTCACAGTTAGGTAGCCATCTTAACAGGGAGGGGTGTTTGTGGGTGGGAAGCCTGCACTACAACTCCCACAAGGCCCACATGCCCCAAAGCTCAGCAGGATGGAACACTTCCACACCCACAACCATGTGGCAGCCATTTCATTGCTCACCTTCACCTAACAGGTGGGTAGCCATCTTAACAGGGATGGGTGTTTGCTCACATCAAACTTACAGGTAGGTAGCGATTGTAATAGGGAGGGGTGTTTGTGGGTGGGAAGCCTGCACTACAACTCCCACAAGGCCCCCTTGTTCCAAAGCTCTACAGGATGGAGCACTCCTCCCACCCAGAGGCATGTGTCACCTTCACCTAACAGGCAGGTAGCCATCTTAACAGGGAGGGGCGTTTCCTCACATCAAACTTACAGGTAGGTAGCCATTGTAACAGGGAGGTATGTTTGTGGGAGGGAAACCTGCACTACAACTCCCACCTGGGCCCCTTGTCCCAAAGCTCAGCAGGATGGAACACTCCACCCCACACCCATGTGTCAGCCATTGAATTGCTCACTTCAAACTCACAGGTAGGTAGCCATTATAACAGGGAGGGGTGTTTGTAGGTAGGAAGCCTGCACTACAACTCCCACCAGGCCCCCTTGTCCCAAAGCTCTACAGGATGGAGCACTCCCCCCAACCCAGAAGCATGTGGCAGCTATTGCATTTCACTCAGCAAGTAGGTAGCTATCTTAACAGGGAGCGGTGTTTGTGGGTGGGAAGCCTACACTACAACTCCCACAAGGCCCACTTGTCCCAAAGCTCAGCAGGATGGAGCACTCCCCCCACCCAGAGGCATGTTTCACCTTCACCTTCGCCTAACAGGTGGGTAGCCATCTTAATAGGGAGGGGTGTTTGCTCACATCAAACTTACAGGTAGGTAGTCATTATAACAGGGAGGGGTGTTTGTGGGTAGGAAGCCTGCACTACAACTCCCACCAGGCCCCCTTGTCCCAAAGCTATACAGGATGGAGCACTCCCCCCACCCAGAAGCATGTGGCAGCTATTGCATTTCACTCAGCAAGTAGGTAGCTATCTTAATAGGGAGGGGTGTTTGCTCACTCAGCAAACTAACAGGTACATAGCCATCTTAACATGGAGGGTGGTTTGCTTACATCAAACTTGCAGGTAGGTAGCCATCTTAACAGGGAGAAGTGTTTGTGGGTAGGGGCCTGTACTACAACTCCCACCAGCCCCCCTTGTCCCAAAGCTCAGCAGGATGGAGCACTCCCCTCACCCAGAAGCATGTGGCAGTAATTGCATTTCACTCATCAAACTAACAGGTAGGTTGCCATCTTAACAGGGAGGGGTGTTTGTAGGTGGGAAGCCTGCACTACAACTCCCACCTGGGCCCCTTGTCCAAAAGCTCAGCAGGATGGAATACTCCACCCCACACACATGTGTCAGCCATTGAATTGCTCACTTCAAACTCACAGGTAGGTAGCCATCGTAACAGGGAGGGGTGTTTGCGGGTGGGAAGCCCACACCACAACTCCCACAAGGCCCACTTGTCCCAAAGCTCAGCAGGATGGAGCACACGCCCCACCCAGAGGCATGTTTCACCTTCACCTTCACCTAACAGGTGGGTAGCCATCTTAATAGGGAGGGGTGTTTGCTCACATCAAACTTACAGGTAGGTAGTCATTGTAACAGGGAGGGGTGGTTGTGGGTGGGAAGCCTGCACTACAACTCCCACCAGGCCCCCTTGTCCCAAAGCTCTACAGGATGGAGCACTCACCCCCACCCAGAAGCATGTGGCAGCTATTGCATTTCACTCAGCAAGTAGGTAGCCATCTTAACAGGGAGGGGTGTTTGCTCACTCAGCAAACTAACAGGTAGGTAGCCATCTCAACTGCAAGGGGGTTTTGCTCACATCAAACTTGCAGGTAGGTAGCCATCTTACAGGGAGAGGAGTTTGTGGGTGGGAAGCCTGTACTTCAACTCCCACCGTCCCCCCTTGTCTGAAAGCTCAGCTGGATGGAGCACTCCCCCCACCCAGAAGCATGTGGCAGCCATTGCATTTCACTCTTCAAACAAAAAGGTAGGTTGCCATCTTAACAGGGAGGGGTGTTTGCTCATATCAAACTTACAGGTAGGTAGCTATCTTAACAGGGAGGGGGGTTTGTGGGTGGGAAGCCTGCACTACAACTCCTACCAGATCCCCTTATCCCAAAGCTCAGCAGGATGGAACACTCCACCCCACACCCACACCCATGTGTCAGCCATTGCATAGCTCACTTCAAACTCTCAGGTAGGTAGCCATCTTAACAGGGAGGGGTGTTTGTGGGTGGTAAGTCTGCACTACAACTCCCACAGGGCCCACTTGTCCCAAAGCTCTGCAGGACGGAACACTCCACCTCACACCCACACCCATGCGTTAGCCATTTCATTGCTCATTTCAAGCTCACAGGTAGGTAGCCATCTTAACAGGGAGGGGTGGTTGTGGGTAGGTAGCCTGCACTATAACTCCCACTAAGCCCCCTCGTCCCAAGGCTCAGCAGGATGGAACACTCCACCCCACACCCATGTGTTGGCCATTGCATTGCTCACTTTAAACCCACAGGTAGGTTACCATCTTATGCTCTCTTGTGCCACCCCTGAGCAGGATGGAACACTCCCCCATCCAAGAGCCATGTGTGGCCTATTCCCTTCCTCTGCTCATGTTCACAGGTAGGTAGCCATCTTAACAGGGAGGGGTGTTTGTGTGTGGGAAGCCTGCATACAACTTCCACCAGGCCCCCTTGTCCCAAAGCTCTGCAGGATGGAACACTCCACCCCACAGCCACACCCATGTTTCAGCCATTGAATTGCTCACTTCAAACTCACAGGTAGGTAGCCATCTTAACAGGGAGGGGTGTTTGCTCACATTAAACTTACAGGTAGGTAGCCATTGTAACAGGGAGGGGTGTTTGTGGGTAGGAAGCCTGCACTACAACTCCCACCAGGCCCCCTTGTCCCAAAGCTCTACAGGATGGAGCACTCCCCTCTACCCAGAAGCATGTGGCAGCTATTGCATTTCACTCAGCAAATAGGTAGCCATCATAACAGGGAGGGGTGTTTGCTCAATCAGCAAACTAACAGGTAGGTAGCCATCTCAACAGGGAGGGGGGTTTGCTCACATCAAACATGCAGGTAGGTAGCCATCGTAACAGGGAGAGGGGCTTGTGGGTGGGAAGCCTGTACTACAACTCTCACCAGGCCCCCTTGTCCCAAAGCTCAGTAGGATGGAGAACTCCCCCCCCCCACCCAGAAGCATGTGGCAGCCATTGCATTTCACTTATCAAACGAACAGGTAGGTAGCCATCTTAACAGGGAGGGGTGTTTGCTCACATCAAACTTACAGGTAGGAAGCCATCTTAACAGGGAGGGGTAAATGTGGGTGGGAAGCCTGCACTACAAGTCCCACCAAGCCCCATTGTCCCAAAGCTCAGCAGGATGGAGCACTACCCCCACCCAGAAGCATGTGGCAGCCATTGCATTTCTCTCATCAAACTAACAGGTAGGTAGCCATCTTAACAGGGAGGGGTGTTTGCTCACATCAAACTTACAGGTAGGTAGCAATCTTAACAGGGAGGGGGTTTAGTGGGTGGGAAGCCAGCACTACAACGCCCACCAGGTCCCCTTGTACCAAAGCTCAGCAGGACGGAACACTCCACCCCACACCCATGTGTCAGCCATTGCATAGCTCACTTCAAACTCACAGGTAGGCAGCCATCTTAACAGGGAGGGGTGTTTGTGGGTGGGAGGCCTGCACTACAACTCCCACAAGACCCACTTGTCCCAAAGCTCAGCAGGATGGAACACTCTACCTCACACCCACACCCATGTGTTGGCCATTGCATTGCTCACTTTAAACTCACAGGTAGGTTACCATCTTATGCTCTCTTGTGCCACCCCTGAGCAGGATGGAACACTCCCTCATCCAAGAGCCATGTGTAGCCTATTCCCTTCCTCTGCTTATCTTCACAGGTAGGTAGCCATCTTAACAGGGAGGGGTGTTTGTGGGTGGGAATCCTGCATACAACTCCCACCAGGCCCCCTTTTCCCAAAGCTCTGCAGGATGGAACATTCCCTCACCCCAGCCAGAAGTACTTGGCAGACATTGCATTTCTCCCCTTCACCTAACAGTTAGGTAGAAATCTTAACAGGGAAGGGTGTTTGTGGGTGGGAAGCCTGCACTACAGCTCCCACCAGGCCACCTTGTCCCAAAGCTCAGCAAGATGGATCACTTCCCCCCCCCCCCCAGTCAGAACCATGTGGCAGCAATTCCTCTCAACTGTGTCACAGAACATTTTGGTAGACAGTGCTTGCACCCTGCCATTCCTCTCAAAAAGCTTGGAGCCATATGACCACACCAGCCCTCACATGTCACCCAACTTGGCATAGATCCAATAGCCACTTCAAGTGTGCAGACAGCTAAGTGTATGTAATTGTCACAGAAATTAAAGTTTGAACCACAAAGTCATATGTTGAAGAAATTCAGGGCAAAATCATGCACAGCACAGAATGCAATGTGTAAGTGCCATGGTGTCAGAGCATAAAAGCCCATATGAACACAAAACATGGATGGTCAATCAGACAAACAAAGTAAAGTACATATGAAAAAGGTATGTATAACATGACAATGGCTAGTTCTTGCTTACAAGGGGCTATAAATGTCTGGGATAGAGCCACACATTTCCATTGCATCCAGACGTTGCTGCTTGACATTCTTCAACACCAACTGCTGCTGTTCCTGTCTCCTGGACCCAGTGATGGCGAGAACTGAGAACATCAGGGCCCATCCCTTCACCATAGAGGAGCTGGAGGTCCTGGTGGACGAGGTGCTTTCACACTATGGAAGTCTATATGGTGCTCCTGATGTAATGGTAAGTGTTTCCGAGTGAAAGAGTGCAGACATGAAGTTGATCTGCTGTAGTATGTGCCTGTGAATGCAAGTTTGTGTGAAACACTGCCTAGCATGCTGACTTCAGGTAAATGGGGTTTGTAGCCTAATTAACACAGATCCATGGCTGCATTTCAGGATGGGATGGACATGCAGTGTTTTTGCAGCCACACAGTAACACTGCTGGTTTGGAAAGTGGAAGTCAGAACAAACATTGCCTGTGCTAATGGATGTCAGAGTCCATGAGGTTTTCACATGCTCATTTGTGACATTACAAATGTGTTTCGTCCAGAGGGTACTGAAGGATGTGTGTACAATTTTAATATTGCCACCATGGATATATAAGCATTATGCACAAGATTGAAATGCCTGAGGGTGACACTCTTGGTGGAAATTCACCTATGACACATCAGATTGATGTACTTCTGAAACATCCTCCTTCCATTGTTTTCATTATGTGTACTTACTCGCATGTGTAGGCACTGTTTGCCCTCTCATATTGTACATGCATGTGAATGTTCTGATGGCCCACTTTTAACCTCAGTGTGAGTCCCCCTGGCCTGCACAGATACTGACCAATTCGACAGGTACCCATCTGAGGGAGGGTCTATTTATTTCATAGGGTACCCCAGGCACCGTTCTGCCCACACCTGAAATATGAACCCCTTACATAGGCCCTCCCTGCCTAATTTGTCGGCCTTTTGTTAAATTGACCAAGGTTCTGCACCCATTTTATTGAAAAGAGGGCTCTAAGCCTGTCTGACTAAAAATCACAGCCAGCTTCTCTCTGCGAGGCCTCCTGCTCCAAACCATAGCGCCCCCACCCTACCCGTGTGCGCAAAGTTCACTGGCGCAGAGTTCACTGTCTCTCTATTCTGTCGACATATAGCACATCACATCCTGGGTCTCTACATGAGACTAGAGAAGTTCCCACCGCAGCCGCATCAAGCTGGGGTAATGAATTTGGCAACCAAGACATATATCTATATATATATATATATATATATATATATATATATATATATATATATATATATATATATATATATCTACTGGCGGTCGCCAGTAGATAGTTATAGTTAGGACCGTGTTTCCATAGGAAATCTCAAAATTCTATTTTGAATAACTTTGGCGCCGGTTGACGAATCCTCGCGAAATTTTCAAAACTAATGGGGCGCTCCGTTCAGCTCCTACCCTGAAAGTCTCGGGGTGATTCGTCAAGCGGGGGCCGAGAAAAAAGGGGGTCCCAAAACACGTTTTCCCCATGCATTTTTCCATAGGACCTTTAGTCGCAGCTTTACTTGAAATTTGGCAGAGAGGTAGCCATAAGGTCAAGGAAGTGCCTTTTGCAGGTCTGGTGTAAATCTGTTCAGTATTTCCGGAGAAAATAGCATTTAAAAGCATATATATATCTATACGCGCGCAGGGTGCGCGCACCGTGCGAGCACCGTGCGAGCACCCTAACGTGCGCGAGCGTAATTCTGATTGGTGGTTACATGTTAGTCAACGTTCGAATCGGTCGAAATCAGGAAGTGTCGGCCGCCATTTTGTTTGTTTTTAGTACAAGAGTGAAAAAGGAAGGTGGCGAACGTGAAAAGGGGGCAGGGTAGAGAGTTCCTGACCCCCTAGCCTTTGTCAGGGGGTCCCTGAAGGCAAAAAAAAATTCCTTTTTTTAAAAAATCGTGGGGGTGCGCGCACAGTGCGCGCACCCTGAAACCCCCCCCCAAAAAAAAATATATATATTTTTTTTTTTAAATCGCAGGGTGAAAACCAAAAAAAAATAATTATTATTTTTAATACGTAGTTTATTGTAAAATATATATATAAAAAAAATAATAATACATAAATAAATTAGCATTTAAAAAACCGTACAAATTCACTGAAAAAACCATAGGTTTCACACACGTTATAGTTAGGAATTAGCATTTAAAAAACCTTGCAAATTCACTTAAAAAACCATAGGTTTCACACATGTTATAGTTAGGTGGATATTTCACTCGTAAAAAACCAATGAAATTCCCCCGTTACAGTTAGATCAGATAACTATAACTCGCGCGACCGCCACTCTATCACAAGGATGATGTCATCAGTGATGTCATGAGTGATGCCACTGACCATGTCATGAGTGATGTAATATGTGACGTCATGTGCAGTGGATTGCGGGCGCGCGAGTTATAGTTATCTGAACTAACTGTAACGGGGAATTTCATTGGTTTTTTACGAGTGAAATATCCACCTAACTATAACATGTGTGAAACCTATGGTTTTTTAAGTGAATATATATATGTATATATATATATATATGTATGTATATATATATATATATATATATATATATATATATATATATATAATCTATTCATTTGCATTACGTATTTTCTGCTTGCCCTATGCAATTTACGACGAACTTGGCCTGAGAATATAACCTTTCACCTAGTCTATGTTCCACATTTAGTAAGATAGACACAACATGTCTGTTAAATGTGCGAACCATGTATAAGTGACGTAGGTAGAAGTGGCGTGAGATGACGTTACTGTAGGCGTTTCTCATAGCCTTAAAGATTATAAAAAGAAAGCCTACACAGTTCTCGGCGGACTACCTCCCTGTCTGTATGTCGGTGACAGACTGTGTGGGTTTTCGCCAAGAGCTCTTGTTTTTTTGTTTTTAAGATACAATGTAACTTGCCAATATATTTGTTGTATATGCTATGTATGCTATTTTGTCTCTAAATTGGTGTTTTCTTATTGAGAATTTAATGCTTATATTACATGTGCAAGGCTGTTTTCTTTTAGGTGTAAAACATGAGTATTCTCAACATTATAGATCAAATGTATTTTGTATTCTGAGAATATTCCCCTTGGTTAAACCATGCTTTTCATAGTGCATTTATAAATGTGTCTTTTAGGTTTTTACTCTGCACATCTTATGTCAAACAATTTCAATGCTTCCATGTAAAAGTCCCTTCTGATTTGTGTGACACTCTGTGAATGCGAGGTCACTCTAGATTGTATTTTTCATTTAAAATGCCTTTCTCTTGAAGTTGTGCCTTCTAAATAAATCTGTTAAACCTTTTGGCTTAGTTTCCATGACTCACATCTGTTTCCTTCATTTTAGAGTGAGCGTTCCTGCACACCCCGCCTCAAGTTAAGGTGCCCCCTTGTCCCCTAAATTGCTCCCTCGAACATTTGGCGAAGGGGCCCCCTGGCCTCCAAAACACTCCCTGTAACATTTGGTGACCTCGACGTGATGAGCAGTGCCGGCTGACAGGAGGAGACCACTGGGATCCCAGACGCAGACCAACCTTCGTGCCTCTTTCCTGACTGGGCCACAGAGAACAGCGCTCGGGTAAGTTATTGCTGCCTGATATGCTGTGTCTCTTGGGAACAGTTTCAGAAGGACGCCCGGGGGACATCTGTGTTCGTTGTTCCAGTTTTCCTGTCTAGCTGGTCTCGCTTATTAAAAGAACATTCTCAAGCTGAGGAAACGTGTGCGTAGTGGACTGAGCCAAAAGGGTGACATTAGGAAGTTGTTTGAATTATGTGTTTTTCTTTTTATAAATAGACATATGTTGGTAATGTGCCTCTCTGAAAGCAGGGAGGGGCCTCTGTCTAGTTATAAGGACTGACAGGGAAGGGAAGATTGCGTCTGGCGTCTTTCAGTGTTCAATTGTGGGTTTGTTGTAAATATATATATATAAGGTATACCTCTGTCCAGTTGTAAGGATCGACAGTGAAGAGATTACTTTCAGTCAATAGTCCTGAGAAAGAAGTTGAAATGCGGGTTTGCATGGCCAACAAGTTACGGTTTTCGCTTGAGTTGCGGTTACCTCTTGTATAAGAAGAGAAGGAAGTGGTTTTCCCCGGGATGTGTTAGATATTATATTTTCGCTAGCTTAAGCATTGTTTTTTTAGAGCTTACATTATGGGTTTTTTATTATCAAAAAAATATATTTTGTACAACGGAGATAGAGTTTACGCCTGTGCAGGAAGGCAAGGAGTTTGCATGATGCAAATCTCAGCTTTTTGCGGGCTCAGGAGCGGTTCTGAGTCCCGGATAAGATGTGCCACTCTACGTCTTGTGACTGGCACATGAGGATTTAAGATAAATAGTTATCAGACTTCCTCGGCTTTTGCGAGGGACTGTCTATATATATTTTTTTATTTCCAAAGACAGTCAACATGAGTATTGTGTGATTATGGTTTGTGAACAAAACACCTTCCAATGTGGCTTTCTGTTCTCTTCCTGTGTTAAAATGAAACATAAAGACGTTTATTTTTTGCTATGTTATTTTAAGACATCCTTCTGTACGCATTTAGGCCAGCAGAGGAGAATGCGCAAATAGTTCTGTGGGTTTATATATAGAAATAGACGTGTACATAATATGCCTCAAATTTTGTATAATTGAAGTGCGATTATTTTATGGTCAAATCTCTTTTTATTGTGATCTTTTTTTGCATGCATTGTGGTTGTCTTTTTAAGCATCTGTGCCTGGCGCAACGACCTTTTATGTATTTAGTGAGATCAATAATAACTAGAATTGTAACTGTTTTTTATATATGAAAGCTGTTGCCTTTTTGTGAATAAATAGTATTATATAGATACCCCTTGCCCCCCCCAAGCCCCTGTCTGACCCATGTGGCGCAGCACCACATTTAATTAGCACAGGTCACTTTCAGATAACTGACCTCGTAGTGCACAACAATATACCTCGAATTGTTTAAATATTTCCTCACATTTATATTTTGAAGTATGTACTCGGCGACAGGAGGTTGCGTCTGCCGTCTCCCACTTTGTGCCACAAATACGTGTGTATGGGACTGCGTCTGGCAGCTCACATTTGTTTTGAATTTTGATTACCTATTTGGTGTAAATTGTACGGTTTGAACGTTTAATTCTGCCAACGCCTTTCAACCTCTTCCTCTTCATTGTAAAAACTGTTCTTTGTTCTCTGCCTTTTTTAGTTACATGCAGTGTACTTTAATAGCTATACTCTATTTCCTTCTCTCAGTCTGCATTTTGCATCTCTCCCTCTCTTATCTGGCGTATGGGCCTTTCTCATCTCTTTCTCTCACAGTGGTAACACAGGTTTTCACTACTGTTTAGCGAGATCTTATATATAGGCGTACTTCTCTCTTGTGCACTGCAGTGATAGGTGATCAGCAGGAACATCTGGGTACGTGCCAAGCACACCCACTTTAACTGAGACAGGTTCAATTAGAGACCACGCAACTGGTGCGCGGTGCATCCAGTGAATACTATGTCTAGCTTCCAAGTAGCTGCCTTCACGACTCTTAGTTATATCTTTTTTTTTAGCACTGTTTTAAATAGGCTCCCCTATTTTAACTCATTACACACTGAATAAAGTACATTCAGTTCCTTGACAGTCACAACTCACACTTCTCATCTCACCTTTCTGGCGTGCTTGCACCCATAGTAAAGGATCCTCCCACTTGAATATTCAGTCAAGTGGTAGTAAGAGGGGGAGGAAGGCTTTTGCATGCAATTCTCGCCACAACACACAGTCACCTTTTTTATGTTCTCTGGTTGCTATTATGCCCAAGACTTTGCACAGCATCAAATGATAGACCAGCCACACAGGCCGATCTGGTCAGCTAGATTCACACTGAAGATTACATCAAATATTGCAGTACTGAGCAAATAAGTACGAAATAATTTACTCCTTCCTGCGTCCAAATTCAGCAGCAACCGAAGCAGGCACAAGCAGTAGCCCAAATGCTAGGGCAGATCCAGTAAGTACTGCCACAGAGCGCACACAGTTGGGGTTAGTTAATAGGAAAGATTTTGAAATTGTGTCTCGTGGCCAAGAAAGTTAGTGACACTAGACTTAGAGCAACGTAAATGTCGGAGCAGATGGTGAACATTAGACAGAAGATTAGAATTAGCAAATTAAGACTGTTCTCTTCTGATTTCTTGTGCACGTAAGTGCACAGAAGAGGGGAGATAAAATGATGGAGTGGAATGCACGCTAGCAACACCCATAGTTTGACTTCATGGTCACACGTCAAATGCTGCTAGGTCTCCTCAGCCTTTCATCTTTCCAAGTTGGATAAAATGAGTATCATTGAGTTAGGGGAACAATAAAGATTTGCTATTTTGTGCCACAATACCATTCTGAGTGAACGTGGGCTTTACAAAAACGCCATATTATTTTAAAATAAGCTATATTTTACATACAATTAAAAACAACACATGTCTGGATATTACATGGTGTTGAAGGGTTAATAGATTTTGTCTTGGGCTGCCTTCAGAAGTAATTTTCCTGGCCAATCACAGATTCTGGGCGTAGAGCCAGACAGGAAAGCGACTTCCTGAGGTTGCCAATGAACATGAGATTTAGAAGAAAGAATATGTATGTGTAAGAATACGTTGGTCTATGGAAGTGAACAAGAGAAATAAGTTGCTTAGAATCACACAATTTGATAATGGGGGGAAGCCGAGATTGAATACAGTGTTTCAGGTTTCACGTTGTGCAGTTTAGTGAAGGAATATGTATGTGTTTATGTGTAGCTGTGTGAGAAGAGGTAAGGAATAAGTTGTGGGATATGCACAGCTGTGTGCAGCCTTCAAAATATGAAACAACCAGAGATTCGTAGGAATAAATTACCACAGGTAGCCACCACACCAACTTCCTTCACACATGCCCCAGTGCTGGGAATATACAAAAGAATAAATAATATGTGCAGATATAAAGTAGATTTCAATGTTAAAGGACGGTATGCATGGAGTAAGCAATGCTCAGTATCGCAATGTTGTCAGAATAATAGGTGTGGATTTAAAGAGGCCTTCTAAAAGTAGAGTTGCAGACTTTAGAGGTGGTTGCATATATTTTGCAGTTCGACCACTACGGGTTTTTATCCCCCTTAAAAGTTTCTATCTTCTGGGAACTATTAGAGTACAATGTTTGGGTTCTTCTTTTGCTTTCTTAGTTAATCAAGGATTAGAGGTTTTGCAACATTATTATTATTAGGGTCTTCCCAGCGTTTCCAAGAAGTGTATTGGATTTCCTGTCTTCAGGATGTTTGCTTACATAGGCTCAATGCTATTGTTTTCATCACCTCGTGTCTGCTTAGAAATAAAATATAAATAGGAAAGATTTATAATGCCACAGGCTCAGGCCTACTACATTTTCCCACACGTTTGGATTACAGCTGGACCATGTGCCCATTATGACATTAAAGCAGCACCAACTTTCAGCAATGCCAGAACAGGACTGCTTAAAAATAAAATAGGCAAAATAAGCGCCACAATTGAGGGAAATAAATAAATGAATAAATTAAGAGAAAACAAAAATAGTTTATTGTCCATGGATCACTCTGTTTTCACTCACAAATATTGCAATGTTCTGACAACCACCTAACGCCCCATATACTTCTCACTGAACAATTAATATATGTATAAGTCACATCAACTCGACCTAACAGTGACATTGAAAATATGAAAGTAGACATATATTTGTATCAGTTAACACGCGCTGCGAAGTTTCTTTCTACTCAGGTATTCAGGCAGAAGGAGAAGGGCCCCATCATTCCTGAGTCCAAAGAGGAAGAGGACAGGTGATCAGCCACAACAGGAACACCGCCATCTTCACAAGCAGATGTATACATATATATATATATATAGATATATTATAGCACTAGATATATTGCGTTCTTGAAGGGTTTTGACTAGTTGAATGGCGCAAGGAGGAGTACTATTTTATGTGTGTATCTAAGAGAAATAATGTGTATGTATATTAATGTTTTTCATTCCTAGGTTCTTCTGAATTGGAGAGAATATTGTTGTAACAAATTACATTGTACGGTGGAATATGCTAAAATGCATTCTAATGCAGTGCATTTACCAGGGACTACAAAGGATATGAGTAATAGGAAAAGTAGTAATGTTGTGTTTGTATTATGCTTATGTATTGATCATTAGTAATGAGTATATGCCAATACAATAGTGTGCATTGAATAACAGTGCTTCGTATTATAATGTTTCAAGGATACAATGTCTACAGATTTAATATGTCTTCTAATATATAGGTGCAATCTTTCAGGGTGTTTGAAAATAGGTTTCAAGGTATAAGGGATTGGCACAAAGGGGTGTGGAATTTAATGAAATATCTACTTGTTCATGGGGCAGGTTGCTTCTTAAATATACTTGTCCTGTAACAAAATCCACTTGTCCCTTTTGTGCCATGTAATGCAGCGACAAATTATGGCAGCAATGTCATTATAGAAGAGCTCTGGAATAGCCTCTCTGATTATGCTAGGGCTCCTTCCATTGTAGGCTTTGAATACTAACAATTCCCTTATGTTGCCACGTTTCCGCAGATCTACGTACTGGGGCTGAAGTTAATGGTAATCAACAGTTCTGGCTCACAAAAAAAAGTGTCTGGAGGAAAAGTGAACTTGCAATCACTCAGATTTTCGCTTGAGCAAATCTACACAAATATATTCTAGGAGTACTATTTCTTGGCCTACTTCTGTAGTCTTGTGAGTTGTATATCTGCACATAATCCAAGGACATGGGTGCACTTTATTTATTAATTAGGCCCCTAATAAGGTCTGGCGTTAACCATGACCTTTTATGTTTAATAAAATGTTGTCTCTCTCCCTCTCTGCTAGCTTCACTGTGAGGGACTTAATTCTGTTCTTTCACAAGGAGCATATCGACACACCGTTGTTTTATTCAGTGCCAGGAACTACTGTGCAATGTGTGATTTATGAGACCAAAAGAATGTTTGCTTTTTCCAATGTTTGTTATAATGGTGAGGGCCCAGCAGCTCCCACACCGATGAGGTTTCACAAAAATATTGCCAAAACAAGTTGTGCATTGACAAAGCCAAAAGGCTGACCAACATTTTCATTGGCTTTAGCATGCTTGTTTATTTTTATGTTGCAAAAAAATGGTATCTACCTTATTCCAGTAGTTTAGCGAAATGTTTTTAAATTTTTTTTTGTGAACATTTTATTTTGAAAGCAAAGAATTATCAGTCTTGCTTTAAAGCTTCTGCAAATATTTGCATCTAATCGGAGAGCATTTCTGAGAGCAGTATACATAGCCTCACATTGCTAAATATTGAAAACCTGTATACACATATTTATACTCTAACCACTGTCAGTAGTGCAGTCTGAGCTTACAACATTTAGCTCACCCTAATAATAAAGCCTTTGCATTAATGAACAATAAATAGAAGTTTGAACAGCATTAACACATGGACACAAATATTACCTTTATTGCAGACTATGCCTTTCCCTGATCCATAATGTGGTACTGTAAATTGGCAGCCAAAGAGTTTGCGCTGTAGGGGTTGGGCCTACTTGTCCCAAGGACAAAATACAAATGGAAACTTGTTGCCCTTGACCTCAAACAATATGTCCTGGGGATGGGACTATGGGAATTCCACATCCCTGGGCACAGTTTGACAACTATGGGTATTTTGATTCCTAAAGGTGTTACTGTGACAGAGATTTTCATCTGTGTTTGCTGTTGGGACAAGCTATGGTACAATGTTTAAATTCTTCTTTTTCTTTTGGAGATAATGAATTTGTTTTTAAAGTCTTGCACAGGGATGCCAATATAATTTGTAGGTTATTTCCTTCATTTGGAGTTCCCTCCTTACCTCAGCTGGCCAACAAATGCAGCATGCACCATTCGTAGCTCAACTATTGCAAGACCTGTTGCTTCCAAAGTTTCAATTGTAGAATATGCTGCATACGCCTCCCCCAAGGACTATATATCACTTGGTAAAAATGTATTGATGCAGATGTACAAAAAGGAATAGCATTAACTAATTGTGAGTACACAATGGTTCAAATTGCTTCTACTCCACTTGATATATTATTGAAAGGGGTGGAAGAAAAGGAAGAAGGGAACAGGGGAAGATTTATGCAAACAGAGAATTGTATGAAAGAGTTAGAAGGTAGAATTAGTGATGAGATTAAAGCTGCATTATTGTGTAAAGGATGTAGAATGGAATTAGAATTGGGAGTAGAGAAGTGGTTGTAGAGTTGTGTAGAAGATGTAGAATGAGGAATTAGTATTGGGAGTAAAGAAGTAGTTATAGTATAGTGTAGAAGAGTAATATTGAGGCATAAATGGTGGAATTATTGAATCATTTGTAGTATTTTTATAATGATCAATTAATATTGGAATTAGAGAAAAGACTGTTGCTGTATGTAGAGGTGTAAGAACGATGAATTAGTATTGAGAGTGGAGAAGTAAGTCATAGCACTGTGTAGAGTATTAAGAATGTGAAATTTATATTGGTAATGCAGATTTAGTTGCTGTAGTGTGTTATGGATTTAGAATTAGTAATTTTTATGTGTTTAGCGAAGCAGGTACCAGTTTTGTTGTTAGGAATAAAAATGAAAATTTAGGAGGACATAAGTAGCTGTATTAGTGTGTAGATGATTGAGAATGAAAATATATGTTTTGGACCAGAAAATTCGGCAATAGTAGCAGTTAGAGGTCTACAAATATGCATATTATAAGTCTGGCTTTAGTACAATAACTATTATGTTTATAATTATTGCTTTTGGGCAAGCTGATTTATGATGTATGTAAGTTTATGAGAAGTGTGTAGTGGCACAGTGATTTATGTTATTGTGGTTTAATGTGTTATATATATAATACAAAGGATATTTTTAATATAATTTTGTGTGGAGTTTATTTTGTGGTGTGCCTAGTGTGTTATTGGTGGTGTGTGTGTTGTGTAAACGTTTTACAAGTTGGTTGTGGAATAAGATTGACTTATTCACGAAAGTTATTAATGGGGTGAGTAGGAGTTAGTTTGAATTGGAAATATTTTTTATTGTGACAAGAGTGGTGGGTTGTGTTTTGCTGAGGTGTATATCGTAGTGAAGTAGAAACTTTATTTGTAATATTGGATATTAGTATTGATACGAATAAAGATGGAGGCATAGTATTAGTTTTAGGATTTAGAATGAGGAAGTACTGATAAAATGAAAAAGTAGTTAGTAGAATTGTGAAGACGTTTTAGAATAAAGAAATAGTGAGAGGAGTAGAGAAGTAGGTAGGAGTACTGTATGAAAGGAGTAGAGAAAGAAGTAGGAGTATTGGTTAGAGGATTAAGAATAAAGAAATAATATTGTGATGAGACCTAAAGATGTAGAATTGTGTAGATGTTTTATAATGTGATATGAATGATGGGATAAAATAATAAGGACATAGTTATATGTAAAGATGTAAGAATGATTAATTAGTTTTGGGAGTATAACAGTAGGTAGTAGGTTTGAAGTAGAATGTTTTGATTTGGTGTTTAGTATAGTGTGGTGTATGTAATGTGGTGTATTAAATGTGTTTTTTGGAGTAGGTTGTAGTGGAATATATTTTAGTGGGTTGTATTGGAATGGGGTTGAGTATATTAATGTTGAGTGTTATAAATAGACTGAATGAATGATCTAAATTTAATATAGCGCACAGCTACTCAACAAGAGTGTCCTGGCACTGACGGAGCAGATGGCAGCACTCTGAGGCTGACTAATCTTTGAAAAGCCAAGTTTTGAGGTGTTTCTTGAAGATTACTAAGTCGGTAGTGGCTCTCAATCTAGCAGGCAGTTTGTTCCATGCCTCAGCGCCCAAAAACCCGAAAGACCTGCCCCCCCATGCAGGCCAAGTGTACATTCAGAATGCAGACAAGATTGGAGGAGGAGGATTTAGGGTTCGCACTAGAGTGTAGCGGTTAATGTGCCTATTAAGGTAATTGGCTCCTGTACCATGATGGGTCATCTAGGGCTTTAAACTTGATCCTTTCCTTCATTCGCAGCCAATGTAGGGTATTGAGGCTGGAAGCCATAGGAGATCTGGTTTTGGGTCTAAGGATCAACCTTGCAGCGGCATTTTGCACCACTTACAGGTGCTTGATGAGATAGCCGGGTAGACCCAGGTTATTGGTACAGTCTAGTCTAGACATTACCAGGGCCTGGAATACTGTCTTCTCAGTTTCTAATAGCAAGAGTGGGATTTTTTCGTTTTTAAGCACGTGCAGTATCCTGAAACAAGAACCGATCAGAGCTTGGACCAGTGACTTCATGGAGAGGGAACTATCAATGCAGATGCCCAGATTTTTAACTGTAAATTGGGCTAAAATGGGGGAGACAATTCATCCAGCCACCTTGTACTTTAGTCATTCACTACTGGTACTACGAAAGTCAGGCTGAAGAAAACAATGTCAGATTTATCTGGATTACATTTCAACTGGTTCACTTTGAGCCAGTTGAACACCTTATTAAGGCAGGATCTAACATTATCTTCATCAAAGTCAGCATCTTTTTCACAAGTGAATATTAGCTGAGTATTATTTGCGTAGGATATAATCTTTGCACCACAGTCCTCAACTAAGGGTTCAAGATGAGACATATATAAGTTGAAAAAGGTAGGGCTGGGAATCACCCCCTTGGGTACTCCTACCTTCATGCTCAGCAAGGGGGAGGAAAATGGAGGTGTCCATTGTCCTGAGATCTGTCATTCAAGAAAGAGGTCAACCAGGCTAGCGCCGTCCCCCCAATGCCCAAAAACCTTTACAATGCAGGTGACATTACATCGCATGCCATTACAACGCATGCCATTACAATGCATTGTAAGGTAAGTAATGAAGGTAAGTGAGGTAAGTATTTATTTTTGATTATTTTTAATATTTATGCTCAATATTTATGTTTTTTTATTTTTTATTTGGAGGGCTTTTTAAATATTGTATATTTTTTTTGTGTTTTTTAATTAAATTATTATAAATCAAACATTGATTAAAAAGTGTATTGCAATCATCCCCAAGTCTTATTTTTAAAGTTTTAATTTTTCAATAAAAAAAAATATATAGCATATAAAAATTAAATAAAACGGATCAGTTTTGGGTTTGGCAGTGTATTAATATTCATGTTTTATTTTTAATGCTTGAGTATTATTAAAAAATAGATTAGTTGGTATTATTTAAAAACGATATATATATAAATATATATAAATATATATTCACTCAAAAAAACATAGGTTTCAGGGGCGTTATAGTTAGCTGGACATTTCACTCGTACAAAACCCTAGAAATTCCTCGTTATAGTTAGTTCAGCTAACTATAACTCGCGCCCCCGCAATGCACTGCTGCATATTACATCACTCATGACATGGTCAGTGACATCACTGATGACATCACTGATGACATCTCAAATGACATCAGTGACAACAGTTCGGACTGTAGCTGCGTCACCATGTCATGAGTGATGTAATATGTGACGTCATCAGCAGTGCATTGCGGGCGCGTGAGTTATAGTTAGCTGAACTAACTATAACGGGGGAATTTCAATGGTTTTGTACGAGTGAAAAGTCCAGCTAACTATAACGCCCCTGAAACCTATGGTTTTTTCAGTGAATTTCTAAGGTTTTTTAAATGCTAATTCCAAACTATAACGTGACTGAAACCTATGGTTTTTTCAGTGAATTTCAAAGGTTTTTTAAATGCTAATTTCCAACTATGCCTACAGAGATAGGACATGTGAAGAAAGAAGAAAAATCGCACAGAAAGAAAAAAAAGAAATGCAGAAAGAAGCAACAGAAGTCCTCAAAGATGAAGAAAAGTGCAGGAAGAAGGATAACGTGCAGAAAGAACAAACCGAAGAGCAGAAAGATGCCTTGTTGCAAAATCATCCTGTACCCTCAACTTTTTCAGACGGATACTGGTGGTAACTGAGTCTGACTAACCAGTCCTAGAGCCAGTGCTATGTTAAAAGACACTCAGAATACAGTGAAAACACCTACATACACTAGGGAACACTATGCGTTGGGGTCCCCCTGTGATCAGCATGACCTCCTCTGTAAGCCCCTAGTATATAATAGGGAAAGAGATTAAAACTACCTCTTAAAATGCGCCACAGGGCGTGTTTGCACACGTCACCTCATGCAGCCGTCCCCTCAATTCCCCACTGTGTAAACACGCCCTGTGGCCGTTTTAAGTTGGGAGATTAAGTCCCCTTAAATCCTGAGGGTCCCTAGGGTCCAACTAGACCACTAGGTGCCTCTAGTAAGCACCACAGAGCTGCGTTGCAGAGAGATGTAAAAAGGGGCACAGCCTAGACCACCTCTCTGTAACGCAGAGCAGTGGCGCTAACTGGAAGCACCTGGTGGGCTAGTTGGCCCCCACGGTCCCTCAGGATTGAAAGGGAATTATTTCCCCAACTTAAAACGCGCCACAGGGCGTGTTTGCACAAGTCACCTCAGGCCCCGTCCCCTCCCTTCACCACTGTGTAAACGCGCCCTGTGGCCATTATAAGTTGAGAGATTAAGTCCCCTTGAATCCTAAGGGTCCCGAGGGTCAAGCTATCCCACTAGGTACCTCCAGTAAGCGTCACAGAGCTGCGTTGCATAGAAGTGTAAAAAGGGGCGTGGCCTCAGAACACCTGTCTGCAACGCAGCTCCCTGGCGCACACTGGAGATACCTGTTGGGCTAGTTGGCCCTCAGGAACCCTCAGTATTGAAGAGGAATTAATTCCCCAACGTACAACATGGCCAGGGGGCGCGTTTGCAGAGTGCTGCAAGGAGGGGGCGTGGCCTCCGGCGCGATGCCGGGCTTTTATTTATTTTATTTTTTTAAGAAGGAGGGCTGTGTGGCCCCCCCCTTCTTTTTCTAATTTACTGGCCCTGGGGACCCCATCCCCCAGGGTCTGCACCCTCATTTTTTTTGTTGAAAAAAATAAATTTGGCCCTCCCAAGGCCTTAATCGGCCCGGGTACCCCAACCCCCGGGTCAGGGCCTTTTTAAAAATAAATCTTTAGGAGGGGGCTGCGTTGGCCCCCTCCTCAGGCCACTTATGGCCCGGGGACCCCATCACCTGGGGCCGGCCTTTGTTTTTTATTATTTTAAAAAAATATATATTTATAGAAAAACCTAGGACATGCTGGACAAACCGTATGTACCTATCACCATGACGATTTGCGTGATATTCATTAAAAGGCGACTATGCATAGAATGAATCCACATGAATGTATTTACACCGCTAGTGAAGCTCTGACGTGTCTGACGCCCTACCGTGCCTAATCCCGGCGCCCCCGCCGGTGGGTACTCTCCAAGTAGACACCCTTGTCGTTTATTTATACAAACATGGGTAGCTATTGACGGGCACATTTAATATACACGCACACCAAGCCATTCAAAGGGGATTCGACAAAAATTCGACCAAACTATGCAAGAAACCCCCCTCACGGTTAATAAAACACACATCCACCGCCGGATGTGTAATACTTTTTATTTCACTCTACTAAAGAAGACGAACCTCACTTGAGAGTCACAGCGTGGTCCTGGCTGAGCCCAATGCTGTGTTACACCCACCAGTGCCCGCTGAGTGCCTCACACCTCTGTGTTGTATTCCACCAGCTAGTGCGTATGCTATGACACTCTCTAGCCCATGTGCACTGTAACACCACCCCGTGAATATGTCATGCCACACTTGCCTTCGCACGGGTTATATTGCCCCATCTAACGTGCCTTCCTCGATGCCTATGTTATAACGCACAGCGCTATGCCATACATATTACAATCTGGGATCCATATCTTTGTCACAGTGCATATGCAACGTTACACTCCCAGCACATATTTCATATTACAACTTTAGAGACTTGTTAGATTACGCAACACTGCCCTGTGCATATTACACTCCAAGGCGCATATCGCCTAGCACGCGCTAGTGCCTGTGCTATCTCACGCTCTCCAATGAATCTGTCATTGCGCTCAATGTATTGCATATTATATTTCACGCCCCGGTTCATCTTATATCACACTTTTTGGTGCATTGTTTATACCATATACTATATCTAGTTTTCATTTTCAATCGTGCTCTCAGGACTATGTTCTATATAACACTGCGTCCACCTACCCTTTTCACGGGCATTACATTTTGCGATGGGGGTGGAGGGTCAGGGGGGGTTTCTGCCAAGTGTGCCCTGAGTCACAGTCACAAACGTCCTCTTCTTCCTGAATAAAAGTGAGATTATGCTGCATACTTGTTCATATTTTAAATAGTTCGCACAGACACACATTTTAAAAACAATAAAGTTCCTAATACCCACCTTCTCTGAACAGTTAGCTTGCTGCCCCATCCACCTCCTCCCTATCCTCTGTTGTCTTAATCCATGGACTAGCCTCCTCCCTCCTGCCATGCATGGTCTGATGTGCTGCCACTGCCCTCCATTTAGCATGATGTACCAGTCCACTCCTCCTGCCCTCCATTGCCCAATTCTATGGCCCATCATTGATCTCCTGCTTAGCCTCTGTGCTTAGCTTGCTGCCCCTATTCTCCTTCCCACTGCCCTCCGATGTCTTTGTGCATGCCCCTGTTCTGTTGAGCTGCCACTCCCCTCCCACCTGCCTAGCATTGTCAGATGACTGTAACCTGTCCCTGCCACCTCCACCCTGCCTGTCCACATGCCATGCCCCTATCCCCTTCCTCCTGTCCTCCATGGTCCATTTTACTGCCACACCCTTCTGCCGTCCCTGATCTGTTGTGCTGCAACTGCTCCTCCTGCCTGCCCCGTGCGGTCTGTTGTGAGGCCCCTTCCCCTGAACTCTCTTGTCTGTGCCCAGGTCCTGACCCTCCCTTCTATCCTCCATGGTCCTTTGTGCATGCTCCTGCACCCTCCTTCTTGCCCATCATAGCCATTGTGCTGCCACCAACCCTCCCGCTTGCCATGCATGGTCTTCTGTGCTGCCATGGCCCCTTCCACCTTCCCTGTGTGGTCAGCTAGCTTCCCCTGACCCCCTCCCACCTTCCCTCCATGGTCTGTGTATATGCCATCATAGTCTCATTGTTGCTCTCCATGGTGTGTCTTGTTTCTAGTGCCCATCCTGCCTGACCTCCATGGTCATCTTGCTGCTCCTGCCCTGCCCCCTTGCCCCCAGCCCTCTGTTTCCATGTGCAGACCCCAATTCCCTCCCTCCTGGCTTGTCTGTTCCATTGTAATGCCCCTGATCCATCTCTCCTACCCTTGATGGTCTGTTATGCTGCAGCTTTCTCTCCTGTCTTTCCATTATGGTCAGCTAGCTACCATTGCCTCTTTCCCCTCTGTTCTCTGTTGTCCATGTGCATGGTCCTGTCCCCTCCCTATTGCTTTCTATGGATTGTTGTGCTGCACTCCCGTCCCGCATGCGCTGTGTGGTGTATTGTGCTGCTGCAAACCCTGATGCCTGCCCTGTAGGGTCAGTTTGGTGCACCTCTCCATGTCCCTCCTGTCCTCTGTTATCCGAGTCCATGTCCCTACCCCAATTCCTCCTGCCTACCATAAGCCAATGTACCATACTTGCGAACATTTTGAACTTGGTAAGAGGGAGATTTTGAAAAAAAACTGGGGTATTGATTTTCCCCTTTGAGTTACATTGAAAAAGAGGAGATTGTAGATAGGAGACAGATCAAATAAAGCCCATTTGAGCTTAAAAACATTGGACGTTTCCTGGCTGAAACGGGTCTCTTGGCATGTATGGTTGTACTGCCACTGCCTCTTCCTTCTGCCCACAATGGTCTATTATATTGCCACAGCCTCTCTTGCCAGTCCTGTATTGTTGGTTTGTTGCCCCTGCCCCCCTTTCCACTGCCCTCCATAGTCTGTTGTGCTGCCACTGCCCTTCCTGCCTGCCCAGTGTGGTCAAATTGTTGCATCTGCACTCTCCTACCTGCCTTCAATTTTCAGAGTCCGTGCCCCTGGCCTCTGCCTCTCAACAGTATCCCAAGGAACAACTAGATTGCTAACATTCTATATTTATTGCAAAAGTGTGGAACGCCTTATGGTTAGTGCTCAAAAAAACTAAAATGAGGACACATTTCTGAGTTTTCAAATAGCGACAAAGAACTTTTAAATTATTTGTAATCTTTATGTTTTTTTATCCAGTTGACCACTTGATTAAATGTTGCACCTAGGGGAGAGGATGTGGTGTTACTTCCAGAGCTGGAGACTTTGCAACTGGGGAACCAGATTGGAGTTTCTGCTTCAGCTCAACATTCTGTGATTCTGGTCAAATCACTTAGTCTCCCCATGTCTACAACCAAAATGAATTTGATCTTGTGTGATGTAACCAATGCTCATGTAAAGCACTCCAATACCTGACAAGTCTGTACTATATAAAACTGCAAATACACAAAAAATAAGTGTTTTGCACACTTATGTCATTGGGCTACATGTGGGCTACATCTGGGTGATATTTGTGCTGCATTTGGGCTCTTTTGTCTCTGGTGGCCATCTTGGGAGATTTATTTGTTATGAAGTTTCCTAATTTCCTCATTTACTGCAGTCTCCTCAGTAGGAAATGCTTTCAGTTTTTTACTTTGATTCCATCAAGAAGGTATTCAGATATGTCACACATTTGCCATAAATTTTGAATGTTAGCACTCTAGTTGCTCATTAGATCACTGTAGTAAAGCTACTGCTCACCACGGAAGTCTGCTGCTGGTATTAAAAGTGCATGTTTCAGTCTGCATATCAGAATTTAATGACATAGAAGAGGATTTGAGAAGTCACTCAAAATGTGCCCTAATTTTTCTTTCTTCAGCACTAATCATAAATTCTATGGCAAAATGAACCCCCTCATTGTGTTCCTTTTTAAATTAAATGTTTTAAGTGTTACCAGTTTATTCCAATCAAGATGGCTTCAGGTGTGCCATACTTTTGTCATAAGTAAGACAGTAAGCGCTCTAGTTGTTCTTAAGAACACTCTGGGACATTCTGTCATTGGGCTATACTTGGGCTACATCTGGGTGATATTTGGGCTACATTTGGGCTCTTTTGTCTCTGGTGGCCATCTTGGGAGATTTATTTGTTATGAAGTTTCCTAATTTCCTCATTTACTGCAGTCTCCTCAGTGGGAATACTTTCAGTTTTTTATTTTGGTTTCATCAACAAGGCATTCAGATGTTTCACACATTTGCCATAAATTCTGAATGTTAGCACTCTAGTTGCTCATTAGATCACTGTAGTAAAACTACTGCTCACCAGGGAAGTCTGCTGCTGGTAGTCAAAGTGCATGTTTCAGTCTGCATGTCAGAATTCTTTTATTGAATAGAAGAGGATTTGAGAAGTCAAAATGTGCCCTAATTTTTCTTTCTGCAGAACTAATCATAATTTCTATGGCAAAATGAACCCCCTCATTTTGTTTCTTTGTAAATTAAATGTTTTAAGTGTTACCACTTTATTCCAATCAAGATGGCTTCAGGTGTGCCATACTTTTGTCATAAGTAAGACTTTTAGCGCTCTAGTTGTTCGTTAGAACACTCGGGGACATTCTGTCATTAGGCTATACTTGGGCTACATCTGGGTGATATTTGGGCTACATTTGGGCTCTTTTGTCTCTGTTGGCCATTTTGGGAGACTTATTTGTTATGAAGTTTCCTAATTTCCTCATTTATTGCAGTCTCCTCAGTAGGAAATGCTTTCAGTTCTTTACTTTGATTCCATCAAGAAGGCATTCAGATGTGTCACACATTTGCCATAAATTCTGAATGTTAGCACTCTAGTTGCTTATTAGATCACTGTAGTAAAGCTACTGCTCACCAGGGAAGTCTGCTGCTGGTATTGAAAGTGCATGTTTCAGTCTGCATGTCAGAATTTTTTAATGAAATTGAAGAGATTTTGAGAAGTCACTCAAAATGTGCCCTAATTTTTCTTTTTGCAGCACTAATCATACTTTCTATGGCAAAATGAACCCCCTCATTTTGTTCCTTTTTAAAGAGTTTAAAGGGGTTTAAAGAGTTACCACTTTATTCCAACCAAGATGGCTTCAGGTGTGCCATACGTTTGTCATAAGTAGGACTGTTAGCGCTCTAGTTGTTCTTTAGAACACTATGGGAAGCTGCAGTAGAACACAAAGGAATCAACTGACAGTCTCTGCCCTTGTTGGATGTACATGTTTTACTGAGAATGTCAGACTTCATTCTCACATGACTGAGAAAGATAATGTGAATTTACAGAAAATATGCTCTCAGTTTAGCTTATAGATCACCTTCCAAACCTCTATGGGAAAAGCATGAGAAAATAGTTTTCTCTCAAACATGATTCATGACATCACAGCAGAAGGCTTTTTCACATGGTAAAATCACCTTAGAACACATCACAATTCCTAAAATGAGTATGGTATCATCAACAAATGATTTATAATGTAACTAAAGTCTTAAAACCTTCTATTAACTGCAATGGTTTTTAATGAGGTGCTATCATGTATATTGGTCCCGAGATGGCTGCCAACACTTGGATGAAGTGCTGACAGCCAATCAGATCTCATGATAAGATGTGTGGTTAGGCTCCGCCCAGATATATATGTGATTTTACTTTTGATTTTCTCAGGATATACTGAACAGATTTACACCATTTAAGCAAAAGGCACGAGTCTGAACTGAGGACTACCTCTTTGCAAAATTTGGTGTAATTCCGTTCAGCACTTCGGGCTGTAGCTGCATTAACAGGTCCTATGGGAAAATGCATGGAGAAAACACGTTTTGGGACCCCCCTTTTTTCTCGGCCCCCGCTTGACGAATCACCATGAAATTTTCAGGATAGGAGCGGACCCAAGCTGGTCAAAAGTTTGGAAACTTTCGCGAAGATTCATCAATTGACGCCAACGTTATTCCAAATAGAATGTTGCGGATTTCCTATGGAAAATAGGTCCTAACTATAACTACCTACTGGCGACTGCCAGTAGGTAATACATATATACGTCTGCCCGAAGAGGGGAGAAGTTTGGGTATATATATATATATATATATATATATATATCCCAATACCGTAGAGATGATTGAAGATGGCAAATGAAAATGCCTCAGCTCCAAAGACCACACGGACCTTCAGTTGAGTGCTGCTTTTATTTTACTGCAGTGTCATCCTGACGTTTCGGCTCCCATGAGCCTTGTTCACATGACAGTGTGAATGTATGAAATGACCCAATAAATAGGGATGGTAAAAGTTCAAAGTTCAGCCTGAAATCATGTGATTATAATGACCATAGACATAAACAAATTACTTCAGTATGATCTCAGCGCTGACTGTGCAAAATAAGCAAAAACTGGTTTAAATGCAACCTATATAAAGAAGCATTCCAAATTGTTGTTATACATAAAAATGTGCAAAATACGTTATTAAAATACTGAACAACAATATGTATAAATATATAAATAAACAGGTCAGTTTAAAATCCAAATCTGCATTTTTACATATAAAATACTGTAAAAAACTAAATTGCTTAAATGCCATGGCATCAATGGATTGTGCATGCTAAAGGGACATGAGCTCAAACCACATTAATTTAGATGATATTGCTCTGTTCCCATTTGAAAAAACTAATACGTTTGCTTGATTTACCGCAACAAATTAGCACTTGTAAAGACTTATACTATCGGCTGGAATGCCAATGGCTAATATCAGCCAGTTAGTGAGGGATAAACATATATTACTAAAAATCAATTAAAAGCATGTATTGTAAACATAAACAAGTTATCTAATAATTTATACACATTTTTATGATTTGTATTGCTTGTAGCTAACAGTCATCAATATAAATCCTGAAATCATACTCTATACTTTAAGAAATAATACAAAAATCATAAGGAAATTACCATCTCTGCAGAAAAGTGCCCAATACATAAAAAACACCTAGGGGCCGATTCAGATCCTGGAAAAATATTCCCCGTACGAATCGTATCTGGATTTTTTACCGTACGTATCATACAAGTCCCGTACAAACTGGCAAGTACGATTCGTACATGAAAAAGTCCATACGAATCGCATTGGGTAAATTCCCCGACACGTCCTCAGGTCGGAAAAGGTGTCCGACACGTCCCCGGACATTTTTACGTCCGAATCTGAAAACTGAAGTCCGAGCGCGCAAGTACGATTCGTACCGTCCGTCTGATTGTGCAACCGTATGGTAAAAAGACCGTCTGGAGCGAACTCCTATAGCAACCATGGCGAGGTCCAAACAGGTGCCCGGTACGCGCCGAACACCCCCCCAGCCCCGCGGATGTATGCGCCGTCCCCCCACCAGCCCCGCGGATGTACGCGCCGTCCCCCCCAGCCCCACGGATGTACGCGCCGTCCCCCCCAGCCCCCCGTATGTACGCGCCGTACCCCCACCCCCGTATGTACGGTGGGGGTACGTGCCATACCTACGGGGGTGGGGGTACGTGCCGTACATACACGGGTGGGGGTATGTGCCATACATACATGGGTGGGGGTACGGCGCATACATACACGGGTGGGGGTACATGCCGTACATACACGGGTGGGGGTACGTGCCATACCTACGGGGGTGGGGGTACGTGCCGTACATACACGGGTGGGGGTACGTGCCATACATACACGGGTGGGGGTACGGCGCGTACATACACGAGTGGGGGTACATGCCGTACATACACGGGTGGGGGTATGGTGCGTACATACGGGGGGCTGGGGGAACGGCGCGTACATCCGCGGGGCTGGGGGGGACGGCGCGTACATCCGCAGGGCTGGGGGGGACGACACGTACATACGGGGGGCTGGGGGGGATGGCGCGTACATCCGCGGGGCTGGGGGGAACAGCGCGTACATCCGCGGGGCTGGGGGGGATGGAGCGTTCATATGGGGGGCTGGGGGGGGGATGGCGCATTCCGGGCCCCCTATTCCGCTCGCATCGCGGCGTCCTTCGCTTTTCCGGCACTTTTTGGGTGCCGTAAAAATATTGCCATCCGGACTGCTGTCGGTACGAATCGTACTTGCTGGGACGTAAAAACATGCCTAACTCCGTCCGGACGTCACGTCCGCGGTGTCCCGGATCACATTTGTATGAATTTTGCTGTCGGTCCGTGTTTTTTCCGACTCGTACGGAAATGGTGTTTCCGTGCGAATCGTACTTGCAAGTTTGTATGGTGTTTTTACCGGGTACGAGTCGGACAGAGAAAACGCTCCGACCGACGGTTCGTACCCAGTTTTTCCAGGATCGGAATCGACCCCCTAATGTGGAAAGGGGAAAAGTGCTGGAAGTAAATGGGGGAATGCAAAAATGACTAATACGCTGTACCTAAATAAGTATTATATATTAAAGTACTCAAAGATTTTTTGGGTATTTTGCAATTATATGAGTTTTATCACTGGAATGTTAGTATTGAGTTCATGCTACACTACCCAATTAAATATGGATATATTTTTTAAATTGGCCAACCGTACATATAAAATATTGGTTAAAACCAGATAGCTAAATAATCTAAAATGACTAAATAATTTTGTGATTTATTAATATCTGAGATGATAGTAGTGACACCTGCAAAACTATTCATTGGGTTCTACAGTCCATAAGAACCACATATGAGACTATTATCAAATGCATAATCTAGTGATTTAGTGTTATAAATACGATCAGATATACAATATTAAAATAGTGCAAAGGTATTGCCTATCAGGCCTGATAGAGCACGATCGTAAATTCCACTAATATACAGAATGTACATCACAAAAAGTGTCAGTTAACAAACTATGTTAAACTAACATAGATTTGAGATCAACCAATATAGTCAAAATGAATAAATCTAACAACATCATAATATGGACTCGTGTGATATTATAAAAGAAATTATTTTCAGCTAAACAGTACTCAGTTATGGTAGACAAGTATATAGGTCCTCCGTGACATTCAGACCCTTAGGGCATTTTGTATCAAGCTGCAGAATATAACGAGTTTCCAATTTCCGGAGTTTGGCTTCTCTGTTACCCCCCCCCCCCCCCCGCCTGCTAGCATTGACAGCGTCAATCACAAAGAATTTGAGGAGACGATTATCACTCTGATGTGTGTCTTTGAAGTGTCTAGCAACAGGGTAGGTATTATCCTGATTAGATATGGCTCTTAAGTGTTGCAATATCCGTTTATGAACGGCCAATTTGGTGCTGCCGACATATCTAAGGGAGCAGGGACATTCAAGTATGTATATGGCATATTCAGTTTTGCATGTCAGCAATTTTTTGATCTGATGTTCAGTATTGCTGAACCCATCTTGATATGTCTTAGTATTTACCCCATGCGTGCATGATTTGCAGGTTTTGCATCTAAAGAAGCCAGTATTGGTTTGAAGCCAAGTGGATTTTTCAATTAATCCTGGATTAGTATCAACTAAATGGTCCCTCATTGACATAGCTTTACTGAATGTTAAGTAAATTCATGTAGGCAGTGATGGCCCTATAATAGGATCATTCAAAATTATGGGCCAATTATGATTGATGATCCAATAGATGTCTTTATGCTGTTTACTATAGCCTGTTATGATTCTAAAGGTGTTCTCCAAGTCATGAGGAATGTCAGTAATATTAATGCCTTGAGTTCCCTGTTCAGTTGGGGCCATAATAGTATAGATACTTAATAGTTCCTGTCTCGTATGATTCATTGATTTCGATATAGCACTATCTATGCTACGTCTAGAGTAACCCCTTTGGATGAATCTCATCTTGCTAGCTAACTGTGCATTTTCCAGATTCAATGTATTACTGCAGACTCGTCTCATTCGGAGCATATCCCCATACGGGATGCTTGCTATTAAATGTGCTGGATGTGCACTACCCGAATGTAATACAGTATTGCCTGCTGTTTTTTTGCGAAACAGTCTAGTTTCCATTGAATTGTTCTTAATATAGACTTCAGTATCTAGAAATGTTACAGATGTCTGGCTCATATTGGCAGTAAACGCAAGATTGAGATCATTCACATTAATACTGGATATAAACTCCTTCACTTGTTCTTCGTTACCCTAATAAACAATGAAAAAACCGTCAATGAAACGATACCAAGTAACCACATATTTATCTACTGTTCCTTGTGTTTGACCCTGAGGACCAGTTCCTCCCAAGCGCCCATATGCAAGCAGGCAAAACTTGGAGAGAAACTGGCTCCCATAGCCACTCCCTGAAGCTGACGGTACAGTAGATTATTGTACATAAAGACATTGTTGGTCAAGCAGAATTCAAGCATATGAAGTAACATATCATTATGATCATTGTTGAGGTTTTCCCTCTGGTTTAAATAATGTGCTACTGCCATTAAACCATCTTCATGCTTGATGCTCGTATATAATGCGGTTACGTCAAGGGCTAGCATCCAAAAGCCATCCATCCATTTGATTTGTTGAAGCTTGTAGAGGAAATCACCTGTATCCTGTATGTAGGACAAAAGCTTTTTGACATGTGGCTGCAAAAAGTAATCGATATATTCAGACGTTTTTTCCAATAGCCCCCCCCTAGCAGAAATAATAGGCCTGCCTGGGGGCTTGTACTCATTCGTATGTGCCTTAGGGATAAAATATATCACAGGGGTTACAGGATAGTCGACTTTAAGAAATTTAAATTCAGCCTCAGTAATCAGATTCTTGTTTTTCCATTTAATCAAATTGAGATGATATTCTTGTTGTTTGTACTTGAGTTCACTAGTTTTGCTCCTCTCATAACATTGACGATCGTTCAGTTGAGAGTAGGCCTCTTTATCATAGTCTATTCGTGTCATAAGGACCACATTCCCACCTTTGTCACTTTGTCTGATGACAATATTGTTATTAGAGCTCAATTTTTTCATAAGTGCTTCATAATCTGACGTTTGCTTGTTATATTTCTTTTTTTGTGTCACCGTTTTTTTATAACGTTTTTTCATTTGCAGGGTGGTGTTCTCGTGAAAAATGTTGATAGCATCTCGTGGCATAATAGGGTTAAATAAGGATGGAGGCTTAAAAGGCGTCTTGGTTCTTATGGACATGTTCCCTCCTCGTTGCTCATAACCCGTTCCATCAGTTTCCCATAGTTCAAGGAGTTCAGCCGTTAACGATATTTCTGATAAACCTGTAGTCAGGGGCGGCTGGGCGTGGAGTGTAGATTTGCCTATATCACCATTCAAGGTAAAATATTTGCGCAGTTTGTGTTTCCTTACTGCCTTATAAATGTCATTTCTGGTATTGGCATAGTTCATATTGCATGGAGAGACATAGGATAGACCTAACTTCAGGATATCCTCATCCTCTTTAGTCAGATTACATGTTGTGAGATTAATTATGGTCTTGTCACATTCATTGGAAAGATTTAATCCTTGGCTATCCATTGGCCTCTGCCCCTCTTTTTGCTTGTGAATGCAGTGCCTCTTCCTCGTCCTCTGCCTCTGCCTCCTCTGGTAGTTTCTGTGCTTTCTCCGTAAGCTCTTTGCGTCCGGGGCCTTAAGGTTTGTAGTCTTTCTCGGTTTAAAAAACTGATTTCTGTACCGGGGGATGGTCTGTCTCTTTGCGCCATCTGTAAATCCTCGCGCATATCCGATTCTGATTCTGTGCCTGCCCCTGAACTTAAATCGGTCAGTGATGAGTCCACTTTATCATTTATTTTCTGGCATTTCTGTATTTATCCTGACTTTTATCCCCAGAAACCCTGAGGGCATCATATTTCTTAGAGAACGTGTAAATTTGCCCAAGATCATAATCATTTCTATCACGTTGAAATTTATAAGCCTTTCTTTCCATTATCTTGCTTTCTTCTTTTTTTAATCGCATTACCATTTCGTTCGTTAATTTATCCTTTTCCTCCTTTGTACCCATGGTTTCCAATTGTTCATTTAGGGTAGCAATCTCTGTTAGTAACGCCGTCCGGTCAATCTCTGCATATTTGATTAGTATAAGTACTAAGCGCCGTGACGCGTCCAGATTACTCTCTGCCCATTCTCTCATTAGGTCTGGGTTCGGACTCTCATAGCTAGGCGCTATCATTATGCGGAGCCCCCTTGGTATGCGGTTCACTTCAATGTATCCATTCAGAGATTTAGCCTCCCACCACTTGGCTTGTTCACTTCTCGACTTCTTTTCCAGTGTTTTAAAAATGTCTTTGAGCGTTTTATTGCTAGTGTTCGCTTCCTCATTAGCTCTCCCCCGTATATTATTTGGAATGGGGAGACTATCTGTAAACATGGTCAATGCGGCCGATTCACGGTCCCTCACGTTGTCAGCCGACATACTGCTCTCGATATGCAATGGAGTGGCGACTTATAATTAGCTGTAGAGTATGACCGCTACTGTGCGCCTGAGCACTAAATACTCTCCTCCCCACTTTGAACCCGCTTACTTTGAAGTCACGGCGGCTGAAGGATTCTCCCAAATTTCCATGTCCTCCGACTCGGTACTTGCGAATTGTCCTCAGCTCCCGACCGACTTCCGTTGTATTCCAGGTTCCGGTTCACAGGGGGGGTCAAACGCCTTTCTCCTTCCGGAGCAGCTACAATCCAAGTAAACCTGGACACGGTTTCGATAGAATAGCGTTGACCGTTGCTGGAGAGGGTCCCGTGTTGTGGCTACGCGAAACCAATCCGCCACATATATCCCAATACCGTAGAGACAATTGAAGATGGCAAATGAAAATGCCTCAGCTCCAAAGACCACACGGACACGGACCTTCAGTTGAGTGCTGCTTTTATTTTACTGCCAGTGTCGTCTTGACGTTTCGGCTCCCATGAGCCTTGTTCACATGACAACGTGAATGTATAAAATGACCCAATAAATTGTGATGGTAAAAGTTCAAAGTTCAGCCTGAAATCATGTGATTATAATGACCATAGACATAAACAAATTACTTCAGTATGATCTCAGCGCTGACTGTGCAAAATAAGCAAAAACTGGTTTAAATGCAACCTATATAAGGAAGCATTCCAAATTGTTGTTATACATAAAAATGTGCAAAATACGTTATTAAAATACTGAACAACAATATATATAAATATATAAATAAACAAGTCAGTTTAAAATCCAAATCTGCATTTTTACATATAAAATACTGTAAAAAACTTAATTGCTTAAATGCCATGGCATCAATGGATTGTGCATGCTAAAGGGACATGAGCTCAAACCACATTAATTTAGATGATATTGCTCTGTTCCCATTTGAAAAAACTAATACGTTTGCTTGATTTACCGCAACAAATTAGCACTTGTAAAGACTTATACTATTGGCTTGTATATATGTATATGTATACATGTTTATTATAATTTATTATATATATATAATATCTTTATTATAATATGTTTATTTAAAATATATTAAATCTGCTCGGCACATATTCCCTGGGATGAGATGTATGGGAAACAGGGGTTTTGGATGGGGGAGTGTATTAATACTCAGTTATTAATTGTAATACTTGAGAATTAATTGATATTTAGTTTATAGTGATAGAACATTTTCAGAATAATGTACTTTAAATTATTTAAAAATGGTTAGTCACCTATCCTTTGGGACGAGATGCATGGGAAACAGGGATTTTGGGTGAGGGAGTGTATTAATATCAAAAAACACCGTTTGGTTAGAGGGTCACAGGGAAATTTAGAGACCAGCACGGACACATCCCCTAATTACTTAATGTATATCAACACAGAGTCCGCGGGTCTTTGCACAAATAAAAAAACTGACACTACCCAACAAAATATTCAAGAAAGAAGTCCTCATAGAAAGGACGCAGTCCCATCACCCACCGAAGTGGCATGCTTCATCATCTGGGGCCTCCTCTTAACCGCACCTAGTGCCGTTAAGGAGCTACAACTCCTCGCGAATGTCAATGGGAGGAGCTCGCGGATGTTTTAATATGTATCAGGAGGACTAAATCTCCAAATAGACAAGGAAACTACCTGGTGTGTGGTGAAGTACAATGTGGAAAATGTGCAGTGTATATAACCTAGTGATTTAAAATTAACTACCCGAAGAAAAATAAGTTTATTCAGTATCCCTGGGTGTCAATATAAAAGACATGAAAGCATGTACTCGGTAAGTCTCCGAGTGCATCAATATCATGAAGCGGTCTACATGTTTCAGCCATCTGTGATCAAAAAAAGTATAATTGTGGCTTTCTTCAGGACCATATAACAATACTACTGCAGATAGAGTAAGTCAAATGTGAATAAATCACAAGACCAGGAACGATACAACCAACTGGTGTACCTGTATGTTCATGAATGAACGATACTGCAGGAAGAGTCAATCATCACCCGCACCAAATCGGAGATAACGCCCACCGCTCCTGGTAACCACTCAGGGCGTGAGGCAACGCTCTGTCCGTTGTTACCCCGGACTTTCTTCCCAAGTAGTCCCAGCGGTCAAAATTGAAAAGTACATTTTTATTTTAAATTTATAAAAAAGGCTTAGGCACCTATCCTCTGGGATCGAATGCATGGGAAACAGGGGTGTTGTGTGGGGGAGTGTATTAATACTCATGTATTAATTTTAATACTTGAAAATTAATTGATATTTATTTTAGTAATAGAATATTTTAAAATAATTTTAATTTTAAATTATTAAAAAAGGCTTTTGCACCTATCCTCTGGAACGGGATGCATAGGACACAGGGTTGTTGTTGGGGGGGCTGTATTAATACTCAGGTATTAATTTAAATACTTGAGAAATAATTTATATTTAAATTTACTGTTACATAATTATTAAAATATTTTTTATTATTTGTTTTAAAAAGGCTCATTCACCTATCCTCTGGGAGGGAATGAAAAATTGTCTAGCAATCGCGACAAAGAATTTTCAATTCGATTAAGGACACGGAGGCGAGGATTATGCTTCCCAATCTTTACTGACAAAATACAGCAGCCAATAAACAAACTTTAAACTTGCATGACCCCCGGAAGGACAACCCCCTCCAGTGTCTGCACCAATCACGACCAAGTCCTCCACATAATTCTCTGTGTAAGCGCCGTGACGTCCTCTTTCTTTGCGATCCATCTGAACAGTCCAACCATAACTGGAAACACCACGTGACGTAGAACCTTGTCACAACTGAAGCTGTCCGTAACATCCGGTGAACTCCGCACCACAAGTGTATTACTCATTCATATTCAGGTCTGCTTGCTCTGGTCACCTGAAATGGAAATAACACCGTAAATTCCATCCCAAACCGATGGACATTCCGTAAGCATAAATTAACTCTAGGGAGGGTATACTGCATTAGAATATACACAATATTGTCATTGCACTGTAACCAGAATAGTAAAATATAATAGTCATTGACATTGTAGCCTGGGTGGGATAATCCTCGCCTCCGTGTCCTTAATAGAATTGAAAATTCTTTGTCGCGATTGCTAGACAATTTTTCATTCTATGTCAGTCCACGGAGGCTCCGATTATGCTAGTTTAAAGTTGTTGCACCACCACCGAAGCCACATCCACAAAAGGTTTATGGTAAAAGGTCTTAAACGTAGAATCAGCCGACCAATGCGCCACAGTTATGATGTCCTGCAGCCGTGAGCCGGCACCAAAAGACTTGGAGGCCATGGCCCCTCTAACTGAATGAGCTCCAAATTTAGAGGTATCCACACCTGCAAGACCCAGTAACCAAATGACCCACCTAGCCAGAGTGGCAGACGTGACTGGGCGAAAAGGCCTCTGAAGAGCAATCAACAATTGTCCCAACACATCAGTTCTAAATTCCCTAGTACAATCCTCATAAACCTTCAAACATTTAACCACACATAATTTGCTGTGATGAGGAAACACAGGGTAAGAAATACAATGCGAATGCGTCTTTGTACGCCTTGAAATCGTGAAAGAAACTCCAGAGGGAGTGAATACTCTACCTGCCAAGTCCAAAGCCCTTACGTCAGACACTCGTCTGCATGAGATCAAGCACAATAAAATCGTCAATTTTGCCGATAGCTGTTTCCTAGACAGACCCTCGTTACTGGGCCAATTCATCAAAAAACGTAGGACAATAGAAACATCCCAAAGAGTTGAGTACTTAGGCTGGGGAGGATTCACCAACCGAATACCTCGCACCACCTTGCAAATCAGTGGATGCTCTCCCACCGGTTTGCCCTCTACATGCGGATGTCCCGCTGAGATCGCAGATCTGAAATTGTTCACCGTCCTATAAGCTAGCCCCGATGTGTCGAGCTCTGACAAAAAATTTACAATCAAATGAATGTTGGATCCCATAGGATCGCCCTGTCGTTCAGTACACCAACTAACCCATCGTTTCCAAGCGGATTCGTACCGCTTGTGAGTGGAGGGGGCCCAGGCCTGGGATAGAAAGAAGAGAGTGTCCTGTGAAACTCCCGGCACTTGCCAACGGCGCCTGAAAGTCTCCAGGCCATGAGGACTAACTGATGTTGAAGGATCAAAGGATGTCGAAGCCCCTGAGGGTCCGTGAGGATATCCGGGAATGACTGAATTCGAACCGGAGGTGCGCAAGTCAACTCCAACGCGCTCGGAAACCACGCTTGTGCTTTCCAGCACGGTGACACCAGAATAACCTCCGCCCCCTGTCTGCGGATCTGCGCCAGCACGCTGGGTATCATGACAAACGGAGGAAATGCATATAGAATGCCCGTCGTCCACGACTGAAGGAAGGCATCCGAGCTGACCGCAAGAGGGTCCGGGCGCCAGCTGTAAAACAGGGGAACCTTATGATTGAGTATGGACGCGAAGAGGTCCATCGTACAAGGACCCCACTTGAGGTTCAAGGCCCTGAAAATTCTGGGATGGAGTCTCCAATCGCTGGCGTCCCTCAAATACCGAGAATTCCAGTCGGCTACCACATTGGTCGCCCCGGGAATATACTCCGCTGTCACCACAATGTGATGGTCGAGGCAAAAATGCCAGAAGTCCTTTGCTATTTCCGCCAAAAGGCAGGATCTGGTGCCTCCCAGGCGATTTATATAGCGGACCGCGGACACATTGTCCATGCGGAGAAGAATGCAACAAGAGACCCTTTGAGGAGCCAGCGTACGAATCGCAAATGAGCCTGCTAGAAGCTCCAAGCAATTGATATGCAGGCTCAACTCCTGGCGGGACCATCGACCCCCTGTCTCTAGAGTCCCACAACGTGCTCCCCAGCCCCAACGACTGGCATCCGACTCTATCACCACATCCGGACTGGTCGAGAAAATGGCTCTGCCATTCCAGGCGTCCATGTGTTCTAACCACCAATTCATCTCCGTACGCGCCTCTGTCGACAGAACAATGTGCTGTGTGTACGAAAGACCCTTGCGCAGATGTAAAATCTTCAGTCTCTGAAGAGCCCGGTAATGTAAAGGGCCCGGAAATATCGCTTGAATGGAAGACGCTAAAAGTCCAACCAGTCGAGCCAAAGTCATCAATGATATTGTCGGAGAGGCAAGCGCTCTCCTCAACTCCTTCCTGATCGCTACTCTCTTCTTGAGAGGAAGAAGTAGTTGCGTCGTAAGAGAGTTGATCTGGAACCCCAGAAAATCCATTACCTGTGCAGGTACCAGAATGGACTTGTCCAGATTCAGGATGAATCCCAATTCCTGCAGGAGCTGAATCGTCCATGTTAGGTGGACTAACAGAAGGTCTCTGGACTGCGCCATGATCAAAATGTCATCGAGATAAATGATCAGGCGTACTCCCTTTTCTCGTAACCATTGTACCACCGGCTTCATCAACTTGGTGAAGCACCAAGGAGCGGACGAAAGGCCGAACGGCATGGCGGAAAACTCGAACCATTGATCTCGCCAACGAAATTGAAGGAAGCGCCTGTGCAGGGGAAATATAGGAACCGCGAGATAGGCATCTTTCAGGTCCAAGCGAACCAGCCATTCGCCTTCTAGAAGGATGTCCCGCAGGAGGTGTATGCCTTCCATTTTGAAATGTCGATACACGACCCAAGCGTTGAACTCCTTGAGATTTAACACCAGGCGAAATCCCCGCTCTTTTTTGGGGACTAAGAATATGGTACTTACAAAACCTCGCGTGTGATGAACGGTCTCCACTATTGCCCCTTTCTGCAGTAAGGTCTCCACCTCTGTGTCGATGAAATTCTGCTCTAGTAGGGAAAAATGAAGAGGACTGGGCACGTGTAACTGCTCTGGAGAGGCATAAAACTCTATGTGAAAGCCCTGCACAGTCTGTAAAATCCAGGGGTCGGTTGTGAGGCTTTGCCATCTGTGGAAAAACAACGTTATCCGACCACCCACCATGCGCTCCCTGGGACTTAGGACCCGTACCTGAATAGGAGTTATCTCCTGCCGTGTGTTGTTGTCCGCGATAGACCCCTCTCTGGCCTCTGCCTCTTCCTCCCTGATTACGGGAGGGGTAGAACTGTGATCTCTGATTACCTCTGCCTCGTTGCTCTGCTCCTCGTGAGGTCTGATTGAAACCTCGGCCGAACCCTCGACCTCTTGAACGGCCGGCCTTGTCAAAAACACCCGTGTGAAACACCTTTTTAATGTTTGCTTGGGGCTTGTCCAACGCCGAAAAGGTGGCCACATACTTCCCCATCTCCTTAACGAACTTGTCCCCAAACAGCATGCCATTGGCGAGGGAACCCGGTTCGGTAGTGGCCATCTCCGCTAATTGGGGGTCAATGCGCATTAGGAAGGATCTTCGCCTCTCCGTAGAGAGAGCCACATTGGCATTTCCCATAAAGCATAAAGCCCTTTGGGCCCATTCCATGATATCGGATGTATTCAGAGGGACGTTTTGATCTTTTGCATTAACTGCAGCCTCTAGAATCTTCGTGAGGGGCCCAGAAACATCCAATAATTTATCCTGGCAACCCCGCCGAGCCCTATCTAAACCTTTCTTAGGGTCCTTCGCAAATTTCCTCATGAACGTCGCCATATTGGGATCTAGTTCCGGCGTATACGCCACCTTCCCATTTAAGGAAGGCCTCGGGCATTCCGAACGTAAGGTGGCCCGTACTTCTTTCTCAAAACCCTGGCATAAATTATTAGCGACATACTGCGCCACTTCGGGACCCGGAATCCACTCGGTAGAGCTAGGATGAATCAAACTTTGAGGGTCAAATAAAAGGTTCTTGGGCGCTAGACAGTCATCTGCTTTATAAGCTGTATGCTTAGTCTTCTGTGCTTTCTTTTTAGGTAACACCGATTCCACCTCAGAATCTGAGGAAGCTGATGTAGACCGGGAAGATTCCTCCGTAGTATAATGAGCCATGGAGCCATGGTCCTTCATAACATTCTTAGCCATGCACGCTAAAATTTTGGCGGAGGACTGCGAGTGGCCAGCGCTGCTATGCGAAGACTTAACCTTCCTCTTACCAGAGCTATGAAGGGTTTTAGTAAAAGGCTTCAAAGCCTTGATCAGGGCTTTATTTACTGAACCTTGGACGTGGGTGTCCAAAACTTCCACTAGATTTTCCTCCTCATCAGGCTCCTGATACTCCTCAAACTGGTTACATTCCACCCACTGATCTTCCTCTTCGGCGTAGTACGCCATTTCCACAAAGCAGAGAGGATTTGGAGGAACTTTCTAAAGGGGGGGAGCAACCCTGGGGCATCTCAGACCTTTCAACTATGTCAAACTGTAAGGAAAACGATATAATGAGGGTCTTATGAGGTGAAATTTTAAGGTTGAAGGAGACCTCAAATCTCCCCTAGAGCAAAGCTCTTATCCGGACTCTGCCCCGGTAGGCGTTCAAAGAGGCCAGGGATTGATACAGTCCTGCAGACGCTTACACGCAAGGAGCCGGTCTCTTCAAATTCCAGATAAACGTCTCCTCACGTTCGCGCGCAGCGTTTGGGACCACAACTTGACTGCTCCCTGAGCGCGAGTGTCTCGCGTCTGCCTCCTCCTGCTCCACCGCCCCCTATCGTCAAGAAACGCGCGTCGCGGAACCCGACTCGCTAACGCGCTGAAAACACCCGACACTCGTCAGCGGTCGAAGTCGAGCGCTGAACGAATCGGTGCCAACATCAAATAATCGCTACAATATTAATACCATCATACAATCAATGAAATACCGCTAAACAAAACCTCCCCTAACATCTATCCCACAAAGAGAATGAAAGGAAAGGCACTTATCTGCTGCTGCAGCAGCAAAGAAAGAGGACGTCACGGCGTTTACACAGAGAATTATGTGGAGGACTTGGTCGTGATTGGTGCAGACACTGGAGGGGGTTGTCCTTCCGGGGGTCATGCAAGTTTAAAGTTTGTTTATTATCTGCTGTATTTTGTCAGTAGAGATTGGGAAGCATAATCGGAGCCTCCGTGGACTGACATAGAATGCATGTGAATCATATGGTTTGGGTGGGGGAGTGTTTTAATACTTAGGTGTTATTTTTAATACATGAGTATTATTTATTACTCAATTTATAAGTTATTATGTTGTAAAATTGTTTAATTATTTTAATTATTAAAATGTATAAAAGTGATATGCAGACATACTCTGTGTGTTTTTGGGTAGGGGTGATTAGATATCAAGGTATAATTATAACCTAGCATTATTAAAATAATATACATTTGAAATTCAATTTATAAAATTAATAATCTTATTAAAGTATATTAATATATATTTTTTTATTAAAAGCATATATGTGCATAATGAGTTTGCATAAATAGACATATAAAATGTGTTAAAATATAAAATTAAGTAATAAAAAATTAAATAGTTAACAAAATAATCAATTCACACATTAATAGTATTGGAAGTCATTTTATTACATGTATAATAAAAATAATACAGTTTTAAAAAATCTAAAAATGTTTTAAAAAACGTTATCAGTTGTATTATTTTGTAAAAATAAATATGGATTGTAGACTGTATTGTAACATATAATTTTTATTTACTTTGTAGATTTTCCCATGGTTTAACATAGAAGTCAATGAGAGAAATTGTCCTTTTTCCTTTTTACAGAAATAGATGACCTTGCCGCTAGTATGTAAGTTTAGTCATTGATGGATCGTCGCAGTCCAGATCACAAGCATGGAAGAGCTGCATCCAGGTAAGGAAAATGTTTATTATTTAAACTAGATTAATGGTGGCATAGTTTATTGTAAGGAGAAAGGAGGGAGGTTGTAAGAACTAGGGGCCCCATTACGATCGCAGGCAGATCGCCACCGCCGGCACGGTGGTTGCGATCCGCCCAGCATCCAAAGCCCAGTTACCCACCGCCACATTTGCATGGCCTTGAAGGCACCGCCATCCATATTATGCAGTGCCTATGCCTTTCCATGGCAGAGACTCCGCAATGGAAAGGAATACGGTAAATCACTATGGGGGCCCGTTGCCGGCCCCCGGGGGGTGGGTGGCTGAACTCATTGGCATGCACAAGGTGGCAGGCACCGCCCGGTGCCTGTCACGTTGTGCATGCCAATGCATAACATGCAAATTTTACATTGCGGCGGGTGCTGCTTACCCCCGCCTGCCGCAATGTAAAGGATGTGGGATGCGACCGCCAGGGTGGCGGTCGCTTCCTAATTGCCCCCACAGGACCGCCGCACCTCTGGCAGGCTGTCCCGTTTTCCGGTACGGTGCTGCCATCGAAAGGGGGGCTCAGGGTACTTGTTTTTTTTTATAGCTTTGTATGTTTTAACTTAAACATGTTTTCCAAAACAGGTAGCAATTGTAGGCCCATGTCGGGATGATTCCTTTTGTTACACTTTTTGTTTTAGTATTTTTGCATTTGTTTTGATGCAACGGGTTTTTTAAATGAAGTTATAGTGTTGTTGCGGTTGTACGGATAGGTGGAAGGAACATGGACACAGACATCATGGTTTGCAGAAATACTTTTTGGGATATTTTTAAAACATGGATTTCTGGGTTTTGAGACTTATGCTGGATTTCGTTCATGAGAGGAATTCATCGTTGGCATTTTTTTCCAGTGTATTTTTAAAAAAAAACATTTATTCTTTCTCATGCTCTTTTAAGCTATATTTGATCGAAAGGGGATTGCAACAATGGATTTCTTGTTGCGTTTTTTTGCCAACTAAGTCTTTTTTGGGGGATTTGTTTTTGGGATGCGTTTTTTGTAGGGGAGCACAATACAGTTTTCAGCACAATTTTTGCTGCAAGAAATGGCTTTGCCAAACTGTGTCCATGTTTGTTAGTTTAACTCGGGTCATGGCTTACATCAAGTATAATGGATTAGTTACTATGGATTTCGAGGACTGCTCAAGACTTTTGGTGAAAATTGGGATTGTACGTAAGTCCAAGAGTTGAAGAAAGAAGACAACTGAAGGTAAGAAAGCCGACTTTTAATCTATATTTGAACGATTTTTAGAAATATACCAATTGAATTAGGGGAATTCTTTGTCAAAACAGGCAAGTAAGGTGGTTTAGGAGTTTGTGTAGATTAGAAATGTATGGTGTTTGCAATATTATCTTCGTAGTCTGAAGCCACCATCAACAAAAATTGTTGAAGTGCATCCAATAGTCGCTCAGACATTTCTTTTGTTCTTTTAATGATTCGTGGGTTCAGACTACCAGTTATTGATTGTGCAATTCTCATTTCTTGGAAACTTTGCTCCTTCTTCAAAAATTCCAAGAAATGATAGAAGTTAAGATGTGGTTTGCCAATAGATTTGTTGAAGGAGTTGTGCCATCCCTCTGTGGCATTATTTGTTTTTGCTCCTCCTCTAACCAGGTCGAGTAGCAGTTCCACCACTTCACATGGAAACGTGACTTCCTCCTGCGAACTGACCTGCTTAGATGGCCAATCCATGTGTCTTCAAAGTAATTTAGAAGGGGTACCAATTCGTCCTCATTTGCAGTAAAATAGTCAGATTCAGTAATAGATGTGTAGTATTCATCTACACCATCACGAGGAACAAAGCAAAGTGCAGTTAGTTTCTTCAATTCAAATTGTAGTTTGCTGTCTGATATGTAATCCTCAACTAAGGATGTTTTTTGAATTTTTCGCCAATAAGCCTGTGAAAAGTGAAAACAACATCCTTGAATTTGGGTATCCGTGTACATTTTGGTAATTGTGTTAATCATAGGTAATTCAAAGTCAAATAACACTTTTCTAGGACTTTTGTTCATGGTTTTAGCTTTTATCACTGACACAAATTCAGTGTATGTTGAGATTTGTTTATTTGTTTATCCTGTTGACAACTGTTTTTGTTATGTTTATTTTGCTCTGCTCAATAAAAATAATGGGGAAAAAAAAGAGAAGTGAGAAAAACCAGCTGTGTGCATGTGTGTGTAAGCGAGAGACGGACAGAAGGGGAAAAAGCTGTAAGAATGACAAAAAAGACATATTTTTAAGAAACAAATAAGAAAGTAACAGTTGTGAGCATTTGTGTGTTTAAGAGAAAGTGAGAGAACGAGCAGGAAGTAGAAGTAAGAGTATAAGAGCACAAAAATATGCAAAAATATTGAAAGCTGCGTGTTTGCAGCTAAGCACAAATACGACTCCCACAGTAAAATAAAAGGAGCACGTAATTGTTGAAATATGCTTTTAATTATAAAAAAAATACAGTTGCCTTTATGCTGGTTCTATAGTAGTGTAATGTAAATAAATTCGAAGCTATTTACGTTTGTTTAAAACAAGGGAAAAAGTGCGCCTCAAAGTCAGTTATAATGTGAAACATTGGCATGTTTTCTAGACTTGCTATAAAAGAAAACAGAGACGAGCAAATAAAGTACAAATCAGCCTTCTAGTAAACATTTTTATCTTTCAGCTTACAGTATCTGTGGGATACACAGTAATTAAATTAAGAGAAACAGCTAAATTTTAAAGTTTTAATGCAAATCACTGCTAAAGCCGGCAAGGGAAACTGCATGTATGTTTAAATAAGCAACCATAATCCACCCAACAAGCAAGTTTTTTATAACAAATAAATATCGCCAAAGTAAAAACAAACACTTCATCCTACCAGTCCCAAAAATATATCGGCAACCAAAACAGAAAAACACTTTACCTGTAATTTAATATGTTTGTAACTATTATAATTAATATTTGTTTGATTTTAAATGGGTGCAGGTGGTGAGTCTTTTGGTAAAACTTTGTTCCCGTTGCTATTATTTAAATTTGATAAGGTTTGGTAAGGTATTTGAGGATAAGTAAAACTTGTGTCCTTCAAAATTTGAAGAGGATTGATGCAGTAGAGGGGTGGAAATATAATTGCTTGTAAAGTGCCGGTATCCAATATTATCCTTTGGTCCCGTCTTATAGGTTGTTAAACAAGCATTTGCAATGCAATAGGTCTTGTATTTGCGAGAGTTTGAGCTATTAGCATTGTAAATGGCAATGTCTTTTATAAATGTGTTTTGAAAACCTATAAGTGGTGCGTAAACACACACTTTTTAGGTCTCGCCTAGGCAGCGCTAGCGCTGTCTCATTGAGACATGCAGTATACACTATAGCATGGAAGCTTCGTGGAAGCTCCGCCCACTCTCCACCCATCATTTTCATTGGCTTATTTTTTAAATGCTGCCATCCGATTGGTTGTAGGCTTGTTAGTCCCTCCTTATGATTGACATGTCTTCAGTTGTGTCCTTCCACGGCTATTGGCCCCTTTACTGGACAGACTACTTTCTTCCTGTGCCTCCGTCACCTTCTCACGCCCTTGTACTATTGCATTGCCAATGCTTATTCATTGCCAATGCTTGTTTTATTTGTCTCTCCCCACCCGAGATCTCCGTTTAATTATTACAGCCCACCCTGAGGCTCAAGTCGGCAGAGTTATATGTTGAGCCTCCGCCTCCCTTTGATTTTCTGCACTGTTTGTTTCAGTTGTTACATTTGACAGTGTTTTTTTTTAAATGTTATCTGTCTCCATATGTGTTGCATTTTGTTTTTTATCTCTCCCCACACTCCTCCGAGATCGCTGTTTATTTATTTATGATTAGGTGATATAGCCCACGCTGAGGCTCGAACCCTGATCTTCAGCTCCAAAGTAGGCAGCTTTACATGTTAAGCCACCTACGCGCTTCATGACAAGCTCCTTACAAGGGTTTATCTTTGTTTCCCGAGTCACCCTCCCACAATGCACCCACCCTTAACCCCTTCCACCCTCTTGCTTTCCCTGAGCTCCCCGTAAATGCATGGGAATTGTGCAAGCGCTATCACTTTAAAAGAAAACAGCCTCAGAGCTCTCTTCCAGAGCCCCTCCCTGCATTACAGAATGATTCTCGGGAAGTTGGTGCGCATGTGCTGCCTCCGTTCTAGGCAATGTTGCCAGATTGGGCTATTTCCTGCACAATTGGGCGACTTTTTTCCCAGTTGTGCGGGGAAAAAACCATGCCTGGCGGGGGGCTACTTTTTGGGCTAGTTTTGGATGGTTGTGCGCAATCTTGTGGCCTGGGCGGGCGCCGACCACGAGGAGTCCATCGCGTGAGTGCGCGGGCCAATGTGGGGGTCCCCCAGGGCCGTCAATCCAGTAGCGCGCGAAAACGCTACCAATGACGGCCCTGGGAATCATTTTTTGGCCAGCCCCTGCGTGCGTGCATCACGGTGCGGTGCGTGACCTCAGCCTGACGGAGCTCTTACTTTCGGCTCAACGGTGGACGCCAGCCGAGCCTGTAACCGGTCCCAGCCCACAGCAGCAGGCACGCATGGAGTGAGCGTGGATGCTAATCTAGAGGCCCTGTCTCCCTCTCTTTAAATGCTGGGGGCTGAGCGCTCCCCGCCTGGAGGCAGCAGCTTCAGCCGGATGTGTGAATTCCTCGCTCAGTGCTGGTGAGGCAGCCGGCCGGGCTGCTACTCGCGTTACGAGGCAGACATGAGTCGCTCACCTCGGCAAGTCCCACTTCCGGAATCAGGCAGGTCCGAGATCACCTCACCTCCGTGAGGGAACGACACTACCTCTGGAGCCCCCTTTGACGAAGCCCTGTGTCCCGGGGCGGAGAGCTGGTCTTCCCCAGAACGGTGAGTGCAATGTTCATGCTCAGTGCATGGAGCTCACCTGCGGAGAGTTCAGTGGCGGGGGCGCAGGGTTCAAACTTAGCTCTCCTTTCTCTCGCTTTTGGGAGTGGGGCAGACTGGGGTCTAGTGAATGCTGGCGAGTTCAGGGCCAGCCGGTGTCGAGTCTGTGCGGCGGTGTCAAGTGTGGGGATCGGGGCTGACACCATGGCATTGAATGACTTTGGCAGACCTACGCTACCAGGCATCAGCCGTCACTTGTAAATAAGTACTTTTACAAGTACATCCAGGGTCCTGTGCGTGCACCTACAGGAGGCCGTACTACATATTAGAGCAGCCAATGCCTACGTTTTATGCATATCATGACGCTGGCAGGTAAAACCCCAGCAGTGCGGTGCACCCTGAGCCCTCCCCGCAGACTTATCTGGTTGGTGGATGGATGGATGAGTGAAAGGGTGGCTGATGATCGGTGAGTGAATGGGTGGATGGGTGAGTGAATGGATAGATGAGTGATAGGGTCAATGGATGGATTCATGAGTGGATGAGTTGAAGTATGGGTGGATCGAAGAAAGGAAGGATGGCTAAGTGAAAGGGTCAAAGAAGAGAGAAAGGGAGGATGAATGGATGACTGAAAAGGAGACTGGGTGGTAGGATGAGTAACTGGGTGGATGGATGAGTAAGTGAAAGGATGGCTGGATGGGTGAGTGGATAAATGGCTGGATGGATGAGTAGATGGCTGGGTAGAAGAGTGGATGGATGAGTGTACAGATGGATAGGGTGAAAGGGTGGATGAATGGATGAGTGAAATGATGGATGTAAAGATACGTACGTTTTCAAGTGGATGAATATTTGGATATAGATGGAATTACTTATACACTATTACGCGACCACCTTTGATGCGTCTGTAAAACGTACCTTTTGTCCTGAATTTTGACCTCCCGTCCTGAATTTTTGTCCTGAATTTTGACCCTTTGTCCTGAATTTTTACACTCACCGTCCTGAATTTGCACCCATGCCAGTTGGTCACCCTATTTGTAGGAAGTGATGAATATTGATAGATGCCAGGAAGTTGACGTAGGTAAAGAGTGTTTTAACACCCAAACCAAAACTGACCACATCGGTTGTTCGTAGGCCAGCCCAGCTTCGAAAACGGTCGAGCAGGGGCCACCCAACCGCGCACGCACCTGCTGGCAGCACCGCGTGCGTCTGTTTACCACTGTCCTGGCATGGATCTGACACTCCGTGCTTCACCACGTTGCTGATGCCAAGGCGCGCACTGACGCGCCTGGATACCCATAGGGTCGCAGTCTTTTTGCGCTTTATAAATACAATACAATACGACGCTCACTGTTTGCCGCTCGAACTGGAGCTGATTTCGGGGGGGCGGGGGCTGCATCTTTAAGCAATAGGCAGAGTGGAGCTCCAGGGGCTCTTAGAAGTCGCAGTGAGAACTGGTCTTAAAAATGAATAGCATTAAGGCAGGTGCCCAGTTAACACCCTCCCACCATCTGTATATTGAATAGAATGTATATTTGTCGTTAAAATTGTTTCTGATGACAATTTGTGCATAATTGGAGACTTGCTAATTTGGGCTGGTTTTTGGGCTGGAACTGGTCTGATTGGGCTTATTTTGGGCTTATATTTCAGCGGCTTTGGGCTTGGGACGGGTCTAAAAATCTGGCAACACTGGTTCTAGGCTGCATCGTCATAGTCCGAAGAGGGTAGGACCGACTCTCTGCTTCCAGGGCCCCATATTTTCAGATTCAATGACACACGTGAGATAACCAGTGGAACTACTTGATATAAATCAACCCAACCCCTTTGTGGCAACTACTTATTTTAAACAAAAGTTTCCTTGCCTGGAGTACGAGCAGGGATGCACACGCAGTCCCTGCCTTGTTTCTTTGGCAGTTGCTTGTTCTGTGCAGCTGCTTATAGGTGCATGTGTCCATATAAGTGTATTTGCTCATCAGAAAAGTTTGTGTGCACAGCCGACGAATGTTTGTGATCCAGACCAAGCATGCAATGTGCCCCAGCAGGACAAAATACTTGAAAATAAACACCGTAAATAAATCCGGTGCAAGGTGAAAGAACGCTACAGTTACGACTTTTAATAGATATTACCCCAATTTAAATGGCGGACGCACGTCGTGTCATCTTTAAGGTGATAAGTAGCCCGCCCTGTTTCTTTCACCGAACTTGTTCTCTGCAGCTGCTAGTAAGTGTATGCGTCTATCAGAAACGTTTGTGTGCACAGCTGATGAAAGTTTGTAAACCAAACGAAGCATGCACGGTGCCCGAGCAGGACAAAATACCGGAAAATAGACACAGGAAATAAGTCTGGTGCAAACCAAAAGAATCTAAGTTTAACATACTGTGCCAGGAGATATATAACTATTCAAAGTTCTTATACAGTGAAATCGCCTTATCCCATCAAAATTAATTTTCAATAAACGATACAGTGCCAACAGATTTATATTATCGTTGGTCAGTGTGCCTCTTATAGCATTAGATGATCAGCTGTCTGGCTGTTACTTTCCCACAGCGTCCCACTCCTGTCCCGCGGCTGCCCACTCTTTATGCTGCTGGATCAGGGTTTTTCCAACCCCTGGTCCAGGCGAGCCAAGCGAGGTTGTATTTTTATAATTGTCTCGGTGTATGAAGTTCTTTCTATCTTTGGGTGTGTCTGAGTGCACGCATGTGCATGTGTGTGTTGCAGCTTGTATGTTTTCAGAGAGTTGCAGCAATTAGTGTCACTGCCAAACGCCAAGGCTCACAAGCAGTGAGGTTACGTAGGCTTTGTATTTATACATTTCTTCTCTGTGCAGAGGGAAGATTTAAGAAAAGCCAGTGGCGTGCTTGCCTAAAGAGCGCCCGTTAGTGCCCAGCACGTCAGTGCAGCAAAAGGCTGGAGGGTGCTGACCCAAAGCAGGGAGATGGTTTCAATGTGTGCCACTGCCTGGCAGACGACTCACCTAAGTCGGTTCCGGCAGCCAGTAATTAATGAAATGACGTGGCATAACAGCCAGAGAGTGTCTGCATATTAAACAAGATGTTTACATTTCAGAATTATTCAAATGCCCCTTTTAACCTCTAAACTGCATCTGAAATTAGGCTCTGCGATGGTTGCTTATCTGCAAAGTCAGTGGCTGGGTTGCAACAATATACCCAAGTGTTCTCGAGGAATGATAGCGCCAGCATTCCGCTAAAAAGGCAAAGGTTTTACCTGCACATTTAACTACTTGACACAATCCACCAATAGCATCCATTCATTTGCTCAAAGATGAGAATGGAATAGAGTCTTCGATTTTTTCAGCTTGGAATTACACCTGGAGCATGGTTTGCCACCTGTAGGCCCTGTCCAGCTGGTAATCTGTGCTGCTGCATAATGTCAACAGAATTGGCCGGTTGACAAGAATTCTTAAATTGTGTAAAATATTCTTATTTCTATAATTTACATTTGTAATAGGAAAGGTGTACATTTGATTAATTTCAGTGGAATTCCATCCACTACAAGTATGTCGATTTTTTTATGAAAAAATTATTTTAAACCGCATTCTTAGTGATAAATTTAAGATGGGTAAATACTGTGGGAGTGGATAGATTGCATTTCCCTTGAACCAGTGCGCGAGGTTAATGCAATAAGATTCTGACATCGCTGGTGACTTTGACACTAATTGGAGATTGGGTTGCATGTAAAAATACGAGAGTCAGCATAGAAGAATTCCCGGAAGGTTTGCAGCGAGGCAAGACCACATGTTTGTGAATCTTTTTTTTCTCCATTAACACTTATAGTTGTGGCCCATATCGGCGCCTCTTCTCTCAGTCCAGAAACGTACTGCAAGTGGTAGGCCACTGGGAAAACATGCACAACCTCCCTGCAGGTAAATTCATAATTTCCTTAATATCAATACCGCCCCCTCTCCCTCTGGCGTACATGGATTCTGAAAGGTATTTTCTGCTTTTGAAAGATGTGTTCATGCTGCTGCTTTTGAATGCATAATGTTAATTAGCATTGCACGGCAAGATATATATCCGTCTGGTGCATTAGAAATCTACAGACCAACTTAACATTTGCATTTACATTTGTAATGTGGTGCTTTTAAACGTGTCAGGTTCCTTCAGAGTGTGGCGTGGCAGTATATCATCTTGCTTTAGGACATTCGCTCAGAGTATTCTTTGAAAATGTTGTCTTCAGTTATATAACAAGACGTTTGCTCACAAACAGCAGCTACATTCTAGTGTAGTGTATAAGTGCTAGCGCCTTTGGAAAGTTTATTACATAAAGCCCAATTGTATATGGCAAGTTCGTCACCCACGAGATGGTCCCGTAGCTTTCTCTGGTGCATCCATTTAGGGAGTTATTAGGTCGTTCTGGTCCTCAATGTTTAGTACCCAAGTTCAAAAAGTTCAGGAACACCTAGGCTTCAACCAAATACAGTGTTTCAACTTCCTGGCCACCTTTTTTTAGGCGTTAACATTAGCAGCAGTGAGGCAGTATACTGGCATACTTATGGTTAATTGACTTAAGAGCCGCCGCCCACGTCCGGTGTGACCATCTGTTCCCATACCTGGCGTGTCACGCAGTTTGGTGCTTACTTTTCCCTCCATGTTAAAGAACAGTATATGCTTCAGCACCCAGGCTAATGTGCTGCATAGCTAAATACATATAAGATCCCAATGGCGAGACCGATTGGTATTGCCAATGCTTGTTACTTGCAGTCGTTGCTTACGAGAAGCAAGGCTGGCAGTAACTATGCCTTATTTACTGCCAGCCTTGCTTCTCATAAGAAAGGACTATCAGTACAAAGTGAGTTTATGCACCACTTGCAGGTTTGCAAAACACATAAATAAAAGGCACTGTCATTTACAATGGCAATGCAAGACCTATTTCATTGCAAATGCTTATTAGAAAACGTACCTAATGCCAGGAGCTGACGCAACGACCAAAACGCTCAAGGAATGCAGAAGGAAATGCCTATGGTTTTACTCATTTTTCAACACTATGTAAGTCACATATCTCAAAACCAGGAGTTTTGTCACACTGCATCATTTCATTTTTGCAGTGGTTAATATGAAATTTGAGCATTTGAGGCCATAAATGTGGCCCAAAAATCTGTTTGTGCCCGACTGGCCATCAGCGGCCTATTAGGAAAAAGGTCCTAGGTAACACAACAATTTGAAGGCAAATATCCATTGTAAAAGACAAGGCGCCCTACCAATTTATCCAAAATGAAGAACACCAATGACATCCTCCTCCGTAATGCACCCAAATAAGCGGTACATGACAAGTGTAAGCCACCAATATCTTTATGGTTGTATAGGTTATACTCAACACCCTCATCTTTCTTCGTTCTTCTGTCTCCTTTGACTCCGAAAGAAAAAAAATGAAAAAACTAAAAACTAAAACACATGCACCTCAAATTGTGGCACCATGTTGCAGATTCTATGATGTTGACATGAAGTGGTCAATTACAGAAGGGCACAAAAAACACGATTAAACAGCTTTGAACTTGAAGGCGCACCAGTAACACCAAGGTTCAAATACTGTACTCCCTCAATTACGCCATGTTCAATTTGACATCTCACCTCATCCAGCATCCAGAAAAAGTTCTGCTCACCTATAACCTGATGCAAACCTAAGGCAGCTAACATGCATTTCAAAATCTACAGAAACTTTTAGTCAAGGAACAATGCTTGAATAACCTTAGAGTAGGTCAGTGGGAATCTGATTTGTAGCCAGCTATCCTTTAGTATTATACAAAAACACCTGCAGCAAAACATTTTGCAATTTTCTTCCCCAGTTCTAGAAACACACACATACCATTTTCGAAAGTTGCGTATCGTCTGACACCAGACACCAGGTTTTATACAAAGCTTTAAAAGAGGTTGGATGCCCAAACACAGCCCTGCACCCCAGGTATTTGCTCACTTAACTGGTGGCGAGCTAGAAAAAAACGAAACTGCCCAAGATCGTGGAGTTACTATGACAAAAAAACCTTTCTGCATTCCATTCCAAACATCAGGCAAACGCTGATCAAAACTATTTCACTGTAACACCTGCAAAGAGGCACGCATCGCATTGTGAGCTACTCGTGTATGACACTGGATTCAAACTGATTTTTCGGGAACATGCCACTTCTGATTACATGCAATTGGTGCCATTGAATTACAACAAACAGCAGAGACAAGGAATCTACAAAGAGTTACAACATGTCCAATAGTAAGCAGGTAAAAAAAAATTAAAACATTTTATCTTGCCCAACTTGCACAGAGTCCTCTTACACTCATCCCTGCTCAGATCCAGGAGTGTTGGCCATACCATGGGCATCTTCCTGCATTCAAGTCACAGAACTGCTTCCTCCCAGCAGAAGCAAGTTACAGGGAATGAAGTGATTGACTTCTCACAACTTGTGAACTCCAGTTGAGGTTCAAACGTGATGGTTTCAGTGAGTGATGTGTAAGTGGTATGGCTTCTTGGGTGTTAACCCTGAATAAGTCTGCTCGAACCTATGCCCTGCTACCACATTTCCATGACTCGCTCTCCGCTGGCATCAACCATAAGTAGAAGGTGATGCATCGGAAGCTGGGGGCGATTACAGAAGAGGGAGGCGGGGAATGCAATGAAAAAAGAGGCCAGGGAGAACCACAGGGAAGGGGCGATGCAGGGGGCCGTGGAGGATAGCAGTGAAGAGGCTGAGAAAGAAAGGAAGGCGTTGGTTACGGGTGGAAGAGCTGCAAAGAACTAGAGTGAAGGAAGAAGTACTTTGAGTGAGCAGTGCTGAGCAGCAGGGATAATAGGGGCAGTCATAGAGGGGAGTGTAAAGACGGGTCTCACACCCGTCAGTCGTATGATTGTAAATTGCATTTCTATAGCGCTTACTACCCCATATGAGGCATTGAAGCGCTTATATGTATTCCAGTAAAAGCCTTGACACAGAAACATAAACAGTGTCTCCGTCAGATCAGACAACCCTAGTGACAATCTTCTAATGTACATCACTACAGGGAGTAGTGTCTGGGGAGGGAGCAGCACAAGGGGGAGGGAGAGCAAAGCATTGGCGAAGGGTAGTAGCACTGAAAGTGCCAAGAAAGCATGGGTGAGGCTGGCTAGGAATAGAGACTGAAGGGCAGAGAAGTGCATGTAAATTGGGCGAAGACCTGTACTGACGTGGAGAGGAGCAGCAGGGTGGATGCTGGATGATGCAGCGAAAGTCGTAAGGGGCAGACAATATTAAATGTGAAAGCACGCATTGTGCGCTGAATGTAAGCAAAGCACGTCGTGCCTGCAGGAAGAGAAACTCAATGAAGAAAATAGTGCTTACAAGACTAACTAACACGTACCGTGTAACAACCGAAGTAAAGGGGCCAGTAACCATGGGAGGTTCCAAATGAAGACAAGGCGGTACTAAGGAGGGACTAACAAGTCTATTAACCAATCAGAAGCATGCATTTACAAAGGAAAACAGAACAAGCCAATGACAAATATGGGCGGGGAATGGGCAGAGCTTCTTTTCCATACTCCACTGCAGCAGTCTCGCAGTCTCGCAGTGGGTTTTGAAAGTAATATCTGGGGATGTGTACTATATATGTGCTTTTTTTAACCCCTTCGCTGCGGCGGAAATTCCGCCGCAGCGCTGGGGGGTGCGGGGTGGCAGCGCGGTGGCCCGGTGCTCATGACGGAGCCACGCCGTCATGAGCCACGGTTGGGCTGTGCTCATGACGGAGTGGTTCCGTCATGACTCCGCCCACAGCGCTAATCGCCCGCACAGGCAGGGAATTAGCACCGCGTGGGCGGCGCGGCCGCCAACGGCCGCAGCATGACGGAACCACTCCGTCATGAGCACACGGCAACCGTTGCTCATGACGGCGTGGTTCCGTCATGAGCACGGAAGGAGTTAAAGGAAATCCATCCAAGGGAAATAGTGTTTAGGGCCTAGTTTGTGGTGGGGGATATTTAATTTTTTTGAAAAGCAGACTTTGCAGGGTGTGTGAGTGAGAAAAAAGAGGGTAATATAGCTATAGCAGGAAACAAATGTAAATGCTAGTAATGTAGATGTAAATGGTTTTATGCGCCTATGGGTCGGGCTGGCTATATGTAGGTAAGCGTTCATATATATATTCGGAGTGGAGGTCGGATTTATAAAATAAAATAATGTATAGTACATGTGGATGCTGCACAAAAGTATGCTGTAATATTAAAAGGTGCATGTTCACAGCAATGCACAAATAAAATTTACACTATAAAATAAAAGGAAGACTTAGGGGCCGATTCCGATTGAAAAACGTACCGACCGAAATGGACCCGGACCGGAGACCGACTGACACGGACCAGCGCCGTACAACCTGTGCAGTACGATGCAACCCGTGTGAATTACAACCGACACGTACGGAATACAAGCCGTACGACCGAACCGTAGGGAAAATAGTGATCCGGCCGGAAAACCGACGCGAGTTTCACGGACCGACACGAAACTGGAATGAACCCGACCGACACGTACCCGCAATGTCCGACCCATGCAGTACGATGCAATGCGTGTAAAACCAGACCGACTCGCACGGAGCCCAAGCCGCATGACCGACATGCACAGAAAACCGGGCCAACAAGTAATAGAGATCTCCCCGACCGACGCGTATGAAACACAGAAGATAGTCAGCATGAACAAGGCGGAGAAGAAAGAATGAGCCAACATCAGTGTCCGTCTCAGTCACAAGAACGTCTCCTTCATGCCTAGAAAACCCAAAGGAAAAAAGACAAAAAAAGGACCAAACAAGCAATGACAAAGCCAATAAATATCCCCCCCAAAAAACTGGGACAAAGACACACCCACAACTCCACCTATATAAAGGACATCAATCACTACCATGATCCTTTGCAAATAGGAGACACAGCCAGCAGCAAACACCATCACACAGCAACCACAGACACACTCACAACTCACCCATCACACACCATCAGCACCTCACCAAAAGCACTCACACATACAGCTAGCTAAACCAACACTAACCCACCCTCACTTGTACCCTCACACACACATCACTCACCACCACCACCCATCACCATGCCCCCAAAGAAGAATCCAAAGTTCACAGATAGTGAGTTAGAAGTGCTGGTAGACGAGATCATCAGAGTAGAGCCACATTTGTTTGGTACATTGGTCCAAAGGACCCCCATGTCACAGAAAACCAAGATGTGGGCGAGGATTGTGGACAAGGTAAATGCACAAGCACCAGCAAGGCGCACAAAGGACGATATCCAGAACAGGTGATATGACGTGCGCAGGAGGGTCAAGAAACTCATTGAGAAAGATCACGCCTTGAGTCAGTGCACTGGCGGTGGCCCTCCTGTCAAACCAGTCTACATCAGGACCTGGGAGGAGAAGGTGCGGGACATCCTACCACTAGAGAGCGTCCATGGTCTAACAGACTTACCAGAGCCTGGTGAGTACACAAACAACATACCCAATATTGTGTGGCAAGGGGACAGTGAAACCATGCACCGCAAGCAAAGCCACAGTAACCAATAGATAATTATCCCAAGATGTGTATGCTAGTCAGACAAACACAATACCTGCCATCTCATAGTGACTTGGAACTGTGTCATGACATGTACCAACCTACAAACAAATAGAGCAAGCCAGTGGCACAAAGCCAAATAAACACTGCCAGACAGTTTGCCACCACAAACACACTACCTCACTGTGCAGCTGACTGACAGGAAGGAATAGAGGGGATGCAGGTGAAGTGAGTGTATCCAAAAGCAAGATAGGGTTTGTAGTCACAGATAATGCTCCCCCTCAAAATTGGACCATCAAGACCTCTCAGAAACATGCCCACATCACAGGGAGTGGAAAATGACTGACAAGATGGCTGACACTGGGTCCTGCTGTGGGGAGCACAAGGCCCTGGTATGGGTTGTGTGTAAATCAGAAGCAGGACACCACTGACTGACATCCTGAAAGACAACTTGCATGCCCTCCAATGGAAGCACGTTTCATGATGGGATGTCTGGCCGGGTGGGAAGGAGGACTGACAGCTTTGACCATACTTACCAGCATGTGGAGACACCCCCCCCCCTCAACCCAAACTCCACACAACTCACCGGGTACAATGCATTGACCCACACCTCATTGAAATATCATCAAAATATACCCCGTACTGGGTGCTGCTGTGTGAAGCACAGGGACTCTCTTGGGACTTGTAGGCAAACAAACACCAGGAATTCACAGTCAGCCATCTTGCCATTGCTGTCACACTCCCTCACAGGGAAGCAGAGTCAAGTGGAAGGAAGTATGGGCAAGCTGGGAAGGGGGGTGTAGCCAAGAGAATGATGGGAGTTGCAGTCACAGACAATCTCCACCCACCCACATGGCCCAGCTAGCTCACACTGAAACATGCTCGCCCCACAGGGAGTGAAAAGGGACTGTCAAGATGTCTGACACTGGGCTCTGTTGTGGGGAGCACAAGGCCATGCTGGGAAGTGGGCAACAACAAACACTAGGACTTCACAGTCAGCCATCTTGTCATTGCTGTCACACCCCCTCACAGGGAAGCAGAGTCAAGAGGGAGGAAGTATGGGCATGCTGGGAAGGGCGGTGTAGCCAAGAGCATGATGGGAGTTGCAGTCACAGACAATCCACACCCACCCACACGGCCCAGCAAGCTCACACTGAAACATGCTCACCTCACAGGGAGTGGGAAGGGACTGACAAGATTTCTGACACTGGGCCTGAGAAATGATGTGGCTGACAATCACACATATGCACTGACCAAACAAAACCAGGTCGCACACACAGCCATTGCAACCATATGTTCAAAATCATTGTCTGGGGATGCAGTGTCCAGGGGTGCCCCCTGGCCGGGCAGGGGAGGTGTGTCTTGCAGATGACAAATGTGGAGAGCCATATATATGTAGGGTGACCAGACGTCCCTGTTTTCCCAGGACGGTCCCCGTTTTTGGGGAAGTGTCCCCATGTCCCGACACTTTTCTCCAAGTGACTCAAATGTCCCTGTTTTAAAACAGTGTCCCCGTTAAACACAGAAATGTCCCTGTTTTTCATTGTTCCGGTTGAGCATGCTCTCTTTGCTCTGTTTACGGCATGTGTCGTCACTGAGGTGAGCGCTGTAACAAGAAGGGTAATCCTTTGAAGAGAGACATTTTACACGCAGCGCCACCTACGTCATCGTGCCAGCCAAAGTTTCTACTTTGGATAAAACAATATTTCTTCGTCCTGTTGCTTGTATTCATAGTCATACAAACTTTTCAGTAGCCCTTATGCATACCGTGCAAGGATTAATGCATTGCTCATTGAATGTTTTAGTCATAACCAATTGATGCATGCTCTGTGTTCTCCATATCAAAGCTATGACTTGACCTTTTGACTGACCTTTCAGATCACGGCAAACTGTTTAGCTGGAAAGGACGTAAAGGAGCAGGTTTAACGCCTGTGGGAGAGGCAAGCAGCGCTGCTCGAGCTTTTTGCTCAGGTCTTCACACTATTGCACTATGAGATGATACCAATGGCTAGCGTGCACTATACATACCCCAGTAAGGTCACATGACATCCCAGCAGTGACCACGCAAATGTGGGAGGACTGTGTGGTCGGCCAGCCTTTGCCACCCTTAAGACCCTAAGGCAGTAATACCTGGAGAGAAGTTTTTTTTTTTACATTGGTCCATGGCTGCCATTCAGCAATTTAGCATTACGCAGTTTACCTCCCATGCTTTTCTGTCATGAGCAACTAAGCAACATTGGTGAGTTGTACTTTATGTGGTGCTGACGCGCAGCTATAGAAACGAGCATTGATAAAGCTAGTAAATCTGGCGTTTGCTAGCCTGTCATGTTTTATTGATTTTTGGCAAATATATGCTATAGTCCTTAAAAGTGTAAATGTAATAAAAAGTACTAATGCTGCTGTGTGAACGAGAGGGTTGCCAATAAAAGACCGCAGATTTGTTGTCTGTAATGCTTCATCTCGGTCTGTGGAGGGAGCTGTAATTGTAGTCCTTTTTCTATGTCTATGACAGCTGGCAAATAGTCCTACTTTTATGTCGATGGTTACTGCAAACCGTAGTCCTACTTCTATGTCTATGACCTGTCCCCGTTTTTTGTTTTGAGAATCTGGTCACCCTATATATATGGTACATTGTATAAAACACACAGGAACTCATATATACATCATTGACAGGGGACATCTGACAGTGAATGGAATGGACACACCAATATAGCCGACACCATAGCAGGGTCTCATTCACATTCGGTGCTGTTGTGAGCTGCATTCCACACCTACATCGTGCTGAAACATAGGCATCCTTCACACAACACACCACTCACTGACATAGGCAGTGTAGACACAAGGTCAAACCTGGACAGCATTGGAGGAGACATGCTAATCACAGCAGCCAAACTGGAACACATACACCACCGGCCCTCACTCTCATGAACATTGAAAAGCCAGAGTGCTACCTTGCGCAATCCATGTCAACACGGGGAACATTGACAAGTCAAATCACATTTGCACGTACAAAACTCAGCACCAGACTCATTAACGATGGTGACATCATCACTTGTATGAAATCATATGGGAACTAGGAACACAGGAAGAAAACACTTCCTCCAAAGAGATCACAGGCATACTGGACTGTGACCATGTCGTACCAATACACCAATGGGGCACACAAAAACTAGCAAACTCTGCTACCACACATGCCCCAATAGTACAACATATCCCCAGTGGAATAGCATGCATGTACTTGTTAAAGCTCACATGTGTACAGGGATGACACACCTGTGTCAGCAACGTGATGGCCCTTGAGTAGTAATGGTCATGTACAGACAAATCTATCCATGAGCTGGGCATGCACACACTTCGACATGCACATTGAAATGTTTCTTTATGGCTGGGCAATGTGCAACAACAATATCAATCTCTGTCCGTGACAAGCCAGAAAAAAGCAGTGTACAGGCAGGCATCCATTCGTACAGTAGAATATGTCATGTTTGTGAACCATTGATGCCTGTGGAAACATAACTTACATTGTGTGTCTCTTCCAAACACAGGCGGTGCTGGGGACACAGAACCAAATGAAGAGGATTCCCAGACTCTGGTGGACACTGAGCTCTCTGGTTTGACTCTGTCTCTGTCCTCTTCGGATGACGACGAACAACCTGGCCCCTCCGGTGTGAGTCATCATGCAGCACCAGCAGCATCAACATCTGCACCCCCTGTACCCACGCCTTCAGCATCTAGAAACTGACAGGGCACCCCCCAACACGAACAGACCAAGGCCACTGAACACCCACAGCACAGGGACACAGGACACCCCGAAAGCGACAGGCAACACCACCAGCAACACCACCCAAGGGGTCCCAGTGTCACCTGTGCGGCCCGCCGCTGCTCCTGCCCGTGTGGATAGGGGTGCTGGGAGGGGTGGGAGGCAGAGGGCATGCCTTGCAGAGGGGTCTGGACTGCATGATGACCCCCAACTGGCACGCATCATAGATGCGTACCAGGATAGCACCGGAGGATTTGGCCAGATAGTGGGGATCCTCAAGGACATACAACAGGAGCAGGCTGCCCACCATGCTTGCATGGAGGCATAGTGGGATGCCCTTACTGCGGTGCCTCTGCCAGATCAGCACAAACATGTCCACACCTCCCTGTGTGGCCACAACATTTGTTGCAACACCACCTGTCAGTGCCACAGGGAGGGAGGAGGACTCTGGCGGAGAGTCCCCTGCACCGCAGAGGCCTGCACCTGAGGACCCCCCCCCCCCCCCCAAGAAGAAGAGGGGTCGTTCGAAGAAGGACATGTGAGAAGCAGATGTCCCAGCACATCCCCCAGGGCCTCTAAACCTGTTCTGGACAATGTTCTTTGTGCGCAACCCATTCACCTTGTCCAATCGCCCACATGACATGGAGGGTTCATGTTGGTCCAATGTAGCAGATGACTGTGGACTTTACTCTGGACATTTCATCTACCAACACTTCCAACTCTAATGTGAACTTTGGATTCAAAACCCAATGTACAGCACCCACCACCCTGTGCACTTTCCTCACACATGTTCGAAAATAAACTCACCAATACACCATACTTGCCTCTGTTGTGATTCCAACTTGTCGATCTGCTAAACAACAGAGTGCATGCCAGATACTACAACAATGTGACCACTGTTAGGTGAGTCATGATGATGTGACACATGTGAGGGAGACACACCACTATGGCCACACAGCACATACTCAGCATGGCCATGTTACTCATCCCACACAATGATGTTGACCTGAAACACATAGGTATGCACAGACACAACACCTTTCCACAGTCAGTTGTAACAAGTACACAGGTGAGGTAAGCAAATGTCACTCAGATGTGGGAAGACAGACAACGCACCTAACAAAGCATAGCACAGGTTCATTACACATCAGCAACATGTTTATTCTAAAATAGTTGCAAGACAATTGTACGTTACGGTGGACACACAGTCACGAGTGTCTGAGAATTGAAGTCCAGGGGTGTGTGGCACATTACTTGATGGCAATTGACTACTCCCACACTGGGGTTGGATTCTGGGTGTTGGGGGTCAGTGTTGACCAAACAACAGGCAAAGTACCCTGGAAGGACAGACACAAGACACAGTTAAAAGCACAGCAGAACAGGAGAGAAATGTAATACACATACACAAAACATGTCACAAGAAATCTACACAGAAACAAGTTAGCAGTACTACCCTATTGTGGAGTACACACCACCTGAATGGACACATCACTTCACGCATCCAGTAAAGTGGCACACAGACACACTCAGACAGCCACAGAGAAGCCAC